>NC_059224.1:38865087-39465087 GCF_020615455.1 Coregonus clupeaformis
ATTATTCACGTTTGTTATAAAAAAAATTGTATCCCTTCATATGCTGAACTGGTCGCATTGTGGATTTTGGTTAAAACATGATTTTGGACAATATTCATTGAATTTTATTTTTTAAATCACATTTGAAAACCCTTGTATGTTGAATTCTACATATGTCCTTCTAGTGCTGAACATTAAAAAAATATTTTAGAACCTTTTCATGCAAAATGTATAAAAATATTTTTCACGTTTGTTATAAAAAAAATGGTATCCCTTCCTATGCCGAACTAGTTGCATTATGGATTTTGCCTAAAACATGATTTTAGACAATATTCATTGAAAAAAGCTTTTTTTTAAATCACATTTGAAAACCCTTCTAAATTGTATTCTACGTCTGTTCTTCTAGTGCTGAACGTAAAAAAAATATATTAGACCCTTTTCATGCAAAATGTATAAAAAATATTATTCACGTTTGTTATAAAAAAATTGTATCCCTTCATATGCTGAACTAGTTGCATTGTGGATTTTGCCTAAAACATGATTTTAGACAATATTCATTGATTTTCTTTTTTTAAATCACATTTGAAAACCCTTGTAAGTTGAATTCTACATTTGTCCTTCTAGTGATGAACGTTAAAAAAATATTTTAGAACCTTTTCATGCAAAATGTATAAACATATTTTTCAGGTTTGTTATAAAAAAAATTGTATCCCTTCATATGCCGAACTAGTTGCATTATGGATTTTGCCTAAAACATGATTTTAGACAATATTCATTGAAAAAAGCAAATTTTTAAATCACATTTGAAAACCCTTCTAAATTGTATTCTACGTCTGTCCTTCTAGTGCTGAACGTAAAAATATATTTTAGTCCCTTTTCATGCAAAATGTATAAAAATATTTTTCACCTTTGTTATAAAAAAAATTGTATCCCTTCATATGCAGAACTAGTTGCATTGTGGATTTTGCCTAAAACATGATTTTAGAAAATATTCATTGAATTATTTTTTTTAAAATCACATTTGAAAACCCTTGTATGTTGAAATCTACATATGTCCTTCTAATGCTGAACGTAAAAAAATATTTTAGACCCTTTTCATGCGAAATGTATAAAAAATATTTTTCACGTTTGTTATAAAAAAATTGTATCCCTTCATATGCCGAACTAGTTGCATTGTGGATTTTGCCTAAAACATGATTTTAGACAATATTCATTGAAGAAAGCTTTTTTTAAAATCACATTTGAAAACCCTTCTAAATTGTATTCTACGTCTGTCCTACTAGTGCTGAACGTAAAAAAAATATTTTAGACCCTTTTCATGCAAAATGTAGAAAAAATATTTTTCACGTTTGTTATAAAAAAATTTGTATCCCTTCATATGCCGAACTAGTTGCATTGTGGATTTTGCCTAAAACATGATTTTAGAAAATATTCATTGAATTTTTTTTTTTAAATCACATTTGAAAACCCTTGTATGTTGAATTCTACATATGTCCTTCTAATGCTGAACGTAAAAAATATATTTTAGACCCTTTTCATGCAAAATGTATAAAAAATATTTTTCACGTTTGTTATAAAAAAAATGGTATCTCTTCATATGCCGAACTAGTTGCATTGTGGATTTTGCCTAAAACATGATTTTAGACAATATTCATTGAAAAAAGCTTTTTAAAAAATCACATTTGAAAACCCTTCAAAATTGTATTCTACGTCTGTCCTTCTAGTGCTGAACGTAAAAAAAATATTTTAGACCCTTTTCATGCAAAATGTATAAAAATATTTTTCACGTTTGTTATAAAAAAATGGTATCCCTTCATATGCCGAACTAGTTGCATTGTGGATTTTGCCTAAAACATGATTTTAGAAAATATTCATATAATTATTTATTTTTAAAAAATCACATTTGAAAACCCTTGTATTTTATATTCTACATATGTCCTTCTAGTGCTGAACGTTAAAACATATTTTAGACCCTTTTCATGCAAAATGTATACAAATATTTTTCACGTTTGTTATAAAAAAATTTTTATCCCTTCCTATGCCGAACTAGTTGCATTATGGATTTAGCCTAAAACATGATTTTAGACAATATTCATTGAAAAAAGCTTTTTTTTAAATCACATTTAAAAACCCTTCTAAATTGTATTCTACGTCTGTTCTTCTAGTGCTGAACGTAAAAAAAATATATTAGACCCTTTTCATGCAAAATGTATAAAAAATATTATTCACGTTTGTTATAAAAAAAAATTGTATCCCTTCATATGCTGAACTAGTTGCATTGTGGATTTTGCCTAAAACATGATTTTAGACAATATTCATTGATTTTCTTTTTTTAAATCACATTTGAAAACCCTTGTAAGTTGAATTCTACATTTGTCCTTCTAGTGATGAACGTTAAAAAAATATTTTAGAACCTTTTCATGCAAAATGTATAAAAATATTTTTCACGTTTGTTATAAAAAAAATTGTATCCCTTCCTATGCCGAACTAGTTGCATTATGGATTTTGCCTAAAACATGATTTTAGACAATATTCATTGAAAAAAGCTTTTTTTAAAATCACATTTGAAAACCCTTCTAAATTGTATTCTACGTCTGTTCTTCTAGTGCTGAACGTAAAAAAAATATATTAGACCCTTTTCATGCAAAATGTATAAAAAATATTATTCACGTTTGTTATAAAAAAAAAATTATCCCTTCATATGCCGAACTAGTTGCATTGTGGATTTTGCCTAAAACATGATTTTAGAAAATATTCATAGAATTTATTTATTTTTTATCACATTTGAAAACCCTTGTATGTTATATTCTTCATACGTCCTTCTAGTGCTGAACGTTAAAACATATTTTAGACCCTTTTCATGCAAAATGTATACAAATATTTTTCACGTTTGTTATAAAAAAATTTTTATCCCTTCCTATGCCGAACTAGTTGCATTATGGATTTAGCCTAAAACATGATTTTAGACAATATTCATTGAAAAAAGCTTTTTTTTAAATCACATTTAAAAACCCTTCTAAATTGTATTCTACGTCTGTTCTTCTAGTGCTGAACGTAAAAAAAATATATTAGACCCTTTTCATGCAAAATGTATAAAAAATATTATTCACGTTTGTTATAAAAAAAAATTGTATCCCTTCATATGCTGAACTAGTTGCATTGTGGATTTTGCCTAAAACATGATTTTAGACAATATTCATTGATTTTTTTTATTTAAATCACATTTGAAAACCCTTGTATGTTGAATTCTACATATGTCCTTCTAGTGCTGAACGTTAAAAAAATATTTTAGAACCTTTTCATGCAAAATGTATAAAAATATTTTTCAGGTTTGTTATAAAAAAAATTGTATCCCTTCCTATGCCGAACTAGTTGCATTATGGATTTTGCCTAAAACATGATTTTAGACAATATTCATTGAAAAAAGCTTTTTTTTAAATCACATTTGAAAACCCTTCTAAATTGTATTCTACGTCTGTCCTTCTAGTGCTGAACGTAAAAAAAATATTTTAGACCCTTTTCATGCAAAATGTATAAAAAATATTTTTCACGTTTGTTATAAAAAAAATGCTATCCCTTCATATGCCGAACTAGTTGCATTGTGGATTTTGCCTAAAACATGATTTTAGAAAATATTAATATAATTATTTATTTTTTAAAAATCACATTTGAAAACCCTTGTATGTTATATTCTACATATGTCCTTCTAGTGCTGAACGTTAAAACATATTTTAGACCCTTTTCATGCAAAATTAAAATAAAATATTTTTCACGTTTTTTATTTATAAAACTTTGTATCCCTTCATATGCCGAACTAGTTTTTTTGTGGATTTTGCCTAAAACATGATTTTAGACAATATTCATTGAAAAAGCTTTTTTTAAATCACATTTGAAAACCCTTCTAAATTGTATTCTACGTCTGTCCTTCTAGTGCTGAACGTAAAAAAAATATATTAGACCCTTTTCATGCAAAATGTATAAAAAATATTATTCACGTTTGTTATAAAAAAAATTGTATCCCTTCATATGCCGAACTAGTTGCATTGTGGATTTTGCCTAAAACATGATTTTAGAAAATATTCATAGAATTATTTTTTTAAAATCACATTTGAAAACCCTTGTATGTTATATTCTTCATACGTCCTTCTAGTGCTGAACGTTAAAACATATTTTAGACCCTTTTCATGCAAAATGTATAAAAATATTTTTCACGTTTGTTATAAAAAAATTGTATCCCTTCCTATGCCGAACTAGTTGCATTATGGATTTTGCCTAAAACATGATTTTAGACAATATTCATTGAAAAAAGCTTTTTTTAAATCACATTTGAAAACCCTTCTAAATTGTATTCTACGTCTGTTCTTCTAGTGCTGAACGTAAAAAAAATATATTAGACCCTTTTCATGCAAAATGTATAAAAAATATTATTCACGTTTGTTATAAAAAAAAATGCTATCCCTTCATATGCCGAACTAGTTGCATTGTGGATTTTGCCTAAAACATGATTTTAGAAAATATTCATATAATTATTTATTTTTTAAAAATCACATTTGAAAACCCTTGTATGTTATATTCTACATATGTCCTTCTAGTGCTGAACGTTAAAACATATTTTAGACCCTTTTCATGCAAAATTATAATAAAATATTTTTCACGTTTTTTATTTAAAAAACTTTGTATCCCTTCATATGCCGAACTAGTTTTTTTGTGGATTTTGCCTAAAACATGATTTTAGACAATATTCATTGAAAAAAGCTTTTTTTTAAATCACATTTGAAAACCCTTCTAAATTGTATTCTACGTCTGTCCTTCTAGTGCTGAACGTAAAAAAAATATATTAGACCCTTTTCATGCAAAATGTATAAAAAATATTATTCACGTTTGTTATAAAAAAAAATTGTATCCCTTCATATGCTGAACTAGTTGCATTGTGGATTTTGCCTAAAACATGATTTTAGAAAATATTCATAGAATTATTTTTTTTTAAATCACATTTGAAAACCCTTGTATGTTGAATTCTACATATGTCCTTCTAGTGCTGAACGTTAAAAAAATATTTTAGAACCTTTTCATGCAAAATGTATAAAAATATTTTTCAGGTTTGTTATAAAAAAAATGGTATCCCTTCCTATGCCGAACTAGTTGCATTATGGATTTTGCCTAAAACATGATTTTAGACAATATTCATTGAAAAAAGCTTTTTTTTAAATCACATTTGAAAACCCTTCTAAATTGTATTATACGTCTGTCCTTCTAGTGCTGAACGTAAAAAAAATATTTTAGACCCTTTTCATGCAAAATGTATAAAAATATTTTTCACGTTTGTTATAAAAAAATGGTATCCCTTCATATGCCGAACTAGTTGCATTGTGGATTTTGCCTAAAACATGATTTTAGAAAATATTCATTGAATAATTTTTTTAAAAATCACATTTGAAAAACCTTGTATGTTATATTCTACATATGTCCTTCTAGTGCTGAACGTAAAAAAATATGTTAGACCCTTTTCATGCAAAATTTAAAAAAAATATTTTTCACGTTTTTTATAAAAAAACGTTGTATCCCTTCATATGCCGAACTAGTTTTTTTGTGGATTTTGCCTAAAACATGATTTTAGACAATATTCATTGAAAAAAGCTTTTTAAAAAATCACATTTGAAAACCCTTCTAAATTGTATTCTACGCCTGTCCTTCTAGTGATGAATGTTAAAAAATATGTTAGACCCTTTTCATGCAAAATGTATAAAAAATATTTTTCACATTTTTTATTTAAAAAACGTTGTATCCCTTCATATGCCGAACTAGTTTTTTTGTGGATTTTGCTTAAAACATGATTTTAGACAATATTCATTGAAAAAAGCTTTTTAAAAAAGCACATTTGAAAACCCTTCAAAATTGTATTCTACGTCTGTCCTTCTAGTGCTGAACGTAAAAAAAATATTTTAGACCCTTTTCATGCAAAATGTATAAAAAATATTTTTCACGTTTTTTATTTAAAAAACGTTGTATCCCTTCATATGCCGAACTAGTTTTTTTTGTGGATTTTGCCTAAAACATGATTTTAGAAAATATTCATTGAAAAAATATTTTTTTTAAATCACATTTGAAAACCCTTCTAAATTGTATTCTACGTCTGTCCTTCTAGTGCTGAACGTAAAAAAAATATATTAGACCCTTTTCATGCAAAATGTATAAAAAATATTATTCACGTTTGTTATAAAAAAAAATGTATCCCTTCATATGCCGAACTAGTTGCATTGTGGATTTTGCCTAAAACATGATTTTAGAAAATATTCATAGAATTTTTTTTTTTTAAATCACATTTGAAAACCCTTGTATGTTATATTCTTCATATGTCCTTCTAGTGCTGAACGTTAAAACATATTTTAGACCCTTTTCATGCAAAATGTATAAAAAATATTATTCACGTTTGTTATAAAAACAATTGTATCCCTTCATATGCCGAACTAGTTGCATTGTGGATTTTGCCTAAAACATGATTTTAGACAATATTCATTGATTTTTTTTTATTTTTTTATCACATTTGAAAACCCTTGTATGTTGAATTCTACATATGTCCTTCTAGTGCTGAACGTTAAAAAAATATTTTAGACCCTTTTCATGCAAAATGTATAAAAATATTTTTCACGTTTGATATTAAAAAAATTGTATCCCTTCCTATGCCGAACTAGTTGCATTATGGATTTTGCCTAAAACATGATTTTAGACAATATTCATTGAAAAAAGTTTTTTTTTAAATCACATTTGAAAACCCTTCTAAATTGTATTCTACGTCTGTCCTTCTAGTGCTGAACGTAAAAAAAATATTTTAGACCCTTTTCATGCAGAATGTATAAAAAATATTTTTCACGTTTGTTATAAAAAAATTGTATCCCTTCATATGCCGAACTAGTTGCATTGTGGATTTTGCCTAAAACATGATTTTAGACAATATTCATTGAAAAAAGCTTTTAAAAAAATCACATTTGAAAACCCTTCTAAATTGTATTCTACGCCTGTCCTTCTAGTGCTGAACGTAAAAAAAATATTTTAGACCCTTTTCATGCAAAATGTATAAAAAATATTTTTCACGTTTTTTATAAAAAAACGTTGTATCCCTTCATATGCCGAACTAGTTTTTTTGTGGATTTTGCCTAAAACATGATTTTAGACAATATTCATTGAAAAAAGCTTTTAAAAAAATCACATTTGAAAACCCTTCTAAATTGTATTCTACGCCTGTCCTTCTAGTGATGAATGTTAAAAAATATGTTAGACCCTTTTCATGCAAAATGTATAAAAAATATTTTTCACATTTTTTATTTAAAAACGTTGTATCCCTTCATATGCCGAACTAGTTTTTTTGTGGATTTTGCCTAAAACATGATTTTAGAAAATATTCATTGAAAAAAGCTTTTTTTAAATCACATTTGAAAACCCTTCTAAATTGTATTCTACGTCTGTCCTTCTAGTGATGAATGTTAAAAATATGTTAGACCCTTTTCATGCAAAATTTATAAAAAAATATTTTTCACGTTTTTTATAAAAAAACTTTGTATCCCTTCATATGCCGAACTAGTTTTTTTGTGGATTTTGCTTAAAACATGATTTTAGACAATATTCATTGAAAAAAGCTTTTTAAAAAAGCACATTTGAAAACCCTTCAAAATTGTATTCTACGTCTGTCCTTCTAGTGCTGAACGTAAAAAAAAATATTTTAGACACTTTTCATGCAAAATGTATAAAAAATATTTTTCACGTTTTTTATTTAAAAAACGTTGTATCCCTTCATATGCCGAACTAGTTTTTTTGTGGATTTTGCCTAAAACATGATTTTAGAAAATATTCATTGAAAAAATATTTTTTTTAAATCACATTTGAAAACCCTTCTAAATTGTATTCTACGTCTGTCCTTCTAGTGCTGAACGTAAAAAAATATATTAGACCCTTTTCATGCAAAATGTATAAAAAAATATTATTCACGTTTTGTTATAAAAAAAAATGTATCCCTTCATATGCCGAACTAGTTGCATTGTGGATTTTGCCTAAAACATGATTTTAGAAAATATTCATAGAATTTTTTTTTAAATCACATTTGAAAACCCTTGTATGTTATATTCTTCATATGTCCTTCTAGTGCTGAACGTTAAAACATATTTTAGACCCTTTTCATGCAAAATGTATAAAAAATATTATTCACGTTTGTTATAAAAACAATTGTATCCCTTCATATGCCGAACTAGTTGCATTGTGGATTTTGCCTAAAACATGATTTTAGACAATATTCATTGATTTTTATTTTTTTTTTATCACATTTGAAAACCCTTGTATGTTGAATTCTACATATGTCCTTCTAGTGCTGAACGTTAAAAAAATATTTTAGACCCTTTTCATGCAAAATGTATAAAAATATTTTTCACGTTTGATATTAAAAAAATTGTATCCCTTCCTATGCCGAACTAGTTGCATTATGGATTTCGCCTAAAACATGATTTTAGACAATATTCATTGAAAAAAGTTTTTTTTTAAATCACATTTGAAAACCCTTCTAAATTGTATTCTACGTCTGTCCTTCTAGTGCTGAACGTAAAAAAAATATTTTAGACCCTTTTCATGCAAAATGTATAAAAATATTTTTCACGTTTGTTATAAAAAAAAATTGTATCCCTTCATATGCCGAACTAGTTGCATTGTGGATTTTGCCTAAAACATGATTTTAGACAATATTCACTGAAAAAAGCTTTTTTTAAAATCACATTTGAAAACCCTTCTAAATTGTATTCTACGCCTGTCCTTCTAGTGCTGAACGTAAAAAAAATATTTTAGACCCTTTTCATGCAAAATGTATAAAAAATATTTTTCACGTTTGTTATAAAAAATAAATGTATCCCTTCATATGCTGAACTAGTTGCATTATGGATTTTGCCTAAAACATGATTTTAGAAAATATTCATTGATTTTTTATTTTTTTTTATCCCATTTGAAAACACTTGTATGTTGAATTCTACATATGTCCTTCTAATGCTGAACGTAAAAAATATATTTTAGACCCTTTTCATGCAAAATGTATAAAAAATATTTTTCACGTTTGTTATAAAAAAATTGTATCTCTTCATATGCCGAACTAGTTGCATTGTGGATTTTGCCTAAAACATGATTTTAGAAAATGTTCATAGAATTATTATTTTTTTAAATCACATTTGAAAACCCTTGTATGTTGAATTCTACATATGTCCTTCTAGTGCTGAACGTAAAAAAATATTTTAGACCCTTTTCATGCAAAATTAAAATAAAATATTTTTCACGTTTTTTATAAAAAAAAACTTTGTATCCCTTCATATACCGAACTAGTTTTTTTGTGGATTTTGCCTAAAACATGATTTTAGACAATATTCATTGAAAAAAGCTTTTTTTTTAATCACATTTGAAAACCCTTCTAAATTGTATTCTACGTCTGTCCTTCTAGTGCTGAACGTAAAAAAAAATATATTAGACCCTTTTCATGCAAAATGTATAAAAAATATTATTCACGTTTGTTATAAAAACAATTGTATCCCTTCATATGCCGAACTAGTTGCATTGTGGATTTTGCCTAAAACATGATTTTAGACAATATTCATTGATTTTTATTTTTTTTTTTAAATCACATTTGAAAACCCTTGTATGTTGAATTCTACATATGTCCTTCTAGTGCTGAACGTTAAAAAAATATTTTAGACCCTTTTCATGCAAAATGTATAAAAATATTTTTCACGTTTGATATTAAAAAAATTGTATCCCTTCCTATGCCGAACTAGTTGCATTATGGATTTTGCCTAAAACATGATTTTAGACAATATTCATTGAAAAAAGTTTTTTTTTAAATCACATTTGAAAACCCTTCTAAATTGTATTCTACGTCTGTCCTTCTAGTGCTGAACGTAAAAAAAATATTTTAGACCCTTTTCATGCAGAATGTATAAAAAATATTTTTCACGTTTGTTATAAAAAAAATTGTATCCCTTCATATGCCGAACTAGTTGCATTGTGGATTTTGCCTAAAACATGATTTTAGACAATATTCATTGAAAAAAGCTTTTAAAAAAATCACATTTGAAAACCCTTCTAAATTGTATTCTACGCCTGTCCTTCTAGTGCTGAACGTAAAAAAAATATTTTAGACCCTTTTCATGCAAAATGTATAAAAAATATTTTTCACGTTTGTTATAAAAAATAAATGTATCCCTTCATATGCTGAACTAGTTGCATTATGGATTTTGCCTAAAACATGATTTTAGAAAATATTCATTGATTTTTTTATTTTTTTTATCCCATTTGAAAACACTTGTATGTTGAATTCTACATATGTCCTTCTAATGCTGAACGTAAAAAATATATTTTAGACCCTTTTCATGCAAAATGTATAAAAATATTTTTCACGTTTGTTATAAAAAAAATTGTATCTCTTCATATGCCGAACTAGTTGCATTGTGGATTTTGCCTAAAACATGATTTTAGAAAATGTTCATAGAATTATTATTTTTTTAAATCACATTTGAAAACCCTTGTATGTTGAATTCTACATATGTCCTTCTAGTGCTGAACGTAAAAAAATATTTTAGACCCTTTTCATGCAAAATTAAAATAAAATATTTTTCACGTTTTTTATAAAAAAAAACTTTGTATCCCTTCATATACCGAACTAGTTTTTTTGTGGATTTTGCCTAAAACATGATTTTAGACAATATTCATTGAAAAAAGCTTTTTTTTTAATCACATTTGAAAACCCTTCTAAATTGTATTCTACGTCTGTCCTTCTAGTGCTGAACGTAAAAAAAAATATATTAGACCCTTTTCATGCAAAATGTATAAAAAATATTATTCACGTTTGTTATTAAAAAAATTGTATCCCTTCATATGCCGAACTAGTTGCATTGTGGATTTTGCCTAAAACATGATTTTAGAAAATATTCATAGAATTTTTTTTTTTTTAAATCACATTTGAAAACCCTTGTATGTTATATTCTTCATATGTCCTTCTAGTGCTGAACGTTAAAACATATTTTAGACCCTTTTCATGTAAAATGTATAAAAATATTTTTCACGTTTGTTAAAAAAACAATTGTATCCCTTCATATGCCGAACTAGTTGCATTGTGGATTTTGCCTAAAACATGATTTTAGACAATATTCATAGAATTTTTTTTTTTAAATCACATTTGAAAACCCTTGTATGTTGAATTCTACATATGTTCTTCTAGTGCTGAACGTTAAAAAAATATTTTAGAACCTTTTCATGCAAAATGTATAAAAATATTTTTCACGTTTGTTATAAAAAAAATTGTATCCCTTCCTATGCTGAACTAGTTGCATTATATATTTTGCCTAAAACATGATTTTAGACAATATTCATTGAAAAAAGCTTTTTTTTAAATCACATTTGAAAACCCTTCTAAATTGTATTCTACGTCTGTCCTTCTAGTGCTGAACGTAAAAAAAATATTTTAGACCCTTTTCATGCAGAATGTATAAAAAATATTTTTCACGTTTGTTATAAAAAAAATTGTATCCCTTCATATGCCGAACTAGTTGCATTGTGGATTTTGCCTAAAACATGATTTTAGACAATATTCATTGAATATTTTTTTTTTTTAATCACATTTGAAAACCCTTGTATGTTATATTCTTCATATGTCCTTCTAGTGCTGAACGTTAAAACATATTTTAGACCCTTTTCATGCAAAATGTATAAAAATATTTTTCACGTTTGTTAAAAAAACAATTGTATCCCTTCATATGCCGAACTAGTTGCATTGTGGATTTTGCCTAAAACATGATTTTAGACAATATTCATAGTTTTTTTTTTTTTTTATCACATTTGAAAACCCTTGTATGTTGAATTCTACATATGTTCTTCTAGTGCTGAACGTTAAAAAAATATTTTAGAACCTTTTCATGCAAAATGTATAAAAATATTTTTCACGTTTGTTATAAAAAAAATTGTATCCCTTCCTATGCTGAACTAGTTGCATTATATATTTTGCCTAAAACATGATTTTAGACAATATTCATTGAAAAAAGCTTTTTTTTAAATCACATTTGAAAACCCTTCTAAATTGTATTCTACGTCTGTCCTTCTAGTGCTGAACGTAAAAAAAATATTTTAGACCCTTTTCATGCAGAATGTATAAAAAATATTTTTCACGTTTGTTATAAAAAAAATTGTATCCCTTCATATGCCGAACTAGTTGCATTGTGGATTTTGCCTAAAACATGATTTTAGACAATATTCATTGAAAAAAGCTTTTAAAAAAATCACATTTGAAAACCCTTCTAAATTGTATTCTACGCCTGTCCTTCTAGTGCTGAACGTAAAAAAAATATTTTAGACCCTTTTCATGCAAAATGTATACAAAATATTTTTCAAGTTTTTTTATAAAAAAAAATGTATCCCTTCATATGCTGAACTAGTTGCATTGTGGATTTTGCCTAAAACATGATTTTAGAAAACACTCATTGATTTTTTATTTTTTTTTAATCACATTTGAAAACCCTTGTATGTTGAAATCTACATATGTCCTTCTAATGCTGAACGTAAAAAAAATATTTTAGACCCTTTTCATGCAAAATGTATAAAAAATATTTTTCACGTTTGTTATAAAAAACATTTTATCCCTTCATATGCCGAACTAGTTGCATTGTGGATTTTGCCTAAAACATGATTTTAGACAATATTCTTTGAAAAAAGCTTTTTTTTAAATCACATTTGAAAACCCTTCTAAATTGTATTCTACATCTGTCCTTCTAGTGCTGAACGTAAAAAAAATATATTAGACCCTTTTCATGCAAAATGTATTAAAAAAAAAATTCACGTTTGTTATAAAAAAAAATGTATCCCTTCATATGCCGAACTAGTTGCATTGTGGATTTTGACTAAAACATGATTTTAGAAAATATTCATTGAAAAAAGCTTTTTAAAAAATCACATTTGAAAACCCTTCTAAATTGTATTCTACATCTGTCCTTCTAGTGCTGAACGTAAAAAAAATATATTAGACCCTTTTCATGCAAAATGTATAAAAAATAGTATTCACGTTTGTTATAAAAAAAAATTGTATCCCTTCATATGCCGAACTAGTTGCATTGTGGATTTTGCCTAAAACATGATTTTAGAAAATATTCATAGAATTATTTTTTTTAAAATCACATTTGAAAACCCTTGTATGTTGAATTCTACATATGTCCTTCTAGTGCTGAACGTAAAAAAAATATTTTAGACCCTTTTCATGCAAAATGTATAAAAGAAATTTTCACGTTTGTTATAAAAAAAATTGTATCCCTTCATATGCCGAACTAGTTGCATTGTGGATTTTGCCTAAAACATGATTTTAGACAATATTTATTGAAAAAAGCTTTTAAAAAAATCACATTTGAAAACCCTTCTAAATCGTATTCTACGTCTGTCCTTCTAGTGCTGAACGTAAAAAAAATATGTTAGACCCTTTTCATGCAAAATTTATAAAAAATATTTTTCACGTTTTTTATAAAAAAACTTTGTATCCCTTCATATGCCGAACTAGTTTTTTTGTGGATTTTGCCTAAAACATGATTTTAGACAATATTCATTGAAAAAAGCTTTTTAAAAAATCACATTTGAAAACCCTTCTAAATTGTATTCTACATCTGTCCTTCTAGTGCTGAACGTAAAAAAATATATTAGACCCTTTTCATGCAAAATGTATAAAAAATATTATTCACGTTTGTTATAAAAAAAATTGTATCCCTTCATATGCCGAACTAGTTGCATTGTGGATTTTGCCTAAAACATGATTTTAGAAAATATTCATTGAATTATTGTTTTTAAAATCACATTTGAAAAACCTTGTATGTTATATTCTACATATGTCCTTCTAGTGCTGAACGTTAAAAAATATGTTAGACCCTTTTCATGCCAAATTTATAAAAAATATTTTTCACGTTTTTTATAAAAAAACTTTGTATCCCTTCATATGCCGAACTAGTTGCTCTCTCTCTCTCTCTCTCTCTCTCTCTCTCTCTCTTTCTCTCTCTCCTCCAGGCCGATGTCCTTTCCGCCAGTATATTCCAAGCAAGCCGGCCAAATACGGCATCAAGACCTGGGTGGCCTGCGACTCCAAATCCAGCTACGCCTGGAAGATGCAGGTCTACACCGGGAAGGCAACATGCGGAGGCCCCGAGAAGAACCAGGGGATGAGGGTCGTGCTCGATTTGACGCAGGGACTCAGGGGTCACAACGTCACCTGCGACAATTTCTTCACCTCATACGAGCTCGCGCGCCAGCTCCTGAGGAGGAACGTCACCGTGGTCGGCACAGTCAGAAAGAACAAGCCAGAGCTCCCGCAGGCACTGCTCGCCTCAAAGGACAGGCTCCTCTTCTCCTCCAAGTTCGCCTTCACGCCCACCACCGCTCTAGTGTCCTACCTGCCAAAGAAAAACAAGAACGTCTTACTCCTGAGCACGCTGCACACCGAGGCTCACGTTAGCCGTCGCCAGGACAAGAAGCCGGCCATCGTCCTAGACTACAACAGCAACAAGGGAGGTGTGGACAACCTAGACAAGGTGATTGGAACCTACAGCTGCAGGAGGATGACCGCGCGCTGGCCCCTGGTCATCTTCCACAACATCCTTGACGTGTCCTCTTACAACGCTTTTGTCATATGGCGAGAGCTCAACCCTACTTGGATGCCTGGTAAGCGAAACAAGAGTTCCTCGAGCAGCTGGGAAAGGCACTAGTGACTCCGTTCATACAAAGAAGGGCCCGTCTCCCTCGCACCGAAGCCTCTGCGGCGCTCGTCAAAGCTGTTCAGAGGGCTACGTATCGTGATCAGCCCCGGGATCACGCCCCCGCAGCACCGGACCACGCACCGGCCCAAGCACCCGACCCCGCACAACCCAGTAAGAGGAAGAGGTGTCAGGTCTGCCCCACAAAGAAGGACTGTAAAACACACACGGTGTGCACCAGGTGTAACAAATACATCTGCAAAGGCTGTTCGCACGCATACTGTCCCACATGTTCCAATTGGGCCTTTAGTGAGAGGGGGACAGTTCGACCCGGAGGGCACGGCGTGTGTACAGAATACCAGGACAACGGGAGGGTTATCATCCATAGTCAAACAGTACAGCGGTACAGTCCACGGAATGTGGTCGAATAGGGGGGTGTTTTTAAATCGCATACCCAAACTCACACAGTCCACAAGCCGGTGAAGCAGGTATTAATGACTGTACCAATGACAATAGCAAAGACCTCTGAAGTAGAATAGACTAATTGATGGCAGGGTGTCAGGATACTATGCTCGCTACTGGGGACCCATGTAGAGAGAAGCAGTTCAACCCTATCGGGGCTGCAGATGCGCAGGTTCTTTGCAACAGGCTGAAGGTGAATTGCTTCAAGGACCAGTCTGTACTCTGTACAGTCACTGGTGAGTTAGGGGCTCCGTGCAAAAACATACCGATAAAAGGCGACGGCAATTGTTTCTTCAGAGCGGTCAGTGAAGCGGTTTGTGGTACAGATGAGTTTCATAGAACCATTCGAAATGTCGTCGTGGAGCAGCTACAAAGCAATGATGTGATATATACCAGCATGTTGAGAAGTGGCTACCGTTCAGTATCAGAGTACATTACCAAATCACAAATGGCCTCTCTAGGTACTTGGGCTACGGAAGTGGAGATTCAAGCAGCTGCAGATTGTTTGGGTGTAAGCATATATACATACTACACCGGGAGGTGGCTTATATACCGTTGTAATGGTGTAAAGGTGTCTAGCCAGGGGATCTATTTGGAGAATGTTGGTAACCATTATGAGACAGTTGTTTGCGTCCAGAGGCATCAGGTACTACGGGTACTGCAAAGTAGATAGAAGTAGGACCAGTGTTACGCCACTAAGAGACGAGTGTTCAGCCTCAGACTGGTCCGATTTTGAGAGTGCAAGGCTATCACCAAGCTCAAGTTACTACAATGATTGGACGTGTGAGGAACATCACGGATACCCAATAGAGGACAATGGAAATGTGCATGAAACTCTAGGTGATAATGTGGACAACACCATGCTTCAGGAAGCTGAACCCCATGACCAGTACTTGTCAAACAACAGCCCTGTAGACGACCAAATCTTTTACGGAGCAGATTCATGCGGGAACGGTTGTACGCAAAAAACATTCAACTGTTCCGATTCCGATAGGTGCAATTCCGAGATCGATTGGGAAGGAAGTATGATGTATGCATTTGAATACGAAACTCTAGGTGATCAACTGGAGGACACCAGGCTTCAGGAAACAGAACCCGGTGACCAGTACGAGTCAAACAACAGCCCTGTGGACGACCAGCACCTATATGACTCAGATGCATGCGGGAACAGTTTTAGACAACACACATTCAGCCCTGCAGATTCCAACCGGTCCGATTCAGGGACCGATTGCCAAGCAACAATGGCAGGTGACTACAATGATTGGACGTGTGAGCACGAACACGACACTCTAAGTGATACCGTGGAAGACACCAGGAGTCAGGAGGAGGACACCCCTCTCCAGTACGGGTCAAACACCAGACATGTGGACAGGGACGATGTTTACCAAGAAGCGGTTGACGACTACTACGACGTTGACGATGACGATGTTGAAGATATGGTTCGAGCCGAGGAGGATGCTAAAAAACATCAGCAGATATATCTCATGCTTAAGTGGTCGATATTGAACAGAACGTGGCGCTCCTTTCTAGAATGGCTAGGTGCGCGCTGGTGGGGCTCAGTCTCTGCAGATCAGATTAGCTCCTTCATGGGCGGACGTAAGATTCGCTTTGGAGATATTGTTATTGCGGCACACTTTGGTGACATGCCCGGAGGAGTATGTTCGGTTACGGCGAAGACTCACAACGCAGTACTGACATTTCATGTGGCCATCTGTGGAGGCAGTTACATATGTAAGGACTTGGTAGAGGGCGACTTCTCTACGCCAATTGACATTATACGACATCTGGTCGATAAGCTGGGTGAAGGGCGCATTCTGCGTCAACATTGGACAATACCTCACAACCCAGACTACTTTTCCGTGACACATATAGTGGGACAAATGTGTTAAATGATGAAGGTGCTGAAAGACTCATGGTGGGGAGCGTCATACGGCAACGCAGTATGGTCACCCCATTACCGTGAAGTAATAGAGCATCTACGAAAGAAAGGACCGATGCACGAGAACCCGGCTGCAGCAATTCATTATATGGACGATGTCAGCTTGGGATGCCTGTTTGAGATTGTCACTGCATTTGGGAATAGATTCAAGGTGACGTTCGATACCTTTGGTTTTACAGTAGGGACAAGGGCACGCTTCTCAGATATCGCAGGTGTGCTGTCATACATCAGCAGGATTGACAGAGCCACATTTGTATCTCGACCCTGTTCCCTGATGCACGCGGACCAGAGTTTAGGGGATGTAGATTACATTGCCAATCCACAGCGTGTCGTACACTCACGAGCAACCTGTAATGTATTGCAACTATAGGTGCTTATGTGATGAGTGGTGTATCCCTGTTGTACTATGTAATGTACATTGTAATGTAAGCCTCCTTGTGTTGTAATACATGTCTATGGATATCTGTGAATAAATACAAAATACTTGTGAAACTAAGAATGTCCTTTCACGTTTATTGAAATAGTACATTGGACCCTTCAGTCTGACAATATCCATACACAAACAGTCACTTTGCACAATATACAATCTGGAACATAAACATACATAATCATACAATGGGTCATCAAAGGAATAAACAGGGCTTCTCCTTA
Source organism: Coregonus clupeaformis (assembly GCF_020615455.1). Classification (NCBI taxonomy): domain Eukaryota; kingdom Metazoa; phylum Chordata; class Actinopteri; order Salmoniformes; family Salmonidae; genus Coregonus; species Coregonus clupeaformis. The sequence continues at coordinate 38,882,857 of NC_059224.1, forward strand.
GTCATCTTCCTCAATTGGCACGTAGGCGTCCTCATACTCTTCTTCGTCATCGGCCATGTACTTGGGAGGCAGAAGAGTAATCACATTACCCATAGTCCATACACACAGTCAATGTGCCATCACATTACACATTTCAATATCTACCATGTCATCCTCTGCATTGTTACCCTGGTGAAGAGGAGGCAACGCTGGTTGAGGGTGAGGTTGTGCATGGTTGAGGACCTCTGGGTGCAACAGGGGATGCAGTTGGTGTAACTCAGGATGTTGAGGTTCCTCTCTGTCAGAGGTTAGTATGTAATCACTCTCCTAAGATGTATATTGTATGGAAAGAAATAGCAAAGTAGAATTTGCAAATGGTCATGGTATGTACAACAGTGCATTCAATATGATCAGCAAAGTCATTCACAATATAGTACCTACGGAACGGCTCAGTAGTACGGTAGACACCTGTGGAGTGGAGAGTAATTTCAGAAAGCATACCAAGTACGTAGGAGTATCATCTCGTGTACAAGCATAGTGCGTAACCTAGGGTGTAATGACTTTATCCTACCGGGCTGAGCTCGCTGTTGTCGGTTTCTATACCACTCTCCTCAGACATCATGCAGACTGTGATAAGAACAATGGGTTGAGTGAACGATATACAGGTGTATACCCATCGGATATAGTAACCCAAGATTAGTACCGAAATGTTAATTTAGCTCAACCACTTTACCAGTAGGTACTACTTACGATGCGTGTAGCATACTATAGCCGATGCACATGAAACATATAGCAAACATATTAGGGACTATGGCGTATGTGAAGACAAGCAACTTCGATTCACTCCGTTTCTGTAGGCAAAGAGTAGGAATGGAAAACAACTATGGCAACTGGCCTCTATTGAACAACACATGGGCGTCATTTGTAGGCTGGATGCAAGACCGATGTTGGTGGGGATCCGTATCTCAACAGCAGATTATGTCTCTGATGAACAGACCTGAGGTTAATGTAGGAGCCATTGTAATGGCAGGATACTTTGGTGCAATGCCTGGAGGAGTGTGTTCAGGTATGGTGAAATATGATGAGAATACCGTGATCACATTTGGTGTATACCTCACAAGAGGACATTACAGATGCACCGACTTTGTACAATTCCAATATAAAAACCCAGTTAGAATGATACAAGATCTGATTGCAGAAGTCCCACACGGGTACTTGATGGATAGACCGGGAGACTCCGAACCTGGGTTCCTGCTGCAAACGCATAGTGGAAGACATGCGTGACATGATACAGTCCCTGAAAGGTGCATGGTGGGGACTTTCACCTGGCAGTTCCCCAGGGTCATGCGAGCACATAGAAGTGATAAAGGATCTAGAAAAGATGGAAGAGGAATACCAAAATCCGGCTGCCTCAATCTGTTATATGGATGAAGAGCGTCCTGGCTACCTCTTTGAAATTGTAACAGCAAAAGACAAAATATATAAGGTAATCTTTGATAGTTCGGGGTTTACTAGTGGGACCGGTGACCCCTTCCCCACATTGAGAGGTTTGCTGCACTACATGACAACGTTTGAAAAGGTGACATTCATAACCAGGCCCTTTCATACGATGCAAGAGCTCTGTAGGAGCACAATGGAAAGGGCTGAGTATATCGAGGGTGACATGCCACATCAGCTACAACGGTTCATAAAGGCAAGCCCTTATGAACGTGAACAGAGATGGAGGAAACCGTAGAATGCTATGCATAGCACATCTCAATGGAAGTATTTACACCCGTAGTACTAATGATGTGTGTATCAAGTAGCATGTGGCAACCAGCAAAGGACCTCTGATGAGCATTACACATATACAGAACTAGGGTGTGTGACTATGGCAAGCAATGTTGACTCGCTCCGTGGCCGTAACAAAACCCGCAAACCTGTTCCATACTGTACCGAAAATGATGGAAACTGGCATACATTGGATACAACATGGTCGTAATTTTCAATGCTGCAGCAATCTGTCATATGGATGACAACAGTCCTGGATACCTGTTTGAAATTGTAACGTCAAAAGGACATATATACTCTGTTACGTTTGACACGTCTGGGTTTGAGTTTGGGTACGAGTTAAAGGCATCTACCTTTAGAGATGTTCTGGTATACATGACTACGGTTAAAAACGTTACCTTTGTGACAAGACCCTTGCCTGTGATGCAATAGGTCCAAAGGAGCTGGATGTGCAATGATGAACATGTGTCAGCCTGTATAAGTTTAATTGAAGTGTACCGTGTGACCTGTTATGTCCTGGCATAAATAAATACATAAATGACCATCCGTGTGGTGATGCTTGACTCTTTATTCACACACTGTACAATAATATTCACCTGTCCTCACCCATACCACGTCTACCAATCCTAAGTAACGTTACGGGATTATTCAACATATCATTTCGAATAGACTTGGAAATATCATCAACAACACATGTGTGGTCAGCTTGGTGATGGCAATATCTGTTTGCAAACCTATATACCTGGCTGTAGAGTATGTAGTCACAGAGATGTACGAACATCAGATGGACAGTCTCATCACGTCATTGACAATAGTATATACAACACAACAGTGCATAGCCATCCGTTTCATGATGTGTTTTATTTATACACACAAAAAACACATTACATATACCATTCACTTGCCAGCCTGCCCATTTCACCCATAGTAGAAGGTACACCAATCGTTTAACGTCATATGCTTATTGAACATAAACTTCAACGGAGTCCTCCTGATGACCACGTCTGTGCTCAACTGTGAGATGTTTGCAATACTCTCTATTTGGTCATCGTCCGCAGGCCGCAAGCCATTGATGAGTGTTCCGTAGATGGCAGAGATAGTTGATCCGTATATTATGGTTAGGGACATAGACCCGGTTATTTCACCTATGTTCCCAGAGGGGCTTTCGACCAAGACTCTGATGTGAGGCGTACGGCTGTCTACTATGGCCATGTTATCAGCGTACTCGCTCATGGTATGGTACAGGGATGAAATGTATTTAATCGCCGCGTATGATATTGAAATGTCTCCCCTGTATATGTTTCTAGTAGGGAAAGATGTACATTCAAGCTCTCGCAATGAACGGTCCGTTGCCATCTCCTGAGTGACACGTGTTACAATGTCAAGGTTGTCAAGGGAAGCAGATCTCAAGAGTGCTAGGAGATTTCTGAGAGCCACATAGTCATTGTCAGCGCTGGGTTGGTGGGAAGGTATACACACGTAACGGTCCGCACACCGAGGGAAAGAGAATGACGGAAGTCCACCTTGGCCTTTCATGATGCAGGCGACGCCGATCTCAGAACACAGGTCGCAGGTGAATTCAAACTGCCCTCGGGTAAAGCCAACGAGGACATCGAGAGCCCCTCTTGCTCTGTCCGAGGTCCAGAGGCTGTTTGACATCATGAACGCCAAGACATTGACGAGAGCCTGCCTGTTTTCTTCATCGTACTGTGACGTCACGAGAGGCTACACAGCTTTCAGCGGGATTGCTCAAGTAGTGCAAGGAGACAAGGTTCAAACAAAACAAGGATTTTATTATAGGTCTTGGGAAATTAACGAAAATATAACAAAATTCTGTTCTCTTGTGGCTCTTTAAGGGTTAACAGTTCAGGGATGTCTCTTCCACATCCAAAATCATAATTCTCACTCGCTCAGATAACTTTTCCCCAGCCTTACTGTAGTCCACGTTGCAGCTAGTGGCCAACCCAGCAAAAAGTCCTTCCAAATGTCTCTCACGTATTTCCACAGGTGCATATATCCAAAGGTGAGTATTTCCCAAAGGTAAGTATCTCCAAATCCTTATATTCCTCATGGAAGTGGACTTGCAGCACTCTTGTCCTCCAGAGAGCCCAGGTTGGAGACTGTGTCTCTTCCCTTCCCCAAACCTTCAGCTCATCAGCTCCTGATTTGTTTCAGCTGCGTGGGAAGATTGGCCATAGAGGGGTGGAGTTCCCGACCATACCAGCAGATGGAGCCATAGCTGTCTGGGTTTGCAGCCATCTCAGGGGGATGTAACGTCCCTCCAGGACACAGCCTCTCGTGACATCACACATCCCCCTCCTCGGGACCGACGTCCTCGTCGGGGTAAAGGCAGCGAAGAAGGCATCACGCCGGGAGAGGGCGTCCGCATTGCCGTGGTGCTTGCCAGCCTGCTCTCTCTTCAACTCCTCCACCTCTAGGACCAGGGACTCAGCCTCCTGTTGTCTCTCCTTGAGTTTCTTACTGAACGCATCAGCCTTGGTTTTAGCAGAGTTTAGCTTCTGTTGAGCAGCTTTCAGTTCCTTCTCTCTCTCTGCCTCCGCATTCTTCATCTTGTTCTCCAACACCTTGTACTTCTCCTCTGCCTTCTTCTGGACCTCCTTACTACTGCACAGGGTCTCCTCACACTCCTCGATGGTCCTGCGCAGCATCTCCAGCTCCTCCTGTTGCTTATGGAAGGAGCTCTGTTGGAGTTTAGCCTGGAGGATATCTAACTCTTCTGTCTTCATGTCTAACTGTTGCTTTAACAAACGATACCTCTCAGCGGTCCCCTTCAGACCAGACAGTTCTTTGTCCAGATTCTGTAGCTCTGTCTCTGTGTCGGTCTGGGCACCTGCCATCCCTATCAGAGCCCGGGCGGGAGTGAGTAATTCGGAGGATTGCACCGGAGCCTTCCCAGGATGAGTCTTGCCTCTCCGTTTCCGAGGTACTCGGGTTATCCTCTCCTGAGACTCTCTCCAGAGTGGGTAAAAGGCTGGGCAGTCTCGTCCAATTAGGACAGGGACGGGGAGGGAATCAACCACCCCCGCCGTCGTGTGTATGGTTCCCCGTGTGCTGGTCATTGTAAGTTCAGTAATGGGGTATTCTCTGGTGTCTCCATGGACACAGGAAACTGGGAGGACTTTTCCCGGGGTCAGACACGTTGGGCCCACCAAATCCTTACGCACTAGGGTGGCCCGGCTACCAGAATCCAGTAAGGCCTCCACATCATGGTGATTCACAGTTACCGGGCAGGTGGGGGGTCGATCTGGGCCGCCATCTACGACTCCCAAGAGCGAGGCAAAACGGTGTGTGGGTGCTGAGCTGGAGGACTCCGCAGTGGGCATAGGTTCATCGGCTGGTTTCCCACACTGCCAGGAGATATGTCCCATCTCCCCACACCGGTAACACTGTCGAAGTTTCCCCCTCCTGGTGTACTCTTCTTGGACCCGCCTGGTTTCTGGCTCCCCCTGGAGCCGGGATAAGTCCTGACGTGGCTGGGTTCGAGACCTTGGGGGTCCTTTGGACGGGTTCTTCCCATTTGTGGTGGGGCCGCACTCCTGGGGGTCTTTTCGGGAAGCATTCAGCATCTCCGCTGTGGCCTGGTACTTTTCCACAGCTTCCACGGTCAGATCAGCCGTGGTCAAGGCCTGTTGACTGATGAACCGTTTTGCCTCATAAGGCAGGGGCGCGTAGGTAACGATCCACCACAACGGCCTCCACCACCGCCGCTGCTGTATTCCTCTGCGGATCCAGCCATTTCCTTGCGATTCGGACAAGTTCATGCATCTGCGCCCGAGGAGGTTGGTCTGGTTGGAAGGTCCAGCTGTGAAAGCGCTGGGCCATACCAAACTTTGTGAGTCCATATCTGCTGAGGATCTCAGACTTCAGGGCATCATAGTCAGTAACCTGGTCAGGGCCCAGGTCCCGGACAGCCTTCAGCGATTCCCCGGTTAGAAAGGGGGCTAACAGACCAACCCACTGTTGCTTGGGCCAGGCTTCCCTAGTGGCCGTGGCCTCAAATGCATGCAGGTATGCCTCAATGTCATCGGTAGCTCCCATCTTAGATATAAAGTCACTTGCCTTTATTGGGCGGGTATTTTGGACCACCCTCTGTCTCTGCAACTGCAATTCCTCTGCCTTCAGAAGGTTGGCTTTCTTTTGCTCCTCCAAGAGAGCCACGTTTGCTTGCATCTGGGCTTGCTGGCCAGCAACAAGGGCTTTCAATATGTCCTCCATTTCAGTCGGGCGGGGAGCCTACGGCCAACTTGGAAAACTGGGTGATCAAACCTTCGGTATCCTCCTCTGACATGCACTATTAACGCTTGAGCGTGCCCGTATTCTCCACCATCTGTGACGTCACGAGAGGCTACACAGCTTTCAGCGGGATTGCTCAAGTAGTGCAAGGAGACAAGGTTCAAACAAAACAAGGATTTTATTATAGGTCTTGGGAAATTAACGAAAATATAACAAAATTCTGTTCTCTTGTGGCTCTTTAAGGGTTAACAGTTCAGGGATGTCTCTTCCACATCCAAAATCATAATTCTCACTCGCTCAGATAACTTTTCCCCAGCCTTACTGTAGTCCACGTTGCAGCTAGTGGCCAACCCAGCAAAAAGTCCTTCCAAATGTCTCTCACGTATTTCCACAGGTGCATATATCCAAAGGTGAGTATTTCCCAAAGGTAAGTATCTCCAAATCCTTATATTCCTCATGGAAGTGGACTTGCAGCACTCTTGTCCTCCAGAGAGCCCAGGTTGGAGACTGTGTCTCTTCCCTTCCCCAAACCTTCAGCTCATCAGCTCCTGATTTGTTTCAGCTGCGTGGGAAGATTGGCCATAGAGGGGTGGAGTTCCCGACCATACCAGCAGATGGAGCCATAGCTGTCTGGGTTTGCAGCCATCTCAGGGGGATGTAACGTCCCTCCAGGACACAGCCTCTCGTGACATCACAGTACATAGATGGGTTGCGTGTAAAAGGCACTGCGTCGGTGCCGGCTATCTTCATACAGGATCCACAGTCAATGTCCACCTGCCACTTTGAGGAAAGCTTACACGGATCGTTCGTCAGGACCCTTGTCTTGTTATCGTTGAGTACGGTGAACTTGACTGGTATTCTTTCCAAAGTGCCTTGCTTGTACGCTGTAACACTCATGTTGTCAATTGTGAACAGGGTGCTGCAGTCTCCGAAGGGTATGAGGCCGTTCAGGTCAATTCTGAATGTAGCAGGCTGATGGGCCTGACTGACCCTGGTCATGGTGTGGGAGAAAACGTACTCCTTCTGACTGAAAGACATTCTTAATCGGGTGTAAGCTGGGTTTGAAAGGGGGAATACACCTTTTCCAGTGTTTGATTAACGCGTATCTACGGATTCATATATATGGTGATTTTCATCTCAGTCAACGTTTAGCAGAGGGTTGCTTGGGGCAATGTGGAGGAGAGCGAGGATCAAGAGAGCCAGCGTTTTTCGTTGACACACTGTCCTATCTTTCTCCTCTTGTCTTGGCCGTAGACGTGCTTGAAAAGCTTGAGGGCCGGTACGTTGTTTGCAAACAGGTCTCTGTAGAAGTTTTTACAGCCTGCGCAATGATATGTAACCTCTCTGCAATCTACGGGAGGACGCGTCCTCTTGCCGAGCTTGGCTTGGATGGGTATGAGCCACTTCTTCTCCCTGAAGGTCTCGATCCACGTGCTCATGAGGGTGGCGTCGGCACAGGAGTAGGGCATGATGCAAAGAACTGACCCGGGGTACATAGGGGCCGCTGAGCTGAACGCTTCGGGAGTGTGCACATGCAACACCAGTACGGTCTGATACAGAAGACCGGCCAGGTCAACTAGAGTCCTCTCACACAGCTCGCTTCTCGCTATGGACAGGCTCCCGGTAGAGGAGTCAATCCCCGCGTCTGTCAGCATGACAGTCGGCACGGAAATCGAGATGAAGGTGTCCCAGCAGGGACGAGGCAAAGAGTCGTCGTTTCTGAGGGACACTATGCCTTCAGAGATGGCTTCGGTGAGCCTTTTCCTGAGCAAAGCGCTTAGGTTCCTGTAGACGTCTCAGGGCTTTAGGGACATGTCCTCGGTGATCACCTTGAGGCATGTCTCGAGTTTCTCACCCGGTAGACAAGCCACTGTCTCCCTGTTTATCCTTAGGTGTTCCAACTCCCGAGTCCCGCATGCCGGTATCATGTGTTCGGGGCAGTTGTTCATTACGGTGTTGAAAGTCACGGTGCCCTCTTCAACCTCTCTCTGATAGAGGCGACGGAGGTGAGCAGGTGCTCCTTACAATCATCCAGGCTTTGGGCACCCAGAGCAGAGCTGTACATGTAGCGAGGCAAGCAGTAGTCTATAATGCAGTGAGCCACAAGCTTCACGGAGCGGTTGACCAAGGTACAGTCTGAGTAGTGAGCTATCAACACCCTAGAGTTGGCGAAACATTTGTTGAAAGGCTGGTAGGGGTGAGCTATGAGCTCCGTGTGACAAGAGGAGGAACCTATGAATGTGGCCAGGTGTGCTTGGCGAACCTGGTCCGAGGTATCATCGCGTGCGGCGGTGTTAAGGTCTGATTGAAGGTCGCATCCGTACTCTCTATCGCTCTCAGGGACCTTTCCGGATTCTGAGACTTTGGCCTCGCACATGAGCGAGCCTCCGAACATGGCTGTGATACACCCTGTGTTAGCCTGGAGGTTCAACGGGTATCTGTAACCCCTCAGCTTCCCAGTTGTAACAAACCCAACCAGATAGATCATGGGGGAAGTTCACGGGAGGCCAAGGGATGGTGGTCTCAGGTGAGATGTTGAGAGCGCACATGATGGACGGGTACATACTCGAGAAGTCAAACGAAAGCTCAAGTCCCATTCCGGGACCGGAATAGTGTAGGCCCGTGAGAGGATCGCACACAGCTCCCCCCTTCCACTTCTCGCTATCACCATTGTCAGAGTGGAGCCTCGGGTCCCATCTCAAGCGGCTGTTTAATTCCATACCCAATGGTCCGGCTTTCACTCTGAGAGTATCGAGTGTAAACTTAAGCTGAGGGAGCTGAACTGAGTGAATGCTCTGCACGAATCCGCCAAACATATCCCCTCGCCCGTGCACCACGACGTCTATATTGAGAGTGGTCCTACATCGATGGAACAGATTTGATACGGGGCTGAAGACTTTAGCCAGCCTGGCGCACAACTGCGAGTCGACCAAGTTGTAGACTAGCACAGCAAAGAGACTCTTTCCCCCCATCCTGATCATCTCGTCCATTTGACAGTAACCAACGTCTGCCAGCTTGCAAAGCTTTCTGGTGTCCTTCGGAGGCTTTCTGTGCAGCGCCCTGGCTTTTGCGATGACAAAGGGCGCAACGTCGTTCAACTTCATGCTGGTGCACTGAAACTTGATCTCTCTAGTCCCAGCCATCCTGTACAGATCGATGATCTTCATACCGCAGCTGTTCATTTTTGAAGTGGCCCAGCTTGGCCTTGCCTTTGTTGAACCTTTCGATGTGCACAGATCTCATTTGGAGCTTGTACTCGGTCAAGGTCCCGTGCATCAACACAGAGTCTAGGTTCTTCAGCATGTCCTTGTACATGTCCAGGTAACGTACGTTTTCAAACTGGAAGAAAGACAACACATTCCTTGGCCAGGGCCCTGGTCATAAAGAGCCCGTGCCAGGCTCGCAATAGAGAGGAACATCGTTTCTGGGTAGCGCTGTCGAGGCGCTTGGCGTAGTTTGATTTAGCGTAGAAATGCACACGCTGCTCAATCACCCTGATGTCGAATTCGGCGCTGTACACGTACAGGAGTTCTATTTCCTGGTGGTAGAGCACTTGGATCATTGTCTCCAGGAGTGCGAGCTCTCCGGAGCACGGGTGTATTGAAATCCTCTTGACATCATCTACACCTGGGCCCCTTGCCAGTTCGTGGTTGGCCTCTGGGTAACAGTTCTGTGTTACCTTACATTTGTTATAGACAACTATCAGCAGCTTCCTGTGCTGCTCGGGTGATGTCTTGGGTATATGGGAGTTGATGATCACGAGAGAGACGCAAGTTATCTCGTGCTGCTGACCTGGCATGTCTGGCGACAGAGCTGGTATGGAAACGTGTTTACTCTGTCGGGGCAGCTGTTTCCTGCCAGTGTCTAGTATTTGGACCAGCTTATTCCTGTACTCTGTCATGTCCTCTACCATGCGCTCGGTGCAGTAGGGGAACTTGTAGGCGAAAGACTCACATCTTAGGGCCATATTCCGGTATGACTTGTCAAACACCGTCTCGATGTCCAGACACGCTGCCTTGTAGAAATAGGGCATGTGTTTACTGTCAAAGAGCTCAGCCTCAGCCTCCGACTTGTCATGATCATAGATGAGGTCTGAGGCTGAGAGGACATCGTTCAGCCTGTCTGCAGGTATGAAATACACCCTGCCAAACATGACATCGGAGCATAGGGCAGGCGTGTTACCGTCCCGAGCAATGTAGTAGCCCCTGTCCGGGCAGAAGTCTCCGAAAGTCAGCGAGCCCCTTACGGTTTCCAAGTACTTTGTGGCCAATTATATAGATTTGAGCGGGAATACCAGAGCATTTACTTTTCGCTTAATGTCATCGTGGAGAGCGCGGACAGGCACTGGCTCCGCAACTAAGTGTTTAGACCAAGTGTTCCGTACCAGCTCCCAGGTCTCTTCCTCACAATCCTGATCACAAATCAAGTCTAGGTCATAGGCCACAACAGGCGCTATACCAGTAACCTTAAAGTGTACTGTAGTGTAGATGATGCTGTCTCGAGCCTGCACCACCAACCCTCTGCACAAGAGCACCTCTTCCTGCCTGTGAAAGAAGACAGATTTGATCATTACCCCAACCAGATTAGGTTCCAGCTCAGGGTTGACAGCTCTGTGCTCAGGGTAGATGTCAGGGAAAATGTCCACGAAAGGCAAAGCTTTGTTCATGATTCACACTCTAGGGATCTACGGGTGTACGAAGCCTAGTGACATCTGCTGGCAATAAAACTAGTTTATATGAGATCCGGATACCCAATGTATAATGTATTAGGATGAGGCATGAGGCATCCGAGCTGGGGTGAGAAAGGAGCATACACAACCAAGGAGCTGATCCACGACTGAACCATTCGACCACAGCTGACTTATCCACTCAGAGCTGAACTATCCTACCATAGCTGAACCATCAGCACAGTGCTCAACTGTCCCCCACAGCTGATTATTCACACAGGGCTCAACTGTCCACCACAGCTGATTATTCACACAGGGCTCAACTGTCCACCACAGCTGATTATTCACACAGGGCTCAACTGTCCACCACAGCTGATTATTCACACAGGGCTCAACTGTCCACCACAGCTGATTATTCACACAGGGCTCAAATGTCCGCCACTGCTGATTATTCACATATCCACACAGGCCTCTTCTCTCCAACCATATCCCCATAGGGCTGAATCATCCTACAATGCTGAGTATCCACACAGGGCTCTTTTTTTTCCGATCATATCCCCATAGGGCTCAACCATCAGACCATAGCTGAACCATCAGCACAGGGCTCAACTATCCGACCATATGCATAGGGCTGAATCATCCGCTAATGCTGAGTATCCACACAGAGCTGAACTATCCGACCATAGCTGAACCATCAGCACAGTGCTCAACTGTCCACCACAGCTGATTATTCACACAGGGCTCAACTGTCCACCACAGCTGATTATTCACACAGGGCTCAACTGTCCACCACTGCTTATTATCCACATATCCACACAGGCCTCTTCTCTCCGACCATATCACCAAAGGGCTGAATCATCCTACAATGCTGAGTATCCACACAGGGCTCTTTTTTTCCCGATCATATCCCCATAGGGCTCAACCATTAGACCATAGCTGAACCATCAGCACAGGGCTCAACTATCCGACCATATACATAGGGCTGAATCATCCGCTAATGCTGAGTATCCACACAGAGCTGAACTATCCGACCATAGCCGAACCATCAGCACAGTGCTCAACTGTCCACCACAGCTGATTATTCACACAGGGCTCAACTGTTCGCCACTGCTGATTATTCACACAGGGCTCAACTGTCCACAACAGCTGAGTATCCACACAGGGCTCTTTTTTTCAACCATATCCCCATAGGGCTCAACCATTAGACCATAGCTGAACCATTAGCACAGGGCTCAACTATCCACCATATGCATAGGGCTGAATCATCCGCTAATGCTGAGTATCCACACAGGGCTCAACCATCAGACAATAGCTGAACCATCAGCACAGGGCTCACAACTATCAGAACACAGATGAACCATCAGACCAAGGCTGGGGCTACTAGGGTTAGGAGAGAAAGGCACAGGGCTCAATATATGTTAGACCAGACAAGCCCAGACTACCATGGCAGCAGCTACGAAAGTCAAGACCATGTCCACAGAGTGTAACATAGTGCCTCACAGAGAGGCAAACACAGCTGTGGTACAAAGGGCCAAGGTGCCTTCCAGTAGGAGAGCGTTGTTTTTAGCGGTTGACTCTGACATATTACACGACCGGTTGTCTGAGGAGTCGTCTTTCGGCGCTTTGTCACCAAACGACAGAGCAACCTTTCAGTTCCTCTTATACCTGACATATTGCTTCAAAGGGGAGGTTCTCCAAGTCACTCTTGAGAACACAGATTTCTGCAGCATGTCACCACCTATCAGAGAGGACTTCGCTCGAGGGCGCCTATTTTGTTTCGTACTAGACATGAGCACCGAGGACCCGTGCCAAGCAAATGCTCCATCGTCTAGCATCGGTCTGCAATCCCGGTTGGACACACAGGCCGCAGCCTCAGATGATACGGACGAGTACATGTCCGGTACCCAGCTGCTCAGTCTCATGAATATGAGTGTCAACATGGACGTGTTCAGACGAGATGACATGGAGGACATCAACAACGACAATACCTCCTCGATGCCAGCAACATCAGCGGCTGTGAATGAAACGCTGGAGGAAGCGTTCAACGCCTTCATGCGACTGCAACTGGTTAGGAAAAAGGCATCATCCCTCAACAACGCTATGATAGCCATGAGAGACAGCAAGGGAGAGCTTGGCTCAATTTTTGACTGGGTGGATATCCGCAGCGACATACTGAACTCAAACATGGTGGACAAGAAGAAAGTCAAGGAGCACCAGGGTTCCATGTACACACCGTCCTGCCACTCTGGGAGGCAGGTGATCCTCTTACCAGAGCCTATTGTGGACCTAAATCTGAAGGCTCTGGAGAACTCTATAGGCAGGATTACCGACAGCGCCAGCGAAGGAGAAGGCAAGGAGTTGTTCCTATCGCTTGTGTCTAAACTCACCAGTACTCAATGGCTGAACCAGACCGTTATGCAATCTGGGTATAACGCGAACATAGCGGAGGACCTGAGGTTCCTGGAAAGAGTGAAAGCGTTCACCAGTGACCTCAACGGTTCCTTGGGAAGCAGCGAGGTGAACATCAGAGGACTCTTGGTATTCAGGTACACTCTGGATACACTCATAGACAGGGAGAACCCGGACCTGTTTGTGAAATCACTGCTCCATAGGCACATGCCTATCACGAAAACCCGCATTGACAGGGTGTTATGCGACATCAAGAGCAGACGCAGGACGCGAGCTCTGGCATCTTTGCTGAACAACGGACAGTGCTACTGCAAGCCAACGCGCCCCAAGGACCCTTCCAGAGCTTGCAGCGGAGAGTGTCAGACAGCGTACTCGTGTTTCTACAACTCATTCGAGCGTCACCCCTTCATTGTGAGCAAAGACGACCACAGCTACTACTTTGCGCACCTGTACCCTCATCTGGGTAAACTGGAGCGCCTGAGCAAAGAAATGAAAGTCAAGTACAGAGGACGCAGGCAGTTCGACAGCATAGCTGACACTGTCATCAATATGTTTGTCAAGCACCAGGTCAACGACACAGACTCCCTGTACAAAGGTTTGAGCGACGTGATAGACGACAAAATGAGCAACTCTAGCTTGTCTCTCGGTCACAGCCTAGCCGAGATCCACGAGTCATTGTACCTATCACCGGGCGATCAAGATGACAACTCGGTACAGGCCACCACTCTGGATCCGATTAAAGTGTACGACCAAGCATTGGTGCGCTACCTGTTTTGTGACAGCCTGCAAGTGGGCAGGTTGTTTCAGGCGTCTACCACGTTCAATTACATTATCGCAAACACCGCTCCCAGGTACACAATCGAACGGGTTATGCTCTTCAATGTCACTGGACCCGGTGAAGGTAAGAGTTACGCAAACAACGTGCTCAACTACCAGTTCAGGAGGGTAAGAGGGTGCATAGAGACGCTGACGTCTTTCACCCCGCAAGCGTTCAAGTACAAGCAGAAGCGGACCTCCTGCGTGGTGATGATAGACGACGCTCATATAACCCACGAGAAGAACATTAAATCCGTAGACAAGGAGTCCAACGTGATCCCCAATACGTTCAAGAACCTCCTGGACACCAGCGTACTGGAGAGCGATGTGGTGACCAGAGACATGAGCAGCGGCAAGGTGGACACAGTCAAGTACCACGCCGTGCACAACTGCGGCTTTGTGTGGAACACCAACACTATGGGGTTTGTGAGCGACGCTTGGGCCGATCGGTCTATGATCATGGAATCAGAGTTCCCAGAGCATGTGACCCGCACGCGTAGCACCAAGCAGATACAGGACACCATGGAGAAACTCAACATGGATCGTACACTATCATTCCGTTGCAGTAAACAAGAACAACAATGGGTAACATGAAACAAAGTGCCATCCTACCCCACAAGGTGGCAATTTGAGAATGAGGATGCATAACGTTCAAACACATCATGGTAGTCCCGGATATGGGGCGAACGGTGTAATAGCATATGTCCAAGAGAGCCGAGACAGCTGGCACACAGGCGCACAATCGAGACACGGTTCTCCTTCTGCTCGACCTACGTCTGGACGCCATGCACTTGAGGGTTGTCCTGTTGTGTACCACAGTTACGTATCGCTCGATGTTGATATAGACCATGATAAGTATTCCGTCCTGGAAACTGAACTGTGGAAATAGAAGCACAAACGAGAGATGTCAGTAGCTGAGCTGGTGGGACATGCTTGTGTGTACACCTTTTCAAGGAGTAAGACCGGTGCTACGTACCGTAATCACTCCCTTCATCAGTTTGCACACCACGTAGCCAAACACCCAGCCCTTCATGAGAATGGTCTGAGTAACCCAGACCGGGGTAGTCAGCAACCTGGCCATGTCACAGACTCCCATATGTGAAAAAAAAAACGTCGAGATCACCAAGGCCTTTCTTTCGCCTACCAGAGTCCTTTGAACAGGAACAGTGGAGCCTGATGAGCATGTACAGGTTGACAACCAAGCTCGTGATCATAACGAGCGCGTGACAGACAGGGATGTAAAAGATGCGGCTGTATTCATAGAGATTATAACAATGGGCCTTGGACTCCGGGTAGTTGGAAGGCCTATTGAAGAGTGTAGCATTATCGAACGTGGCATTGAAAAGTGATGCCATTGTAGAGAACTAGGTGACACAAGCCACTGACAAGTTTGATAGGGAAATGGGGCAGCCTTTTTATGTAAAGATCATGGTATTGGAACCATCCAGCCAAGCTCATCAGCACAACCAATAGTTGTCTGCCAATGGGCTATACCAATGGGCTATGGAGTTCAAACATCCAAACAGGGCTGTTTATCCATCCAAGGCTGTTGTACTCAGCCAAAGCTGTCTATCCATCCAAGGCTGTTGTACTCAGCCAAAGCTGTCTATCCATCCATGGCTGTTGTACTCAGCCAAAGCTGTCTATCCAGCCAAGGCTGTTATACCCAGCCAAGGCTGCTGTATCCATCCAAGGCTGCTGTATCCATCCAAGGCTGCTGTATCCATCCAAGGCTGTTGTACTCAGCCAAGGCTGTAGCCTGTGGTTTGTGGACCTGTACAGGTTTAGCATGTAACACAGGATATACTAAATGCATGTGAGCATCTCTGGGACTTGTGTCTGTGTGAAACAAAACTATGGACGTCTGGTTAAGGGATGCACGTTTTATTGTAAAGTACATTGCACACATAACCTTGAAAGTTGCAGAAAATTAGCACAATACACACAACCTCTCGAGTAGTCAACAGTCCACTCAGTGTCTCAGTAGCCCGGCCTCATCTATTACGCTCACAACCATCGCGCCAGGGCCCGAGAGCATTGCAAACCTCTCCCGTTCAGATGTTGGAAAGACAGGACTCAGCAGGACAAACCATGAAGTGACTCTGCAGACCGGGCATGATGCAAGCAGTGTCAGACGCCGGAGTGAAGTCAGATAAGCGCAGTTGAGGCCGAAGCGACAGGGGAAGAACCTGGAGAACGGACACAGCTGATGTGGAGCAGGTGCAGGGTGATCTCCAGGGCGTCTGGGTGGAGAATGCTCCCGGCGAGAGCAACATTGACCTCAACACCGATGGGAGTGCATTAGAAATTTGGATATTAGAATACCCATGTTGACCTGAGAGAGATGCTGCGTAGAAGTAATTGTATGAATACACCAATGCTGCTTATGTACTACAGGCAGGCGTGTCAAACGACTAGGTGTAGTCTATGTGTAAGCAAGATGTTATACAAAGTATAATTATGTGATTAACAAGCGAATGCTTGTGTAACAACAGATACGACTCAAAAACGACTCATCCTAGCCAAGGACATTGGACATGGTGAAATCTATTCAGTCCAGTCTATTCAACCTTAGATCATGGTGCAATATACTACAGGCAGGCTTGTGAACCTAGTACGTTTAGTCTATGTTTACTCAATATCTAACACAAAGGATAATTATGTGATTAACAAGAGGATGCTTGTGTAACAGTCCATACTACTCATCCACGACTCATCCTCAATCCTGGCGAATTGTTGGAGCAGATAAGTCAGGATTTCGAAAAGGTGGCACATGTGGACATGCGGCACCGGACCACATCTACTGGTTGTCATGAGAGTTAGATTATATACAGAAAACGTGAAGACATACAGTCTGTTGTCATGAGAGTTAGATTATATACAGAAAACGTGAAGACATACAGTCCTTGAATGAACATTGTGGTTTGTTTATGTATGAAGGATATGCTTTGTTACTGTGTGTTCTATCTGTAATAAACACATTTATACACTCTGTTATAACCTCATTTACCAAAGGGGTGAAGCAGCTATCCCCACACATGAGGCGTCCGGCCTAGTGGATGGGACTTTATGGAGTCCCAAGCCACAGCTCGATCCGTACCGTATATCAAGGCATGGTAACCCGCTTCTTTCACAAACACATATTACGTATTAACGCTACCACTCTCCAGATAGCACACCTATCACATGCCATTAGGCCTTCCGGATTGTATACCATGGCCAAACTCCTGGTGAATACACTGAGAGATGACGTTGCGCCAGCCCTATGCTCAGCTCATTCGAACCTGGAAAGGGACACTAGAGATCTTCTAGGCAACATGAAAGCACTGGGTATGAACCCTCCCAAGTTCAAAATAAAGTTCACAGTGAGGCTTTCAGGCTTACGCAGATACAAGACCACCATGGCCTTCGTAGGGTATCCGGAATTGAATGACACCTTGACTCAGATACGCACACGGTACTCTGATCACCACACCTACCACGGCCTTATGCACGAGGTACACTCGCCATCTGTCTATTATCTGGAGCTTGGGAGATCCGCCGTGAAAGAGCCTCAGAGTCTGTTGAGCTCGGAATTCATTGACCCGAAACACATGACAAACGGAGACTTTGATTTAGCCATGTCCTTCACAGTGGATCAAGACCTAACACATCGTACCATCATTGAGGTCAGCGACAGGTGCTCCGATCCTCTCAAAAAGGTCTTGACAGAGGGGAGACACCAGGACGTCTATACAGTGTGGAAGCCTATGAAGAGCGTTGTGTATTATGTCCTTTTAAACACATTTAAAGAGGTATTGCACAAGGAAGCCTGTGAACAGGTGCAAGGATAGGAATAAATGGTTATACGCTTTGGAAACAGTTCGGTAATACACTCATCCTTGGCAAGGGAGTGGAGCAGCTAACCAACATGAATATATCTGTCCTAACATTAAGCAAAATGTTAAAGTGGATGCGACTCTGCTCAGTCCAAACTCGACCATCTCGATCAGTAAATGTTACAATATGGCGTCCTCAAGAGGTGTGTACGACGACTACTCTGTGGATTATGTAGTCATTAGAGGGGGTAAACAGGCGGTCAACGCTGATGGTCTGTTAAGGAATGGAAAGGTGATGGACAAAGACTTTGCCTATGACCTAGTATTAGACCTGGACTCCTCCTGTGGGGACCAGTACGCAACTCCTCTGGAACAAGATCTACTTGTCAATGCCTACACCCAGTTCATAACCGATAGACTGGAGGGCATTCGAAAGCCGTTCACGTTCCAGCAACCCACTGTACGTGTACTATTCGTGTCTTCCACTTACATACCCAGACCGTTGATTGAGATAATGGGGCCCAGAATGGAGATGATATCCTGCTTCTTCAACTGTTTCGGAAAGGTGTACGTGGTGAACGGGGAAATTATGTGCTACCCAGAGTTTGTGGACAAGTGGAGTGTGGACAGGTCTCTCCCTAGGCATCTGCATGTCGCTCACGACGCCCTGGACAGTTACATACCGGTGAAAGTGAGAGACTCAAAGGCTGCAAAGGCTTTGGCTGTGTGGTCAGGAGACCACAAGGAGGATATTCAATTGAATTTGTATCACCTGTACACAGAGGATCATATCACGTACATCACAATGTGTCATTATGTGATGCGTATCAGTATAAAGTATTATGCCCTAGCACTCCACAGCTGATTCTAATACTCCCAGCTTGATGATGAGTTGATTATTTGAATCAGCTGTGTAGTGCTAGGGCAAAAACTCCCAAAACGTGGCCCGAGTTTGGGAAACCCTGCTTTAGGCTAATACTAGCCTATTAGGATGACTTGGTTCTATCGCTTTAATGCCAACCGCTGAACTCTGGTTTTCACTAATTACACTTTTCCCAGGTGACCATTATGAATCTAATAGCAAAACAACTGTTTCTAAATTGCTCTTTGAATGTAATATGCAACAGTCTGTCAATTACACTGTGGAAATCACATTTCCATCTTTCTTATCCCCTGTGCCGTCATTGAAGACATGTCACAATCATTGACGGAAAAAGTCCATGTATTCCTCAGATAATTACAACATAGATGTCCTGTAATTGTTCCATGTATACACGCACCTTTACATTACCCACCATGTATGTTGTTCACTAACACGTCTAAAAGCTACGTATTGCACCTTTTAGTTGCCTGAAGTCTAGCTTCAATGTTTTTGTGTGAATATACAACCATCTGGCATCATCCACTTCCTTTGGAATATAGTAGCACAGTAAAATGCTTACAAAGGAGGGGAAAAAGAAACGAGTGATAATATAGGCCGAATAGTAACAAGAATTGTGTTCAGATGAATAATTGTCACTATTAGTTGTGTGTAATAGCCTTGCATGCAGTCAAGAATCAAACATTGCATGCCAACTGACTTTGAAAGTCCCATGTTGCAGTGCTGCTGAGAGACTCATGCATAGGCCAAAACTTTACAGTGGAGCACTGCGGACATCTTGTGGTTCAACTCGGGTACTGCCCATGTGTGCGCACATCATGGGGAGTCCCTTTTAGTATTAGCTCTTTAGCCCAGCGTTTCCAAACCCGCTGTCCTGGGGTCCCCAAGGGGTGCGCGTTTTGCCCTAGCACTCCACAGCTGATTCTAATACTCCCAGCTTGGTGATGAGTTGATTATTTGACTCAGCTGTGTAGTGCTAGGGCAAAAACTCCCAAAACGTGGCCCGAGTTTGGGAAACCCTGCTTTAGGCTAATACTAGCCTATTAGGATGACTTGGTTCTATCGCTTTAATGCCAACCGCTGAACTCTGGTTTTCACTAATTACTTGTCCCAGGTGACCATTATGAATCTAATAGCAAAACTAATGTTTCTAAATTGCTCTTTGAATGTAATATGCTACAGTCTGTCAATTACACTGTGGAAATCATATTTCCATCTTTCTTATCCCCTGTGTCGTCATTGAAGACATGTCACAATCATTGACGGAAAAAGTCCATGCATTCCTCAGATAATTACAACATAGATGTCCTGTAATTGTTCAATGTATACACGCACCTCTACATTACCCACCATGTATGTTGTTCACTAACACGTCTAAAAGCTATGTATTGCACCTTTTAGTTGCCTGAAGTCTAGCTTCAATGTTTGTGTGTGTATATACAACCATCTGGCATCATCCACTTGCTTTGGACAATAGTAGCACAGTAAAATGCTTACAAAGGAGGGGAAAAATAAACAAGTGATAATATAGGCCGAATAGTAACAAGACTTTTGTTCAGATGAATAATTGACACTGTTAGTTGTGTGTAATAGCCTTGCATGCAGTCAAGAAAGAACAATGCATGCCAACTGACTTTGAAAGTCCCATGTTGCAGTGCTGCTGAGAGACTCATGCATAGGCCAAAACTTTACAGTGGAGCACGGAGGACATCTTGTGGTTCAACTCGGGTACTGCCCATGTGTGCGCACATCATGGGGAGTCCCTTTTAGTATTAGCTCTTTAGCCCAGCGTTTCCCAAACGCGGTCCTGGGGTACCCAAGGGGTGCGCGTTTTGCCCTAGCACTCCACAGCTGATTGTAATACTCCCAGCTTGATGATGAGTTGTGGTCCTCTGTAGCTCAGCTGGTAGAGCACGGCGCTTGTAACGCCAAGGTAGTGGGTTCGATCCCCGGGACCACCCATACACACAAAAAAAAAATGTATGCACGCATGGAAAAAAGCGTCTGCTAAATGGCATATTATTATTATTATTATTATTATTTGAATCAGCTGTGTAGTGCTAGGGCAAAAACTCCCAAAACGTGGCCCAAGTTTGGGAAACCCTGCTTAAGGCTAATACTAGCCTATTAGGATGACTTGGTTCTATCGCTTTAATGCCAACCGCTGAACTCTGGTTTTCACTAATTACCTGTCCCAGGTGACCATTATGAATCTAATAGCAAAACAAATGTTTCTAAATTGCTCTTTGAATGTAACATGCTACAGTCTGTCAATTACACTGTGGAAATCATATTTCCATCTTTCTTATCCCCTGTGTCGTCATTGAAGACATGTCACAATCATTGACGGAAAAAGTCCATGTATTCCTCAGATAATTACAACATAGATGTCCTGTAATTGTTCCATGTATACACGCACCTCTACATTACCCACCATGTATGTTGTTCACTAACACGTCTAAAAGCTACGTATTGCACCTTTTAGTTAACTGAAGTCTAGCTTCAATGTTTGTGTGTGTATATACAACCATCTGGCATCATCCACTTCCTTTGGAATATAGTAGCACAGTAAAATGCTTACAAAGGAGGGGAAAAAGAAACGAGTGATAATATAGGCCGAATAGTAACAAGAATTGTGTTCAGATGAATAATTGTCACTATTAGTTGTGTGTAATAGCCTTGCATGCAGTCAAAGAATCTAACATTGCATGCCAACTGACTTTGAAAGTCCCATGTTGCAGTGCTGCTGAGAGACTCATGCATAGGCCAAAACTTTACAGTGGAGCACTGCGGACATCTTGTGGTTCAACTCGGGTACTGCCCATGTGTGCGCACATCATGGGGAGTCCCTTTTAGTATTAGCTCTTTAGCCCAGCGTTTCCCAAACGCGGTCCTGGGGTCCCCAAGGGGTGCGCGTTTTGCCCTAGCACTCCACAGCTGATTCTAATACTCCCAGCTTGATGATGAGTTGATTATTTGAATCAGCTGTGTAGTGCTAGGGCAAAAACTCCCGAAACGTGGCCCGAGTTTGGGAAACCCTGCTTTAGGCTAATACTAGCCTATTAGGATGACTTGGTCCTATCGCTTTAATGCCAACCGCTGAACTCTGGTTTTCACTAATTACTTGTCCCAGGTGACCATTGTGAATCTAATAGCAAAACAAATGTTTCTAAATTGCTCTTTGAATGTAACATGCTACAGTCTGTCAATTACACTGTGGAAATCGCATTTCCATCTTTCTTATCCCCTGTGTCGTCATTGAAGACATGTCACAATCATTGACGGAAAAAGTCCATGTATTCCTCAGATAATTACAACATAGATGTCCTGTAATTGTTCCATGTATACACGCACCTCTACATTACCCACCATGTATGTTGTTCACTAACACGTCTAAAAGCTACGTATTGCACCTTTTAGTTGCCTGAAGTCTAGCTTCAATGTTTGTGTGTGTATATACAACCATCTGGCATCATCCACTTCCTTTGGAATATAGTAGCACAGTAAAATGCTTACAAAGGAGGGGAAAAAGAAACGAGTGATAATATAGGCCGAATAGTAACAAGACTTTTGTTCAGATGAATAATTGACACTGTTAGTTGTGTGTAATAGCCTTGCATGCAGTCAAGAAAGAACAATGCATGCCAACTGACTTTGAAAGTCCCATGTTGCAGTGCTGCTGAGAGACTCATGCATAGGCCAAAACTTTACAGTGGAGCACATCTTGAGGTTCAACTCGGGTACTGCCCATGTGTGCGCACATCATGGGGAGTCCCTTTTAGTATTAGCTCTTTAGCCCAGCGTTTCCCAAACGCGGTCCTGGGGTCCCCAAGGGGTGCGCGATTTGCCCTAGCACTCCACAGCTGATTCTAATACTCCCAGCTTGATGATGAGTTGATTATTTGAATCAGCTGTGTAGTGCTAGGGCAAAAACTCCCAAAACGTGGCCCGAGTTTGGGAAACCCTGCTTTAGGCTAATACTAGCCTATTAGGATGACTTGGTTCTATCTCTTTAATGCCAACCGCTGAACTCTGGTTTTCACTAATTACTTGTCCCAGGTGACCATTATGAATCTAATAGCAAAACAAATGTTTCTAAATTGCTCTTTGAATGTAACATGCTACCGTCTGTCAATTACACTGTGGAAATCACATTTCCATCTTTCTTATCCCCTGTGTCATCATTGAAGACATGTCACAATCATTGACGGAAAAAGTCCATGTATTCCTCAGATAATTACAACATAGATGTCCTGTAATTGTTCCATGTATACACGCACCTCTACATTACCCACCATGTATGTTGTTCACTAACACGTCTAAAAGCTATGTATTGCACCTTTTAGTTGCCTGAAGTCTAGCTTCAATGTTTGTGTGTGTATATACAACCATCTGGCATCATCCACTTCCTTTGGACAATAGTAGCACAGTAAAATGCTTACAAAGGAGGGGAAAAAGAAACAAGTGATAATATAGGCCGAATAGTAACAAGACTTGTGTTCAGATGAATAATTGACACTGTTAGTTGTGTGTAATAGCCTTGCATGCAGTAAAGAAAGAACATTGCATGCCAACTGACTTTGAAAGTCCCATGTTGCAGTGCTGCTGAGAGACTCATGCAGAGGCCAAAACTTTACAGTGGAGCACGGAGGACATCTTGTGGTTCAACTCGGGTACTGCCATTGTGTGTGCACATCATGGGGAGTCCCTTTTAGTATTAGCTCTTTAGCCCAGCGTTTCCCAAACGCGGTCCTGGGGTCCCCAAGGGGTGCGCGTTTTGCCCTAGCACTCCACAGCTGATTCTAATACTCCCAGCTTGATGATGAGTTGATTATTTTAATCAGCTGTGTAGTGCTAGGGCAAAAACTCCCAAAACGTGGCCCGAGTTTGGGAAACCCTGCTTTAGGCTAATACTAGCCTATTAGGATGACTTGGTTCTATCGCTTTAATGCCAACCGCTGAACTCTGGTTTTTTACTAATTACTTGTTCCAGGTGACCATTATGAATCTAATAGCAAAACAATTGTTCCTAAATTGCTCTTTGAATGTAACATGCTCCAGTCTGTCAATAACACTGTGAAAATCACATTTCCATCTTTCTTATCCCCTGTGTCGTCATTGAAGACATGTCACAATCATTGACGGAAAAAGTCCATTTATTCCTCAGATGATTACAACATAGATGTCTTGTAATTGTTCCATGTGTACACGCACCTCTACATTACCCACCATGTATGTTGTTCACTAACACGTCTAAAAGCTATGTATTGCACCTTTTATTTGCCTGAAGTCTAGCTTCAATGTTTGTGTGTGTATATACAACCATCTGGCATCATCCACTTCCTTTGGACAATAGTAGCACAGTAAAATGCTTACAAAGGAGGGGAAAAAGAAACAAGTGATAATATAGGCCGAATAGTAACAAGACTTGTGTTCAGATGAATAATTGACACTGTTAGTTGTGTGTAATAGCCTTGCATGCAGTCAAGAAAGAACAATGCATGCCAACTGACTTTGAAAGTCCCATGTTGCAGTGCTGCTGAGAGACTCATGCAGAGGCCAAAACTTTACAGTGGAGCACAGAGGACATCTTGTGGTTGAACTCGGGTACTGCCCATGTGTGCGCACATCATGGGGAGTCCCTTTTAGTATTAGCTCTTTAGCCCAGCGTTTCCCAAACGCGGTCCTGGGGTCCCCCAAGGGGTGCGGTTTTGCCCTAGCACTCCACAGCTGATTCTAATACTCCCAGCTTGATGATGAGTTGATTATTTGAATCAGCTGTGTAGTTCTAGGGCAAAAACTCCCAAAACGTGGCCCGAGTTTGGGAAACCCTGCTTTAGGCTAATACTAGCCTATTAGGATGACTTGGTTCTATCTCTTTAATGCCAACCGCTGAACTCTGGTTTTCACTAATTACTTGTCCCAGGTGACCATTATGAATCTAATAGCAAAACAAATGTTTCTAAATTGCTATTTGAATGTAACATGCTACATTCTGTCAATTACACTGTGGATATCACATTTCCATCTTTCTTATCCCCTGTGTCGTCATTGAAGACATGTCACAATCATTGATGGAAAAAGTCCATGTATTCCTCAGATAATTACAACATAGATGTCCTGCAATTGTTCCATGTATACACGCACCTCTACATTACCCACCATGTATGTTGTTCACTAACACATCTAAAAGCTACGTATTGTACCTTTTAGTTGCCTGCAGTCTAGCTTCAATGTTTGTGTGTGTATATACAACCATCTGGCATCATCCACATCATTTGGACTATAGTAGCACAGTAAAATGCTTTACAAAGGAGGGGGAAAAGAAACGAGTGATAATGTAGGCCGAATAGTAACAAGAATTGTGTTCAGATGAATAATTGACACTATTAGTTGTGTGTAATAGCCTTGCATGCAGTCAAGAAAAAACATTGCATGCCAACTGACTTTGAAAGTCCCATGTTGCAGTTCTGCTGAGAGACTCATGCAGAGGCCAAAACTTTACAGTGGAGAACGGAGGACATCTTCTGGTTCAGCTCGGGTACTGCCCATGTGTGCGCACATCATGGGGAGTCCCTTTTAGTATTAGCTCTTTAGTCCAGCGTTTCCTAAACGCGGTCCTGGGGTCCCCAAGGGGTGCGCGTTTTGCTCTAGCACTCCACAGCTGATTCTAATACTCCCAATTTGATGATGAGTTGATTATTTGAAACAGCTGTGTAGTGCTAGGGCAAAAACTCCCAAAACGTAGCCCGAGTTTGGGAAACCCTGCTTTAGGCTAATACTAGCCTATTAGGATGACTTGGTTCTATCGCTTTAATGCCAACCGCTGAACTCTGGTTTTCACTAATTACTTGTCCCAGGTGACCATTATGAATCTAATAGCAAAACAAATTTTTCTAAATTGCTCTTTGAATGTAACATGCTACATTCTGTCAATTACACTGTGGATATCACATTTCCATCTTTCTTATCCCCTGTGTCGTCATTGAAGACATGTCACAATCATTGACGGAAAAAGTCCATGTATTCCTCAGATGATTACAACATAGATGTCCTGTAATTGTTCCATGTATACACGCACCTCTACATTACCCACCATGTATGTTGTTCACTAACACGTCTAAAAGCTATGTATTGCACCTTTTATTTGCCTGAAGTCTAGCTTCAATGTTTGTGTGTGTATATACAACCATCTGGCATCATCCACTTCCTTTGGACAATAGTAGCACAGTAAAATGCTTACAAAGGAGGGGAAAAAGAAACAAGTGATAATATAGGCCGAATAGTAACAAGACTTGTGTTCAGATGAATAATTGACACTGTTAGTTGTGTGTAATAGCCTTGCATGCAGTCAAGAAAGAACAATGCATGCCAACTGACTTTGAAAGTCCCATGTTGCAGTGCTGCTGAGAGACTCATGCAGAGGCCAAAACTTTACAGTGGAGCACAGAGGACATCTTGTGGTTGAACTCGGGTACTGCCCATGTGTGCGCACATCATGGGGAGTCCCTTTTAGTATTAGCTCTTTAGCCCAGCGTTTCCCAAACGCGGTCCTGGGGTCCCCAAGGGGTGCGCGTTTTGCCCTAGCACTCCACAGCTGATTATAATACTCCCAGCTTGATGATGAGTTGATTATTTGAATCAGCTGTGTAGTTCTAGGGCAAAAACTCCCAAAACGTGGCCCGAGTTTGGGAAACCCTGCTTTAGGCTAATACTAGCCTATTAGGATGACTTGGTTCTATCTCTTTAATGCCAACCGCTGAACTCTGGTTTTCACTAATTACTTGTCCCAGGTGACCATTATGAATCTAATAGCAAAACAAATGTTTCTAAATTGCTATTTGAATGTAACATGCTACATTCTGTCAATTACACTGTGGATATCACATTTCCATCTTTCTTATCCCCTGTGTCGTCATTGAAGACATGTCACAATCATTGATGGAAAAAGTCCATGTATTCCTCAGATAATTACAACATAGATGTCCTGTAATTGTTCCATGTATACACGCACCTCTACATTACCCACCATGTATGTTGTTCACTAACACATCTAAAAGCTACGTATTGTACCTTTTAGTTGCCTGCAGTCTAGCTTCAATGTTTGTGTGTGTATATACAACCATCTGGCATCATCCACATCATTTGGACTATAGTAGCACAGTAAAATGCTTTACAAAGGAGGGGGAAAAGAAACGAGTGATAATGTAGGCCGAATAGTAACAAGAATTGTGTTCAGATGAATAATTGACACTATTAGTTGTGTGTAATAGCCTTGCATGCAGTCAAGAAAAAACATTGCATGCCAACTGACTTTGAAAGTCCCATGTTGCAGTTCTGCTGAGAGACTCATGCAGAGGCCAAAACTTTACAGTGGAGAACGGAGGACATCTTCTGGTTCAGCTCGGGTACTGCCCATGTGTGCGCACATCATGGGGAGTCCCTTTTAGTATTAGCTCTTTAGCCCAGCGTTTCCCCAAACGCGGTCCTGGGGTCCCCCAAGGGGTGCGCGTTTTGCCCTAGCACTCCACAGCTGATTCTAATTCTCCCAGCTTGATGATGAGTTGATTATTTGAATCAGCTGTGTAGTTCTAGGGCAAAAACTCCCAAAACGTGGCCCGAGTTTGGGAAACCCTGCTTTAGGCTAATACTAGCCTATTAGGATGACTTGGTTCTATCTCTTTAATGCCAACCGCTGAACTCTGGTTTTCACTTATTACTTGTCCCAGGTGACCATTATGAATCTAATAGCAAAACAATTGTTCCTAAATTGCTCTTTGAATGTAACATGCTCCAGTCTGTCAATAACACTGTGAAATTCACATTTCCATCTTTCTTATCCCCTGTGTCGTCATTGAAGACATGTCACAATCATTGACGGAAAAAGTCCATGTATTCCTCAGATGATTACAACATAGATGTCTTGTAATTGTTCCATGTATACACGCACCTCTACATTACCCACCATGTATGTTGTTCACTAACACGTCTAAAAGCTATGTATTGCACCTTTTATTTGCCTGAAGTCTAGCTTCAATGTTTGTGTGTGTATATACAACCATCTGGCATCATCCACTTCCTTTGGACAATAGTAGCACAGTAAAATGCTTACAAAGGAGGGGAAAAAGAAACAAGTGATAATATAGGCCGAATAGTAACAAGACTTGTGTTCAGATGAATAATTGACACTGTTAGTTGTGTGTAATAGCCTTGCATGCAGTCAAGAAAGAACAATGCATGCCAACTGACTTTGAAAGTCCCATGTTGCAGTGCTGCTGAGAGACTCATGCAGAGGCCAAAACTTTACAGTGGAGCACAGAGGACATCTTGTGGTTGAACTCGGGTACTGCCCATGTGTGCGCACATCATGGGGAGTCCCTTTTAGTATTAGCTCTTTAGCCCAGCGTTTCCCAAACGCGGTCCTGGGGTCCCCCAAGGGGTGCGCGTTTTGCCCTAGCACTCCACAGCTGATTCTAATACTCCCAGCTTGATGATGAGTTGATTATTTGAATCAGCTGTGTAGTTCTAGGGCAAAAACTCCCAAAACGTGGCCCGAGTTTGGGAAACCCTGCTTTAGGCTAATACTAGCCTATTAGGATGACTTGGTTCTATCTCTTTAATGCCAACCGCTGAACTCTGGTTTTCACTAATTACTTGTCCCAGGTGACCATTATGAATCTAATAGCAAAACAAATGTTTCTAAATTGCTATTTGAATGTAACATGCTACATTCTGTCAATTACACTGTGGATATCACATTTCCATCTTTCTTATCCCCTGTGTCGTCATTGAAGACATGTCACAATCATTGATGGAAAAAGTCCATGTATTCCTCAGATAATTACAACATAGATGTCCTGTAATTGTTCCATGTATACACGCACCTCTACATTACCCACCATGTATGTTGTTCACTAACACATCTAAAAGCTACGTATTGTACCTTTTAGTTGCCTGCAGTCTAGCTTCAATGTTTGTGTGTGTATATACAACCATCTGGCATCATCCACATCATTTGGACTATAGTAGCACAGTAAAATGCTTTACAAAGGAGGGGGAAAAGAAACGAGTGATAATGTAGGCCGAATAGTAACAAGAATTGTGTTCAGATGAATAATTGACACTATTAGTTGTGTGTAATAGCCTTGCATGCAGTCAAGAAAAAACATTGCATGCCAACTGACTTTGAAAGTCCCATGTTGCAGTTCTGCTGAGAGACTCATGCAGAGGCCAAAACTTTACAGTGGAGAACGGAGGACATCTTCTGGTTCAGCTCGGGTACTGCCCATGTGTGCGCACATCATGGGGAGTCCCTTTTAGTATTAGCTCTTTAGCCCAGCGTTTCCCAAACGCGGTCCTGGGGTCCCCAAGGGGTGCGCGTTTTGCCCTAGCACTCCACAGCTGATTCTAATTCTCCCAGCTTGATGATGAGTTGATTATTTGAATCAGCTGTGTAGTTCTAGGGCAAAAACTCCCAAAACGTGGCCCGAGTTTGGGAAACCCTGCTTTAGGCTAATACTAGCCTATTAGGATGACTTGGTTCTATCTCTTTAATGCCAACCGCTGAACTCTGGTTTTCACTTATTACTTGTCCCAGGTGACCATTATGAATCTAATAGCAAAACAATTGTTCCTAAATTGCTCTTTGAATGTAACATGCTCCAGTCTGTCAATAACACTGTGAAAATCACATTTCCATCTTTCTTATCCCCTGTGTCGTCATTGAAGACATGTCACAATCATTGACGGAAAAAGTCCATGTATTCCTCAGATGATTACAACATAGATGTCTTGTAATTGTTCCATGTATACACGCACCTCTACATTACCCACCATGTATGTTGTTCACTAACACGTCTAAAAGCTATGTATTGCACCTTTTATTTGCCTGAAGTCTAGCTTCAATGTTTGTGTGTGTATATACAACCATCTGGCATCATCCACTTCCTTTGGACAATAGTAGCACAGTAAAATGCTTACAAAGGAGGGGAAAAAGAAACAAGTGATAATATAGGCCGAATAGTAACAAGACTTGTGTTCAGATGAATAATTGACACTGTTAGTTGTGTGTAATAGCCTTGCATGCAGTCAAGAAAGAACAATGCATGCCAACTGACTTTGAAAGTCCCATGTTGCAGTGCTGCTGAGAGACTCATGCAGAGGCCAAAACTTTACAGTGGAGCACAGAGGACATCTTGTGGTTGAACTCGGGTACTGCCCATGTGTGCGCACATCATGGGGGAGTCCCTTTTAGTATTAGCTCTTTAGCCCAGCGTTTCCCAAACGCGGTCCTGGGGTCCCCAAGGGGTGCGCGTTTTGCCCTAGCACTCCACAGCTGATTCTAATACTCCCAGCTTGATGATGAGTTGATTATTTGAATCAGCTGTGTAGTTCTAGGGCAAAAACTCCCAAAACGTGGCCCGAGTTTGGGAAACCCTGCTTTAGGCTAATACTAGCCTATTAGGATGACTTGGTTCTATCTCTTTAATGCCAACCGCTGAACTCTGGTTTTCACTAATTACTTGTCCCAGGTGACCATTATGAATCTAATAGCAAAACAAATGTTTCTAAATTGCTATTTGAATGTAACATGCTACATTCTGTCAATTACACTGTGGATATCACATTTCCATCTTTCTTATCCCCTGTGTCGTCATTGAAGACATGTCACAATCATTGATGGAAAAAGTCCATGTATTCCTCAGATAATTACAACATAGATGTCCTGTAATTGTTCCATGTATACACGCACCTCTACATTACCCACCATGTATGTTGTTCACTAACACATCTAAAAGCTACGTATTGTACCTTTTAGTTGCCTGCAGTCTAGCTTCAATGTTTGTGTGTGTATATACAACCATCTGGCATCATCCACATCATTTGGACTATAGTAGCACAGTAAAATGCTTTACAAAGGAGGGGGAAAAGAAACGAGTGATAATGTAGGCCGAATAGTAACAAGAATTGTGTTCAGATGAATAATTGACACTATTAGTTGTGTGTAATAGCCTTGCATGCAGTCAAGAAAAAACATTGCATGCCAACTGACTTTGAAAGTCCCATGTTGCAGTTCTGCTGAGAGACTCATGCAGAGGCCAAAACTTTCCAGTGGAGCACGGAGGACATCTTCTGGTTCAGCTCGGGTACTGCCCATGTGTGCGCACATCATGGGGAGTCCCTTTTAGTATTAGCTCTTTAGTCCAGCGTTTCCTAAACGCGGTCCTGGGGTCCCCAAGGGGTGCGCGTTTTGCTCTAGCACTCCACAGCTGATTCTAATACTCCCAATTTGATGATGAGTTGATTATTTGAAACAGCTGTGTAGTGCTAGGGCAAAAACTCCCAAAACGTAGCCCGAGTTTGGAAAACCCTGCTTTAGGCTAATACTAGCCTATTAGGATGACTTGGTTCTATCGCTTTAATGCCAACCGCTGAACTCTGGTTTTCACTAATTACTTGTCCCAGGTGACCATTATGAATCTAATAGCAAAACAAATTTTTCTAAATTGCTCTTTGAATGTAACATGCTACATTCTGTCAATTACACTGTGGATATCACATTTCCATCTTTCTTATCCCCTGTGTCGTCATTGAAGACATGTCACAATCATTGATGGAAAAAGTCCATGTATTCCTCAGATAATTACAACATAGATGTCCTGTAATTGTTCCATGTATACACGCACCTCTACATTACCCACCATGTATGTTGTTCACTAACACGTCTAAAAGCTATGTATTGCACCTTTTAGTTGCATGAAGTCTAGCTTCAATGTTTGTGTGTGTATATACAACCATCTGGCATCATCCACTTCCTTTGGACAATAGTAGCACAGTAAAATGCTTACAAAGGAGGGGAAAAAGAAACAAGTGATAATATAGGCCGAATAGTAACAAGACTTGTGTTCAGATGAATAAATGACACTGTTAGTTGTGTGTAATAGCCTTGCATGCAGTCAAGAAAAAACATTGCATGCCAACTGACTTTGAAAGTCCCATGTTGCAGTGCTGCTGAGAGACTCATGCAGAGGCCAAAACTTTACAGTGGAGTACTGCGGACAACTTGTGGTTCAACTCGGGTACTGCCCATGTGTGCGCACATCATGGGGAGTCCCTTTTAGTATTAGCTCTTTAGCCCAGCGTTTCCCAAACGAATCCTGCCATTACAATGGCTCCTACATTAACCTCAGGTCTGTTCATCAGAGACATAATCTGCTGTTGAGATACGGATCCCCACCAACATCGGTCTTGCATCCAGCCTACAAATGACGCCCATGTGTTGTTCAATAGAGGCCAGTTGCCATAGTTGTTTTCCATTCCTACTCTTTGCCTACAGAAACGGAGTGAATCGAAGTTGCTTGTCTTCACATACGCCATAGTCCCTAATATGTTTGCTATATGTTTCATGTGCATCGGCTATAGTATGCTACACGCATCGTAAGTAGTACCTACTGGTAAAGTGATTGAGCTAAATTTACATTTCGGTACTAATCTTGGGTTACTATATCCGATGGGTATACACCTGTATATCGTTCACTCAACCCATTGTTCATATCACAGTCTGCATGATGTCTGAGGAGAGTGGTATAGAAACCGACAACAGCGAGCTCAGCCCGGTAGGATAACGTCATTACACCCTAGGTTACGCACTATGCTTGTACACGAGATGATACTCCTAAGTACTTGGTATGCTTTCTGAAATTACTCTCCACTCTGAAATTACACTCCGTTCCGTAGGTACTCAGATATATTGTGGATGACTTTGCTGATCATATTGCATGCACTGTTGTACATACCATGACCATTTGCAAATTATACTTTGCTATTTCTTTCCATACAATATACATCTTAGGAGAGCGATTACATACTAACCTCTGACAGAGAGGAACCTCAACATCCTGAGTTACACCAACTGCATCCCCTGTTGCACCCCGAGGTCCTCAACCATGCACAACCTCACCCTCAACCAGCGTTGCCTCCTCTTCACCAGGGTAACAATGCAGAGGATGACATGGTAGATGTTGAAATGTGTAATGTGATGGCACATTCACTGTGTTTATGGACTATGGGTAATGTGATTACTCTTCTGTCTCCCAAGTACATGGCCGATGACGAAGAAGAGTATGAGGACGCCTACGTGCCAATTGAGGAAGATGACTAAGGAGAAGCCCTGTTTATTCCTTTGATGACCCATTGTATGATTATGTATGTTTATGTTCCAGATTGTATATTGTGCAAAGTGACTGTTTGTGTATGGATATTGTCAGACTGAAGGGTCCAATGTACTATTTCAATAAACGTGAATGGACATTCGTAGTTTCACAAGTATTTTGTATTTATTCACAGATATCCATAGACATGTATTACAACACAAGGAGGCTTACATTACAATGTACATTACATAGTACAACAGGGATACACCACTCATCACATAAGCACCTATAGTTGCAATACATTACAGGTTGCTCGTGAGTGTACGACACGCTGTGGATTGGCAATGTAATCTACATCCCCTAAGCTCTGGTCCGCGTGCATCAGGGAACAGGGTCGAGATACAAATGTGACTCTGTCAATCCTGCTGATGTAGGACAGCACACCTGCGATATCTGAGAAGCGTGCCCTTGTCCCTACTGTAAAACCAAAGGTATCGAACGTCACCTTGAATCTATTCCCAAATGCAGTGACAATGTCAAACAGGTATCCTAGGCTGACATCGTCCATATAATGAATTGCTGCAGCCGGGTTCTCGTGCATTGGTCCTTTCTTTCGTAGATGCTCTATTACTTCACGGTAATGGGGTGACCATACTGCGTTGCCGTATGACGCTCCCCACCATGAGTCTTTCAGCACCTTCATCATGTAACACATTTGTCCCACTATATGTGTCACGGAAAAGTAGTTTGGGTTGTGAGGTATTGTCCAATGTTGACGCAGAATGCGCCCTTCACCCAGCTTATCGACCAGATGTCGTATTATGTCAATTGGCGTAGAGAAGTCGCCCTCTACCAAGTCCTTACATATGTAACTGCCTCCACAGATGGCCACATGAAATGTCAGTACTGCGTTGTGAGTCTTCGCCGTAACCGAACATACTCCTCCGGGCATGTCACCAAAGTGTGCCGCAATAACAATATCTCCAAAGCGAATCTTACGTCCGCCCATGAAGGAGCTAATCTGATCTGCAGAGACTGAGCCCCACCAGCGCTCACCTAGCCATTCTAGAAAGGAGTGCCACGTTCTGTTCAATATTGACCACTTAAGCATGAGATGTATCTGCTGATGTTTTTTAGCATCCTCCTCGGCTCGAACCATATCTTCAACATCGTCATCGTCAACGTCGTAGTAGTCGTCAACCGCTTCTTCGTAAACATCGTCCCTGTCCACATGTCTGGTGTTTGACCCGTACTGGAGAGGGGTGTCCTCCTCCTGACTCCTGGTGTCTTCCACGGTATCACTTAGAGTGTCGTGTTCGTGCTCATACATCCAATCATTGTAGTCACCTGCCATTGTTGCTTGGCAATCGGTCTCTGAATCGGACCGGTTGGAATCTGCAGGGCTGAATGTGTGTTGTCTAAAACTGTTCCCGCATGCATCTGAGTCATATAGGTGCTGGTCGTCCACAGGGCTGTTGTTTGACTCGTACTGGTCACCGGGTTCTGTTTCCTGAAGCCTGGTGTCCTCCAGTTGATCACCTAGAGTTTCGTATTCAAATGCATACATCATACTTCCTTCCCAATCGATCTCGGAATCGCACCTATCGGAATCGGAAGGGTTGAATGTTTTTTGCGTACAACCGTTCTCGCATGAATCTGCTCCGTAAAACATTTGGTCGTCTACAGGGCTGTTGTTTGACAAGTACTGGTCATGGGGTTCAGCTTCCTGAAGCATGGTGTCGTCAACATTATCACCTAGAGTTTCATATACATTTCCATTGTCCTCTATTGGGTATCCGTGATGTTCCTCACACGTCCAATCATTGTAGTAACTTGAGCTTGGTGATAGCCTTGCACTCTCAAAATCGGACCAGTCTGAGGCTGAACACTCGTCTCTTAGTGGCGTAACACTGGTCCTACTTCTATCTACTTTGCAGTACCCGTAGCAAGACAGCATCTGATGCCTCTGGACGCAAACAACTGTCTCAAAATGGTTACCAACATTCTCCAAATAGATCCCTGGCTAGACACCTTTACACCATTACAACGGTGTATAAGCCACCTCCCGGTGTAGTATGTATATATGCTTACACCCAAACAATCTGCAGCTGCTTGAATCTCCACTTCCGTAGCCCAAGTACCTAGAGAGGCCATTTGTGATTTGGTAATGTAGTCTGATACTGAACGGTAGCCACTTCTCAACATGCTGGTATATATCACATCATTGCTTTGTAGCTGCTCCACGACGACATTTCGAATGGTTCTATGAAACTCATCTGTACCACAAACCGCTTCACTGACCGCTCTGAAGAAACAATTTCCGTCGCCTTTTATCGGTATGTTTTTGCACGGAGCCCCTAACTCACCAGTGACTGTACTCAGTACAGACTGGTCCTTGAAGCAATTCACCTTCAGCCTGTTGCAAAGAACCTGCGCATCTGCAGCCCCGATAGGGTTGAACTGCTTCTCTCTACATGGGTCCCCAGTAGCAAGCATAGTATCCTGACACCCTGCCATCAATTAGTCTATTCTACTCTAGAGGTCTTTGCTATTGTCATTAGTACAGTCATTAATACCTGCTTCACCGGCTTGTGGACTGTGTGAGTTTGGGTATGCGATTTAAAAACACCCCCCTATTCGACCACATTCCGTGGACTGTACCGCTGTACTGTTTGAGTATGGATGATAACCCTCCCGTTGTCCTGGTATTCTGTACACACGCCGTGCCCTCCGGGTCGAACTGTCCCCCTCTCACTAAAGGCCCAATTGGAACATGTGGGACAGTATGCGTGCGAACAGCCTTTGCAGATGTATTTGTTACACCTGGTGCACACCGTGTGTGTTTTACAGTCCTTCTTTGTGGGGCAGACCTGACACCTCTTCCTCTTACTGGGTTGTGCGGGGTTGGGTGCTTGGGCCGGTGCGTGGTCTGGTGCTGCGGGGGCGTGATCCCGCCGGGGCTGATCACGATATGTAGCCCTCTGAACAGCTTTGACGAGCGCCGCAGAGGCTTCGGTGCCAGGGGCCAGCGCGCGGTCATCCTCCTGCAGCTGTAGGTTCCAATCACCTTGTCTAGGTTGTCCACACCTCCCTTGTTGCTGTTGTAGTCTAGGACGATGGCCAGCTTCTTGTCCTGGCGACGGCTAACGTGAGCCTCGGTGTGCAGCGTGCTCAGGAGTAAGACGTTCTTGTTTTTCTTTGGCAGGTAGGACACTAGAGCGGTGGTGGGCGTGAAGGCGAACTTGGAGGAGAAGAGGAGCCTGTCCTTTGAGGCGAGCAGCGCCTGCGGGAGCTCTGGCTTGTTCTTTCTGACTGTGCCGACCACGGTGACGTTCCTGGTCAGGAGCTGGCGCGCGAGCTCGTATGAGGTGAAGAAATTGTGCAGGTGACGTTGTGACCCCTGAGTCCCTGCGTCAAATCGAGCACGACCCTCATCCCCTGGTTCTTCTCGGGGCCTCCGCATGTGGCCTTCCCGGTGTAGACCTGCATCTTCCAGGCGTAGCTGGATTTGGAGTCACAGGCCACCCAGGTCTTGATGCCGTATTTGGCCGGCTTGCTTGGGATATACTGGCGGAAAGGACATCGGCCTGGAGGAGAGAGAGAGAGAGAGAGAGAGAGAGAGAGAGAGAGAGGAGGAGAGGAAAGACAAGAGATTAGCTTTAGCGTGTTGTGTTGTGTTGTGTTCAGTGTTGTGTTCAGTGTTGTTGTTGTGCTCTTGTACGGTGTTGTTGGCCCCGGCACACCTCTGAAAGGGACCAGTTGCTCGTCCACCGTCACGTCGGGCCCGGGGTTGTAGAGGAGCGGCAGCCTCTCGACCCACTTGTCCCAGACCTCTCTCACGGCCGCAAGTTTGTCACCGCCGCCTGCTGCGCGTCTCTCGGCTCTGGTCTGGCGGTCGTCGGGCGAAGGAGTCTCGAGTAAGCGTGAAAGACTTTGAGCGGCATGGTTGCGCGGAAAATGGTCCTTCCGCTCTCGGCGTCCCAGAGACTAGAGGCCGCTTCGCCTCGGGACCTGTACACGCCGGCTAGGATGAGCAGCCCTACGTAGGCTCGCAGGTCTGTGGAGTCCATCGCTTTCCAGCGGCCGCCGCCGCGGTCGCGGTCGCGGTCTTCGTGGTCTTCGTGGTCGTCGTCGGCGGCGTAGTGGCGGTGGTCGTTGTGTCGCCGCCGCCGCCGTCGCCTCGGGCTCCGTATTTTGAACGCCCTCCAGATTGGTCATCTCCAGGATGATGTCTTCTATCTCGGGTGTGAAAAACAAGCGGAACGTGGAGAGGATGTCGCGGTCTTGGCCTACGGCCTGCCTAGTAGGCCCGGGCCTCATGTCCTCCGGCACCTCAGCAACCGGCCTGTTACTTTTTGCCGCTGCGGCGGCCCCTCCGACGCCCCGATTGTTGTCACAGGGCACCGAGCACCATTGGATTTGGCCGTTTCTCGACACGAATGTCTCTCTTTCCACTCGAGGGATATCGTGTTGTGTTCTGGGGCTGATGCTGCGGCGGCGCCTGCGGCAGCGGCGGAGGTCTCCTCGCTCTCCTCGCTCACTTTCACCTTCCCCTTGTTCTTCCCCTTGTTCTTCTTCTTCTTGTTGTTGGTCGTCGTCGTCGTCGTCGTCGTCATCATCGTCTCGTTCGTCTTCTACGCCTTGACCTTCTTCTACTTGGACATCGTCCTCGTCGGCGGCGGCGGCGGTGGCAGCGGCTGCGGCGTCGTAGTCGTCGTCGTCCTCTGTGGTCTCCTCATCCTCTGGGTTGTATTCCTCCCCGTCTTCTTCTTCGGACGCTTCCTCGTCCGCTTCCTCGTCGCAGTCAGAGTCATTGGAAAATATATGTTCTAGGACCTGTTTGGCCGTGAAACGCACAGCACTCATAATAGCTTCGGCACCCAGGCTGGGGAAGTCCCCAAGACCTCTCTCTTCGGGACGTGTCCGGACATGCCACGGAGGCAATATTAGTAGTAGTAGTAGTAGTAGTAGTAGTAGTAGTAGTAGTAGTAGTAGTAGTAGTAGTAGTAGTAGTAGTTGTTGTTCTTGGTGTTCTTGGTGTTCTTGGTGTTCTTGGTGTTGCTGTTTTTGTTTACGGCTTACCTAGTACCTCTGGCTCAGAGCTTATGCCTCTAACGTGTAGCCTGGGTCCGTTTGACCCCAGCCAGGACAGGACAGGACAACGCTAGGGGTTATACAGCAACTCGCTCTAACACTCTGACACGTAGCCTGGGTCTTTTTGACCCGGACAGGACAGCGGGAGGAGATATACAGCCACTCGCTCTAACACCTAGGCTCTGACACGTAGCCTGGGTCTTTTTGACCCGGTCAGGACAGCAGGTGGAGACATACAGCCACTAGCTCTAACACCTAGGCTGTGACACGTAGCCTGGGTCTTTTTGACCCGGACAGGACAGCGGGAGGGGATATACAGCCACTAGCTCTAACACCTAGGCTCTGACACGTAGCCTGGGTCTTTTTGACCCGGTCAGGACAGCGGGAGGGGATATACAGCCACTAGCTCTAACACCTAGGCTCTGACACGTAGCCTGGGTCTTTTTGACCTGGTCAGGACAGCGGGAGGGGATATACAGCCACTAGCTCTAACACCTAGGCTCTGACACGTAGCCTGGGTCTTTTTGACCCGGACAGGACAGGACAGGACAACGCTAGGGGTTATACAGCCACTAGCTCTAACACATAGGCACTGACACGTAGCCTGGGTCTTTTTGACCCGGACAGGACAGGACTGGACAACGCTAGGGGTTATACAGCCACTCACTCTGACACGTAGCCTGGGTCATTTTGACCCGGACAGGACAACGGGAGGGTTAATTTCTCCCACACCCACAGAGACACTTTCTGGACTAGCTGTATCGCACTCAAGGAATGGCGTGGAACGCAAACTCATGATGGCCGACATGTCAGAATAGCGACGATGTGTGTCGAAGGAATAGAACATGGGCAGCACAGAATAGGTTTTGAATCGAATAACTTCATGTCTGTCTACGTAGACACCACAATTGCTTGTATGTAGCCGAAACCATGATCTATGTTTACAACAAATAACAACTACTATTACAAAATGTCATGTTTTAATACTAATCACAAAGACATAATTTGACAAAAAAATAAATGAATATAATATAATTATTTCTTTTTATGGGAGTGGTCATTGAATCCACAATATACCACCAGAGAAGCTTCTGAGCACTACTGCATCGAAACAGGTTCGTGTCTCACAGACAAACAACATCGATCGAAGCTATGTCGACTTTCCAGAACACAGAAAACGTGAAGGGGGATTCTTGCTGCATCACTGCAGTGTTTGACATACACACGTCGGACTCCAGTCACGTAACTACTACCGACAATACCACCACCGTCGTCGGCACCGTGATCGGTCTGGGCATCGGAGGGTCGACTCGACTGAATCTGAGCACCATCAACTTCAACGACATCTATTCTGCGTTCAATCGAGTAGTGAAGAACATACCCATACTTCTCGGGTACACGGTGAAAAGCCTCTCGGTCATGCCCAACAACAAACTGGAGGTAAGACTATTTGTCGAACCCAAATATAGTCTGTTGAGTTATGAGCTGTGGCTCGTTCGGGTCGTAGGACAGGCTCTGCTCTTGTGGTTTTACCACGGTGCAGTGTCACACATCATGGTGACACACCGGGACCATTTGCAGAAGATACACCGTGAAGCTGTGGGATGGTGTCCCTGTGCAATGTTGACCGGTTTCGACGACAGCGAGTCTTGTACTTGTGCTTTGTACTACGACATGTGGGACATGGACCTTCGTCACAGCCACGTCCGAGACCATTTGTTGACATATCGGACATATCGGCAAATGCCATTCGACATCTCATCCGTGTGTAGCGGTGTCCACATGACAGATCTCTCAGATGAGGAACAGACACTTCTGATGAAGAAAGTCGCCTGGATATTTCAAGGCTTTTCTGTTACCCCCAAACAACACGCCATGATGGGGATCCGTTCGAGTCTACGCATACCTTGTGATTTCACGAAAACCCAAAATATTGTACCGCAAGTATACAAGTTGACAGACTGTCAGAATGAAACACGTGCGGAGATGTACAATTGTCAGCAAGCCGAAGACCAGATGACATGTATTCACTTATTGAGGAAATGGACATCTTGGGTTTCCAGCATTGTCCTCGAGTAGTGACACACACCTACAATATTACAAGGAAATCACCAGATTCTTTAGAAAGTAAACATTTCACTGTAATGTCTGGACCTACAATGTGACCAATAAAAGTTGATTTAATTTGATTTGCAAGGGTCCCGTTCACAGCACACACTCGCTCTAACACTCTAACACGTAGCCTGGGTCGTTTTGACCCCAGCCAGGACAGGAGAGGACAACGCTAGGGGTCATACAGCCACTCGCTCTAACACATAGGCACTGACACGTAGCCTGGGTCTTTTTGACCCGGACAGGACAGCGGGAGGAGATATACAGCCACACGCTCTAACACATAGGCACTGACACGTAGCCTGGGTCGTTTTGACCAGGACAAGAAAGGACAGGACAGGACAGCGGGAGGAGATATACAGCCACTCGCTCTAACACCTAGGCTCTAACACGTAGCCTGGGTCTTTTTGACCCCGGACAAGAAAGGACAGCGGGACGGGATATACAGCCACTCGCTCTAACACATAGGCACTGACACGTAGCCTGGGTCTTTTTGACCCGGACAGGACAACGGGAGGGTTAAATAAATAATGAAGAAAATTGTGTAATTTAGACTACGAAATATGAAATGCATTATGAAGAAAATCGTGTACTGTTGCCTACACGGAAAAGGGGCCTTTCTGACCAAAAGTGCACCAGTATCCCAAAGTATTAATCGAAATCAAGCATAGAAAACAGCGTTAGCATTAATAAAACCATTTTTCCCACGAATTAAGTTGCACGTAAATGTGTGTATTTTCTCACAAATGATGTTCAGAAAATCTCAAACAGTACATAGGCATACAACTACAATGTTCGAAACATTATTAAATAAAGACAAAATTTCTGTATATTCATAACGTTTAATTAGCCATAATAAAGAAAATAAAGAAAAATAGGCTATCCGTTTATGGTTGTTGTGTGTTAAATTGGTGTCTTTTCGCACGAATTAAGTAGCACATAAATTAGTGTCTTTTCACACAGAAACGCACGAAATCTGCTGAAATACATTATGCTACCTGTGGTTTTCTCGAGCACGGTTATATGTCAGACATTTAAACGGCGACGGATAGCGGAAAGCAAACCCCGTATTGAGTCAATACTGTCATCGATTGGTAAACATAATCCTTAACGTAAATATCCCAGGTTAGTACACAACGATTTTCCTTACATGTTGTGCTAGGTCCTGCAGGACATCATCCCCTTCATCTTGCTGGAAAAACAACAACACACAAACACAGACATTTTTCAATGTTGGGAACAAATTTTACATGAACATTTAAATCAAGATGGATTAAGAGATGCCCAGGCTGATGCGCAAAGGCAACTACGCCGAGCGTGTGGGTGCTGTCGCACCAGTCTACCTGGCTGCCGTGCTCGAGTGCCTGACTGCTGAGATCCTGGAGATGGCCGGAGACATTGCCCGTGCAAACAAGAAGCTCACATCATTCCCCATTACCTACTCCACAAGAAGACCGTCAAAGCCAAGTAAATTCGCTACTGCGGCTTCAACTTGACAACTCAACCTCCAAAGGCTATTTTAAGAGCCAACCAATTGAGTGGGTGTATACACAATTATGTCGACTATTTCTGACATACATGGCACTATATCATGTTCCCACATGAGGCCATGAATGAACAATAACACCTACTAGGCCTTGTTTGCCATAGCAGGCAAGCATTAGATTAGAACACAAGATTTCACTCTGGACTTTGGAGACTATTATTCCGCATATAGGGCCGTCAGTGTGCTGTTGCGCGCGCACAGTGTGCTTTTGCCGGCTTGCAGTGTGTAGTTGTGTGCAGGCATTGTACCATTGGCCTCGTTTGCCATAACAGGCTAGCATTAAAATATAACACAAGATTTCACTCTTGACTTTGACGACTATTATTGCGCGCAAAGGGCCAGCAGTGTGCTATTGTACGCACGCGCTTAGTGGACTATTGTTTTGGGCGCCCAATGTATTGTGTTTGGCGCGCGGTCCTAAAAAAAAGAAGCAAAGCATCCCTTCCAGTAACCGACAGAGGAGTCCTCCGCAATGGGCCAATCGGGGTGGTGGGGAGATGGTGTCCAATCAGCAGATGCCACTGCCGGCTTTATACATTTCACATGGGCATTTCGAGGCTATACTCTGACTGCAAATCCACCCTTGGCAAAGCCTACAGGAAGCAGCTCAACGCCAAGTCTGCGCGCCGGAGCGCCTCCCAGTTACAGGCCCGGCACCGTGTCTCAGAGAGATCCGTCGTTACCAAAGGGCCACTGAGCTGCTCATCCGCATTGTGCCCTTCCAGCGCCTGTGGAGAAAAATCGCCGACCTGCGCTTCCAGAGCTCCGCCGTGATGGCCCTGCAGGAGGCTAGCGAGACTTACCTGGTCGGTGTGTTCGAGGACACCAAACTGTGTGCCATCCACGCAAAGAGGGTGACCATCGTGTCCTAGGACATCCAGCTGGCCCGCCTTATTCGCAGAGAGCGCGCGTAAATTATGACTTAATCTCCAAAATCCCACCTCCATATTTCCATCAAAAAGGCACAATTGATATATTTATTCGTGGTCCTCTGTAGCTAAATTGGTAGAGCATGGCGCTTGTAACGCCAGGGTAGTGGGTTCGATCCCCGGGACGTAAAAATGTATGCGCACATGACTGTATGTCGCTTTGGATAAAAGCGTCTATTAAATGGCTTATTATATACGCGCACCTCTACATTTCTCACCATGTA
Source organism: Coregonus clupeaformis (assembly GCF_020615455.1). Lineage (NCBI taxonomy): Eukaryota > Metazoa > Chordata > Actinopteri > Salmoniformes > Salmonidae > Coregonus > Coregonus clupeaformis. Next base: position 38,925,507 of record NC_059224.1, read on the forward strand.
TGTTGTTAACTAACCAGTCTAAAAGCTACGTATTGCACGTTTTACTTGCCTGAGGCGTTGAAATAAAAGGCACCTGCTGGACCAGAAGTCATGTGGCCAACACTCTGCTTAAAATCATTAAGAGCTATAAGGAGTCCATCAACTAACTGGTCAGTCAAGTCATACAGGGAGGGATTTCATGGCCACCTGCTGGAGCAGAAGTAATGTTTGCCAACACTGGCCTTAAAATCATTAGGAGCTATAAGGAATAAGTCAACTCATCATTCAAGTAATATAGGGAGGGATCTTAGCACCACCTGCTGGATCAGAAGTACTCTTCACCGTAGGCTCAGAGAGCCATCATCTCTCAACCGGTGCAATTTTCATAAGTATGTGGTAAAAAAAAATACAACAACAGCTCATCATATAGGCAGTGGTTTCAAAACTCTAAGCACATGTTCAAGTAGAGCACACCAAATCATACAGGTACTTGTTCACCACACTGAATCAGTGTTTAATCTAGAAATACATGCTTCTTATTGCAATACATGTTCTTGTAAAGTCATTGCTTTCCACAATGCAATGCTCACATCACTTTCCGTGTGATATTGTTGTTCATTTCTTCAAATGTATTTGACTATGACCTAATCCGACTGCTCTGAATTCATAATCACTTCACGGTTTGGTGTTAACCTACCGATTTTCAACTGCTTTGCCTACTGCAGATTACGAACACTGTCATGAAAATGTATGGTTGAGAAGTCTAAAATGAGGGTAACTCCCCTTAAGGTAAATGTCTGTGTTCTGAGTGGCAAAAAAAACAAACAATGTTTGACGCCTTGATAAGTTCCTTTCCTGAGGATGGCTCACCCCTCACAGTTTTGGGGGATTTCAACCTCCCTACGTCTACATTTGACTCATTTCTCTCTGCCTCCTTCTTTCCACTCCTCTCCTCTTTTGACCTCACCCTCTCACCGTCCCCCCCTACTCACAAGGCAGGCAATACGCTTGACCTCATCTTTACTAGATGCTGCTCTTCTACTAATCTCACTGCAACTCCCCTCCATGTCTCCGACCACTACTTTGTATCCTTTTCTCTCTCGCTCTCCTCCAACACTACTCACTCTGCCCCTACACAGATGGTAATGCGCCGCCGCAACCTTCGCTTTCTCTCTCCCACTACTCTCTCCTCTTCCATCCTATCATCTCTTCCCTCTGCTCAATCCTTCTCCCTCCAATCTCCTGATTCTGCCTCCTCAACCCTCCTCTCCTCCCTTTCTGCATCCTTTGACTCTCTGTGTCCCCTATCCTCCCGGCCGGCTCGGTCCTCCCCTCCAGCTCCGTGGCTTGATGACTCATTGCGAGCTCACAGAACAGAGCTCCGGGCAGCGGAGCGGAAATGGAAGAAAACTAAACTCCCTGCCGACCTGGAATCTTTTCACTCCCTCCTCTCTACATTTTCTACATCTGTTTCTGCTGCTAAGGCCACTTTCTACCACTCTAAATTCCAAGCATCTGCCTCTAACCCTAGGAAGCTCTTTGCCACATTCTCCTCCCTGCTGAATCCCCCCTCTCTCTGTGGATGACTTCGTCAACCACTTTGAAAAGAAGGTTGACGACATCCGATCCTCGTTTGTTAAGTCTAATGACACTGCTGGTCCTGCTCACACTGCCCTACCCTATGCTTTGACTTCTTTCTCACCTCTCTCTCCAGATAAAATCTTGCGACTTGTGACTGCAGGCCGCCCAACAACCTGCCCGCTTGACCCCATCCCCTCCTCTCTTCTCCAGACCATCTCCGGTGACCTTCTCCCCTACCTCACCTCGCTGATCAACTCATCCTTGACCGCTGGCTATGTCCCTTCCGTCTTCAAGAGAGTGAGAGTTGCACCCCTTCTCAAAAAACCAACACTCGATCCCACTGATGTCAACAACTACAGACCAGTATCCCTTCTTTCTTTTCTTTCCAAAACTATTGAGCGTGCCGTCTTTAGCCAACTCTCTTGCTATCTCTCTCAGAATGACCTTCTTGATCCAAACCAGTCAGGTTTCAGGACTGGTCATTCAACTGAGACTGCTCTTGTCTGTGTCACGGAGGCTCTCCGCACTGCTAAAGCTAACTCTCTCTCCTCTGCTCTTGTCCTTCTAGACCTGTCTGCTGCCTTTGATACTGTGAACCATCAGATCCTCCTCTCCACCCTCTCCGAGCTGGGCATCTCCGGCGCGGCTCACTCCTGGATTGCGTCCTACCTGACCGGTCGCTCCTACCAAGTGGCGTGGCGAGAAGCTGTCTCCGCACCACGTGCTCTCACCACTGGTGTCCCCCAGGGCTCAGTTCTAGGCCCTCTCCTATTCTCCCTATACACCAAGTCACTTGGCTCTGTCATATCCTCACATGGCCTCTCCTATCATTGCTACGCTGACGATACACAACTAATCTTCTCCTTTCCCCCTTCTGATAACCAGGTGGCGAATCGCATCTCTGCATGTCTGGCAGACATATCAGTATGGATGACGGATCACCACCTCAAGCTGAACCTTGGCAAGACGGAGCTGCTCTTCCTCCCGGGGAAGGACTGCCCGTTCCATGATCTCGCCATCACGGTTGACAACTCAGTTGTGTCCTCCTCCCAGAGTGCGAAGAGACTTGGCGTGACCCTGGACAACACCCTGTCGTTCTCCGCTAACATCAAGGCGGTGACCCGATCCTGCAGGTTCATGCTCTACAACATTCGGAGAGTACGACCCTGCCTTACACAGGAAGCGGCACAGGTCCTAATCCAGGCACTTGTCATCTCCCGTCTGGATTACTGCAACTCGCTGTTGGCTGGGCTCCCTGCCTGTGCCATTAAACCCCTACAACTCATCCAGAATGCCGCAGCCCGTCTGGTGTTCAACCTTCCCAAGTTCTCTCACGTCACCCCGCTCCTCCGCACACTCCACTAGCTTCCAGTTGAAGCTCGCATCTGTTACAAGACCATGGTGCTTGCCTATGGAGCTGTGAGGGGAACGGCACCTCTGTACCTTCAGGCTCTGATCAGTCCCTACACCCAAACGAGGGCATTGCGTTCATCCACCTCTGGCCTGCTGGCTGCCCTTCCTCTGCGGAAGCATAGTTCCCGCTCAGCCCAGTCAAAACTGTTCGCTGCTCTGGCACCCCAATGGTGGAACAAGCTCCCTCACGACGCCAGGACAGCGGAGTCACTCACCACCTTCCGGAGATATTTGAAACCCCACCTCTTTAAGGAATACCTGGGATAGGATAAAGTAATCCTTCTACCCCCCCCCCCCCTAAAAAATAATATATATATATATATATATATATATATAATATAAAATTAAATTGAAAATAAAAAGACTAAAAAAAAAAGAAAAAAAAATGTAAAGTGGTTATCCCACTGGCTATAGGGTGAATGCACCAATTTGTAAGTCGCTCTGGATAAGAGCGTCTGCTAAATGACGTAAATGTAAATGTAATGTAAATGTTTTATAACATTTAGATATATGCATACTGGCTTTCCTTAGGCAAACGCATTTAGAAGGGAAAGAAGTGGAACCAATAATACTTTTCTTGCTCTTCAATCAAAACAAAACCTTCACAAAGTGGTGCGTTTTGCCCCAAAATGACCCCTGAGGATTAGTGTGTTCTCATTTGTCAGTAATTGACCCTGACATACTCCCTTTAAATTGTACTATTTTACTCAAATATATACTGTAATGTACTACTATTATTATGATGACTATTATGATTTTACTTCACGGTAAGTAGAGCAAAATGCTGATGTTGACAAGATCAGAGACTAGTTCGTTCCTTTTTCAAACTCCCCGACGGTAGATGGCGCTGATGAGCGCCACTGAACCATATGCGCTGCACCCCGAAGTTAGTGACAGAAGAAGAGATACTATTGCTGCGAAAGACAAAAACGGTCACTACCTCAAGAAGTCTGATAATAAACTGAGCTGAGACGAGACTAGGTATGTAACAATGAAATGTCGTCCAATTGAGTACTCACTCTCTTAAACTTTAAATCTTGAAGTAAATTATTTGTTTGTGCGTGTGAACATGATTTAGTGTGCTGAATGTATTCCAAATAATTTAACATAAATACAGGAAATGATGCGCAAAAATCAGCCGCTTTTGCAAGTCAAATCTATCCTGGACAAATGCGCATTATTTTAATGACAGTTTTTTGATTACATGTTTTGTCTGCGCATTTGTTGGGTCTGACTTATGAAGGTCGACACAAATCTGCCTTACTTGAATGGTGTGTTCTCTTGTCTTTGCCATGTTGACAAATGGGTAAGAGAATTAGGCCTCTGTGTCACATCATATTTATACCCCAGGGAAACAGGAAGTCATGAATTACTAATTAAAAGTTCCTAGATACCCTGAGCAACTTTAGCAACTACAGAAAAATATATTTAAAAAAAAAATCAATTAAAATTTTCAGCGGAATTGTTAGGGGTGCCAATAATTGTGGGACACATGATTTCAAGTTTTTTTTTTTCTAAATGTGTGATTTTTTTTTTTTACACCAAAGTAATGTACTTAAATAAAATGTTGGATTTTTCTATTTTTTTGCATTTGGGACCTATGTTGTTTAAAAAAAAAGGTGAATTTTTGGAAGTCCTCGACCTCATCTTAAACAGGGGTGCCAATAATTGTGGAGGGCACTGTAATAATTTGTGTCTCCAAATACTAGACTATACTGGTCCTTTGTGATCTGTGAACCATCCTTGGACGTAGGAATGGTGTCTAGGGGAGCTGGCTCTTCTCACCATGACAGGTTGTTATGATAAGAACGTATGCCTGGTAACGGGGATGCGCCAAGGGTCTGGGACTAGCCCGTGCGCCAACGGATTGGCTGAGTAAGTCTAAACCACGCTCAGTCTCTACTCTGATTGGCCAGCAGAGAGCGGGAACTGAGAACTGTCAAGAGTATTTGAAGAACAATCTGAAACAATGGATTAGTTCTCTGTCTGCCCTGCGAGGTAGTTCAGGGAGCCCGTATATACAAACCTCATATTTACCATTGAAGGTTTTGCATTAATTAAAATACTAGTATATCTTAGAAGTCGTGTTGACCTCTTTTGTTCCTAATACCAGATTTGAATTGACGCAACTTAACAGTTTTGAGTGTTTTGAAAAAAGTGATATGTACACATTTTGTGGAACACGCTGCATATTGTAAAATTCGACTGCGCGACAGACCACACATCATTTAATATCCAACTTTTTAGCTCTGAAATATAGCGGATTTTCTAATGTTACTAGCTTAGTTGCTAAATGTTGATAGAACTGCTAAGACAGCAAAAAGGAAATAAATTGTAAGCGTTAGATAATACATATCACGAAAACAGCAGAATGTTGTCAAGCTTTATCATATCAAAATTGGGAGTCCTCTGACGGAGGCCTTTTGCACAATCTGCAAAAATGTATTTGGAACTTTGAACCATTAACTTTTTGACACCTATCACTGTTGGTTATGTTTCATCTTACAACAGCTACATAGAGGTAGTATTTAGTCAAATTGTACAATGTATGCATCAATATTAAACTAATTGGGACACAAATTTTCATTACAGATAACATCAAACAAAAAACGTGGGTACACTTTCAGTTATTGTGAAAACTTTCCTCACCTTTCAATGCCTTAGCTCTGAAATGTAAATGTTTATACATATTCAGATATCTTTCTAAAATGTGTATAGTATGCCAAGTTAATTATCTACATGTATTAACACCACAGCATGGAGAAAGTCAAGAGGAAGCAGTGGAGTGAGGTGGACATGTTCCATGCCATGGAGGACTGCGGGGCAGGGATGGCTATTCGCCAGGCTGCCAAGGTTAGGCATCTTTTGTTTTTAGGAGATTACCATGTGTATGTGAATTTTATCTGCTAGTAACAGTTTTATTTTCTTATCTACCAAGGTGCAAGGTGTACCTCGGCAGACCCTGGCGGACAGGCTGAGCGGCCAGGTGACCCGTGGTTGTCGCAGTGGACCACCCAAATTGCTTGCACCAGAGGATGAAAATTCTCTGGTGCAGTACTGTATCTACTGTGCCAGCCATGGGCTCCCCTTCACCAGACAGAGGCTGATGAAATACGCCGACAAAATATGCAGGTATTTGGTGTTATCTGTATTTGTGTATGTAGACTGGTGGACTGACTGTTCTCAATGTGTGTGATGTAAATGTGGATGTGTATGATGATGCCAAAACAAACATTTTCATCCTGGATGGACAATGATAGTGGGGTAAAAAAGTATTTTGTCAGCCACCAATTGTGCAAGTTCTCCCACTTAAAAAGATGAGAGAGGCCTGTAATTTTCATCATAGGTACACGTCAACTATGACAGACAAATTGAGGAGAAAAAAATCCAGAAAATCACATTGTAGGATTTTTAATGAATTTATTTGCAAATTATGGTGGAAAATAAGTAAAAAAAAAAAAGTAACTAAATACCTTTTCCCCCCACTGTATATATTCTATTCTATTCTATTGTAGGTTTCGGCACCCAGGGGAAACAATCCCGCCACTGGGGAAGCGGTGGTGGGAAATGTTCAGGAGGAGGCACATGATCCTGAGCATGAGGAGGCCGGACACCCAGGACAGGGGGAGTGCTGATTGTGCCACACGTCCGACGATGGACACCTTCTTCGCTTCTTATGAGAAGCACTTGGAGGAGAGTGGGTTGAGGGAGAAACCCAGACAAATCTATAACTGCGATGAGTCTGGGTTTCGTAGCGACCAGAGCAGGCACAAAGTGCTGGCTCCCCGGGGCGCAAAACACGTGTACCAGCAGGCTCCTGGGACCAAGGAGCACATCACAGTGCTGGCCTGCTTCAACGCAGCTGGGGAGGACGTTTCCCCGGTGGCCACTACACACTGGGAGGCCCCCCCCCAAGCCTTGGCTAGCAGTGGCTACATTGACGGGGACCTGTTCAGGAAGTGGTTTCTGCACTTCTTTAAGCATGCAGTGAAGGAGCGCCTTCTCCTCTTCGATGGGCACAAGAGCCACATGGACCCGGAGGTGCTCGCGGCGGCACTAAGGGAAGGGGTTATACTTCTTTGTCTTCCACCCGTGTCCTGCAGCTGCTGGACGTGGCATACTTTGGCCCTCCGAGGTAGCTGGAGACCTTAGCCATTTTGACCACTCCTACATGGTAAACAAATCAGAATTTGCCAGAGTATTCCGCTACTCGTACCAGCGATGCAAGGACATGCGCTATGTGGTGGAAGGGTTTAAGAAGTGTGCCCTCTTCCCTTCTTGACCCTTCAGCCATTGAAGGGTCCCGTTTAATGTTGTCTCGGTCCCTACTGAGTCCCACCACCGCCTCTCCTGGAACCAGCAGCACTGTGCCATCCGTCAGCGCCTCCTCCCCAGCGACCGCAGGAGGACCCTCAGCCCCATCTCCAGTCCCAGTCCCTGCTCCAGTCCCAGGCCTAGCTCTAGAAGAGCACCCCCTAATAGAGGGTGGGCTGATAGCGAAGGACCTGGGGCACATCCTTACTGTCCTGAAGTATCGGCTGGACCGATACAGAAGAGTCGCTGTGGTCGCCACGTGCCTCACCGGGGAGGAATACATGCGCCGGTGGCAGGAGAGGGGTGAGAAGGAGAGGGGAAAGAGCGTCGGGCAGCCCTCAGAACACAGAGGGCACAGGAGAGGGCTGCCGTGGATGAGACCATTGGCGCCATCGCCTCTGCAGGACCCCCTGCTGGAACCACTCCTGACAGCTGTATCACCACTGCCAGTGCCTCCCGGTGTGCAACATCTGTAGGAGCCGGCGGAGTCCCCAGCTGCAGAAGGCCACGTGCCTACTCTCCCGGCCACACCGTCGTCGGCCCCTCAACCCCACCGTTACAAACACCGGCTCCTCCAAGCCATCGTCGGCGGTTTTGTCCACCGCCACCGCGATGCACACCACCCACCCTGTCTGTCACCACCAACACGGCCTCCTCTGGACCAACTGCCTCCTCAGACTCCCCTGGTCACACCACCGTAGCGGCCTCGTCTGGTGTCCCTGGCCCCCTGCAATTTGAATACCGCCACCTCCACAGGTAAATGCGTGTTAAATTACGTAAAAATGACTGTTTGTTATCTGTTTTATACAACAGCAATGTAAGCAATGTAAACAACAGAATCTCTCTTTACATATCTACAGTGCATAGCACCAGCCCTCAAGTCATCTCCACCTCCTCCAAAACCTCTGCGGCTTCCTCCAGAGGTGTTGGTGTAAAAAAGTGGAAAAGGGTTTTCATGAAACATGCTCTGTCTAACAGTACTTTTTCTCAAACTGCAGCACAGAAAAGGAAGAGAAAAGCTCCACCAGTCACGTCGGTCACGCCACCCATGGCACCGCTCTCAGGTACTTCATCTGTTTTTCTCTCTCTCTCTCAGTTGTATCAATTACTATTGTTGCTGAAGAACTTCTACATTTTGTAAAACCATATTAATCCATTTGTATTATTTGGTATAAAAGAAGACCACCTGCTGTGCTCGCTGCGGGGAGCGTGATCCGCCTGCAAGCTCCTCTCAGGAGTGTAGATCCGAGGTGCCATGGTTGTGGTGTGACTTCTGTCAGCACTGGTTCCACTGCAGGTGTGTGCAGTGGGATCAAGAGGTAGCGGTGTAGCTGGAATATTATTGTGATTTTTGTGACAATATAGGGATGGAGGTCGAGATTGAATTGTTTGTGTTCATATGAAATTATTTATTTGTACAAAAAAAGAAAAGTCTAAAATGTAATATATATATATATATATATATATATATATATATATATATATTTATGGAACTACTCTTGTGTAGTTCTTCCTTTACTCTCCAAGTGCATCTCTGCAACAAACTCCAAGTGTTTTCATTGTTTATGTCAATGCACATAACTGAAAATAAAGTTTTTTTTGATGTAAATTATTAATACTCATATTTTAGAATTCAACTGTTATCTACTTTCTCAAAACATAAGATGAATCTGTAAAACAAATGATGAGACATTATTTGGTTACCACACTGAATATGTAGGTGATGGACAATTTTTTAATCGTCCTCAAGAGGACGATCATTATTTTTTACCGGAAGCCTAGCCAACTAGTCAAACACTTCCGGTACGCGGGCGGTGTGTCTCTTGAACAAAATTGAACGGATATATTGTGTAATGGAACTGAATAGTAAGGTGGCCAACAACTGGGGCCCGAATGGCGATAATACGTGATGTTTTTTTTCTCAAAACCGCTCATCAAAAAGCTGAAAATGGTATTTCCACTGAAATGTCAAACTTGCTAATTGCTAACCCGTTAGCTAACATTTTGACACCACCAAAAATCACCTAACATTGATGGCTTGATCACAAGATAACACTGTTGAAGGTAATGCATTATTTAAACGCTGTTGAATATGCCGAGAATACGGCGTCCCACGCTACGTTTCCTCGTCCTCTTTTTTGTGTCATACTACCTTTAGCTAGTAGGTAGCTAGCTAACATAAGGGCGCTTGTGCTAGCTAGGTTACTTTCTAAGCTAAGCTAACGTTAGCTAATTTAGGTTTGTCTGCCCATGTGTATTAGCGCGAACTAGCTAGTAGCGTATCAACCGTGTGTCAGCCCTTGATTGCTAACGTACGTTAGCTAAAAGCTAGCTGCTGTAATGGCTATGGAAATAATCAATTTTGTCACAATTCGTAGCCACTTGTTGTAGTTGTATAGGGTCTTGATAAAATGGGTTAATGGTTATGTTTAGTCGTCTAAATTCTTCTTTTAACAGATGTGGCCGCTCAGAGAATAGAATTAGTAACATGCAAAGAAGGACCACACAAGGGTGATTTCAGGAAATATGACCAAGACATTTGCACGCCAAAAGACAGGAAGTGATCAACCAGTGTCCCAGTGTTGAAGACATGAAAGACAGATAGCCTGCTCTGTTTAGAAGCCTCTCAGGTGAGTCCGCAGGCAAAAAAGAAAATGCCAAATGATGTCTTCACTATGACAAACCTCTTTGTTATGAGCCTTGCTTGATGATATTTCAGTATTTGTCTTTCAGATCAATGAACAATTCCACAGGCTCACCGCAAAGCATCTTGAGGCAAGGTTTATGCAGGACACCCCTAAGCTGCTGTCCTTATTCCATTCCAAGGGAGGAGTACTTTCAGACAGATTGCGGGTCATGCTGGATGGTAAAGTATCCTCAGGAAAAATGCACTGTTTTGTATTTAGCTGGCTGATGTTCGGTGCTGCAATTTAAGCCACGGGCCCCGCTGTGCTATTGTACACCTTTTGCAAATATAGGATACTTGGGTCGGTGATTTCATAGATTTCACATGCACAGATTGAATCCAATGAGATCAGTGATTTTATTCTATATCAGGGTCATGATGTGAGTTCAGTGAGGAATTATTATTCAGCTTTACTGGAGGTGGCCTCATTAAAGACTACCGTGTGGGGGCAATAAAGCATTTTCATCCATGAATATTCGATCACGTGTGTGTGTGTGTGTGTGTGTGTGTGTGTGTGTGAGAGAGAGAGGGAAAGAATGTTCACTGCAATCTGATAACAAATAAGGGCATGTTGTAATCCAGGTGGAATAAAATGTGTTCCCCACATTGACAGAATGTCTGTATTTGTGTGTTATTTATTTTACAGGAAGCTGAGGGGGTCATTTCCTGCAAGACCTTGCGCAACATGTAAAGCAAATCTATGCGATCAACAAGGAGGGTGCCGTGGCGAGTGATGGTCCAGAGGAGGTAGGCGTCATCCTTAAGTGATCACCGGTCTGAGTTTTGCAAAGGCTTCTGCCATTCTTCTTGGCATGACATACAGTGAGAGGAAAAAAGTATTTGATCCCCTGCTGATTCTGTACGTTTGCCCACTGACAAAGAAATGATCAGTCTATAATTTGAATGGTAGGTTTATTTGAACAGTGAAAGACAGAATAACAGCAAAAACTTCCAGAATAAACCGCATGTCCAAAATGTTATAAATTGATTAGCATTTTAATGAGGGAAATAAGTATTTGACCCCCTCTCAATCAGAAAGATGTCTGGCTCCCAAATGTCTTTTATACAGGTAACGAGCTGAGATTAGGAGCACACTCATAAAGGGAATGCTCCTAATCTCAGCGTGTTACCTGTATATAAAAAAAAAATGTATAAAAGACACCGGTCCACAGAAGCAATCAATCAATCAGATTCCATACTCTCCGCCGTGGCCAAGACCAAAGACCTCTCCAAGGATGTCAGGGACAAGATACTTATTTCCCTCAATAAAATGCAAATGAATTTATAACATTTTTGACATGCGTTTTTCTGGATTGTTTTGTTGTTATTCTGTCTCTCACTGTTCAAATAAACCTACCATTACAATTATAGACTGATCATGTCTTTGTCAGTGGGCAAACGTACAAAATCAGCAGGGGATCAAATACTTTTTCCACTCACTGTATGCTCTGAATCTCAGCCACCCCTAAAAGCTGGAGTACATGTTCAAGGCATTCCAGAAAGTGTTTGTGGAGCTGGACTGCTCAAAGCTCACAGTCAAGATGACAGGCCTCAAGAACAAATGACTGTCTTAAGCAGAATGCCAGGCCAGAGGACAATTGTCATAGACTGAATGTCAGGATTACTTTGTAACACCTTCGTAGTTAAACGCTGAGGTGCCTTTTGGAACTCTTCTCTCCCTTCATTTTTTCTGGTAGCAGGTCAGGAACGGTGTCCTCTACCACAGGCCCGCTTGTTGTTGGTGAAGCCGCCTGTGGCACAGAATCTGTGCTAAGACCAACCTCTGCCTACCGGGGGATGGTCACCGAGAGGCGGGGCTCGAGCACATTGCGGTCTGGGACCCCATCCCCGATGGGCCCGTGGCGGTCATCTAGGCTAAAGAGGTTAGAGGGTAAGGAAGACACGTTTATTCTGCAAGGTGTGTTTTAAAGGGTCACTGCCACGGTATTTTCCATTGTGTTTTTGTATACAAGAGATACCAAATAGGTGTTTTTAATGAAGGATGTCATTGTAAAATGTAATGTCCATTTTGTTCCCATACAGTTGCGGTTTGAAATGTCCATTTTTGAATCCGTTGTACGTACCATTTTGAGGTTTCATCAAGGTACACACCTTTTACCACTGGTATTTTGACAATTCTACCATCAATCAATCAATCAATGAAGTGGATCTATGAAGCCCTTTTTACATCAACAGATGTCACAAAGTGCTATGCAGAAACCCAGCCTAAAACCCCAAACGGCAAGCGATGCAGATGTAGAAACGCGGTGGCTAGGAAAAACTCCCTAGAAAGGCACAAACCTAGAGAACAACCAGGCTCTGAGGGGTGCCCAGTGCCCTTCTGCCTGTGCCGGGTGGAGATTACAACAGTACGTGGCCATTAAGGGCACATTTCTCTCCAAGATGTTCAAACGTTCATAGAAGACCAGCAGGGTCAAATAATAAGCACAGTGGTTGTAGAGGTTGCAACAGGTCAGTCGGTACAGTCGGTACATCAGAAGTAAATGTCACTTGGCTTTTCATAGGCGGCCATTTAGAGGTTGAAATAGCAGCAGGTGCGGTACAGATTTCTATTGGGAACTGTTGAAAAAAGGCGCACCTACAACATTAATGGGTTAAAGGAAAAATGACCAAAGTAATATAGGTGGCATCCATCAGCAGTGCTCGTGAACAGAGAAATGTTATAGGAACAAACTAGTAAAAGTGTTTAGATTATTGGGGTTGTTCAATGTTTTGGCATTGTAGTTTGAAAAATATCCCACAGTGCAAACACGAGCTATTTGAGCCTCCATTTCCGTAGGTATCCATGGTTACTATGAGAATATTTTGTTCCCCGTGACGTCTATGGGGTTGAAGCTCCATTGTATCTCTCGTAAGTAATGGTTCTGCCCACAGAGATCCTATACTAGTTAGTGTTGTAGTTCCTATTTCTACGGTTTTGCCTACCTGCAGCAATCAGGATTTACCTGCAGTGTTGATTGCAAATCCGTAATTTCTCATCTCATAATAACAGATGTTTTGCAAACCGTTGATGTTTAAATAAATGGATTCCCGGTGTCCGGATACCTTTTCTCTTAAGGGATCTGATTGAGTGAATCCAAAGTAAAAATGTGAACATTTTTCTGACTTGGTCTAAATACATAATAGGATGAATCATTCAGGTAAAATAACACAATGTCTATTTGAGTTGAATCAACGTAATATAATCATTTTTTACCTCTATCATCTTTACTCTATGTATTGGACCACATCTAAACAACTTACTCAAGCTTATCTACTCATAAAAACAAGCAAAAATATCTACTCAATAATATGACGTGTGCTTTTGTTGACTGTAATAGCTTGAGTACATTCCACAAAGTCATTTTTTACAGTGTATCTAAAGTCACGTTTGTTGTGGTGATGCACTTTTTCTTTGACGTTGAACTTGCATTGAACAGACAAATCCATTTCGTTACAACCCTTTTGTAGTATGACTTAGGAATATTTGTTGATGATCCTAATGTCTATGCTTGAATAGTAATTGGTTGTTGATGAAATATTCTATAAATATTGCTGAGAACCCATCGTTTCCTGCCCTTCTTTCACTATTGAGCAATTTTGAAACATTTGTTTTGCTATTGGATTCATAATGGTGACCTGGGACAAGTAATTAGTGAAAACCAGAGTTCAGCAGTTGCCATTAAAGCGATCGAACCAAGTCATCCTAATAGGCTAGTATTAGCCTAAAGCAGGGTTTCCCAAACTCGGGGCACGTTTTGGGAGTTTTGCCCTAGCACTACACAGCTGCTTCAAATAATCAACTCATCATCATCAAGCTGGAGTATTAGAATCAGCTGTGGAGTGCTAGGGCAAAATGCAAAACGCGCACCCCTTGGGGACCCCAGGACCGCGTTTGGGAAACGCTGGCCTAAAGAGCAAATACTGAAAGGGAATCACCATGATGTGCAGTACCCACATTTAACCACAAGATGGCCTCCGTGCTCCACTGTAAAGTTTTGGCCTCTGCATGAGTCTCTCAGCAGCACTGCAACATGGGACTTTCAAAGTAAGTTGGCATGCAATGTTTTTTCTGGACTGCATGCAAGGCTATTATTACACACAACTAATAGTGTCAATTATTCATCAGAACACAATTCTTGTTACTATTCGGCCTATATTATCACTCGTTTCTTTTCCCCCTCCTTTGTAAAGCATTTTACTGTGCTACTATAGTTCAGAGGAAGTGGATGATGCCAGAGTATATACACACACACACACACACAAACATTGAAGCTAGACTTCAGGCAACTAAAAGGTGCAATACGTAGCTTTTAGACGTGTTAGTGAACAACATACATGGTGGCTAATGTAGAGGTGCGTGTATACATGGAACAATTGTGCCTTTTTGATAGAAATATGGAGGTGGCTCTTAAAAGAGCCTTTGGGGGATTTTCGAGTTCAGGTCATCCTCATTTATGCGCGCTCTCCGCGAATACGGCGGGCTAGCTGGATGTCCTTGGGCATGATGGTCACCCGCTTGGCGTGGATGGCGCACAGGTTGGTGTCCTCGAACAGGCCGACCAGGTAAGCCTCGCTAGCCTCCTGCAGGGCCATCACGGCGGAGCTCTGGAAGCGCAGGTCGGTCTTGAAGTCCTGGGTGATTTCTCTCACCAGGCGCTGTAAGGGCAGCTTGCGGATGAACAGTTCAGTGGACTTCTGGTAACGACGGATCTCTCTCAGAGCCACGGTGCCGGGCCTGTAACGGTGAGGCTTCTTCACACCGCCTGTGGCCGGGGCGCTCTTGCGAGCAGCCTTAGTGGCGAGCTGCTTCCTGGGGGCTTTGCCACCGGTGGATTTGCTAGCGGTTTGCTTGGTTCTGGCCATGGCGCGTCTCTGCATTTCGAGGCTATACTCCCGACTGTCAGTGTGCTTTTGCCAGCACGCAGTGTGTAGTTGTGTGCAGGCAGTGTACTATTGGCCTCGTTTGCGATAACAGGCTAGCATTAAAATATAACACAAGATTTCACTCTTGACTTTGACAACTATTATTGCGCGCAAAGGGCCAGCAGTGTGCTATTGTACGCACGCGCTTAGTGTACTATTGTTTTTGGCGCGCAGTGTATTGTGATGGGCGCGTGGTCCTAAAAAAAAAAGAAGCAAAGCATCCTTTCCAGTAACCGACAGAGGAGTCCTCCGCAATGGGCCAATCGGGGTAGTGGGGAGATGGTGTCGAATCAGCAGATGCCACTGCCGGCTTTATACATTTCACATGGGCATTTCGAGGCTATACTCCGACTGTCTAAGAAGGAAGCAAGCGCCATGGCCAGAACCAAGCAAACCGCTCGCAAATCCACCCGTGGCAAAGCCTACAGGAAGCAGCTAGCCGCCAAGTCTGCGCGCAGGAGCGCCTCCCCGTTACGAGCCCTGCCAGCGCCTGGGGAGAAAAATCGCCCAGTTCTTCAAGATCGACCTGCGCTTCTAGAGCTCCGCCGTGATAGCCCTGCAGGAGGCTAGCGAGGCTTACCTGGTCGGTCAGTTCGAGGACACCAAACTGTGTGCCATCCACGCAAAGAGGGTGTCCATCGTGCCCTAGGACATCCTGATGGCCCACTGTATTCGCGGAGAGCGCGCGTAAATGATGACCTGATCTCCAAAATCCCACCTCCATATTTCCATCAAAAAGGCACAATTTCTCCATTTATACGCGCACCTCTACATTTCTCACCATGTATGTTGTTAACTAACCCGTCTTAAAGCTACGTATTGCACGTTTTACTTGCCTGAGGCGTTGAAATAAAACGCATAAATCCAAAGGGATTATCTACAATAGTCAAATACGCGCGGCAGGCCGAAATACTCCAGCCAAATAATTGGCCAGATCAGGAAGGACAAAGGAAGACTCCGTGCATGCGTTGCTTTATTCAGCACAGTTGAATGGACAGCACTTCTGCTTCATCTCCACTCACGAGACGGGTAATAGAGGAGCTCCGTGGTGCTGAAATGTACAAAGTTGTCCACTATCGGTATATCTATTTATTATGGCCATCGAAATGTTAGCTATTCAAATCAGATCCAACAATTATATCAAGGGATTAGAAATCCAAGGTTTAAAAACAAACGTGTCATTGTACTCAGAGGATCTAGATACATTTTCTAACCTCTCTGGAATACAACCACATTATGATAAATGTACTATATAAGGTATTGACCCTCCTGTAGCTCAGTTGGTAGAGCATGGCGCTTGCAACGCAAGGGTTGTGGGTTCGATTCCCACGGGGACCAGAATGAAAAATGTATGCACTCTTGATAAGAGCGTTTGCTAAATGACTAAACTGTCAATTGGATCACTGACAATACAACTTGTAGTTTACCAATAAAATGGTCTGATGGTGATGTGGATACATATCCCAAAATAAATAAAATGATCTCACTCTATTAAATGTTAATAGAAAGTTAGCAAAAAATTATAAGATCTTGCTACCAAGGAAAGGTAAAAATACCTGTCTATTTGTGGAAAAAAACTAATAGAAAAAAATATATATTTATTGATATTGTATAGCCTTACTTGTTGATATCTCAGACGACCAGAACCTTAATAATAATCACCATACTTACTTCACATAGCACGGACATATAGTAGACTACTGACACTCACTCCTATGGAATGGGTATGGGGACTGTACACGCCAGGCCCAGACCCTACTGTTGTCGATCACACATATTAATGTCGCGTTCAGGGTGCTATCAGAGTTATCGGAAATACCTAGTTCCGACTGGGAAGTTTCACTTGAATGACCCTCCAAGTTCGAATTACAAGTGAGAAATTGTGAAAATGTTGTTGCCAATCTTATTGGTTTAAGAATTGTTCCGACTTCAAAACCACTTTAACACAATCATGTCGGAGTTACAACTTCCCATTTTCCACGAGAATGTGAAGTTGGCATAATACAGCATTCAAGTGCTAGTCGGTACTTGGAAACGGACATTTCTGACTTGCTAACTGGTTGAACGTGTTACAACAAGTATATAATATGATTGACATAACCATAATAGAAAGGCCTTGGAAGTGCCATAAGTGAAAGCCGACATTTCATTATTTTACATTAACCTCTTTAACATGTATTAAATGAATAATGAAGAAAATTGTGTAATTTAGGCTCTACGAAATATGAAATGCATTATGAAGAAAATCGTGTACTGTTGCCTACACGGAAAAGGGGCCTTTCTGACCAAAAGTACACCAGTGTCCCAAAGTATTAATCGAAATCAAGCATAGAAAACAGCGTTAGCATTAATAAAACAATTTTTCCCACGAATTAAGTTGCACGTAAATGTGTGTATTTTCTCACAAATGATGTTCAGAAAATCTCAAACAGTACATAGGCATACAACTACAATGTTTGAAACAATATTAAATAAAGACAACATTTCTGTATATTCATAATGTTTAATTAGCCATAATAAAGAAAATAAAGAAAAATAGGCTATCCGTTTATGGTTGTTGTGTGTTAAATTGGTGTCTTTTCGCACGAATTAAGTAGCACATAAGTTTGTGTCTTTTCACACAGAAACGCACGAAATCTGCTGAAATACATTATGCTACCTGTTGTTTTCTCGAGCACGGTTATATGTCAGACATTTAAACGGCGACGGATAGCAGAAAGCAAACCCCGTATTGAGTCAATACTGTCATCGATTGGTAAACATAATCCTTAACGTAAATATCCCAGGTTAGTACACAACGACTTTCCTTACATGTTGTGCTAGGTCCTGCAGGACATCACCCCCTTCATCTTGCTGGAAAAAAAACAACACACAAACACAGACATTTTTCAATGTTGGGAACAAATTTTACATGAACATTTAAATCAAGATGGATTAAGAGATGCCCAGGCTGATGCGCAAAGGCAACTACGCCGAGCGTGTGGGTGCTGTCGCACCAGTCTACCTGGCTGCCGTGCTCGAGTGCCTGACTGCTGAGATCCTGGAGTTGGCCGGAGACATTGCCCGTGCAAACAAGAAGCCTCACATCATTCCCCATTACCTACTCCCCAAGAAGACCGTCAAAGCCAAGTAAATTCGCTACTGCGGCTTCAACTTGACAACTCAACCTCCAAAGGCTATTTTAAGAGCCAACCAATTGAGTGGGTGTATACACAATTATGTCGACTATTTCTTACATACATGGCACTATATCATGTTCCCACATGAGGCCATGAATGAACAATAACACCTACTAGGCCTCGTTTGCCATAGCAAGCAAGCATTAGATTAGAACACAAGATTTCACTCTGGACTTTGGAGACTATAATTCCGCATAAAGGGCCGTCAGTGTGCTGTTGCGCGCGCACAGTGTGCTTTTGCCGGCGCGCAGTGTGTAGTTGTGTGCAGGCAGTGTACCATTGGCCTCGTTTGCCATAACAGGCTAGCATTAAAATATAACACAAGATTTCACTCTTGACTTTGACGACTATTATTGCGTGCAAAGGGCCAGCAGTGTGCTATTGTACGCACGCGCTTAGTGGACTATTGTTTTGGGCGCCCAGTGTATTGTGTTGGGCTCGCGGTCCTAAAAAAAAGAAGCAAAGCATCCCTTCCAGTAACCGACAGAGGAGTCCTCCGCAATGGGCCAATCGGGGTGGTGGGGAGATGGTGTCCAATCAGCAGATGGCACTGCCGGCTTTATACATTTCACATGGGTATTTCGAGGCTATACTCCGACTGCAAATCCACCCTTGGCAAAGCCTACAGGAAGCAGCTCAACGCCAAGTCTGCGCGCAGGAGCGCCTCCCAGTTACAGGCCCGGCACCGTGTCTCAGAGAGATCCGTCGTTACCAAAGGGCCACTGAGCTGCTCATCCGCATTGTGCCCTTCCAGCGCCTGTGGAGAAAAATCGCCGACCTGCGCTTCCAGAGCTCCGCCGTGATGGCCCTGCAGGAGGCTAGCGAGACTTACCTGGTCGGTCTGTTCGAGGACACCAAACTGTGTGCCATCCACACAAAGAGGGTGACCATCGTGTCCTAGGACATCCAGCTGGCCCGCCTTATTCGCAGAGAGCGCGCGTAAATTATGACTTGATCTCCAAAATCCCACCTCCATATTTCCATCAAAAAGGCACAATTGATATATTTATTCGTGGTCCTCTGTAGCTAAATTGGTAGAGCATGGCGCTTGTAACGCCAGGGTAGTGGGTCGATCCCCGGGACGTAAAAATGTATGCGCACATGACTGTATGTCGCTTTGGATAAAAGCATCTGTTAAATGGCTTATTATATACGCGCACCTCTACATTTCTCACCATGTATGTTGTTAACTAACCCGTCTAAAAGCTACGTATTGCACGTTTTACTTGCCTGAGGCGTTGAAATAAAAGGGACCTGCTGGACCAGAAGTCATGTGGCCAACACTCTTAAAATCATTAAGAGCTATAAGGAGTCCATCAACTAACTGGTCAGTCAAGTCGTACAGGGAGGGATTTCATGGCCACCTGCTGGAGCAGAAGTAATGTTTGCCAACACTGGCCTTAAAATCATTAGGAGCTATAAGGAATAAGTCAACTCATCATTCAAGTAATATAGGGAGGGATCTTAGCACCACCTGCTGGATCAGAAGTACTCTTCACCGTAGGCTCAGAGAGCCATCATCTCTCAACCGGTGCAATTTTCCATAAGTATGTGGTAAAAAAAAAATACAACAACAGCTCATCATATAGGCAGTGGTTTCAAAACTCTAAGCACATGTTCAAGTAGAGCACACCAAATCATACAGGTACTTGTTCACCACACTGAATCAGTGTTTAATCTAGAAATACATGCTTCTCATTGCAATACATGTTTTTGTAAAGTCATTGCTTTCCACAATGCAATGCTCACATCACTTTCCGTGTGATATTGTTGTTCATTTGTTCAAATGTATTTGACTATGACCTAATCCGACTGCTCTGAATTCATAATCACTTCACGGTTTGGTGTTAACCTACCGATTTTCAACTGCTTTGCCTACTGCAGATTAGGAACACTGTCATGAAAATGTATGGTTGGGAAGTCTAAAATGAGGGTAACTCCCCTTAAGGTAAATGTCTGTGTTCTGAGTGGCAAAAAAAATAAAGATGTTTTATAACATTTAGATATGTGCATACTGGCTTTCCTTAGGCAAACGCATTTAGAAGGGAAAGAAGTGGAACCAATTAATACTTTTCTTGCTCTTCAATCAAAACAAAACCTTCACAAAGTGGTGCGTTTTGCCCCAAAATGACCCCTGAGGATTAGTGTGTTCTCATTTGTCAGTAATTGACCCTGACATACTCCCTTTAAATTGTACTATTTTACTCAAATATATACTGTAATGTACTACTATTATGATGATGACTATTATGATTTTACTTCACGGTAAGTAGAGCAAAATGCTGATGTTGACAAGATCAGAGACTCGTTCGTTCCTTTTTCAAACTCCCCGACGGTAGATGGCGCTGATGAGCGCCACTGAACCATATGCGCTGCACCCCGAAGTTAGTGACAGAAGAAGACATACTATTGCTGCGAAAGACAAAAACGGTCACTACCTCAAGAAGTCTGATAATAAACTGAGCTGAGACGAGACTAGGTATGTAACAATGAAATGTCGTCCAATTGAGTACTCACTCTCTTAAACTTTAAATCTTGAAGTAAATTATTTGTTTGTGCGTTTGAACATGATTTAGTGTGGTGAATGTATTCCAAATAATTTAACATAAATACAGGAAATGATGCGCAAAAATCATCCGCTTTTGCAAGTCAAATCTATGCTGGACAAATGCTCATTATTTGAATGACAGTTTTTTGATTACATGTTTTGTCTGCGCATTTGTTGGGTCCTCTGTAGCTCAGCTGGTAGAGCACGGCGCTTGTAACGCCAAGGTAGTGGGTTCGATCCCCGGGACCACCCATACACAAAAATGTATGCACGCATGACTGTAAGTCGCTTTGGATAAAAGCGGCTGCTAAATGGCATATTATATTATTATATATTATATCGTATGTGACCGATGGTTAGCGAGCTCTCGTTTGGTCATGTGTTACTAGCTAACGTAGCCTAGACTAGCTAGCTAGCTAGCTAGCTAGTGTCAAAGTTGCGTCAATTTCAAATCTGGTATTAGGAACAAAAGAGGTCAACACGACTTCTAAGATACACTAGTTATTTTAATTAATGCAAAAACCTTCAATGGTAAATATGATGTTTCGTATATACGAGCTCTTTGAAATACCTCGCAGGGCACTTCAGAGAACTAATCCATTGTTCTATGTTCTTGCTCAAATACTCTGACAGAGAGAGTTTCCCACCTCTCTGCTGGCCAATTAGAGTAGAGACTTGAGCGTGGTTTAGACTTACTCAGCCAATCCGTTGATGCACCCCTGTTGCCAGGCATAAGTCCATATCATAACAACCTGTCATAGTGAGAAGAGCCAGCTCCCTTAGACACCATTCCTACGTCCAAGGAAGGTTCACAGATCACAAAGAACCAGTATATTCCAGTATCTGGAGACACACATCCTTATCTCATTTTACCCCCTAAAACAGCTCTTCACATCAATCACAGCTTGCCAGGTGTCACAACCTACATTAGCACAGTCCAGAATGCATTCTTTCTAAGTTAGTCATCCCATCAATTTAGGAGAATAATACATCCCCAATAATCCCCCTTTTCACACCTACTAGGGTGTGATTCAAAAAATAAGAAAACACAGGGTGTCATTCATTATAATACAATACAAACAAAAATAATCACACTTTTATTAATAGGCTATAATGATCCTAAAAAATTAAAACCCTCAGTCCATCTGCACCCAACTTGCAAATAGTTACCAGTCATCAAAGAACATCAAACCATAAAACACAGGATTAATAGAACACAAAACATAAGACTATTAAAACATAAAACACAAACAGAGAAGTACATTTGGACTCCCTTTTGACACCCTCTAGGGGGTGATTCCAAAATTGTAAAAGGGAAAATTTAAGATTCCCTCTGTTGACACCATTTATGGTGTCACTCCAAATAACAGTTTGAACAGAATATAAACAACCCTGAGTATAACAGGATATGGAAATTAAATCACATCAAAAAATGTTAATAAACGACAAATAATAATTTTAACCCTCTATTTCTCCCCTACACCTAACATGTACTGAGTTGGCTACCAGCCACCCAGGAATCCTTTACCTTCACCTCAGGAGGAATAAACAATCACAGTGGTTAGTAAAAACACAAGGTAATAAATGAGCAAAAACTGAAAATAAATGCGTGTATATATTTTACTAGGCAAATCATGGATCATCCAACTTGGTCTCAGAGTCCGTGGCAGAGTCACCCACATCATCCTGGGCCGGCAACAACGGCATCACTCCTGACACCCGCACCACTCCTACCACTGACTTCCTGAGACAGGGAATGATACAAGCAGCACAACACATCAACAATAAAAACACAATTACTAGGGTCAGAAATCCAGTAACCACCATAGAAGAATACTTACCGAACCAGTCACTTAACCAGGAGAACAGCCCACCACTCCCCACTCCAGCCATGCTCTTCATTTCTGCTGACAACTTATCCAGGCCAACTAGGGCCTTTGTGATGCTCCCGTCCGGGCTAGTATTGTTAGGAATAAACGTACAGCATTGTTCCCCAAACATCTTACACACACCCCCTTGGTTAGAAAGCAACATGTCAAGTGCTAGTCTATTTTGCCTAGCCACCCTAGAGGTGGCCTCTAGTTGTTCCGACATTCCAGTCAGGGTAGTGGCGGCAGGTAGCTTAGTGGTTAAGAGCGTTGTGCCAGTAACCGAAAGGTCGCTGGTTCTAATCCCCGAACCGACTAGGTGAAAAATCTGTCGATGTGCCCTTGAGCAAGGCACTTAACCCTAATTGCTCCTGTAAGTCGCTCTGGATAAGAGCGTCTGCTAAATGACTAAAATGTAAATGTAGTGCGTGTATAGTTAACAAATCTCTTTTGGTTATAATAGATGTAATTTATCCAAGATCGCTGTTTAGCAGCATCTATGGCAGGTCCTATGATTGGCAACAAATGCCACAACCCATCATTCCTGTTGAGTGCCTGGAACTGTAATGGTACTCCCACAGGCACCCCCAACAGGTTAGAGTGGATCTCCTCTCCTGCTGACCATGGGGCACTACGTTTCCCCCGCCTCATTCTCTCTCTGTCTGGGGCTAGCTGGGCGATGCCCAAAAGTTGGTCTGAGGAAACATCAATAATGGTCAGAGGTACAATCAAACTGGCTAATGCACACGTGCCCTGCCAGTCCCCCTTTAGAATCGGGGTTAGTTTTCTATTTGGTCCACAGATCCACCACACATCAGCCACCCCTTTTGTCTGGGTTTTACCCTCTACTGGCCAAGTGCTGTTCATAGTTACATTCACAGCACAGTCCCCTGGTGGTAGCCTACCATAGTTAACACCCTTACCTGTTCCAGTAATGCAACTGTAATTACCTCCATAAGCCTGAACTCCTTCAGGTGCCTTTTGTGGGGGAACCTCAGGGAAAATCAAACTTAGGGCTTTGCACAGGGTGGTGTTTGGCAGTGAATGGTAGAACTCTTCCAATATGCACTGCCATCCTTCCCCTTCTCCTAAAGCGAATGGGTGGGTTGCCAACCCAGGTCTTGCATGCCCACAGATAACACAATTCTGCCTGACCAGTGTCCTAGCCGTATATCTCATGTATGCCAACCACATATTTTCTTTCCCTTCATAACCCTTCATAACCTAGCTGCTTTAGAAGCATCTCCTAATACATATGGATAGCCTCTACGCCATTCCCAGAAGGTGCCAACATTTGTAATCATAAAATCCCCAATATGGACACCACTTTCCCTCACACAGATAAGTACCTCTCTTTAACACATGGGGATACATTTTGTTACAGTTTTCCTTCTGGTTCCAATTGCAACCAGTGTCCCCAATTCCACTAGCCCTATTCCTCCATGACCAGATCTTACATGGTTCTAGGGACATCACTTGAGATTCCCCTTCCTGTAAGGTAATTACTATATTATGATACTGACTGGATGTCACTGTTCCCCATAGGGCCAGCCCCGCTAGTAACCATAACATCCTCCCCTTCTGCAGCCAAGTCCTGTTGTACTTGATCTAGAGTTCTTCTTGGAACTATATCTTTGGCACAATGTGTTCTGTGGTACCACACGTCCTTCTTACTCGTGTTTACCCTCAGCGAGTGACTTGATACCTCTTTCACCTGAAAAGGCCCTTCCCACCTTGGCTCCGTCCACTTCCTGGAATGCACCTTCACTCTCACCCAATCTCCCACCAGGATGTCTCTGTTCTCGTCCGTGGTTTCAACAGCAGGAGTGCGCACCTCCACCACCTGTTTAGACAATCTTTCAACAAGAGAAATTAGTGCCTGCATGTAGTCTGCATATCTGATTTTTGCAATATCTAGCCTAGGCATACTAAGATTGTCTGCTGGTGGCCCTGGCATTCTGCGTCCTGTCATAAGCTCATGTGGAGTCAAGTGGGTATCAGACCCAGGTGAATTTCTCATTGACATTAGAGCAAGGGGTAGGGCATCTACCCATTTCAGTTTAGTTCCGGCCATGATTTTGGCCATTTTTCGTTTCAGCGATTGGTTAGCTCTTTCTACGAGTCCCTGCGATTGGGGGTGGTATACTGACCCAAACTTGTGGGTGATTCCTAGGGCCTGCTCTACCTCCCTTAGGTGTTTATTCTTGAAATGGGTATCGTTGTCAGAACGGACCATTCGCGGGACCCCAAACCTTGGAATGAGGTCTCGCCTCAGCCACTTAATCATGGCCTTTGCGTCTTCTCTTGCTGTGGGGATGGCTTCCACCCATCTGGTGAATCTGTCCATCATTACTAATAGGTACCTTTTTCCTTCCACTTTGCTGGCCTGTCCCATGTCAATGACATCTATGCAAATGTCTTGAAATGGTGCATCAGGTCTTGGGAAGCTGCCTATCACTGCTCCAAGTGACACTTTGTTGTTGTATTGTTTGCACACTTCACAGCTCTCTGATGTCTCTCTTGCCATGTCCAACATGTGTGGATGCCACCATGCTTTCTCAACTGATTTTGCGACACTTTTCCATCCTCCATGAGCCTTCTCATGCTCTTCCCTTAAGATTGATCTGAGGAGTTTTGCAGGTCCCACTGTTTTTCCTGTGTGAGATCTCCAAATCCCATGATGGTCTTGCCTTGCTCCCTGTCTGCTCCATACGTTCTGTTCGTAGGCGCCTGCTGCTTCTTGCAACTGTCTTACTGTGTCTGTCGTCAACTCCTCCTGTCCTTGAGTGGCTCGTTGCACCATCTGCTGGGCATTGTATCCTCCTGCATCTTTTGCTGCTTGATCAGCCCGATCATTTCCTTCACGCACTCTGGTGCTTTCTCTGCTGTGACCTTTGCACTTCATTATTGCCACTCGTTTGGGAAGCTGGATTGCATCAATTAACTTCTGTACTTCAATCTTGTGTTTGATGGGCTCATTTGAGCTGGTCACAAATCCTCTCCTCATCCACTGTGGTCCATCAACGTGTGCAATCCCATGTGCATAGGCAGAGTCTGTGTAGATGTCCACATTCTTTCCTTCACTTAGTTGTAGAGCTCTCCTCAACGCCCTAAGTTCAGCTAGCTGTGCTGAAGCTTCATTGGGACCAAGTTTCTCTGCTTCCATTACTTCATGTCCTCCTTCTGTGTCTTGTTTCACCACTGCATAGGCAGCAGTGTTTCCTTCCTTTGGGTCCTTTGACCTGTAGCAGCATCCATCAGTGAACAGGGTGATTTTGTTCCCCTCCAAGGGTGAGTTTTGCAGGTCCATTCGGACTTTGATCTGTTTGGCTGCTCTATCCTCACAGACATGTGGTTCTCCAAGACCCATACCATCAGTCATATTGGTTGCTGTTGTCACATATGGAATGTGTTTTGCAGTGATGGCCTTTGTTATGCTGGATTTTCTTTTACTGGACAGTGTGAAAAGTTTGGAGCCTATAAAAGCGGTCACCCCATGATCTGTATTGATTTCAAGTGGATGTCTCATCACAATGTGGGCTGTTTTACCTATAGCTTTTGCAATGGCAGCCATGTGTCTGAAACAGTCAGTCTGTCCTGTTTCAATGCTGTCCAGTTTCGCGCTATAGTAGTGTAACACTCTTCTTTCCCCCTTTTGTTTCTGATACAGGATGGAATGTACATAACCATCCTGCTCAGAAACATCCAAACAGAATGGCGTGGTGTAATCGGGTAAGGACAGTGCTTCAGCCTGTGCCAGCGTCTGTTTGAGTTGGATTAAAGCTGCCTCTGCTTCCGGAGTCCACTTAAGGACTGCTGTGAGGTTTCTGTTTCCTGCTTCTCTCAAGATTGCCCGCAGTGGTTCCACTTTAAGGCAGTATTCTGGCACGTGCGTTCTGCTATATCCAGTAAGGCCAAGAAATGACAAAATGTGTTGTACAGTAGTAGGTTTGGGATGTTCCAAGATGGAGGTCCTCTGAGCCACAGACACAGCTTGTCCCTTCCCTGACAGCACTCTTCCCAGGAACTGGACACTTCTCCGTCAGCACTGCACTTTCTCTTTCTTTACCTTGTATCCCTTTTTGGCCACCAACAGGAGAAGGGACTTGGATGCCTGCAAACAAGACTCAGCAGTGGGTGCTGCCAACAGAAGATCATCAACGTATTGGAGTAGTGTCACCCCCTCAGGTAATGTTAGTGGCTCTTCAGGATAGCGTTGAAGATTCCCGGGGAAGCCTTGTGGAAGTCGGGAATACGTAAATTGTTGCCCTCTATAGGTAAATGCAAAAAGTGGCTGGGACTCTGGATGTAATGGGATGCAGAAAAATGCATTGGCGAGATCCACTACTGTAAACCAATCTTGGGTGGGTGAAATGTTCTGTAAGGCCAGATATGGGTCTGGTACAGGTCGAACATCTGGTACAGTTACTTCGTTGATTGGTCTGAAGTCCTGCACCATCCTCCATTTCCCAGTGTCACCTTTCTTTACTGGAAGGATGGATGTATTCCACACAGAACATGTTGGATATATAACCTGTCCTTTTTGGAGTCCTGATATCGTAGGCTCAATTCCCCTCATCTTCTCTTCACTGAGAGGGTATTGAGATTTGTGAACTGGGATAATGAGTTCACTTTCTTCTCGAATAGAGACAACCACTGGTTCTACGTCAACCAGCCCCACATCTTCAGCACTTGTTGTCCACAGTTCCTCTGGTAGTTGATTGAAAATGTTAGGAGTATCCGGATGATCAGTCATCTCCCTGCCATGGTAACGTGACCTCCTCACAACCTCTGGTTTTGACACATCATCCACATTGAGTTTAATTCTCCATACTTGATTTCCCTCAAGGAATGCGCTTTCCACGTTGTAACAAGAGGTTTTGTTCCACCGTAGGCAACTTGATGCCTTTACCGCTGGTCCCAGAGATCTTGCCTCATATCCAAATCCCACAAGAAGGGTAACATGCGGCACAGAATCACTAGGAAGAGCAAACCATTTGTCTGTGAGTACCACGTCTCCATCCATGACCATGCAGCTGGTAGCCACTCCTTCTTTGAGTATGTACATATAATTGCTGGTCACAATCGGGCGCCTATCGTCCATTTCCTCCTCCCAGGCTTCATCATATGCTTCATCCAAGTCCCTGGTATAGTTCATTGTCATGTGCGGAGGGTCCTCAGGTGGATAGTATGCATTTAAGGTCTGTATCCAGGCCTTCCATAGTTGGAACTCTCTGCATACTCGGGGAGCATCAGGGTCAGTATCCATGAGCTTCAGCCAGTAAACATATGCTTCCTCCTCATCTTCCTCGTTTAGGTGTGTTCCCACATATAGCATGTGAGGGGGGTCGGAGAGTTTTTTCATGATTACTGGCATGAGATCATCTATGGGCATGATGGATGCATGTAGACCCTCCTGGTTACAATAGATACTACATCCCAGTTTGGAAAGCAGGTCCCTCCCCATGAGCCCCATTGAGCATTCCGGGTTGTATAGAAACTGATGGGTAACCTGTTGGTCATCCCATACAACCTCCAATGGAACTGTGTATGGCTTTCTCATAATAGCCCCAGAAACCCCAGAAAAAGCTTGTGTTTTGGTAGTGAGTTGATATGTTGCTTGTACAGAAGACCATGTACATCCTGTATCAATCAGCATATTATGTTGTCTTCCTCCAATCAAACATGTCACTATCGGCTCTGAACCTGGTGGGAAAGTGTAAATGTTGGTGGTGGGATCCTTATGGGTTTCTGGGCAGCTTCATTGGTAATTGTGTTCATCACCCAGCCATGACATGCTGGGCAGGAAGGCAGCGTTAGGCACTGCTGGGTCTTGTTTTCGGTTCTGCTGTTGTGGTGGTTGGTGCTGCTGGACTGGCATTCCTCCTCCTTGCCAGTTTCCCCATCCTTGCTGGTATCTCGGTGCTTGTCTTCTGGACTGTCCCATGTAACCCCTCCCTCTTTGTTGTCCCTGTCTTGGGAGATAACAGTGTCTTGCCAGGTGGCCATCCATCCCACAGTTAAAACACCCTTGGTCAGCGTATCTAGGGGTGTATCCCTGTTGTCGTGGTGGTATATAGGGTTGCTGGTATGTGGGTGCACCATATCCAGGAGGACCAGAAGGTGCCATCATTCCCGTCATTGCCTGTATTACAGCAGTAACTGCAGCAGTAGTATCATTTCCGGGTGCAGGAGTGGTAGGATTAGATGTTGGGGTACTGGTTACCACCATTTGTTTTCCCGGCTTGTCCTCTGTCAGTTGCTTCTTCAGAACCTTTTTCTGAAGTTGTTTGAGTTCATCCTCTTCTTTTCGCTTAGCCTCTCTCCATCGTTCCACATGGTGTTGTGCTATCTCTGTAAATTCCGGAATTGATTTTGCGGTGATTGCCACAACTTTTTCACATTCAGCTCGAGCCTGATCCGGGAGTCCCCCCAAGCAGTTTGTCAGGAAGAGGTGCTTCATGGTGTCTTTTCCTGGTTCTTCATTCCATGCTTGCCTCCAGAGGCACTTAGCCCTCTTCATGTATGCTGGTATGGTTTCATCGTCATTCAATATCAGAGTTCTCATCAATTCGGGTCTGGCCTGGGTAGGATACTTACCATCCCTTATCCTTATGACATCCCATATGTCACTGCGGTGAGGGTCAAATCTTGTAGCCGACCCCACTTGCCCTCTCAGTCCCCCCAGAGGTCATTATCTCTCTGCATTCCTGGTCTCCCATACACCTGTTCATTACAGTAACCATATCACCTATGGTGAGTTCATCCGCTGCTGTGAGACTCTCAAAAGACTTCACCCATCTGTGTCCAGATTCTTCAGTTTGGGGGAGACAGTCCACCAGGGTCTGTATGTCTCTGTGGGACCATGGCTTGTAAACTGAGGCCCCCCCTGGGGTCTCCCTCAACGGGTACTGCCCCCCTTTGTGTCCTTCTCTGGACTGGGCCCTGGCTCGGGTATGGTATGCGGGTCCATCATTGTTGTCCCATATGTCTCCATCAAAAGCTCCACATATGAGTTTTTGTTGTTTCCCTCTTTCCTCCTCACTCTCTTCCCTGTCTCTGAGGTCAATACAGTGTCCCCTTACTGGTGAGCGTTCACTTTCACTTCCGTTTTTGTTCGCTTTGAGCTCCATTTTTAAACTTGTGCAGTTGTGCTTCCTGGTGTCGTACTTCCTCTTTTATCATCTTCAACTCTTCCAGTCGTTCTTCATCTCTCTGTCTCTCAAGTCTCTCCCTCAATTCCCCTTCTTCAGCATCCTTGTTTCATTGCCACTCCCCCTGGGCTAGACCACCCCTTACGTTTCCTCCAGTTAGGCTCATTCTCTCTTCCTTCTCACTCTCACCGTCACCGTCAACACTCCCTTCTCCTTCTGTTCCGCATCTGTTCCCCGTCTCTCCCTCAATTCTACTCAGTTCAAACACTCCTTTTTCTAGCGCTCTTGCAGCTTTTAAAAGTATGTCCACTTCTCCCCTTCTGTCAGTCATATCGCTCTTTCTGACCCACATTCCTTCTTCTCCCTCATCTGTCCTTTGTTGATAGTGGACTTTTCCCGCTATATCCAGAACCGGAGCCATTGTTTTTGGGTGGTCGTCATATGGTGGTGGCGCTGTTGGTAAGGGTGGGTATAAACGGGTCCTTTCCTTTTGTCCTGTTTTCTCCGCACACAGTTTCTTCAATTTTCCAAGCATTGCTAGGCCAATCCTCTCCTTTAGCTTTGCTTTCTCCATTGCGTCTTTAATTTTGCCACTGCGGGGCTCTCCTTCATTTTTCCATTCGCCTTCTGCTTTCTGGGTTTTCCGTTTCAACGTCTCCAGTATTCTCCCTGGTTCGCCTTCTACAGGCACTCCATCGGGGGACAGTATACAACCATCGTCTATCCATTCCCTATAGAGTTTTTCTCCTCGCCTGCTCCATTCCTTTCCATCTTTTCCTCCGTTTGTTTCAAGTGTGGATTTTAGAGCCTTCAATATTCTTTCCGCTTCTCCGCTGGTAGTCATGTTTTTTTCGTTTTAATTTGTAATATTCGTCCGTTATTTAGTTATTTAAAGTACATCTATCTATTATTCCCACCTAATTAGTTAAACTCGGCGCCAGGTTATTTCAGCCTTAATTATTTGAAAGCAGTATTCTTACAGTGCCACACATCAAATGGTAAATTGAACGAATAAACCCAAGTGTTTCAATTATTTAACCAATGGTTGTTATATCAAATCAAACGCCACACATCAAATGGTAAATTGAACGAATAAACCCAAGTGTTTCAATTATTTAACCAATGGTTGATACATCAAATTAAACGCCACACATCAACTGGTAAACTGAACGAATAAACCCAAGTGTTTCAATTCTTTAACCAATGGTTGATACATCAAATTAAACGCCACACATCAAATGGTAAATTGAACGAATAAACCCAAGTGTTTCAATTATTTAACCAATGGTTGATACATCAAATCAAGCGCCACACCATATCACTTCAATTTACTTATTTAAAACCAGTATTATGCTATGTCAAACATCAAATGTTATATTTCAAATATATCAGTTCAAAAGTTTTAGTTCAGTCACACTCATTCATCACTTTTCATTTCATGTTTTCGATTGTCACTGACGGATTATATGGTTTGAGTAACCACAAATCCAGCATTTATTCCCAAATTATACCGTTTGGACAGCCACAAACGTCTTTTGATTCCCAATTTGTTTTCTATCAAGGTATACAGGTTTATCATTCACACTTTCATGTATACGACAACACTCGCACTGTCTAACTTTTTATAGTACCTCCTATGGGTGTCTTTTGTTAACGTTTGCACAATTTAAACCTTATTTCCTAATTGTAATTCTCATTATTTACTGTTTTAAAATATTATTTGTATTCACAGCCAAAAATGGTACACAGTTAAACGTAGTATACAGTTATCACACAGCAAAAATAGTACACAGTTATCGCACTCACTCACAATACACAGTCATAATCCTATCACACAGTCAAATATGTCACACAGTCATAAATTACACACTTATATTCCACACACAATCTATTTGGGCACACAGCCGTGTCTATTTTATTCAAAACACTGTGCTGAACCTAGCCGCAACCCTTAGTTACGGACCTTGCCAGTCACCAGTATTATCTAAAATTTACCGAACCCAGCCATATCCTTAAAGTTACGAACCTTGCCGGTGTAATTCTTCGAACCTAGCCGTACTGTCGTAGTTACGAACCTTGCCGATAGCAATTACTTAAATCAATTATTCCCTATATCTCCGAACCTTAGCCGTATTGTCGCAATTACGGACCTTGCCGGTAGATGTCAGTATTGTCTCCTGAACCTAGCCGTCTCCCAGTTACGGACCTTGCCGGTAGAATCAATACTCTCTGGTACCATGGTTTAACATCACATTTCACCTAAGGTTTATTTGTCACAATTTTGTGCTTATCTACTCATAATAGTTTCATAATTTAGTTCACTTACATCAGACAGTTGTTTCACAAAATTAATTTGAATAAAGCCAATTTGCAGATCTTTAGTTATTTAACAATAGGTATCTGCTTACCTTTAAGTTGTCCGGACTTTTTGTGAAACACAGTCCAATGAAAGAGATGACCAATGGGCCGGACAGTACCCAGCGAAGTCCCTTCTACCAGATCACGTCGGGGTCACCAATTGTCAAAGCTGCGTCAATTCAAATCTGGTATTAGGAACAAAAGAGGTCAACACGACTTCTAAGATATACTAGTTATTTTAATTAATGCAAAAACCTTCAATGGTAAATATGATGTTTTGTATATACGGGCTCTTTGAAATACCTCGCAGGGCACTTCAGAGAACTAATCCATTGTTCTATGTTCTTGCTCAAATACTCTGACAGAGAGAGTTTCCCACCTCTCTGCTGGCCAATTAGAGTAGAGACTTGAGCGTGGTTTAGACTTACTCAGCCAATCCGTTGATGCACCCCTGTTGCCAGGCATAAGTCCATATCATAACAACCTGTCATAGTGAGAAGAGCCAGCTCCCTTAGACACCATTCCTACGTCCAAGGAAGGTTCACAGATCACAAAGAACCAGTATATTCCAGTATCTGGAGACACACATCCTTATCTCATTTTACCCTCTAAAACAGCTCTTCACATCAATCACAGCTTGCCAGGTGTCACAACCTACATTAGCACAGTCCAGAATGCATTCTTTCTAAGTTAGTCATCCCATCAATTTAGGAGAATAATAAATCGCCAATACTAGCTAGCTAACGTGTAGCTAATTTCCCCCTAACCTCTGACACTCTCTAGCGGTTGGAGGACTAAATCACCTCGAGCTCAACATTTTAAAATGGAACTGGAAAATAATGGTACGTTTTGCTGCTAACGACACCCTTCTAGCTAGCTGACCTCCGATTTTCAGTGCAATTTGTGTAAGTGAAGTTAGGTTTTGTTGGGGATTTATTATTTTCATAATTGATGGGATGACTAACTTAGAAAGAATGCATTCTAGACTGGGCTCATGTGGGTTGTTTTACCTGGCAAGCTGTGATTGATGTGAAGAGCTGTTTTAGGGGGTAAGATAAGATAATAATTTGTGTCTCCAAATACTAGACTATACTGGTCCTTTGTGATCTGTGAACCATCCTTGGATGTAGGAATGGTGTCTAGGGGAGCTGGCTCTTCTCACCATGACAGGTTGTTATGATAAGAACGTATGCCTGGTAACAGGGATGCGCCAAGGGACTGGGACTAGCCCGTGCGCCAACGGATTGGCTGAGTAAGTCTAAACCACGCTCAGTCTCTACTCTGATTGGCCAGCAGAGAGCGGGAACTGAGAACTGTCAAGAGTATTTGAAGAACAATCTGAAACAATGGATTAGTTCTCTGTCTGCCCTGCGAGGTAGTTCAGGGAGCCCGTATATACGAACCTCATATTTACCATTGAAGGTTTTGCATTAATTAAAATACTAGTATATCTTAGAAGTCGTGTTGACCACTTTTGTTCCTAATACCAGATTTGAATTGACGCAACTTAACAGTTTTGAGTGTTTTGAAAAAAGTGATATGTACACATTTTGTGGAACACGCTGCATATTGTAAAATTCGACTGCACGACAGACCACACATCATTTAATATCCAACTTTTTAGCTCTGAAATATAGCGGATTTTCTAATGTTACTAGCTTAGTTGCTAAATGTTGATAGAACTGCTAAGACAGCAAAAAGGAAATAAATTGTAAGCGTTAGATAATACATATCACGAAAACAGCAGAATGTTGTCAAGCTTTATCATATCAAAATTGGGAGTCCTCTGACGGAGGCCTTTTGCACAATCTGCAAAAATGTATTTGGAACTTTGAACCATTAACTTTTTGACAGCTATCACTGTTGGTTATGTTTCATCTTACAACAGCTACATAGAGGTAGTATTTAGTCAAATTGTACAATGTATGCATCAATATTAAACTAATTGGGACACACATTTTCATTACAGATAACATCAAACAAAAAACGTGGGTACACTTTCAGTTATTGTGAAAACTTTCCTCACCTTTCAATGCCTTAGCTCTGAAATGTAAATGTTTATACATATTCAGATATCTTTCTAAAATGTGTATAGTATGCCAAGTTAATTATCTACATGTATTAACACCAAAGCATGGAGAAAGTCAAGAGGAAGCAGTGGAGTGAGGTGGACATGTTCCATGCCATAGAGGACTGCGGGGCAGGGATGGCTATTCGCCAGGCTGCCAAGGTTAGGCATCTTTTGTTTTTAGGAGATTACCATGTGTATATGAATTTTATCTGCTAGTAACAGTTTTATTTTCATATCTACCAAGGTGCATGGTGTACCTCGGCAGACCCTGGCGGACAGGCTGAGCGGCCAGGTGACCCGTGGTTGTCGCAGTGGACCACCCACATTGCTTGCACCAGAGGATGAAAATTCTCTGGTGCAGTACTGTATCTACTGTGCCAGCCATGGGCTCCCCTTCACCAGACAGAGGCTGATGAAATACGCCGACAAAATATGCAGGTATTTGGTGTTATCTGTATTTATGTATGTAGACTGGTGGACTGACTGTTCTCAATGTGTGTGATGTAAATGTGGATGTGTATGGTGATAACAAAACAAACATTTTCATCCTGGATGGACAATGATAGTGGGGAGAAAAAGTATTTAGTCAGCCACCAATTGTGCATGTTCTCCCACTTAAAAAGATGAGAGAGGCCTGTAATTTTCATCATAGGTACACGTCAACTATGACAGACAAATTGAGGAGAAAAAAATCCAGAAAATCACATTGTAGGATTTTTTATGAATTTATTTGCAAATTATGGTGGAAAATAAGTATTTGGTCACCTACAAACAAGCAAGATTTCTGGTTCTCACAGACCTGTAACTTCTTCTTTAAGAGGCTCCTCTGTCCTCCACTCGTTACCTGTATTAATGGCACCTGTTTGAACTTGTTATCAGTATAAAAGACC
Source organism: Coregonus clupeaformis (assembly GCF_020615455.1). NCBI lineage: Eukaryota > Metazoa > Chordata > Actinopteri > Salmoniformes > Salmonidae > Coregonus > Coregonus clupeaformis. The sequence continues at coordinate 38,960,474 of NC_059224.1, forward strand.
TGTCCACAACCTCAAACAGTCACACTCCAAACTCCACTATGGACAAGACCAAAGAGCTGTCAAAGGACACCAGAAACAAAATTGTAGACCTGCACCAGGCTGGGAAGACTGAATCTGCAATAGGTAAGCAGCTTGTTTTGAAGAAATCAACTGTGGGAGCAATTATTAGGAAATGGAAGACATACAAGACCACTGATAATCTCCCTCGATCTGAGGCTCCACGCAAGACCTCACTCCGTGGGGTCAAAATGATCACAAGAACGGTGAGCAAAAATCCCAGAACCACACGGGGGGACCTAGTGAATGACCTGCAGAGAGCTGGGACCAAAGTAACAAAGCCTACCATCAGTAACACACTACGCCGCCAGGGACTCAAATCCTGCAGTGCCAGACGTTTGACCTGTGTCATTGCCAACAAAGGGTATATAACAAAGTATTGAGTAACTTTTGTAATTGACCAAATACTTGTTTTCCACCATAATTTGCAAATAAATTCATTAAAAATCCTACAATGTGATTTTCTGGAAAATTTCTTCTAATTTTGTCTGTCATAGTTGACGTGTACCTATGATGAAAATTACAGGCCTCTCATCTTTTTAAGTGGAAGAACTTGCACAATTGGTGGCTGACTAAATACTTTCCCCCCCCACTGTATATATTCTATTCTATTCTATTGTAGGTTTCGGCACCCAGGGGAAACAATCCCGCCACTGGGGAAGCGGTGGTGGGAAATGTTCAGGAGGAGGCACATGATCCTGAGCATGAGGAGGCCGGACACCCAGGACAGGGGGAGTGCTGAGTGTGCCACACGTCCGACGACGGACACCTTCTTCGCTTCTTATGAGAAGCACTTGGAGGAGAGTGGGTTGAGGGAGAAACCCAGACAAATCTATAACTGCGATGAGTCTGGGTTTCGTAGCGACCAGAGCAGGCACAAAGTGCTGGCTCCCCGGGGCGCAAAACACGTGTACCAGCAGGCTCCTGGGACCAAGGAGCACATCACAGTGCTGGCCTGCTTCAACGCAGCTGGGGAGGACGTTTCCCCGGTGGCCACTACACACTGGGAGGCCCCCCCCCAAGCCTTGGCTAGCAGTGGCTACATTGATGGGGACCTGTTTAGGAATTGGTTTCTGCACTTCTTTAAGTATGCAGTGAAGGAGCGCCTTCTCCTCTTCGATGGGCACAAGAGCCACATGGACCCAGAGGTGCTCGCGGCGGCACTAAGGGAAGGGGTTATACTTCTTTGTCTTCCACCACACTGCACCCGTGTCCTGCAGCCGCTGGACGTGGCATACTTTGGCCCTTTAATGGCTGAGTTCTCCGAGGTAGCTGGAGACCTTAGCCATTTTGACCACTCCTACATGGTAAACAAATCAGAATTTGCCAGAGTATTCCGCTACTCGTACCAGCGATGCAAGGACATGCGCTATGTGGTGGAAGGGTTTAAGAAGTGTGCCCTCTTCCCTTCTTGACCCTTCAGCCATTGAAGGGTCCCGTTTAATGTTGTCTCAGTCCCTACTGAGTCCCACCACCTCCTCTCCTGGAACCAGCAGCACTTGCCATTCGTCAGCGCCTCCTCCCCAGCGACCGCAGGAGGACCCTCAGCCCCATCTCCAGTCCCAGTCCCTGCTCCAGTCCCAGGCCTAACTCTAGAAGAGCACCCCCTAATAGAGGGTGGGCTGATAGCGAAGGACCTGGGGCACATCCTTACTGTCCTGAAGTATCGGCTGGACCGATACAGAAGAGTCGCTGTGGTCGCCACGTGCCTCACCGGGGAGGAATACACGCGCCGGTGGCAGGAGAGGGGTGAGAAGGAGAGGGGAAAGAGCGTCGGGCAGCCCTCAGAACACAGAGGGCACAGGAGAGGGCTGCCGTGGATGAGACCATTGGCGCCATCGCCTCTGCAGGACCCCCTGCTGGAACCACTCCTGACAGCTGTATCACCACTGCCAGTGCCTCCCGGTGTGCAACACCTGTAGGAGCCGCCGGAGTCCCCAGCTGCAGAAGGCCACGTGCCTACTCTCCCAGCCACACCGTCGTCGGCCCCTCAACCCCACCGTTACAAACACCGGCTCCTCCAAGCCATCGTCGGCGGTTTTGTCCACCGCCACCGCGATGCACACCACCCACCCTGTCTGTCACCACCAACACGGCCTCCTCTGGACCAACTGCCTCCTCAGACTCCTCTGGTCACACCACCGTAGCGGCCTCGTCTGGTGTCCCTGGCCCCCTGCAATTTGAATACCGCCACCTCCACAGGTAAACGCGTGTTAAATTACGTAAAAATGACTGTTTGTTATCTGTTTTATACAACAGCAATGTAAACAACAGAATCTCTCTTTACATATCTACAGTGCATAGCACCAGCCCTCAAGTCATCTCCACCTCCTCCAAAACCTCTGCGGCTTCCTCCAGAGATGTTGGTGTAAAAAAGTGGAAAAGGGTTTTCATGAAACATGCTCTGTCTAACAGTACTTTTTCTCAAACTGCAGCACAGAAAAGGAAGAGAAAAGCTCCACCGGTCACGTCAGTCACGCCACCCATGGCACCGCTCTCAGGTACTTCATCTGTTTCTCTCTCTCTCTCTCAGTTGTATCAATTACTATTGTTGCTGAAGAACTTCTACATTTTGTAAAACCATATTAATCCATTTGTATTATTTGGTATAAAAGAAGACCACCTGCTGTGCTCGCTGCGGGGAGCGTGAGACGCCTGCAAGCTCCTCTCAGGAGTGTAGATCCGAGGTGCCATGGTTGTGGTGTGACTTCTGTCAGCACTGGTTCCACTGCAGGTGTGTGCAGTGGGATCAAGAGGTAGCGGTGTAGCTGGAATATTATTGTGATTTTTGTGACAATATAGGGATGGAGGTCGAGATTGAATTGTTTGTGTTCATATGAAATTATTTATTTGTACAAAAAAGAAAAGTCTAAAATGTAATATATATATATATATATATATATATATATATATATATATATATATATATATATATATATATAGTTATAGAACCACTCTTGTGTATTTCTTCCTTTACTCTCCAAGTGCATCTCTGCAACAAACTCCAAGTGTTTTCATTGTTTATGTCAATGCACATAACTGAAATTAAAGGTTTATTTGATGTAAATTATTAATACTCATATTTTAGAATTCAACTGTTATCTACTTTCTCAAAACATAAGATGAATCTGTAAAACAAATGATGAGATATTATTTGGTTACAACACTGAATATGTTGGTGATGGACGTTTTTTTAATCGTCCTCAAGAGGGCGCACCGGGCCACGCAATGAAAAGTGGACAGGCAAATCATTATTTTTTACCGGAAGCCTAGCCAACTAGTCAAACACTTCCGGTACACGGTCGGTGTGTCTCTTCTTGAACAAAATTAAACGGATATATATTGTAATGGAACTGAATAGTAAGGTGGCCAATAACTTGGGGCCGAATTGCGAAAATACGTGATGTTTTTTTTTTTCAAAACCGCTTATCAAAAAGCTGATAGTAGTATTTCCACTGAAATGTCAAACTTGCTAATTGCTAACCCGTTAGCTAACATGTTGACACCACCAATAATCACCTAACATTGATGGCTTGATCACAAGATAACACTGTTGAAGGTAATGAATTATTTAAACGCTGTTGAATATGCCGAGAATACGGGTTTCCACGCTACGTTTCCTCGTCCTGTTTTTTTTGTCATACTACCTTTAGCTAGTAGGTAGCTAGCTAACATAAGGGCGCTTGTGCTAGCTAGGTTACTTTCTAAGCTAAGCTAACATTAGCTAATTTAGGTTTGTCTGCCCATGTGTATTAGCGCGAGTTAGCTAGTAGCATATCAATCGTGTGTCAGCCCTTGATTGCTAACGTACTTTAGCTAAAAGCTAGCTGCTGTAATGGCTATGGAAATAATCAATTTGGTCACAATTCGTAGCTACTTGTTGTAGTTGCAGGGTCTAGATAAAATGGGTTAATGGGTATGGTTAGTCGTCTAGATTCTTCTTTTAACAGATGTGGCCGCTCAGAGAATAGAATTAGTAACATGCAAAGAAGGACCACACAAGGGTGATTCCAGGAAATATGACCAAGACATTTGCACGCCAAAAGACAGGAAGTCATCAACCAGTGTCCCAGTGTTGAAGACATGAAAGACAGACAGCCTGCTCTGTTTAGAAGCCTCTCAGGTGAGTCAGCAGGCAAAAAAAGAAAATGCCAAATGATATGTCTTCACTATGACAAACCTCTTTGTTATGAGCCTTGCTTGATGATATTTCAGTATTTGTCTTTCAGATCAATGAACAATTCCACAGGCTCACAACAAAACATCTTGAGGCAAGGTTGGAGACAGATTGCGGGTCATGCTGGATGGTAAAGTATCCTCAGGAAAAATGCACTGTTTTGTATTTATCTGGCTGATGTTCGGTGCTGCAATTTAAGCCACAGGCCCCGCTGTGCTACCCAAGTATTGTACACCTTTTGCAAATATAGGATACTTGGATCGGTGATTTCATAGATTTCACATGCACAGATTGAATCCAATGAGATCAGTGATTTTATTCTATATCAGGGTCATGATGTGAGTTCAGTGAGGAATTATTATTCAGCTTTACTGGAGGTGGCCTCATTAAAGACTACCATGTGGGGCCAATAAAGCATTTTCACCCATGAATATTCGATCACGTGTGTGTGTGTGTGTGTGTGTGTGTGTGTGTGTGTGTGTGTGAGAGAGAGAGAGGGAGAGAATGTTCACTGCAATCTGATAACAAATAAGGGCATGTCGTAATCCAGGTGGAATAAAATGTGTTCCCCACATTGTCAGAATGTCTGTATTTGTGTCTTATTTATTTTGCAGGAAGCTGAGTGGGGTCATTTCCTGCAAGACCTTGCGTAACATGTAAAGGAAATCTATGCGATCAATAAGGAGAGTGCCGTGGCGAGTGACAGCCCTCAAGAACAAATGACTGTCTTAAGCAGAATGACAGGCCAGAGGACAATTGTCATAGACTGAATGTCAGGGTTACTTTGTAACACCTTCGTAGTTAAACGCTGAGGTGCCTTTGGAACTCTTCTCTCCCTTCATTTTTTCTGGTAGCAGGTCAGGAATGGTGTCCTCTACCACAGGCCCGCTTGTTGTTGGTGAAGCCGCCTGGGGCACAGAATCTGTGCTGGGACCAACCTCTGCCTACTGGGGGATGGTCACAGAGAGGCGGGGCTCGAGCACATTGCGGTCTGGGACCCCGTCCCTGATGGGCCCGTGGCGGTTCTCTAGGCTAAAGAGGTTAGAGGGTAAGGAAGACACGTTTATTCTGCAAGGTGTCTTTTAAAGGGTCACTGCCACGGTATTTTCCATTGTGTTTTGTATACAAAAGATACAAAATAGGTGTTTTTAATGAAGGATGTCATTGTAAAATGTAATGTCTATTTTGTTCCCATACAGTTGCCGTTTGAAATGTCCATTTTTGAATCCGTTGTACATACCATTTTGAGGTTTCATCAAGGTACACACCTTTCACCACTGGTATTTTGACAATTCTACCATCAATCAATCAATGAAGTGGATTTATATAGCCCTTTTTACATCAAAATATGTCACAAAGTGCTATACAGAAACCCAGCCTAAAACCCCACACAGCAAGCGATGCAGATGTAGAAGCGCGGTGGCTAGGAAAAACTCCCTAGAAAGGCACAAACCTAGAGAACAACCAGGCTCTGAGGGGTGGCCGGTGCCCTTCTGCCTGTTCCGGGTGGAGATTATAACAGTACGTGGCCATTAAGGGCACATTTTTCTCCAAGATGTTAAAACGTTCATAGATGACCAGCAGGGTCAAATAATAAGCACAGTGGTTGTAGAGGTTGCAACAGGTCAGTCAGTACATCAGGAGTAAATGTCACTTGGCTTTTCATAGGCGGCCATTTAGAGGATGAAATAGCAGCAGGTGCGGTACCAGGGTCTGTCTGCACAGTATGGTTGTTATGACATCACAATGCTACCTGCATCACTGATGGTCTACTGCAATACCTTTTTCACCTATTTTAAACAGATTTCTATTGGGAACTGTTGAAAAAAGGCGCAACTACAACATTAATGGTTTAAAGGAAAAATGACCAAAGTAATATAGGTGGCATCCATCAGCAGTGCTCGTGAACAGATAAATGTTATAGGAACAAACAAGTAAAAGTGTTTCGATTATTGGGGTTGTCACGTCTTTAATTATTTTGGCCTTGTAGGCAACATTGTAGTTTGAAAAATATCCCACAGTGCAAACACAAGCTATTTGAGCCTCCATTTCAGTAGTTATCCATGGTTACTATGAGAATATTTTGTTCCCCATGACGTCTATGGGGTTGAAGCTCCATTGTATCTCTCGTAAGTAAATGTTCTGCCCACATAGATCCTATACTAGTTAGTGTTCTAGGTCCTATTTCTACGGTTTTGCCTACCTACATTAATCAGGACTTACCTGCAGTGTTGTTTGCAATTCCGTAATTTGTCAACTCATAATAACACATGTTTTGCAAACCGTTGATGTTTAAATAAATGGATTCCCGGTGTCCGGATACCTTTTCTCTTAAGGGATCTGATTTAGTGAATCCAAAGTAAAAATGTGAACCTTTTCTGAGTTGGTCTAAATGAATATATCATGTAACATTGAGTACATAATAGGATGAATCATTCAGGTATTCTGTCATATCCTCACATGGCCTCTCCTAACACACAACTAATCTTCTCCTTTCCCCCTTCTGATAACCAGGTGGCGAATCGCATCTCTGCATGTCTGGCAGACATATCAGTATGGATGACGGATCACCACCTCAAGCTGAACCTCGGCAAGACGGAGCTGCTCTTCCTCCCGGGGAAGGACTGCCCGTTCCATGATCTCGCCATCACGGTTGACAACTCCGTTGTGTCCTCCTCCCAGAGTGCGAAGAGCCTTGGCGTGACCCTGGACAACACCCTGTCGTTCTCCGCTAACATCAAAGCGGTGACCCGATCCTGTAGGTTCATGCTCTACAACATTCGGAGAGTACGACCCTGCCTTACACAGGAAGCGGCACAGGTCCTAATCCAGGCACTTGTCATCTCCCGTCTGGATTACTGCAACTCGCTGTTGGCTGGGCTCCCTGCCTGTGCCATTAAACCCCTACAACTCATCCAGAATGCCGCAGCCCGTCTGGTGTTCAACCTTCCCAAGTTCTCTCACGTCACCCCGCTCCTCCGCACACTCCACTGGCTTCCAGTTGAAGCTTGCATCTGCTACAAGACCATGGTGCGTGCCTACGGAGCTGTGAGGGGAATGGCACCTCCGCACCTTCAGGCTCTGATCAGTCCCTACACCCAAACGAGGGCACTGCGTTCATCCACCTCTGGCCTGCTGGCTCCCCTACCTCTGCGGAAGCATAGTTCCCGCTCAGCCCAGTCAAAACTGTTCGCTGCTCTGGCACCCCAATGGTGGAACAAGCTCCCTCACGACGACAGGACAGCGGAGTCACTCACCACCTTCCGGAGACATTTGAAACCCCACCTCTTTAAGGAATACCTGGGATAGGATAAAGTAATCCTTCTACCCCCCCCTTTACTGTAAAGTGATTATCCCACTGGCTATAAGGTGAATGCACCTATTTGTAAGTCGCTCTGGATAAGAGCATCTGCTAAATGACGTAAATGTACATGTAAATGTAGGTAAAAGAACACAATGTCATGGATCTATTTGAGTTGAATCAACGTAATATTATCATTTTTACTTCTAGCATCTTTACTCAATGTATTTGACCACATCTAAACAACTTACTCAAGCTTATCTACTCATAAAAACAAGCAAAAATATCTAATCAATAATATTACGTGTGCTTTTGTTGACTGTTTGAGTACATTCCACAAAGTCATTTTTTACAGTGTATCTAAAGACACGTTTGTTGTGGTGATGCACTTTTTCTTTGACGTTGAACTTGCATTGAACAAACAATTCCATTTCGTTACAACCCTTTTGTAGTATGACTTAGGAATATTTGTTGATGATCCTAATGTCTATGCTTGAATAGTGATTGGTTGTTGGTGAAATATTGCTGAGAACCCATCGTTTCCTGCCCTTTTTTGACTCCCTTTAGGAACCATGGGTGAAAGCAAAAAACTTTGCAACATCCAATAAATGTTTGGGTAGCTCTATTTGAATAGTCAACTTCTCCTTCGGGGGGGTTCACACTGCTTTCCGGAAATGGCATTGGCCAATGCCCTACCTTCATATCCTATAGCTTTGATATAGCTGGCGCTTTTATCCCAAGTGACAACAGTGAGTCCATACCTTTTAGCATGTGACCCCAGTGGGGATCCAACCCACAACTATGGTGTTGCTAGTGACATGCGCTGAATACCTGAGCCACACAATACTGTGAAATGCAATACAGGTGGAAGGTGTGTGTGATTGCCATCCCCATGAGCGTGCCACCCTCCTCCAGGCCACGGATGAGGCATGCAATGACATCAAATCCACACCTATGTCAAAATGCTCAAGACAGGCTTGATGCAAACTAGTGCCTGCTAAACGTTCGGTTTGTTTCATTCATTCCATTTCTGTCGTTTGATTACAGGACATCTATGTTGTAATTATCTAAAGAATACATGGACTTTTTCCTTCAATGATTGTGATATGTCTTCAATGACGACACAGGGGATAAGATAGATGTAAATGTGATTTCCACAGTGTAATTGACAGACTGTAGCATGCTACATTCAAAGAGCAATTTAGAAACATTTGTTTTGCTATTAGATTCATAATGGTCACCTGGGACAAGTAATTAGTGAAAACCAGAGTTCAGCGGTTGGCATAAAGCGATAGAACCAAGTCATCCTAATAGGCTAGTATTAGCCTAAATCAGGGTTTCCCAAACTCAGGCCACGTTTTGGGAGTTTTTGCCCTAGCACTACACAGCTGATTCAAATAATCAACTCATCATCATCAAGCTGGGAGTATTAGAATCAGCTGTGGAGTGCTAGGGCAAAACGCGCACCCCTTGGGGACCCCAGACCGCGTTTGGGAAACGCTGGGCTAAAGAGCTACATGGGCAGTACCCGAGTTGAACCACAAGATGTCCTCCATGCTCCACTGTAAAGTTTTGGCCTCTGCATGAGTCTCTCAGCAGCACTACAACATTGGACTTTCAAAGTCAGTTGGCATGCAATGTTTTTTCTTGACTGCATGCAAGGCTATTACACACAGCTAATAGTGTCAATTATTCATCTGAACACAATTCTTGTTACTATTCGGCCTATATTATCACTAGTTTCTTTTTCCCCTCCTTTGTAAAGCATTTTACTGTGATACTATAGTCCAAAGGAAGTGGATGATGCCAGATGGTTGTATATACACACACAAACATTGAAGCTAGACTTCAGGCAACTAAAAGGTGCAATACGTAGCTTTTAGACGTGTTAGTGAACAACATACTGCATAATGTAGAGGTGCGTGTATACATGGAACAATTGTGCCTTTTTGATGGAAATATGGAGTTGGCTCTTAAAAGAGCATTTGGGGGATTTTGGAGATCAGGTCATCCTCATTTATGCGCGCTCTCCGCGAATTCGGCGGGCCAGCTGGATGTCCTTGGGCATGATGGTCACCGGCTTGGCGTGGATGGCGCACAGGTTGCTGTCCTCGAACAGGCCGACCAGGTAAGCCTCGCTAGCCTCCTGCAGGGCCATCACGGCGGAGCTCTGGAAGCGCAGGTCGGTCTTGAAGTCCTGGGAGATTTCTCTCACCAGGCGCTGCAAGGGCAGCTTGCGGATGAGCAGTTCAGTGGACTTCTGGTAACGACGGATCTCTCTCAGAGCCACGGTGCCGGGCCTGTAACGGTGAGGCTTCTTCACACCGCCAGTGGCCGGGGTGCTCTTGCGAGCAGCCTTAGTGGCAAGCTGCTTCCTGGGGGCTTTGCCACCGGTGGATTTGCGAGCGGTTTGCTTGGTTCTGGCCATGGCGCGTCTCTGCATTTCGAGGCTATACTCCCGACTGTCAGTGTGCTTTTGCCAGCGCGCAGTGTGTAGTTGTGTGCAGGCAGTGTACTATTGGCCTCGTTTGCGATAACAGGCTAGCATTAAAATATAACACAAGATTTCACTCTTGACTTTGACGACTATTATTGCGCGCAAAGGGCCAGCAGTGTGCTATTGTACGCACGCGCTTAGTGTACTGATGTTTTTGGCGTGCAATGTATTGTGATGGGCGCGCGGTCCTAAAATAAAAGAAGCAAAGCATCCTTTCCAGTAACCGACAGAGGAGTCCTCCGCAACGGGCCAATCCGGGTGGTGGGGAGATGGTGTCCAATCAGCAGATGCCACTGCCGGCTTTATACATTTCACATGGGCATTTCGAGGCTATACTCCGACTGTCTAAGAAGGAAGCAAGCGCCATGGCCAGAACCAAGCAAACCGCTCGCAAATCCACCCGTGGCAAAGCCTACAGGAAGCAGCTAGCCGCCAAGTCTGAGCGCAGGAGCGCCTCCCCATTACGAGCCCTGCCAGCGCCTGGGGAGAAAAATCGCCCAGTTCTTCAAGATCGACCTGCGCTTCTAGAGCTCCGCCGTGATAGCCCTGCAGGAGGCTAGCGAGGCTTACCTGGTCGGTCTGTTCGAGGACACCAAACTGTGTGCCATCCACGCAAAGAGGGTGTCCATCGTGCCCTAGGACATCCTGATGGCCCACTGTATTCGCGGAGAGCGCGTGTAAATGATGACCTGATCTCCAAAATCCCACCTCCATATTTCCATCAAAAAGGCACATTGCTCCATTTACACGCGCACCTCTACATTTCTCACCATGTATGTTGTTAACTAACCCGTCTTAAAGCTACGTATTGCACGTTTTACTTGCCTGAGGCGTTGAAATAAAACGCATAAATCCAAAGGGATTATCTACAATAGTCAAAGACGCGCGGCAGACCGAAATACTCAAATAATTGGCCAAATCAGGAAGGACAAAGGAATACTCGGTGCATGCGTTGCTTTATTCAGCACAGTTGAATGGACAGCGCTTCTGCTTCATCTCCACTCACGAGACGGGTAATAGCGGAGCTCCGTGGTGCTGAAATGTAAAAAGTTGTCCACTATCGGTATATCTATTTATTATGGCCATCGAAATGTTAGCTATTCAAATCAGATCCAACAATTATATCAAGGGATTAGAAATCCAAGGTTTAAAAACAAACGTGTCATTGTACTCAGAGGATCTAGATACATTTTCTAACCTCTCTGGAATACAACCACATTATGATAAATGTACTATATAAGGTATTGGCCCTCCTGTAGCTCAGTTGGTAGAGCATGGCGCTTGCATCGCAAGGGTTGTGGGTTCGATTCCCACGGGGGCCAGTATGAAAAATGTATGCACTCACTAATTGGAAGTCGCTCTGGATAAGAGCGTCTGCTAAATGACTAAACTGTAAATTGGATCACTGACAATACAACTTGTAGTTTACCAATAAAATGGTCTGATGGTGATGTGGATACATATCCCAAAATAATTAAAATGATCTCACTCTATTAAATGTTAATATAAAGTTCGCAAAAAATGATAAGATCTTGCTACCACGGAAAGGTAAAAATACCTGTCTATTTGTGGAAAGAAATCGCACTGATTAACTCTATAGTATTATCCCAGTTTACGGTCTTGCCTACACCTAGCGAACAGTTTTTTTTTTTTTTTTTTATATGAAAAAGAAACATTCCATTTTATTTGGAACAGCAAGCCAGACGAAATTAAACGGGCCTATTTATAAAATGAATATCAATAGTATATCAAAATATTTTAAGCGTTGGACCTACCACTAAAAGCTTCAGTCATACAAAAGTTATACTTAAATCTGTAGGCCTACATGTATTATAGATTATAGTGGACTCCAAATTAAATAATGTACTATGTTGCTATTACTGCTTTCAGTGTCTCAAAACTATTTGAGTGGTCCACAATGTGGATTTTTTAAGCTGTTTTTTTATTGTCAAATGATGTATCACTGTGGTGTGACAGACTTTTTTCAGTGATGGATTGTTCTTACTGAAAAAACTGTTGTGTCAAGGAAGTTGATTTCTTGCAGATGAATTGTGTATTTAATCTTAATGGATGGATGATTGTTGAGAATGTTTAGGAAATCTGTAAATAGTTGAATGTCGTGAGGCCAGGCTCCTATTATATCGTCTAAGAATCGGTAATAACATGTGGGTTGGTATGGACACTTGGCCAGTGCCTCTCTCTCCCATTCAGCGCCTCTCTCTCCCATTCAGCCATGTATACAGTGGGGGAAAAAAGTATTTAGTCAGCCACCAATTGTGCACGTTCTCCCACTTAAAAAGATGAGAGAGGCCTGTAATTTTCATCATAGGTACACGTCATCTATGACAGACAAAATGAGAAAAAAAATTCCAGAAAATCACATTGTAGGATTTTTAATGAATTTATTTGCAAATTATGGTGGAAAATAAGTATTTGGTCAGTAACAAAAGTTTCTCAATACTTTGTTATATACACTTTGTTGGCAATGACACAGGTCAAACGTTTTCTGTAAGTCTTCACAAGGTTTTCACACACTGTTGCTGGTATTTTGGCCCATTCCTCCATGCAGATCTCCTCTAGAGCAGTGATGTTTTGGGGCTGTCACTGGGCAACACAGACTTTCAACTCCCTCCAAAGATTTTCTATGGGGTTGAGATCTGGAGACTGGCTAGGCCACTCCAGGACCCTGAAATGCTTCTTACGAAGCCACTCCTTCGTTGCCCGGGTGGTGTGTTTGGGATCATTGTCATGCTGAAAGACACAGCCACGTTTCATATTCAATGCCCTTGCTGATGGAAGGAGGTTTTCACTCAAAATCTCACGATACATGGCCCCATTCATTCTTTCCTTTACATGGATCAGTCGTCCTGGTCCCTTTGCAGAAAAACAGCCCCAAAGCATGATGTTTCCACCCCCATGCTTCACAGTAGGTATGGTGTTCTTTGAATGCAACTCAGCATTCTTGGTCCTCCAAACACGACGAGTTGAGTTTTTACCAAAAAGTTATATTTTGGTTTCATCTGACATTATGACATTCTCCCAATCCTCTTCTGGATCATCCAAATGCACTCTAGCAAACTTCTGACGGGCCTGGACATGTACTGGCTTAAGCAGGGGGACACGTCTCGCACTGCAGGATTTGAGTCCCTGGCGGCGTAGTGTGTTACTGATGGTAGGCTTTGTTACTTTGGTCCCAGCTCTCTGCAGGTCATTCACTAGGTCCCCCCGTTTGGTTCTGGGATTTTTGCTCATGGTTCTTGTGATCATTTTGACCCCACGGGGTGAGATCTTGCGTGGAGCCCCAGATCGACTGAGATTATCAGTGGTCTTGTATGTCTTCCATTTCCTAATAATTGCTCCCACAGTTGATTTCTTCGAACCAAGCTGCTTACCTATTGCAGATTCAGTCTTCCCAGCCTGGTGCAGGTCTACAATTTTGTTTCTGGTGTCCTTTGACAGCTCTTTGGTCTTGGCCATAGTGGAGTTTGGAGTGTGACTGTTTGAGGTTGTGGACAGGTGTCTTTTATACTGATAACAAGTTCAAACAGGTGCCATTAATACAGGTAACGAGTGGAGGACAGAGGAGCCTCTTAAAGAAGAAGTTACAGGTCTGTGAGAGCCAGAAATCTTGCTTGTTTGTAGGTGACCAAATACTTATTTTCCACCATAATTTGCAAACAAATTCATAAAAAATCCTACAATGTGATTTTCTGGATTTTTTTCCCTCAATTTGTCTGTCATAGTTGACGTGTACCTATGATGCAAATTACAGGCCTCTCTCATCTTTTTAAGTGGGAGAACTTGCACAATTGGTGGCTGACTAAATACTTTTTTTCCCCACTGTATATTTGCGTATGCAGTTGCACATGTTTTACCAATAGCTGTTCCCACCACCTGTGCTGTGGATCGTTGAATAAAAAGTTATTGCTAGTAAGGCTGATTTCTAATAGTTGTAGTATTTCTTTGTCCGGTCTAGTGTTAACTGTATATCTCTTGAAAATGTTTCTGACTGCTTGTATTCATGTTGCTGTATTTATATTAGTGTATAGGCCATCAATATCTATTGTGAATATGTGGGTTTGGGAGCGAACAACTATGGGTCCAATCCTCTCCATGAAGTGATAAGTGTCCCTAAGATAACTGGGGTGCTTAGTGGAGAGGGGATTGATATAATAGTCAATGTATTCTGAGATGTTGTAGGACTCACTGTTCCAGTCAGAAACAATTGGTCTTCCGGGGGGAACCTCAAAGGGAACTATCCAAGTTTCTGGTTCTTTGTGAATTTTCGGGAGTAGGTACAGTGAGGGGGAAAAAGTATTTAATCCCCTGCTGATTTTGTACGTTTGCCCACTGACAAAGAAATGAACAGTCTATAATTTTAATGGTAGGTTTATTTGAACAGTGAGAGACAGAATAACAACAACAAAATCCAGAAAAAACGCATTTCAAAAATGTTATAAATTGATTTGCATTTTAATGAGGGAAATAAGTATTTGACCCTGTGCTGCCATCTTGTTAGAAGGTAACAGTTTATTTTATTATAGTGATTAAGAGTGACTTTCATTGTGTTCCATGGTGTTTAGCGCCCCCTAGTGGAGCTTTCTGGTACTTAGAATAATGTACAAAAACCGGAAGTAAAGTAGTCATTCTGCACGCAGACAAGCAGCTAGAAACAACGCTACTGTACAGTTCTTTCAGTGCAACTATTTCTTGTTACGCTTCAGCCTCTGAAAATATTTGTTTGTAAGTTCAATTCAAGCATATTGCAAGTGATGATAATATTGTTATTGACAAAATTGCTTACTTATCAATGTTAGTTGGTTACATTTACTCACGCAAATTGCATTGACTTTCATGGATGCCGTTAGCTGTATTAGTTTGCTCGTGCGTCATGTAAAAGAAGTGTAAAACATACTATAGTTTGTTACTGTTTCTAGTGTAATATGCTTTGTTATTGTACAGAGGTGTTTGTACATTATTAGAGTAATGAAAGGAGTTGGCTAGTTTTTACTCATAGAGTAATTATCTATTTGGGTTGTCGTCATGCCAGATATATGGTAACTTGGCACTTGCTTTGTATTTATGCAACTTCAACTTGAAATGTATAATGTACAGCTACAGTATGTCAATGTGAATTGAATACTAAAGTATATTATTTTCTGTATTTGCAGTTTCACAACATAAACGTTTTCAATACATTCGTTCAAGAAAAGTCACGCCTTGGAAGTTTTATTGAAGACTCAGTTGTTAGCTATCTGTCTAGTTTTGCACGGGAACGCAATTCCAGGGCAGAATATACCCCCTCTCAATCAGAAAGATTTCTGGCTCCCAGGTGTCTTTTTATACAGGTAACGAGCTGAGATTAGGAGCACACTCTTAAAGGGAGTGCTCCTAATCTCAGCTTGTTACCTGTATAAAAGACACCTGTCCACAGAATCAATCAATCAATCAGATTACAAACTCTCCACCATGGCCATGACCAAAGAGCTCTCCAAGGATGTCAGGGATAAGATTGTAGACCTACACAAGGCTGGAATGGGCTACAAGACCATCGCCAAGCTGCTTGGCGAGAAGGTGACAACAGGTTGTGCGATTATTCACAAATGGAAGAAACACAAAACAACTGTCAATCTCCCTCTGCCTGGGGCTCCATGCAATATCTCACCTTGTGGAGTTGCAATGATCATGAGAACAGTGAGGAATCAGCCCAGAACTACACGGGAGGATCTTGTCAATGATCTCAAGGCAGCTGGGACCATAGTAACCAAGAAAACAATTGGTAACACACTACGCCGTGAAGGACTGAAATCCTGCAATGCCCGCAAGGTCCCCCTGCTCAAGAAAGCACATATACATGCCCGTCTGAAGTTTGCCAATGAACATCTGAATGATTCAGAGGAGAACTGGATGAAAGTGTTGTGGTCAGATGAGACCAAAATCGAGCTCTTTGGCATCAACTCAACTCGCCGTGTTTGGTGGAGGAGGAATGCTGCCTATGACCACAAGAACACCATCCCCACCATCAAACATGGAGGTGGAAACATGCTTTGGGGGTGTTTTTCTGCTAAGGGGACAGGACAACTTCGCCGCATCAAAGGGATGATGGATGGGGCCATGTACTGTCAACTATTGGGTGAGAACCTCCTTCCCTCAGCCAGGGCATTGAAAATGGGTCGTGGATGGTAATCCAGCACGACAATGACCCAAAACACACGGCCAAGGCAACAAAGGAGTGGCTCAAGAAGAAGCACATTAAGGTCCTTGAGTGGCCTAGCCAGTCTCCAGACCTTAATCCCATAGAGAATCTGTGGAGGGAGTTGAAGGTTCGAGTTGCCAAACGTCAGCCTCGAAACCTCAATGACTTGGAGAAGATCTGCAAAGAGGAGTTGGACAAAATCCCTCCTGAGATGTGTGCAAACCTGGTGGCCAACTACAAGAAACGTCTGACCTCTGTGATTGCCAACAAGGGTTTTGCCACCAAGTACTAAGCCCTGTTTTGCAGAGGGTTCAAATACTTATTTCCCTCATTAAAATGCAAATAAATTCATAACATTTTTGACATGCGTTTTTCTGGATTATTTTGTTGTTATTCTGTCTCTCACTGTTCAAATAAACCTACCACTAAAATGATAGACTGATCATTTCTTTGTCAGTGGGCAAACGTACACAATCAGCAGGGTATCAAATACTTTTTTCCCTCACTGTAAAACAGTCTAGGTCGTGGGGTGTCTGGTCCAAAGAGAAAGTTCCGTTGTTTAGCAGTGATATGTTTTTCATAGAAGGTTTGAATGATTTGCCTTAATTGTATTTGTGTCTGTAGTTGTATACTGTTGTCTATTGGTTAATAGTGTTTAGTGTTGGATAATTCTATTGGTGTTTATCTATTATAACACTTTTTGATCCTTTGTCTGCTGGTTTCGGTATATTGTGTGGGTTGTTTTTAAGTTGTTTTATGGCCTCTCTTTCTATGTGGGTGAGATTGTCTTTTGTGTCTGTCTGGGGTTGGTCATTGTGGAGAGTATTTTTGTCTGTTCTGATTAGCTGCTTAATCCTCCCATCCACCTGGGACAACTTTGGTTCCCAGGTGGAAGGAAGGGTAAATGGCAAGTGATTGTCATTAGTCTCATAGTCAAAATAGTCTAAAAGTCTTAGTCGTCTGTGGTACTTGTGGGTGTCCCTTTGAAGTTCCTCCCAATCGAATCTGTTGGGGCGGGGAATGAAATAAAAACAATTTTCCAGGAATTGGATCTGTATTGCTGTTGGCTGAAAAGTTTTTGATAAATCCATGATGTTTGATAAACCAGGTGTAGTTCTGCCCTCTGCTGGGGGATCTGAGGTAGTGGCTGTGGCAGCAACAGTGAGGGAAGAGGGAAAGAGTTATATTAATATTCTGTTGGTGTGGCTATGATTGTCCAAGCTGTGGATGGAAGTCAATGTAAATGTAATGCTGACACCAGTTATTGAATATCAGTCTTGCTGTGGTTGTTGTCCAGTGTATCAGATCTGGAGACGCATGGAATGTATCATACAGTATCTCTAGGAGGGTTGGGAATTGTGTGGTGATGTATCCATTCGTGATTTTCAGGTTGTGTTTCTGCACTGGGGTGAGGAACTATGAGTGGTTAAGGATAGGGATATAAATAATAGCATTTGGAAAAGTGTTTTTTGCTTCTTTATACATGGCTGCCAGTTGTTTGAGGGAGGTCTGGTAGGGATCATGGTCCTTGTTGTTTATACCCACCGAGAGAACCACCTGGCTGGTGTCTAAGTGCACAGGTGTATTTTTCAGAACCTTGGCAAAATGATAAAAAGTTGCACCTGGGTAGCTGTCGATTTGTATGTTTGGGTTATTGAATGGGGGTATTCAGTTGAGGTTGGAATCTCCTAGTATCAGTGTGGATGCTGTGCCTATTAAGTTTTGTATTTGGGTCTTGCTATATGGTATGTAGGTGTTTGGTGTGTTAGTGTGGGTGCAGATCGAGGCTGGGGTTGGGGCTGGTACGATTGGTGCTGTGTCTGAGGTGGATGTGCTGAGGTACCAGTTGTTTCGGGGTCCCGGTCCGGCAAGGGCATGGTGTTTTCAGAGACGGGCTCAGATTGTTTTTTTGACTGGGTTTACCCATAGTTTGTCATGTGCCCTATTAGCTGCCCTGTCCGTGACTGGACCCCTGAACTGGTGCCTCCTGTTGGTGAAAGAGAGAAGAGGGGTGAGATGCTTTCCATGTTAGTACTGCTACATTGCTGTGCCTCTTTCATGTGTTTGCTGGTAGGGGAGAGTGGGAGGATGTTGTTGCTGTTGGTTGGCTGCAGTATCTGTGATGTACCATGACGGGTATGTTAATATTGGACTTGGGAGGTATGGGATCAATATTGCTGACATCCATCTGTAATTGCAGAGGAGTAGTGTGATTGTGCGGAGTTGTGGTACGCTTCTCTTTTATTGTTGTATGAGAACCCGGTTGTGTCTGGGGAGGGGTTTGAGAGGGGGGATATTTTTCTATGCAGTCCTTTGCTATTGAAGACCGAGTGGGTACTGAGGTTGGGGCAGTGGGTAGAGGGGTCGGTTGTGCTCTTTCATTAATAGTGGCAGTGGTGTCACATGCTCTTGGGCATGGTCCAAGTGAATGTGAGCGTTTGGGTCGAGGAGGGGGCTTGAGTAGGGGAGGAGGGGGCTTGGGTAGGGGAGGGTACTCATCAATTGGTGGTAGGTAGGGGGCTGGGGCGGTAGCCAGTTTAGCAATTACCATTCTGGTTGTTGGTATTTTCAAAGGGGCTGCGGGAAATGGGTTCTGTACTGGGGTGAGAAGGGGTGTTCCTAGGAGCTTGACTATTGCTTGTGGCTGGGGAGGGATTGAGAGCTGCCTCTACTGTAGTGATGGTGGTCAATGTGAGTTTATGTGCGTATCGTTTCTCTGCCCAGCCCACAGCTATATTAAGTGCCAGAGATTCGAAGGTGTTTTGTGGTTGTGTGAGTGATTGGATGATGTTGTTGTAATTTATTTGTAATATCTGCATGTTATTGTTCATCCATTGGTTAGTGTTTGCTGCTACCAGGGCTGTGGTGTGATCTGTGGGTGAGGAGGGTTTGATGAAGGCGGTGAAATGTTTCACCTGTCTCATCATTCCAACAGGGAACATTTGGGTTGAGATTATTGCTCTGTGGTGTATTGCTTGAATTACCTTAAAGTACACCTTGGCCATCTGTCTGGTCGCATCATCAGGAGGTTGGTTGAGTTGGGGCTGCCAGTGGATAGGCCATGGTGGGATTGTGTTGGTACGGGGTTGTTGGACTCTATAGGGTAAGCGTTGTATTGTTCCATGGGGGAAGGGCTGTGGTGTTCTGTTTGTGTGTGAACGTGTCACTATGTTCATCAGGGGCTACATGATGAATTATACAGGGTGTGGTCCTAAAACTATAGCAAAAGGTGTTATCAATAGGCAAAATGACAAGACAGTTTGTCCCCCCCACATTGGTATAAACTATATTTAAAAACAGGATGTGAATTTTCCCAACAGCACAAGGCATGTGCTGTCAGGAATGGGTTCTTACTGCCTTGATATTTGTAGGCTGGTTGCTCCTAGGGTTGGAATGGTATTGCCTGGTGGATGAAGTCCAGATAAAACAGATTCCACTGGCAGTTAAAATGTTGTTGACGTTATATCACCAAACCCCTGAACCCTTCACCTCCTGTTGTTAAAACGTAACTTTTAATAAATGATTTAAAATCAAGATCAATAAAGAAAACCAAAACCAAGGTGAGGCCCACTGTGTCGTCCCGTTTTAAAATCCTCCTGACGTTTTGCAGTGATACTGCTTCTTCAGAGGAAATTTTACCTATTGAGGACACCCTAGTGCTTTTAAAAGAGAGTAGTTGGGACAGGGGAGGAGAAACTCTCCAATTGCTCTTATATTGGGGGAGGGCCTAGCTGTTGCCCTTGCTGTTGATTGGCTGGCCGTGTTATACCTTAGCCTATCAACCTTCTAGTAGATCAGCCTATCCAAACTATTTGCTCAATTTTTATGTAAAGGTAGTAGAGCATGTGTATCTTTAGGTGAGTACTGTTTTCTGTGCTACATTGTTTTGGTTGAAGAAGGCTGTTGTATCCAAGAAATGTACTTCCATTGGTTCTATATCGTGGAGCTCCGCCCCATAGGGGAGCTCTGCTCCTAGTGGTTTACCCTCTGCCCTAAGGCAGCATCAGCCTGAGACAAAATTATGCACACACCTGCAGCCAATAGGAGTACAGGTGTCCCTATAAGAGGGGATGCCTCCCCTCAATCAGCCTCCCTTTTTCTTCAGCGACTGGATGACTAGACTGAAGAGCCAAGAAGAGACGAAGCACAAGACTCAGGACGAAAACGCCGTTGATATTCCAGTCATCAACGTCGTCTAAATGAGCACATCGGGAGATTTTCCACCCCCAAAAGCTCTTTTCAGAACTCAGTGCAGATGCACTTCCATGGCGGCCGGTGACCACCACGACCTGTGTTTCGTGTGTTTGGGATGCCAGCATGCCAAGGAAGGGGTCTGCAGTCCCCCGAATTGCGCCTCCTGCGCCCTCCTTTCTTTAAAGGAGAGGAAGCAGCGTTGGGCGTTTTTCAGGGAGGACATCCCCCTTGAGGACGTGCTGTCGATACTAGCCTCTGCTTCAGAGGCGTTGTCCGACTGCGCAGACTCGGGGGAAGATAGGGACTTTGAGGAGGGGTCTGGCATTCCAATGGAACAGTCGGACCCCATCCCTCATACTTTCAAGCCCCCCTTTCCTTTGGAGAGCGAGAGGGCTTGTAGTCCCTATAGCGAAGGGGATACGAGCTCTGAGAGATCAGAAGCTCTCTCTTTCGCTGCAGCCTCTCTGAGATCGGATTTTCCGGGTCTCATTGAGAGAGCTGCTCAACGGCTGGTGATAAGGCTGCCCCCTCTTCCCTCCGCACCGGAGGTTGATATAGGTTGATATATTCCAGGCCAAGGAAGGCGGCAGAGCCAGTGGCTCCTGCCATGCCTTCTTTGGCTAGGTACGTTGAGGGCTCGTGGGAGGCACCTTTAGCGGTGCGTTTTCCTGTAAAAGCGTATCTCCCATTCACGAGAGTGGAAGGAAGGTTCCAGGGTCAGGGAATCCCCAGGTTATAGAGCGCCATAGCGGCGTATCTCGTACCGGGTTCGAGCCCTTGGCCCTCTTCCAAGAAGGCCACGTTGCCATCCCAGAAGGACCGACTCACAGCGTCGCTGTTAGAGAAGTCCTTTGGGTTGGGAGCCCAAGCTGTAGCAGCAGCTAACAATATTGCCCTCTTGGCAGCCTCTCTGTCCCGTTTAACCACGGGCAAGACAGAGCTGGCACCGGAGGAGGTGGAGGAGACGTCCAGAATTTCTGGCGCCATACTCCACCTGACACAGGCGTCCGCAGTCTGCGCGGGGAGGTCCATGGCCACTTCGGTGGTCGGGGAACGACACCTCTGGTTGTCCTTGACATCCATGAAAGAGGCAGACAAGACGTCTCTTTTGAACGCCCCTCTCTCTGACGACGGCCTCTTTGGGGTCGCAGTCAAAGAGGCGACGGAGCGTTTTTCCAAGCTGGAGGAGGAAAAGAAACAGCTGGCCAAGCACCTGCCGTTGGCAGGACGACTCGGCCCCGCTCCATCCCAAAGGCCATCTACCTCCGCCCCTCCAAGTAGACCGGGGTCTACGGCGAGGCGGCGTAATCGGCGTCATCCGGCGGCCACGAGCAGCAAGGGAACGGGCCCCGCCCTTCCAGCAGCTACGGTAGCCCCACTACAGCCGGCGAGGGAGGTGACGAGGACGCCGACCTGGCCCTCCAAGGGAGGCAAGAGGAGGCGTACGTGACGGGACGCGGGGGAGTGGATGGAGGACGCATCGATGGTGTCGAACGTGCCCACTGTTCCCCCCCACCCTTCGGTTGAAGGGATGGGTGTTGATGTAAATGCCTTTGTTGATGTATTTAATAAAGAGTTGGCTCCACCTGACTTTGTCAAAAAATAGCCTCTTTTCCATAATACGTCCGAGAGCGTTCAAATCTCACCCTCTCTTCCTTACCACTCTAAGAGCCGTTCAGCCCACCGAGGGTGCGTTGCTGAACAGGCACTTAGAGTAGGTATCCATAAGACCTCAATCAGGTCGTCACATCACACTTCACATATAAGAAGTCTTTACATAGCAGGCAGCAGTCCCTGTCAGATTCTGACATGAGGACGCAGCCGCTATTTGGGGATGGCGCACTAGCACAGACTAAGGTCTCCGCTAGTACGAGCCAGACCCATGCTGCGTTCACGGAGGGCCCGATTACCGCGGTCACGAAGGTGTCCAGAGTATCGGCGCCCCCAGGCATTGTAACACAGCAGCTATCTGGGGACGGCGCATTATCGCAGACCAAGGTCTCGGTTAATGCGATTCAGACCCATGCTACGTTCATGGAGGGCTGGATTACTAGGGTTATGGGTATAACCAACGTATCGGCTCCCCTGACAGAACGAGCTAGTACTCACCACACTGAGTGTGAATCAACCCACCAGGGGTGCAGAGTTGAACGCACACAGAAGGTGAAAGTTAAGAAGGTATCAAGGCGCCGCCTTGTTTTACCTCATAGAGACCTCATACTACAGACTTCTAGGAGTACTGTAGTGAAGGGCTCGGATAGCGAATTGCAGTCACCTAAGATGACGCAATCGCTTGCTGGGGATGGTGCCCTGCCGCAGGCTGTGACCTCGGTCAGCGCAATTCAGACCCGCGATGCGTTCAAGGAGGGCAGGAATACGACGGTTACGAGTTTAACCGACGTCCCTGCTCCTCTTTCTCTCTCAGAACGCATTGATGGTTCCTCTCCCTTTCACGGGAGGCCCACCTTGGGCTGTTCCACCACTTCAATGTTGGGGAGCAGTGGCGGTAAGGGCCATAGAGGAATACAGGTCCTTCCTACTGGATGCACCTCAGCTTCGTGCTCAGCCGCTTTCTCTGCATTGCTGGCAGTGGCGAAGAAGCTGCACCCTCTCACGCTGGCTAGAACAGACGTTGCAGAAGGGTTATGCTCTCCAATTCCACCGGACCCCACCCTCGTTCAGGGGAGTGGTGGAGACGGTGATGAAAACGCCAGACAAAGTGGCCGCTCTGATGTCAGAGATTACGGAACTTTTGGCGAAGGAGGCGGTGACAGTAGTTCCCCGGGAGCAAAGGAACAAAGGGCTATATTCGCCTTATTTCCTAGTGCCCAAAAAGACGGGGGGAGTGAGGCCGATTTTGGACTTACGCATTCTCAACGAGAGCATAACCAAACGGCCCTTCCGAATGCTAACGACAAAACGTCTGCTGGAATGTGTCCAGAGAGGGGACTTTTGTACGAGCATAGACCTAAAGGACGCGTACTTTCATGTGCCGGTTCAGCCGCGTCACAGGAAGTTTCTGCGGTTCGCCTTTCAAGGGGTGGCGTACGAATACACGAGGATGCCATTTGGGTACTCCCTGGCACCTCGCACATTTTCCAAGTGTGTGGAGGCGGCATTGGAACCGTTGCGTCGTCAGGGAATACGGCTACTAGCCTACCTGGACGATCTACTGGTTCTCGCCCCGTCAGCAGAGCTGGCGATCACTCACACAACACAGACAGTGATGCATCTCACAAGTCTGGGGTTTGCTGTGAATTGGAAAAAGAGCGCGCCCTGGCCCACTCATCAGATTGTCTACCTGGGAATACAGCTAGACACTGTGAGGATGAGGGCTCGAATTTCGGACCCCCGAAGGGTAGCCTTGTTGCTAGCCCTGAGGAAGTGTCGTCCGAATCACACGGTGACGGCGCTGTCGATCATGTCACTTTTGGGTCTCATGTCGTCAGCCCACTCTGTGGTTCCACTGGGACTCCTGCATATGCGCAGGATGCAGCGATGGTTCGCCCAACTAAGACTAGACCCATTGCGTCAACGTCATCGGTTGGTGGTGGTTCCCCTCTCGCTCAGTGCAGATCTGAACTATTGGAGAAACCTGCGCGTTCTCACGCACGGAGTCCCGATAGGAAAGGTGTCCTCTCACATCCCAGTATTCACGGATGCGTCCCTGACGGGATGGGGAGGGACATGTCAGACCCAAGCGATAGGAGGTGTGTGGCCTCATTCAGGTCGTCATATCAACCTCTTGGAGTTGGAAACGGTTCGACTGGGTCTGACCCACTTTGCGTCTACCCCTCGGGGTCGCGATGTGCTGGTCTGGTCAGACAACCGGACCACAGTAGCTCACATAAATCGCCAGGGAGGAGTCAGGTCTCCTCCTCTCCATCGGGCGGCAGAGGAATTGTGGCTGTGGGCTCACGAGCACCTTCGCTCATTGAGAGCAGCACACATTCCGGGCTACTTGAACGTAGGAGCAGACCTCATGTCAAGAGGGGGTCCTCGAGACGACGAGTGGTGTCTGCATCCGGACATTGTTCTTCAGATTTGGGAACAATTCGGGAGAGGTGGACCTATTCGCGTCACGCGTGAACGCGCAATGTCCTCTGTGGTTCTCTCTGAGGGAACAGGACGAACCGCCACTGGGAAGGGACGCATTTGCGCACCAACCGTGGCCGAGAGTTCTCCTGTATGCATTCCCTCTGCTGTCCTGCATTCTCCCACTGCTAGCCAGGGTGAGGTCAGGGGGGCTGTCAGTGATACTGATAGCGCCCGATCGCCCGGGGGCTCCTTGGTTTGCGGAGATGAGTCAGATGTTGATTGCGCCACCTTGGCCAATTCCACATCGACGGGACGCGTTGTCTCAGGCGGGAGGCACGATAGGGAAATTGCCCATAATCGGCCAACCACTGAAGGCCTGGCTGCTGAGAGGGACAGGCTAGAGCGCTGTGGGTTATCTGATGCAGTGATCAGGACCATACAGGGTTCACGTGCCAGTTCCACTTCTAAGATGTATGCCAGTAGATGGAACGTGTTTTCACGATGGTGTGTCACACAAGGTGTAGACCCCATGAGCTGTCAGGTGGAGAGTATTCTCTCTTTTCTACAGCTCATGTTTGATAAGCAAAAATCGCCTGACACTATTAGGGTGTTTGCAGCAGCGATTTCAGCTTGTCATGAGGGGTTTGGCAGAAACAATGTCTTTAGCCACCCTCTAGTGAAACGCTTCCTATTAGGAACGCGGCGACTTAGGCCAACACCTAGAGTCACGCTTCCTCAGTGGGATTTGGCTTTGGTACTCGAAGCGCTATGTAAGTCGCCGTTCGAGCCATTGAATCAAATACCCCTCAAGATGCTGTCTATGAAGACAGCACTGTTGCTCGCTTTGACTACAGCTAAGCGGGTCAGTGATTTGTGTGCTCTTTCGACGAGACCTGACTGCCTGGCCATCAATGGTGACCTGAGCAGAGCAGTGTTACGTCCTAACCCGGCATTTGTGCCGAAGGTTATTAAGAGTTCATATAGGTCACAGACCGTGGAGCTGTGGGCTTTTTCTCCTCCTCCTCATAGAGAGAGGAGTGAGGAAAAGCTCCATCGCCTGTGCCCGGTACGCGCTTTGGCGTGTTACGTCGAGCGCACAGCAGCGATTAGGTCATCGCCTCAGTTGTTTGTGTGTCACGGTGCGGCTGCACTAGGTAGACCACTTTCAAAACAGCGGTTGTCTCACTGGCTTTGTGAAGGCATTGAGACAGCTTATGAGGCAGCTGGGCGGCAATTGCCTCAGGGTATCAGAGCTCATTCCACTCGTGGACTAGCGGCTTCTACTGCCCTTTTCAGAGGAACAGGGGTAGAGGATATCTGTAGAGCAGCATCCTGGTCGACGCCGTCTCCATTTATCCGTTTCTATCTCTTAGATATGTCTTCTAACTCTCTGGCTCGATCTGTACTCAGCGTGGCTGAAGGGAGATCTTGAGCAAGAAAGAGAGGAGAAGCAGAACTGTGGACACAGGTTTCCATCAGGTCCGCTTTGGTTAGGAAGACGTGTTTTTGACAGATATGTTTTCTAACTCTTTGGCTCGGTCTGTACTCAGCATAGCTGAAGGGAGATCTTGAGCTAGGAGGAGAGGAAAAAGCAGGACTATGGACAAGGTTTCCATCAGGTCCACTTTGGATAAGAAAACATATTTTGTGGCATGACTCCTGACTGACAGGTTCAGTACAGTAGAGGCATGTGTTGATTGACAGAATGTGAGGTCATCTATCTGCTTGTTCAGTTTAGTATGACCCATGTTTTGTTCCTGTCCACTAATCTCTGGGATTCCATTGAGTGAGTGAGGCGGTCTACCGCGTTCACAATGTAGAGTGACACTTGGTGTCATTCCATTAGTGGTCGGTAGTGTTTTCACAGGATATTGAGGCACATCTATCTGCTAGTACAGATTAGTATGGTTTCTATTCTGGTGATCTGCCCACTAGTCATTGGCATTGCCATTGGACTAGGTGGGGCGGGTCTTTAACCGATGACACGGTATATTGTGACGCCCGTATGGGTTTTTAGTTGCAGTACTGTGGGACTTGGTTGCAGCCATTGCTAGGCCTGACCTTTTCGTTTCGATGGGACGTGTTAGGCTCGGCAGGGAGTACATTTTGGAGCACTACGCTCCGCCTTAAACCACTAGGAGCAGAGCTCCCCTATGGGGCGGAGCTCCACGATATAGAACGATTAGTTACCGGAGTGTAACTCCAGTTCTATGAGTGGAGCGGAGCCCCATAGGACTTAAGGCCCTGCCGACCCTCTCTAGTCTCGCTGAAGAAAAATATCTCGGGAGGCTGATTGAGGGGAGGCATCCCCTCTTATAGGGACACCTGTACTCCTATTGGCTGCAGGTGTATGCATACTTTTGTCTCAGGCTGATGCTGCCTTAGGGCAGAGGGTAAACCACTAGGAGCAGAGCTCCCCTATGGGGCTCCGCTCCACTCATAGAACTGGAGTTACACTCCGGTAACTAATCGATCTATTGTGTATTTAACTTGAATTGATGGGTGATGATTATTGAAAAAAAAAAAACTCGCCCTCTAAGGACATGAAATAAGGTTGAGATGGCATTGTCCAGGTCCTGTTGACGGGAGGAGATTCTATTGAAGCAAATTCATTGTGATTTCACTATACCTTTGAAAGTGTGTTTTGGATGGTAGCTGTGTTTATGGAGTAGAGCATGTGTATCTTTAGGTGAGTAATGTTTTCTGTGTTGCATTGTTTTGGTTGAAGAAGGCTGTTGTATCCAAGAAATGTACTTCCATTGGATCTATTGTGTATTTAACTTGAATTGATGGGTGGTGATTATGGAGAATATTAATGAAATCTGTGAAAAGTGTGATGTAATTGGGCCAAGATCCTATGATGTCATCTAAAATAGAAGGTGGGTGGGAACGGGCACTTTGCCAGTACCTCTCTCTCCAATTCAACCATGTAAATGTTTGCATATGCAGGTGCAAATGTCTTACCCATAGTTGTTCCCTCCACTTGTAAGTAGTGCCTACCATTAAACATGAAGTCATTGCTCGTCAGGCTGATCTCTTATAGTTCTAATATGTCGTTGTCCGGTCTATCCCTATCTGGAAACCTATTGAAAAGTGTTCTATCTGCCTCTATCCCTACTACTGTGTTCAAATTGGTGAATAAGCTATCTATATCAATGGTAAATATATATATACACACACAGTGGGGAGAACAAGTATTTGATACACTGCAGATTTTGCAGGTTTTCCTACTTACAAAGCATGTAGAGGTCTGTAATTTTTATCATAGGTACAGTTCAACTGTGAGAGATGGAATCTAAAACAAAAATCCAGAAAATCACATTGTATGATTTTTAAGTAATTAATTTGCATTTTATTGCATGACATAAGTATTTGATACATCAGAAAAGCAGAACTTAATATTTGGTACATAAACCTTTGTTTGCAATTACAGAGATCATAGGTTTCCTGTAGGTCTTGACCAGGTTTGCACACACTGCAGCAGGGATTTTGGCCCACTCCGCCATACAGACCTTCTCCAGATCCTTCAGGTTTCGGGGCTGTCGCTGGGCAATACGGACTTTCAGCTCCCTCCAAAGATGTTCTATTGTGTTCAGGTCTGGAGACTGGCTAGGCCACTCCAGGACCTTGAGATGCTTCTTACGGAGCCACTCCTTAGTTGCCCTGGCTGTGTGTTTCGGGTCGTTGTCATGCTGGAAGACCCAGCCACGACCCATCTTCAATGCTCTTACTGAGGGAAGGAGGTTGTTGGCCAAGATCTCGCGATGCATGGCCCCATCCATCCTCCCCTCAATATGGTGCAGTCGTCCTGTCCCCTTTGCAGAAAAGCATCCCCAAAGAATTATGTTTCCACCTCCATGCTTCACGGTTGGGATGGTGTTCTTGGGGTTGTACTCATCCTTCTTCTTCCTCCAAACACGGCGAGTGGAGTTTAGACCAAAAAGCTCTATTTTTGTCTCATCAGACCACATGACCTTCTCCCATTCCTCCTCTGGATCATCCAGATGGTCATTGGCAAACTTCAGACGGGCCTGGACATGCGCTGGCTTGAGCAGGGGGGACCTTGCGTGCGCTGCAGGATTTTAATCCATGACGGCATAGTGTGTTACTAATGGTTTTCTTTGAGACTGTGGTCCCAGCTCTCTTCAGGTCATTGACCAGGTCCTGCCGTGTAGTTCTGGGCTGATCCCTCACCTTCCTCATGATCATTGATGCCCCAAGAGGTGAGATCTTGCATGGAGCCCCAGACCGAGGGTGATTGACCGTCATCTTGAACTTCTTCCATTTTCTAATAATTGCGCCAACAGTTGTTGCCTTCTCACCAAGCTGCTTGCCTATTGTCCTGTAGCCCATCCCAGCCTTGTGCAGGTCTACAATTGTATCCCTGATGTCCTTACACAGCTCTCTGGTCTTGGCCATTGTGGAGAGGTTGGAGTCTGTTTGATTGAGTGTGTGGACAGGTGTCTTTTATACAGGTAACGAGTTCAAACAGGTGCAGTTAATACAGGTAATGAGTGGAGAACAGGAGGGCTTCTTAAAGAAAAACTAACAGGTCTGGTGAGAGCCGGAATTCTTACTGGTTGGTAGGTGATCAAATACTTATGTCATGCAATAAAATGCAAATTAATTACTTAAAAATCATACAATGTGATTTTCTGGATTTTTTGTTTTAGATTCCGTCTCTCACAGTTGAAGTGTACCTATGATAAAAATTGCAGACCTCTACATGCTTTGTAAGTAGGAAAACCTGCAAAATCGGCAGTGTATCAAATACTTGTTCTCCCCACTGTATATCTGTGTTGTAACAGTGTTTGTGTCGCACTGCCCGTGACGTAGTATAAAATGTGTCTGAATTTTCTAATTATATTTTTAACTATTCATACATTATTCTTGCGCAATGTGACTTTCATTTAAATGTCGTATACATTTTCGGATTCTATTAAATAATTGATGTAACAGATAAATTCTTATGTTACAGAAACCGGAAAAGTTGTGAACTATAAACGTGGCGCCATTTTTTATTTTTTTCCTAACCCTAACCGGTTGATTCTTTATTAATATCTTCACCAACATCTTTCTAATTGATGTGTAGAATGATATGTACACTCATGATGACATACATAATGCTGTACTGCATCAGAACATTCCAATTCAATGTCTGAAATTTGTTTTTTTGTCCTAACTATTTAAGCTTGAAATGTTTGTTTCTTAAGATTTAATAATGTCCCCTTACTAAACCTTCACGTCAAATAACGTTAGACTATGTTAATCTATTCTTGATTAAAAAATCATCAAAGTTTGTGAAAAAGTCGACTGTGGGTGGCGCTATTGAGCACCCCATGTGCACCAGGGGTATGGGATTGCATAATTATGTCTGATTGATGCAAAATATTATTTGTGCCAAGCCATAAGACTGAGCTACGAAAAACAACAAAAATCTTTTGGGGGGGATTCCATGACCAGACCTGACCTCTTCCAAAGGTTTCCTGGTGGTGTATAAAGGTTCATGACAGAAAACAAGTGTATGTATAGAAATGCTTATGGAAACGTTGTTACATCGATATTGGCGCTTCTAGAAGCTCAAATAATAGACAATGTAAACATTCAACAGCCTATATGTGGCTTTTCAACCCCTATACCCATTACCCGCATGGCCTTATAACCGCACCTCTATTGCCATGGTCCTTGGCACATCATATTCCTATTCCTAATAAGCAACAATGATGAAAAACTCCAACCAAACAATTGGCCAAATCAGGAAGAACAAAGGAAGACAGCGCATGCGTTGCTGTATTCAGCACCGTTGAATGGACAGCACTTCTGCTTCATCTCCACTCATGAGACGGGTAATAGCGGTGCTCCGTGGTGCTGAAATGTACAGCGCCTCTGTCCAGTTGGCAAGGGATATTTCCCGTTTTAGGGAATTCTGACATGCTAAAGGCACTGTTCAGTACACCCCTCATCCAATAGACCCCAGCTACTGAATTTAGGATACTTGTTATGGTATAGGGGATGCATCTGTTACATACCGTACGTCTCTGATATGGTCAATATCAGCATTTTGCTCTACTTACTGTGAATGTCTAGTTTTAAATGTGGTACTTGGTAATAATGCTCATTTAACTCTAGCAGGGGTATATCGCCCCCCTCAGCTCCTCCTTGTACTCCATGCAAATTATCTGATATACTGTCTAACTATGCAAACTCTGAATTACTGATTTTGGGAGATTTTAACCTGGATTGGCTTTCAACAGTATCCAATAAATTAAAAGACCCGGTTTTAGCCCTTGCTTTTTTCTCTTCTATTGTTACCTCTATGTCTGATAAACATGGCCCGCTTAAGAATCACAGAGTAAGAAACCGAACCAGTTATTGGTTCT
Source organism: Coregonus clupeaformis (assembly GCF_020615455.1). Classification (NCBI taxonomy): domain Eukaryota; kingdom Metazoa; phylum Chordata; class Actinopteri; order Salmoniformes; family Salmonidae; genus Coregonus; species Coregonus clupeaformis. The sequence continues at coordinate 38,991,314 of NC_059224.1, forward strand.
CTCCTGAATTGTCAGGTGTTTTTCTGCAAAAGAATCGGGCCTGGGCCTTGGCGAAGAAAACAGGTACTCCAGCTGATTGGCTGTTTTTTAGGCAATTGAGAAATAAATGTACTGCAGCTTTCAAAAAGGCAAAATCAAATTACTTCCTTAATGCTATGACAGATTCTGCAGGAGATCCTGCAAAATTCTGGAAAACCATTAATTCACTGAAACGGGGGTGTCACGGTTCAGACAGACGACAAGAGGACCACAATTGCGTCACACCAGAAAGTTTATTTAAACTTAAGGGAAAAGGGAAGTAGGGAGTGAGTGAAGGCTCCAGGGGTTATCCCGTCCAGTGTGCTGGGTCTGTGCCTCCCCCCAGTGGCAGCGATGCGTCCGATGACGCCGGTGGTTGGTGGTCCAGAAGTCCTGGGGGGGGAGGAAACACAGACACAACGGGGCGGATGAAAACAGGCAGAAGTACAGTTCAAGGGAAATCCAAATACGTTGTAGCAAGGCAGAAGGCTGGTCAGAGTTACCGGGGTCGAAGAGTAGTCAGGAGTCGTAATGGCAGAAAGCAGGTCTGGTTTTCCTGGGGCAGAAGAGTATCCAAGAATCAGGCAGGTCCGGGGTCACAAAACAAGGGTGAGCCAGAAGCGTGAGCACACAGGTTCGGGTGTGAGCTTTGCAGACGATCTGACAAAGGAGAGCTGAAAGACGGGACTTTAAATACTGGGAGAGGTTAGTGGGTAATGCAGCGCAGCTGGCAGAGTAATTAGAGCCGAGCAGAGCAGGGACAGGTGGAGCTCGTTAGGCTGAGTAGAGAGAGAGAGATGAGCAGAGTGGAAGATAGTGGAAACACATTAAGGTGGTAACCCGGTGGAGTGAGAGGGCTCATGACAGAACCCCCCCAAGGGACGGCCCCAGAAGTCCCAAGAGCAACACCACGCCGGGCGGGAGGAGGGGAGCCGGAGGAGGGCTAGAACTCCTCCGAACGGTCCGAGCGAACGCCCTCATCCTCGGAGGAAGCCGGAGGGCCGTGGTCGGGAGATGGGACAGGTCCCGAGACAGGATCAGGCACAGGACAGGAAGCCGAGCGGGCAGGACGGTTAGGGATCCCTCTGGGGCGGCCCCTACGGATTGCAGGTTGATCAGGATGCCGTTGGTGGAAGGCGGTGATGAGAGTCCTATCCACAATCCGACTAGCTGGCACCCAGGTCCTTTCCTCAGGTCCATAGCCCTCCCAGTCAATGAGGTACTGGAGACCCCTACCCCTCCGTCTGGACCGAAGCAGGCGGCGGACGGTGTAAACCAGACCACCATCGACGAGCCGTGGAGGAGGAGGACAAGGCGCAGCAGGGACCAGCGGACTCTCATGAATGGGCTTAATCTTAGACACATGGAAAGTGGGGTGCACCCTCATGGAATTAGGCAGTTGGAGCCGGACAGCAGTTGGGCTAATCACTCTTATGATAGGGAATGGGCCAATGAACCGAGGTGCCAACTTCTGCGACTCCACCCTGAGTGGCAGGTTCCTTGACGACAACCACACCCTTTGACCAACATGGTAGGTGGGAGCAGGGATTCTCCGACGGTTGGCCCCGGTAGTGTAGCTGGCAACGGATCTGAGAAGTGTGGCTCGGGCCTGTGACCAGGTGCGGCGACATCGACGGGCAAACGCAAGTGCAGATGGGCAAGTAACCTCCCCTTCCTGACTGGCAAATAGAGGAGGCTGGTATCCATAAACACATTGGAAAGGGGACATACCGATGGCAGAGCAGGTCAGAGAATTGTGTGCGTACTCCACCCATGTCAATTGCTGCGACCAGGAGTGGGGGTTGCGTGAAGTCATGCATCGCAGTGCCTTCTCGAGCTCCTGATTTGCCCGCTCTGACTGCCCATTGGATTGGGGATGGAATCCGGAAGTCAGACTGACTGTGGCTCCCAGCAGGTGACAGAACTCCTTCCAAAAAGCGGAGGAGAATTGTGGACCACGGTCAGAAACTACATCCTTTGGCAGTCCGTGGATCCGGAAGACGTGTTCCAGGACCACCTGGGCGGTCTCCTTGGCGGTTGGGAGCTTGGGGAGGGGAATGAAGTGTGCCATCTTGCTGAATCGGTCAACTATGGTGAGAATGACGGTCTTGCCCCTTGAAGGGGGGCAGCCCCGTGACAAAGTCAAGGGCGATGTGAGACCAGGGACGTCTGGGCACAGGCAGGGGCTGCAGCAATCCGGCTGGGGGCTGGCAGGACGACTTGTGTTGGTTGCAGATGGGGCAGGCTTGGACGAATTCCCGTACATCCTTTCTCAGAGCGGGCCACCAGAACCTCTGGGCGAGCAGGTTGTAAGTGCGGGTGGAGCCAGGGTGACAAGCTAGGCGGGAGTCATGTCCCCACTGAACGACCTGGGACCTTAGGTTTTCGGGGACAAAAAGGCGGTCAGCTGGGCAAGTGCTGGGACCGGGCTGGTTACGGAGAGCTTCCAGCACCTGTTCCTCAACAGCCCAGGTCAGAGCTGCTACGATGCAGGGACTTGGCAGAATCGACACAGGATCCTTGGAGGGGTTGTCATCCTTCTGGAATTGACGGGAGAGGGCGTCTGGCTTGGTGTTGCGTGATCCTGGCCGGTATGACAGAGTGAAATTAAACCTGGTGAAGAACAGGGCCCAGCGGGACTGCCTGGAGTTCAACCGTTTGGCCGTGCGGATGTACTCCAAGTTCTTATGATCGGTCCAAACGAGAAATGGAATGGTGGACCCCTCCAGCCAGTGACGCCACTCCTCCAAGGCAAGCTTCACAGCCAGCAGCTCTCGGTTCCCTATGTCGTAATTGCACTCAGAGGGGGACAACCGACGTGAGAAAAAGGCACAGGGATGGAGCTTCCTATCCTCCGCAGCCCACTGAGAAATCACAGCACCAACTCCCACATCCGAGGCGTCCACCTCCACAATGAATTGCCGGTCCACGTCAGGCATCTGGAGGATGGGAGCGGAGGTGAACCTTACCTTGAGGGTACTGAAGGCCTTGTCGGCTGCTGGGGTCCAGGTGAAGGGTTGCTTGGTGCTGGTTAGAGCAGTGAGAGGGGCAGCAACGGTACTGTAGTTCCGGATAAACTTTCTATAGAAGTTAGCAAACCCCAGAAACTGTTGCAGCTTCTTTCTGTTCTCCGGAACTGGCCATGACGTGACTGCTGATACTTTGGCAGGATCCATTTGGATACTTCCCTCTGCCACTATGTACCCCAGGAAGGCCACCGTCTTGACGTGAAACTCACATTTCTCTGCCTTGGCGTAGAGGGAATTCTCCAGAAGACGATGAAGGACTTGCTGGACATGGCGGGTGTGTTCAGACAGGTTTCTGGAGTAGATTAAGATGTCATCCAGGTAAACGAAGACAAACTTGTTTAACATGTCCCGCAGTACATCATTCACTAGAGCCTGGAACACAGCAGGAGCATTGGTGAGGCCAAAAGGCATAACCAGATACTCGTAGTGGCCTGTTGGTGTATTGAATGCGGTCTTCCATTCATCTCCCTCCCGGATCCGCACTAGGTGGTAAGCGTTTCTGAGATCCAACTTGGTAAAAACAGTGGCTCCCTGGAGCAACTCAAAAGCAGAGGTGAGCAGAGGGAGAGGGTAACGGTTTTTCACTGTGATGTCGTTGAGTCCCCTGTAGTCGATGCAGGGGCGAAGAGATCCGTCCCTCTTCCCCACAAAGAAGAAGCCAGCACCAGCCGGAGATGAAGATGAACGGATCAATCCTGTGGACAGAGAGTCATTGATGTAGTCCTCCATGGACCTTCTTTCAGGAGCAGACAACGAATAAAGACGGCCCCTTGGAGGAGCTGTTCCAGGGAGGAGGTCGATGGCACAGTCGTACGGTCGGTGAGGGGGCAGAGATGTGGCTCTTGCTCTGTTAAACACTTCTCTGAGACCATGGTAGCATTCTGGGACATGGGAGAGGTCAGGGGCGGAGTTAGTAGGTACTGGCCGAGGGGGTAGTGCGGCAGCAAGCAGGCAGGTTCGGTGGCAGTCCTCTCCCCACTCCCTGATCACCCCGGTCACCCAGTCGAGCTGAGGGTTGTGCCGGGCGGAGCCATGGGTAACCCAGGATGAGGGGTTGGCCTGGAGAGGGGAGCAGGTGAAACTGGATAGTTTCTTGATGGTTTCCGGACAGACCCATCAAGACCGGGGCCGTGACATGAGTGACCGATCCGAGTAAGTGTCCGTCCAGTGCCCGGGCAGGAATAGGAGGTGTCAAACGGAGGTTCTCCAGTCCCAGTTGGCGTGCCAGCTTGATGTCCATTATGTTGGCTTCGGCGCCAGAATCCACCAGAGCAGCCAGGGTGTGAGTCGAGTCAGAGAGGCGGAGGTGAACTTGCAGCAAGGGTTTGCGGTCGGAGGACTGGATGGTCATTGAGCTCAACCGGACTCCCCCTATGCCCGGTGAGCTTCGGCTTTTAAAGGGCAGGTTACCACACGATGTCCATCACCTCCACAATAGAGGCAGAGGTTTGAGGTGAAGCGGCGCTGGCGCTCTGCAGGAGTGAGAGAGGCTCGCCCAATCTCCATAGGCTCAGACTGATCAAGCTGACTTGGGTGAGTGGCAGTAGCTGACAGGAGCCCAGTCGGATCTCTCCGAATGCCGGTAGTTGGTGGACCTTGGCGCCCCCTCTCACGACGACGGGTCTGTATCCTTCTGTCGATCCGGACAGTCAGTGCGATGGCTTCATCAAGAGTGGAAGGCAGTTCATGGGAGACCAACTCGTCCTTGATATAGTCAGCCAAGCTATGGAAGAACGCGTCCACCAACGATGGTGTGTTCCAAGAACTTCGTCTTGCCAGGGTTCGGAAGTCGATGGAATGGTCTGCGACTGTACGTCTGCCTTGTCGAATACTGAACAGTTCACGAGACGCCTCTGCGGTTGGTGAATCCAGGTCAAACACCTTCAGCATCTCCTCAGCAAACAGGTCGAAGGTTGCACATGCGGGGGTTTGACGTTCGAACTCTGCTGTTCCCCAGAGTCGAGCTCGGCCCGTCAGGTGAGTGATGGCATACCCGACCCTAGCCCCCTCCGTGGCGAAGGTCCTTGGCTGCAAGGAGAACTGAAGTCGGCAGCTAGTCAGGAATGGCCGGACCTGGGTAGAATCGCCGTTGAACCGCTCGGGGTTTCCAATCTTGGGTTCGGGGCAGCGGCTGAAATGACCGGGGCAGGTAACTCGGAGGCAGGGCTGGTGGGCAGACTGGCTGGGGTAAGGTTGGTGAGGAGTTGGATGATCCTGGCGAGTTGTTGTTGCTGCTGCTGGGACTGCTGCTGGTGCTGCTGGAACTGCTGATGCTGTTGGTAGCCGACCTGAAGCAGAGAGGTGATGTCGCCGCTCATGCGGCCTAGCTCTCTCTCAGTGTGTTCCAGGCGTAGCATGGCGGTGGGTTGCTCAGGTTCTTCGGTCTCCATGTCGGGGGAAGTGTGCGCTGAGTCCATGATGGTCAGATCGTACTGTCACGGTTCAGGCAGACGACAAGAGGACCACAATTGCGTCACACCAGAAAGTTTATTTAAACTTAAGGGAAAAGGGAAGTAGGGAGTGAGTGAAGGCTCCAGGGGTTATCCCGTCCAGTGTGCTGGGTCTGTGCCTCCCCCCAGTGGCAGCGATGCGTCCGATGACGCCGGTGGTTGGTGGTCCAGAAGTCCTGGGGGGGGGGAGGAAACACAGACACAACGGGGCGGATGAAAACAGGCAGAAGTACAGTTCAAGGGAAATCCAAATACGTTGTAGCAAGGCAGAAGGCTGGTCAGAGTTACCGGGGTCGAAGAGTAGTCAGGAGTCGTAATGGCAGAAAGCAGGTCTGGTTTTCCTGGGGCAGAAGAGTATCCAAGAATCAGGCAGGTCCGGGGTCACAAAACAAGGGTGAGCCAGAAGCGTGAGCACACAGGTTCCGGGTGTGAGCTTTGCAGACGATCTGACAAAGGAGAGCTGAAAGACGGGACTTTAAATACTGGGAGAGGTTAGTGGGTAATGCAGCGCAGCTGGCAGAGTAATTAGAGCCGAGCAGAGCAGGGACAGGTGGAGCTCGTTAGGCTGAGTAGAGAGAGAGAGATGAGCAGAGTGGAAGATAGTGGAAACACATTAAGGTGGTAACCCGGTGGAGTGAGAGGGCTCATGACAGGGGGAATTCTGCTGTTTCTCTTCCTAAGCAAATTATCTCAGACTCCTGTATTCTAAGTGAAAAAAATTATATTTGTGATGCTTTTAATAAGCATTTAATCTCTGCTGGTTTTTTATTTGAAAAGAAAAGTGGCCATTGTGGTACTGGCCAGTTAGTTGATTTTTCGTCTTGCTTTTCAACTGTTACTCTGAAAAATTGTAACCCTGTTTTTACTTTCCAGAAAATAACTGAAGCAGAGGTTCTAGCTGCCCTGTGTGCCATTGATACTAAGAAATCCTTAGGCCCTGACAATTTAGACCTGTACTTACTTAAGTGTGCTGCACCTATCATTGCTGGTTCAGTGACACACATTTTTAATCTAACATTAAGCACAGGACATATCCCTAAGGTGTGGAAAGCAGCTTTTGTTCTGCCATTACATAAGGGAGGTGACGGTAGTGATTTGGATAACTATCGACCCATCTCTAGGCTCCCTTGTCTGGCAAAGATCCTAGAATCTATAGTCAACAAACAGTTACAATCTTTTCTTTCTGTTAACAGTATTTTTAGCCCCAATCAATCTGGTTTTAGATCTAAACACAGTACCACATCGGCCACTGTGCTTGTTGTAAATGATATTGCAAATGCCTTAGATGATAGAAAGCACTGTGTTGCATTGTTTGTAGATTTGTCAAAAGCTTTTGACACTGTAGACCATGCTATCCTTTTGAGTAAGCTGTCATCTATAGGACTGAGCACTGATGCCTGTCGATGGTTTTATGACTATTTTAAAGATAGAACTCAGCCCGTCATGGTCGACGGGGTCAAGTCTGACCCCTTACAGTTACTTAAAGGGGTCCCTCAGGGTTCAATAATTGGCCCACTATTGTTCTCACTTTATATAAACAACATTGGTGATGATGTCAGATATTGTAAATTCCATTTATATGCAGATGACACAGTGATGTACTCTATTGCTCCAACAGCGGACCAAGCTTTAATGCAGTTGGAGTCTGATTTTAGGATACTACAGGGGTCTCTTTTACAGCTTAAACTTGTTTTAAACGCTAAGAAAACAAATGTCATGTTTTTTTCTAGGTCTAAACTCTCAATTAGAAACACTTCTGTAATCACTAGCTTGGATGGTACTCAAATCAAACAGGTCTCTGCATATAAATACTTAGGGGTATGGTTAGATGATAGGCTTTCTTTAAAAAAAACATGTTACTGAGTTGGGAAAAAAGCTCAAATTCAAGATAGGGTTCCTTTACAGAAACAGGGCTTGTCTGTCCTCCGTAAATAGAAAACAAATTGTGCAGGCTACTTTTATGTCCATTTTAGATTATGGTGATATTATCTATATGCATGCATCGGCAAACACATTAAAACCACTGGATGCTATTTACCATTGTGCACTCAGGTTTATCACAGGTGATAGTTACAAAACTCATCACTGTATCCTATATCAACATGTGGGTTGGGCCTCTCTATCTGTGAGGCGAGAGCAACATGCTCTCTTGTTTATTTATAAAGCACTTCTTTTAAAACTACCTCCATATATCATAATTAATTTCCACTAGATATACTAATTTTAAAACCAGATCACAGATGTGGATTACATTAGAGACGTCTGTGGTCTCCACAGAGTTGGGTAGGACTGCCTTCAGTTCCTTTGCACCTTATTTATTTAACAAACTGCAGATCCAACTTAAGTTAGACACTCTGGTGTCCCTTGCCCATTTAAAAAATGTTATGGAGGATCAACATGATGTTGTCTGTGATTGTTTCTGTTGAATTGTGTTTTTGTTTTGTATGTTTGAAATGTTCTTGTCTGTATGTCTAAAACTGTACATGTCAACATGTTTACACAGGGCACAGCCATAAAAGAGATCCAGGTCTCAGTCTGTTTTTCCCTGTTAAAATAAAGATTTAAAAAAACAAAGTAAAATCATATTAGTCATCATCACAACATTAGTACATCACATTATATATCATCCCCATCCTGTAATTCTCACAGAACCCCCTTTATTTCGGCAACATTTTTTTTCAACAGTTTCCCTGGATGTCCCTAGTCTTGCTCAACAAAACATTTGATCTGTCATCTCTACTTTTTAAGTCACTGCAACAAAACGATTTTTGAGGTGCATTTACAGTGGGGAAAAAAAGTATTTAGTCAGCCACCAATTGTGAAAGTTCTCCCACTTAAAAAGATGAGAGAGGCCTGTAATTTTCATCATAGGTACACGTCAACTATGACAGACAAAATGAGGAAAAAAAATCCAGAAAATCACATTGTAGGATTTTTTATGAATTTATTTGCAAATTATGGTGGAAAATAAGTATTTGGTCAATAACAAAAGTTTCTCAATACTTTGTTATATACCCTTTGTTGGCAATGACACAGGTCAAACGTTTTCTGTAAGTCTTCACAAGGTTTTCACACACGGTATTTTGGCCCTTTCTCCATGCAGATCTCCTCTAGAGCGTGATGTTTTGGGGCTGTCGCTGGGCAACAAGGACTTTCAACTCCCTCCAAAGATTTTCTATGGGGTTGAGATCTGGAGACTGGCTAGGCCATTCCAGGACCTTGAAATGCTTCTTACGAAGCCACTCCTTCGTTGCCCGGGCGGTGTGTTTGGGATCATTGTCATACTGAAAGACCCAGCCACGTTTCATCTTCAATGCCCTTGCTGATGGAAGGAGGTTTTCACTCAAAATCTCATGATACATGGCCCCATTCATTCTTTCCTTTACACGGATCAGTCGTCCTGGTCCCTTTGCAGAAAAACAGCCCCAAAGCATGATGTTTCCACCCCCATGCTTCACAGTAGGTATGGTGTTCTTTGGATGCAACTCAGCATTCTTTGTCCTCGAAACACGACGAGTTGAGTTTTGACCAAAAAGTTCTATTTTGGTTTCATCTGACCATATGACATTCTCCCAATCCTCTTCTGGATCATCCAAATGCACTCTAGCACGGGCCTGGACATGTACTGGCTTAAGCAGGGCACTGCAGGATTTATGTCCCTGGCGGCGTAGTGTGTTACTGATGGTAGGCTTTGTTACTTTGGTCCCAGCTCTCTGCAGGTCATTCACTAGGTCCCCCCGTGTGGTTCTGGGATTTTTGCTCACCGGTCTTGTGATCATTTTGACCCCACGGGGTGAGATCTTGCGTGGAGCCCCAGATCGAGGGAGATTATCAGTGGTCTTGTATGCCTTCCATTTCCTAATAATTGCTCCCACAGTTGATTTCTTCAAACCAAGCTGCTTACCTATTGCAGATTCAGTCTTCCCAGCCTGGTGCAGGTCTACAATTTTGTTTCTGGTGTCCTTTGACAGCTCTTTGGTCTTGGCCATAGTGGAGTTTGGAGTGTGACTGTTTGAGGTTGTGGACAGGTGTCTTTTATACTGATAACAAGTTCAAACAGGTGCCATTAATACAGTTAACGAGTGGAGGACATAGGAGCCTCTTAAAGAAGAAGTTACAGGTCTGTGAGAGCCAGAAATCTTGCTTGTTTGTAGGTGACCAAATACTTATTTTCCACCATAATTTGCAAATAAATTCCTTAAAAATCCTACAATGTGATTTTCTGGAATTTTTTTCCACAATTTGTCTCTCATATTTGACGTGTACCTATGATGAAAATTACAGGCCTCTCTCATCTTTTTAAGTGGGAGAACTTGCACAATTGGTGGCTGACTAAATACTTTTTTTCCCCACTGTATGTAATATTTTGCCATTGAGTAAAAGTTGTATAGGCTAAGGATAGCCAGTATGCACATATATAAATCTTACCAAACATTGTTTTTTTGGGGCAGACAGAAATAGACATTTCCCGTAAGGGGGGCGTTTTCCCCCCAAGTTACCCTCATTTTATACTTCACAAACATACATTTTCATGATGTAGTGTTCAAAATCTGCAGTAGACAAACAAATCTGTAGGTTAACACCAAATGGTTAAGTGGTTATGAATTCATAGCAGTCGGATTAAGTAACAGTCGCATACATTTTAACAAATGAAAAAGATCCTATCAAAAGTAATGTGAGCATTAAATTGTGGAAAACAATGACTTTATAAGAACGTGAATTGCAATGGGAAGCATGCATTTATAGATGAAACACTGATTACGTTTGGTGAAAAAGTAACCGCATGATTTGGTGTGCTCTACTTGAAAATATGCTTAGAGTTTTGAAACCGCTGCCTGTTTGATGATTTGTTGTTGTTTTCCTTGCGATGATGGCTCTCTGTGGCCTTGGTGAACAGTACTTCTGATCCAGTAGGTGGCGCTAAAACCCCTCCCTTTATGACTTGAGTGATGAGTTGACTTATTCCTTATAGCTCCTAATGAAGTTAAGCTCCGTGTTGGCAACATTACATTACTTCTGATCCAGCAGGTGGCAATGAAAGCCCTCCCTATATGACTTGACTGACCATATAGTTGACTGACTCCTTATAGCTCCTAATGATTTTAAGCAGAGTGTTGGCAACATTACTTCTGGTCCAGCAGGTTGGTGGGGAAATCCCTCCCTATATGAGTTGACTTATTACTTTGAGCTTCTAAATGGGGTTAGGTTTAGGTTAAGGGGGGTAGAGTTGGGAGAGTAGGGTTTAGGTGGGGTTAGAGTTAAGGTTAGGGGTTTGTAGTCCTGTGTAGCTCAGTTGGTAGAGCTTGGCGCTTGCAACGCCAGGGTTGTGGGTTCGATTCCCACGGGGGGCCAGTATGAAAAAATAAAATACAAAATGTTGCACTGGATAACAGCGTCTGCTAAAATGTAATGTGGTTAAGGTTAGGTTTTGAATATGATTGTGTTTTAGGTGAGCTAGTTTGCTTTCCGGTGCACAGGCCTATCTCATATTTATCCCCCTCCCTGTAATAACACATCTGTTATTTTGTATGTAATACTAATCCAATTTTATTGGTCACATACACTGTCCGGTCTTCCTTGGCTGAGAATATCCTGGTTGTATTGGATTGTATTATATTAGGAAGTATTTTATTTAGTTGTTTTAGCCTCGTAGTTTAGTTAAACATATTTTTAATGTATTTTTTTGGGTCATTTAGCAGACGCTCTTATCCAGAGCGACTTACAGGAGCAATTAGGGTTAAGTGCCTTGCTCAAGGGCACATCGACAGATTTTTCACCTAGTCGGCTCGGGGGTTAGAACCAGCGACCTTTCGGTTACTGGCACAACGCTCTTACCCACCGAGCTACCTGCCGCCCTAATGAATTTGAGAAGCAAGCCATACTATAGCAGGATATCACAACCCTACACATACAAGCAGTCTCACCTATACAAACCTCCAGATGAGGAGTCTAGGCATCCTGCTAAATTATATTTCAAACTCATACAGGCAACCCAACACATGAGAAGGCCCCCTTAAAACCCATGCATTTCCTAGTGGCATGATGAGACAGGTGCATCGTGTCACCAACTTCATCAAGCCATCCTCATCCACAGACCTCACCACAGCAGAACTATCACAGTACAAACACCAGTGGATGCACAACAATATGCACAATCACCCACACCATTACACAACAAATGAACACATCCAACACTCTCACACTGACCATTGCAATGGGCTGGGCACACAAGAGGTACAAACATAAACTGACACCCACCACCATCACCACAGCTGAAACTACTTTGAAACTTCCTCAGGTCCCCCCGTCTCCCAAACAAACAACTACACGGACCCACACAATACCAGACCAACAACATACATCTCCAGCAATAGAATACACCCCACTACAAACTTCCCTGCCAACAGGACCAAATCCAGCTTCAACCCCAGTGCCCTCCCTCTCCTCAACTGAGGAATTTGCACCCGTTATCAATGCCTCTTCCCATCAAAAACACAGCAATCATACATTCGGGCACTATCCCTGGGCAGACAACCGGCCCTGAGTGAAATCTGTAACTCTCGCAAACAGACTCTCTCTAAAACTCATCTCCACTCTCCACATCCACTTTCCCTGTTTCCCCCCTCTCCAACCAAAAAGGAGAGGGAAGAATAGCAACCCCTATAACTACAGATACGAGATGGATAAGTCCAGTGGGTCCCCCTACTCCCCAAGCAGCCACCCCTATCATAGGCCAGGTTCACCACACAGTCAACAGTCAAACAGAAACCTGTACACCTACACCCCTCAAACAAAACACTGGCCGGGAAAGGTGGCTCAAAGTGGAGGAGAGATTGACTTCATCACTACTTGAATTTATGAGTGGTATTGACATGTTGAATGCATCGAGCTGTCTGTTTTAAACTACTAGCACACAGCTCGGACACCCATGCATACCCCACAAGACATGCCACCAGAGGTCTCTTCACAGTCCCCAAGTCCAGAACAGTACTACATAGAGCCATTTCTACATGGAACTCTGTTCCACATCAAGTAACTGATGCAAGCAGTAAAATTAGATGTAATAAACAGATAAAAATACATGTTATGGAACAGCGTGGACTGTGAAGCAACAACTTCTTGTCCGAATGATTTTGTGACTATTCTCTTGTCCGGATCCTCTCATATGTAGAATAAGACCGATTTCCCAAGCCCCATGTTATGGAATTGGCACAAGCTTTATATTGGTGGAAAGAGGGGATTGAGGTGCAGCCACTACAAGGTAAGTCTCTAGCATATACACACGGGGAGCTATTCAATATCTAAAATTATGTCACCGTGTGACGCATGGGTGCGTCAATCGACTCTAGGGTTTTTTAAACATCTAACATCAAATGAAGTGCATATGATGAAACATTATGAACATTCATATTCAATCATATTCAATTTTCATTGACGTGAGACAAGCATTGCATGCTTGTTGAGTAACATTATGATTCCGATATGTCTTTTTAAAGGGACGGGGTCCTGAACAACATGATCACACAAAAGAACGCTCACAATGGTCGAAAATCAGACACAGAAAACCGCATATTCAAACGTCCGTTTTAGACGTTGATAAGCAGGTTAACCTTCAAGCTAGCAACTGGTTATTTAGCAAATTGGTTAACAAGTGGTAAAGTTAGTAAGTCACTTAAGGTTATGTTTATAAGTCGCCTTGTCCAAGCCAGAATGGCCCATAGGCAGCACGCCCGTGTAGCTCAGTTGGTAGAGCATGGCGCTTGCAACGCCAGGGTTGTGGTTTCCATTCCCACAGGGGACCAGTATGAAAATGTATGCACTCACTAACTGTAAGTCGCTCTGGATAAGAGCGTCTGCTAAATGACAAAAATGTAAAATGTTGTGTTTACAACAGAGTTACTCGTCCACAAGGGGCACCAAAAACAACAACACGCCAGGATTTGTACCACTGCCACTTCTGGACTGCGAGCCCAGGGCTCTGTCTGACAATCAGTCTATTATTCTTATGGTGATTGAATAGGGAGTACTGAACGCACTCCGTAATTATTGATTCGCTATAATGCCTTAGTAAAGCATTTATTAAACTTGACCAGCAAAGATAACATTATTGCTTGTTCACAAAGCAACCCCCCCCTCCCGTCACTCTCCTATAAGGTGAACAATATTCACGTCTAGAGGTTAAGCTGACCCGCCTAGCTCTGAATGTTTGTGTGTGTGTTGGTCTGAGTGTGCGTGTGTGCTTGCTTGAGAGAGAGAGCAAGAGAGAGCGAGAGATAGAGAGAGAGAGAGAGAGTGTGTCATTAGCACAATGAATAATCCATTGTCATGAGAATTTATATCTCTAATTCAACCTAAACTTGAATCATTACCAGGGGTTGTAAAGCTCTGGTTTTAATCATAAATGATTCAAGGTCCACAACCAGCAAGAATGATCTGTATATTTAATCATGGAGAGCTCTGCCGCCCAAATACATACATACAGCTTTATACCCCTTGACACACAAAGGCACTTTGCTCCGCCCACCTTTAGGAGGCTTTTTTAAACCCGTTTTCTCAGTCCCCTTCACCCTGGAATGTTTAGTCCCGCCCACCTCTGTTAGTGGGTTGCCACTACATTATAACTCTAACACCGTCACACATTTATACTGTATTTGGGGTGAAATCCTTTAGTCATTATTCTTAAAATACTAAATAATCTATCAATCCACCCCTTTGACTAAATGTTTTCACATTCAGGATAAATGTATTTTACAAGCACGATTAATCTCAGAGATTACGTCAGAACTAATAAACATTTCATCCAATGGCGGACTTTCAGTGTCAAAATCCTTGTCATCCACCAAGCCTGGAGGATCGTTTTTCACATTCCCCTGGTCAGAGTCCGGTGTTGGTCCATCTCTCATCATTGTTGAGATACTGCAATTCACCAACGCCTGACTCACCAATCCTCGGACACAGGGAACAAGACAACAACCACATAATACAAGAATACCCATACAAACACTGACCGCTCCTAAGATGGTGGCTGCTATGGTTTTCCATTTACCAAACATTTAATCAAACCACCCCAACTTCTGAGTTCTCAGTTCATTCTTCACTTAGTGCAGTTAATTCTGCAAGAGCTCTGGTGACTGTCCCATCCAGTGTGGTGTTGTTAGGGATAAATGTGCAACAATGGCTTATCATTCTATAGACACTTTCTGCCTGATCTAGAGCCAACCTCCACTAAGTAATGAGTGGGATGGCGGATAATTGCTCGGAGATCCCCTTTACTGCATCTCTAGTCTGGTTAATAAATCGTTGTTGGTTGTAATAGATATAATTTATCCAATCCACATTCTTGTTTATTGTCACCCACCAGAAAAATGTTGTGGTAAAACCCTCCCATATTTGATTCATAGCTTTGTATTCGTCTGGAACACACCTGGGGATGCCTATACCATGTATCCAAATTGGGCTATTTCCTTCCTGACCTATATTTCTTCTCCTCCTGATTATTCTTCCTGTCACTGGTCTTTGATGACTAATTCTTACAGGTTTGGACCAACAATACTGGGCCACAAGTACCCACCCATCCTTCTGGTAATGTCTGTCGAATGCTCCCTTTGTTAGTACATGCCCACCACACATCAGTCAGAGGGATGGTAAGGTTCATAATTAAAAAAAAATCTCTCCCCTATCTAAATCAGTCAATTATCTCATTACAGCCATCAAAATCACCCAAGTTACGGGTGCCATTTCTATGTCTGTAACACTGGTATTCACCAGGAGTTAAAGTGAACCTAGGTGGGTTGGCCGAGTAAGTCAACTTTGCTAGCCCAATCCCTGTTCAATTGGCCTCTTTAGTTACCTTTACTATTGTTACTACCATCTCCGTGGGGATGTCGTTATACCTTCTTATCCTCCATCTGGACGTCCAGCCCCCCCCCGTCTCATCTCTCCTTCCCCCAGTATGTCTAAACACCTGAGCCCAGGAACAATCCGCAGAGGGAGCTGAACATAAATACAGTGGGATTTTATAATTCCACGTTGCTTGCTTATTGACATGTACCCCACCCGTTGGCTACGTCCCTAACCTTTATTTTGAATCCTACAGTCTGCCCTTCTCTGACTCCCATTTTGTAAGCCTCCCGTCCTTGACGGTCAGTATGTCGGGTCGCTTCCCTTCTCTTTTACTTCTTAACAATGGTAAGGGCATAGCGTAATTGGTGGTGGATCTTGACATATCAAGACCATTGCCGAGACTATGATGCAGCTCAAGTTATCCATATTCCCCAAAACAGCCAACCCTCTTCTGTCCTCAGTCTTTCTGCTTGGTACTACCCCATACTCACACCCTGAGAACACACTACAGTGATGATAGGTCGAGGTAGGAGATCTTCGTTAACAGAGGTGATCCCCAGACCCTATTGGTTCCAGTTCTTCTCTTTAACTCTGTGTGTGTTCAACGGTGTTGGCATGTGGGCCTACCTTTTTGCAGTGGGTAACGTTGACCCAAGTGGCTCTCTCAGCTATTCTAATGGCAAAGGCAGTGACCAATATAACCTGATAGGGCCCTTCCCAACAGGCCTGCTTCCAGTTTTACTTCTTTAGGGACTGGATGCTCACCAGTCACCTTGTTAGATAGAGTGGGTCACCTTCTCCTTTAGTTCACCTGTGGGGCACAAAACCTCTGACATACGGGTGTGGTTAATAAACTATCTTCACAAATGTTCAGCTTCTATTCCTGACTGCATTCTCTTTCTAGACTGTATCTAAAAATCTTATTATTTTTTTTTTTTTAAGTATTTTGTCCTCTCCTTCGTATATTATTTAATCCTACCATTAGCCTCTTCCCCCCTCTTGACACACAGTTCTGCTCATGTGTCAATCCTACCACCTACCTAAACAATCACTTAGGTAATTTATCATCCAATTGCCATCCCTTATTTATTTTGGAGACTGTCCCTTGCTTCTTTATTGCTCCTCCCACTTCCTTTGTCTTTTATGGCGGCTAAATTCGACTTTCATTCATTTCAGAATCAATTAGTAATCCAATCAATCAATCTCTTATCTTGTAAAAACACTTATGTTTAGTTCAAACTCTGTTCTACCCCGGCTCTCCCGGGCTTGACCTGAAGACTGATGGTTGGACATGACAGGTCCATATTTAAATCTTTCAAACCTAACACAACCCCCCGTCATGCTGTAATCAATCAAGAAGATAGCAAAGGAGAGACATGTTTTAGCCTGAACTCTGCTTAATCCTGGTGCCGCTCCCTTCACAATGTTTGAAGAGAGACAAAAGACAGCCATGGATTGAAGTAAGAGCAAGCACTTCGACCCTAGGTCACCTAAGTCTTCTGCCTAGCAACAAAGAATAAAAAACTCTATGTTCGTGATTAACCCAGTTATATCTAATAGCCCACCAAAAAAAAAAAACCCCATCACCATCTTTAAACCACGACCAATGTCATATCCCTCTTTACTCTCTACCATTTGGGTAATATCCCTGATATATGTAGGAAAAGCTAAGACTGTTTGGGAAGTGAGCAACATCATAAATTGTTCTTCCTCCTCAGAGTTCCAAATGATTTTACCATGGGCTGCCATTGCCTTCCCATAGATAAGATCACTTAATTTACCAGTATGCAGTACATAATGGAGTACCCAAGCTTTACAGCAGTCTATCATTCCCCCCCCCCCAAAAAAAAGCTCACTTTTATGACCTAAATACTGCCTAACTTCACTACTGCTCCCCCTCGCCCTCGGCAACATTCCAATGAGATAAGCTAATCTCTTTCTCCTGGTTATACATTTTGTTAACCTTCAATTACCATCTAAAGATGGTAGTACACACAAAACATGATACAGATATCCCCAGTCCTAACCCATCAATAATGTTTGTATCAATCTAATTCCTCATAACTAATCCATAAAACCACTCAAAATTCCTCGAGTATACAATTATTATTTAATTGATGGGTTTAACTGCTACATGTGATCTCATCTCAAATGATCCATTATCAATTATTTGATCAACCCCCTAGGAAAATCTGTCTCCCCTTCTATTGTTCCTGTTGAAGTGCTAAGTCAATAGTAGCCAATTCAAACACCTCACAATTTGGATCAAAGGGTTCTACTCTTTCTCCCTCAAGGACTAGTCACGCCTTCTCTTCCTCACGCTCAAAGCTGGGAAATATACGTCTGTTAGGCTTCTCTCTCTTTTCTTTCCTTCCTCCTCCCCTAGGCCTGCATTGAAAAGAGTTATGGCCTGTCTTACCACAGTATCTGCATGGGGCCTCACACTCTCTTGCGAAATGCCCTCCTTTGTTACAGTTGAAGCAATCTACCTCCCCCGCTGTAGCATTCACTTTTCCCTGCCTTATACCCGCTATTTCCCCAAGAGTGACCATTAGGTACTCTGCTCCTTTCTGCTCTTTCTTGGCTCTGTCCTGTCTGTTATTCTGCTCATGATGGATTGCATGTCTCTCTGAGGCTATTACACAATTCAGTTATTTTTACCTTTATATTCCTAATTTACTATTACTCTAATCCAGGGGTGTCAAACGTACGGCCCGCGGGCCGGATCAGGCCCGCAAACGGGTTTAATCCGGCCCGCGAGATGATTAAAAAAAATAAAATAAAAAATTTTTTTAAAAAATGTAAAATTATAAAAATGCGCTGCAATTTTTCAATAAAATAAACTGCTGTTCCAATTGCGTCCACTGGATGGCGCAATGGCAATTGTGTTAAGCAAGCAAACTGTTTATACCGGGGCAGAGCAAGTAGGTCAAGCACGTGCAGCCAATGAGCTACTTTGTTTTGCCCGCGATATTTATTACGGCTTCTACTTTTAACATTATGTGCTTTGGCACCCTCATTGCCCCAATATGTCTCTGTCAAAAAAGAGAAAAGTGGACGCAGAGTGCAGAGTGTTCCAAGAAAAATGGTCATCCTATTTAATCACGGAATTGAATGGGAAAGCTGTATGTTTGGTGTGTTCAGAGCATGTTGCAGTGCTGAAAGAATATAACCTTCAGTCGCCACTATGTGAGTCTTCATGCCGACAAATATGACAACTTTCAAGGACAGCGGAGATGAGAGAAGGTGAATGAACTGTTGGCGGGTCTGAAGAAACAGCAGTCTGTGTTTACTTACAGCCGAGACATCAGTGACGCTGCAGTGAAAGCTAGCTACCTCATTGCTAATGAAATCGCAGTGGCTTCAAAACCATTTAGTGAGGGTGAATTTGTAAAAACATGCATGATGAAGGCAGCGGAGATTGTGTGCCCTGAAAAGCGGCAGGCTTTTGCAAATATCAGCCTGACAAGAAACACAGTTGCAGACAGGATTTCCGATCTTTCAGTGGATTTGGACAGCCAGTTGAAGCAAAAAGTAAAGTCATTTATTGCGTTTTCGGTTGCAATTGATGAAAGCACGGACATTACAGATGTTGCACAACTGGCCATTTTTTCATCCGCGGAGTTGATGACACATTGACCGTCACCGAGGAGTTCGTGGAGTTGGTGCCGATGACAGATACAACGACAGCAGCTGATATTTTTACCGTACTCGTCGGCGCGCTGGACAGGGTCGGAGTGGACTGGTCCCGCGCTGTCAGCCTGGCTACAGATGGTGCGCCCTCAATGATCGGGAAAAAAGCAGGCGTTGTGACAAAGTTCAGAGAGAAAGTGCAATCTGCAAATGGAGGACGTGATTTTTTTACTTTTCACTGTATTTTGCACCAGGAGGCTTTGTGTTGCAAGTCATTAAAGATGGATAACGTCATGAAGGTGGTCATCCAAACTGTTAATTTCATCCGATCCAGAAGCCTGAATCACCGTTAGTTTGACAGCCTTCTCAGAGAGAAAGACCACATCTATGGCCTGCCATACCACACTGAGGTAAGATGGTTAAGCCGAGGTGCTGTGCTGAGGCGTTTCTTTGATTTACGAGAAGAAATTGAACAGTTCATGGAAGAAAAGGGCAAACCAGTGTTAGAATTTCATTCCGCAGAATGGATGCCGGACCTTGCATTTATGGTGGATGTTACAGAGCACCTGAATAACTTGAACAAACAGCTGCAAGGGCGCAACAAAGTTGTCACGCAGTATTATGACAGCATACGTTCTTTCAAGTTGAAGCTGTCATTGTGGGAGACGCAACTTGCCGGTGGTGATGCAGCTCACTTCCCCTGTCTAAAAAATTTGTGCGTGACCCAACATGTGGCAGACATGAAGCGGTTCAAAGATAAAATAACGGGACTGTTACGGGAGTTTGAGCAACGCTTTCAGATTTATGTTTATATGTTTTTATGTTGACGTGCTATTGTTTTTAATTGATTTTATTTTATTTGTATATTTAACCTATTCTTGACTCTGTGGTTCTTGCACTTGTTTGGGGAACAGGATTTCATTATTTTTATCTACATTTCTGCCTGAGAAATGACACCCTGATATAGTTCTGTGATCTGTGATATACTTCTGTGAATCACTGAGGCATTGTGTGTTTGTGTGTTCTTTTTCTTTAGAATTTTCAAATAAACTTGACGTGTTTTATGATTAATAGTGATGTTGTGCTTGTACTATTTTGGACACACTGTCCTCAGGCTCCAGCTTTATGTTGTATGTTGATCGTATTAAAACAAAGAAAACAATCTGAAGTTGTTGTTTTTAAGTTATATATACCATGATTTTTCCGGTCTGGCCCACTTGGGAATAGATTTTCCTCCATGTGGCCCCTGAGCTAAAATGAGTTTGACACCCCTGCTCTAATCATTGCAACCTGTTGCATTGATGTTCTTAAAATATAAACCTATTGTTTAATAACTTCATACTTATAACCAATGTTTATTCAATCCATCTTCCTAATAGTAAAAACGATCTCCCCTTGTTCATGTACCGAAACCAAATTATTTTTTTAGAATCCACCACTTATTTTCATACACCACTGTTGTTACTCAACCTATACAATAGAGTAATAACCATTTGAATTAATCAAAGCACTTCCTTCCAGTCAAGTCTTTAGACCTCTACTTGATATTTTCCAGCTCAATCTAACTCGCTGGACTGTCTCTATTTTTTCCCGCTAACCAGAGCCATAAATTATTTTCCTTTGTCCTCAACTCAATTTCCACAGCTCTATCGCCATTTCAGTTCGCTATTCAATTTTTAAAAACTCTCTTCTCTCTGATTAGGCTCTAATTAATAAAACAAATACTTGCTATCGTTGATAAGCATACATGTAATTATATTCCTATCCTTTAAACTATGTACTGTCTCTCACCCCTTCTTCCCCCCCTGCTCCTTCCTACACAACGGGGGAGGCGCGGGGACCTGCCCTAACATATTTTCATAGACCTTTCTAGAATACTTCTACTTAAGATATCTAATTCAACCTTTCACATTTCTCAATCCACGTAATAATCTAGGTCTATAGCCCCAATGCGAAAGCTTTACACACTGTCCCTACCTGGGTTCAAACCAGGGACCCTCTCCATACATTGCCAGTCACCACACACATTCCGCAATGCTTTCAAAGCATGCCAAACAACCTCTTCCATGTCGCACAACCAGCCACGTCATCACTCCCGACTAGCCAGCCCTTTCATCTCAAACACTAAATCCCCCAGTAGCAAAAATAAAACACACTCTCAAACAGCATTCTGCATTTTCCTCTATCATCGGTTTAAACAAATATTAATAATTAATATGCCATTTAGCAGACGCTTTTATCCAAAGCGACTTACAGTCATGCGTGCATACATATTTGTGTATGGGTGGTCCCGGGGATCGAACCCACTACCTTGGCGTTACAAGCGCCGTGCTCGACCAGCTGAGCTACAGAGGACCACATAAAAAAATTAAAATAACATAACAACATTAACCATCCTCTATTGCTGTAGTAACGTCTTGCTTGGTTCAGTTTATTTATTACGGAGTGTCCATAATACTTCTCTATTCTCAGTAGTTTAACTCCCACCTCATTCAGTAACACAAAAACTCTCTCCCCGCACCTATTTCAGCCGCCGAATTCACTCATACACACAGACCTCACCTTATGCCATTGAAATGCCAAATAAACCATAATAGTTCAATGGAACCCTCTGTTGGCTCTCTGCTATATTATACATTACTTCTATACCCACATTAGTCATTTAGCAGACGCTCTTATCCAGAGCGACTTACAGTTAGCGCATACATTATTTTATCGAACCCACAACCCTGGCGTTGCAAACGCCATGCTCTACCAACTGAGCTACATCCCCTGCCGGCCATTCCCTCCCCTACCCTAATTGTGCGCCGCCCAATGGCTCTCCCGGTCGCGGCCGGCTACGACAGAGCCTGGATTCGAACCAGGATCTCTAGTGGCACAGCTAGCACTGTGATGCAGTGCCTTAGACCACTGCGCCACTCGGGTCCGATTACCCATTAAACCTTATCACATGATCAAACAACGGCACAACCTTAAACTCATATGGGGCGGCAGGTAGCCCAGTAACCAAGAGCACCGTGCCAGCAACTGAGAGGTCGCCGGTGCCAATCCCCGAGCCGACCAGGTGAAAAATCTGGCGATGTGCCCCCGAGCAAGGCACCCAACCCCAATTGCTCCTGCAAGTCGCTCCGGACCAGAGCGTCTGCTAAATGACCAAAAATGCAAATGTAAATATTCTCTACTTTCTCACCTACGTTTGGGTGAGAAATTTCATACGTATATATTGTTAGAAATGTATAGGTACCTCTCAAATAATCGCTTCGTGGTGTTTTTAGCCAATTCTTAATCGACACAAATCACTTCTTCAAACATTTTACCCGTGGAACCAAAAAATAGACTGTCATTTCCCGGACATTGCCCTTTCCCTCCCTGGCCAAATGTTCCTCTTTGTTCTCTTTACTGGCCTCCCTACTCTGCCCCCCCTCTTCCCGCCCTCCCAACATTTCGGCTTGGCCGTCATATGGTGGGGGAGGAGAGGGGATCACTCCTAATTTTCTCCTACACATGAAAACGTTATCATCTGGCCTTTCTTTCCAAGCCTGTTCTACCAAAACTGGATATAACCTTTCTGCTCTCTGCTCTGGGGGAGGCACTGAAACCTCAATTTTTACGTCACTTTCTCTTTGCATATCTAATATTTTTTTTATTCATTATTTAATTTAAAAAAAAAAAAACTTTGTCCTTCCTCTCTCCTTCGCGCTTCCAAAAGCCATACCCTTCTCCCAAATGGATCCATTAAACATATTTCTTCGATCCCCCGTTAATTCTCGGACCTCTTTAGAATATTTATTTCCCATGGTGGAAAAATAAGAAATCCCCCCGTTTAGTAATAATTCAATCCAGAATTATTTTCCTGGGACTTATTATTAGGTGCGACTCTTGAGCCAATGTTTATGATCTGCTTTTGTAATTAACCATTTAAATTATCCAACCCGTAACCCAGTTTCATGAAAGGGATCGGACAACAATTTTTTTCTCACGCGACCTATTTTAGTTCCTTCCTTGAAACAATGATCACGTATTTCGATGGATCATTAAGTCTCACACGTATACAACCTTATACGCTTTTTTGCTAACACTATCCGTAACCTAGAGGTTGTAACTGCTCCAGTTTCATGAAATAGACAGAGTTAGAGCAAATCCCCAGTTGTTTATGCGATTTTCGAATATTTAATGTATCTATCTCACACAACAATAATTATCCCCCTTTCCTGTTTATATTGTAAAGACTGTATCTCGTACAATCTCAATATTAACTAGATTATTTTGGTAATAGCTATTCACCTAGGGTCAATTCCGGACCCCCCTTCCTTCCTTTAATAATTATTATTTCCTTTGAGATTTTGGTAACTATTCTCTGCCCTTCACAAGAATTACTATTCTTATACAAGTTCAAATAATTACACCAAAACCATGAATAAAAATTCCTGACCTCCTCCTTGCAGTCGGGATTAAATGCTTTTTCAATCTCGTTAACGTCTTTATCGTTCATAAGATTCATCACCGGCCTGTTTATAACCTTAACGTCGAAGGCCAGGACTATTCTCCACGGATGCTATCATCCGCCCGTGCACGGTTTCGGTGTCCTTAGAACGACAAAGACGTATTTTTGAGCTCCGCTTGAAGGATCACCGCTCTGGTTTTAATCATAAATGATTCAAGGTCCACAACCAGCAAGAATGATCTGTATTTTTAATCATGGAGAGGTCTGCCGCCCAAATACATACATACAGCTTTATACCCCTTGACACACAAAGGCACTTTGCTCCGCCCACCTTTAGGAGGCTTTTTTTTACCCGTTTTCTCAGTCCCCTTCACCCTGGAATGTTTAGTCCCGCCCCCTTCTGGTAGTGGGTTGCCACTACATTATAACTCTAACACCGTCACACATTTATACTGTATTTTGGGTGAAATCCTTTAGTCATTATTCTTAAAATACAAATTAATCTATCATCCATCCCCTTGTTTGAGTTAATAACTCAGGAGAAACTGGGGATCATATCGGATCGTTGTTTGTTCTGTGATAAGCTGAAGAAGCCTGTTATCTTAGCGGCCAGTGCTAAATTAGCCTGTTTTGCTCTACTGATTTGAATCTCCTACCGGGGTGCTTCTTTCGCCCCTATACCAAAAATGAGGTTACTAGGAATATTGTGAGTTTGATGTCGCTGCTTTGTAACAAACCCAGAAAAAAACAATTATTCCAAATTTTCACACATTTTTTATTCATTTTATTTTATTTATTTAACTAGGCAAGTCATGCCACAATGCAAATCTAATGCCAGTAATAACCCTAACATGTAATTTATATATATATATATATATATATATATATATATATATACACAGTGGGGGAAAAAAGTATTTAGTCAGCCACCAATTGTGCAAGTTCTCCCGCTTAAAAAGATGAGAGAGGCCTGTAATTTTCATTATAGGTACACGTCAACTATGACAGACAAAATGAGGAAAACAAATCCAGAAAATCACATTGTAGGATTTTTTATGATTTTATTTGCAAATTATGGTGGAAAATAAGTATTTGGTCAATAACAAAAGTTTCTCAATACTTTGTTATATACCCTTTGTTGGCAATGACACAGGTCAAACGTTTTCTGTAAGTCTTCACAAGGTTTTCACACACTGTTGCTGGTATTTTGGCCCATTCCTCCATGCAGATCTCCTCTAGAGCAGTGATGTTTTGGGGCTGTCGCTGGGCAACACGGACTTTCAACTCCCTCCAAAGATTTTCTATGGGGTTGAGATCTGGAGACTTGCTAGGCCACTCCAGGACCTTGAAATGCTTCTTACGAAGCCACTCCTTCGTTGCCCGGGCGGTGTGTTTGGGATCATTGTCATGCTGAAAGACCCAGCCACGTTTCATCTTCAATGCCCTTGCTGATGGAAGGAGGTTTTCACTCAAAATCTCACGATACATGGCCCCATTCATTCTTTCCTTTACACGGATCAGTCGTCCTGGTCCCTTTGCAGAAAAACAGCCCTAAAGCATGATGTTTCCACCCCCATGCTTCACAGTAGGTATGGTGTTCTTTGGATGCAACTCAGCATTCTTTGTCCTCCAAACACGACGAGTTGAGTTTTTACCAAAAAGTTCTATTTTGGTTTCATCTGACCATATGACATTCTCCCAATCCTCTTCTGGATCATCCAAATGCACTCTAGCAAACTTCAGACGGGCCTGGACATGTACTGGCTTAAGCAGGGGGACACGTCTGGCACTGCAGGATTTGAGTCCCTGGCGGCGTAGTGTGTTACTGATGGTAGGCTTTGTTGCTTTGGTCCCAGCTCTCTGCAGGTCATTCACTAGGTCCCCCCGTGTGGTTCTGGGATTTTCGCTCACCGTTCTTGTGATCATTTTGACCCCACGGGGTGAGATCTTGCGTGGAGCCCCAGATCGAGGGAGATTATCAGTGGTCTTGTATGTCTTCCATTTCCTAATAATTGCTCCCACAGTTGATTTCTTCAACCCAAGCTGCTTACCTATTGCAGATTCAGTCTTCCCAGCCTCGTGCAGGTCTACAATTTTGTTTCTGGTGTCCTTTGACAGCTCTTTGGTCTTGGCCATAGTGGAGTTTGGAGTGTGCCTGTTTGAGGTTGTGGACAGGTGTCTTTTATACTGATAACAAGTTCAAACAGGTGCCATTAATACAGGTAACGAGTGGAGGACAGAGGAGCCTCTTAAAGAAGAAGTTACAGGTCTGTGAGAGCCAGAAATCTTGCTTGTTTGTAGGTGACCAAATACTTATTTTCCACCATAATTTGCAAATAAATTCATTAAAAATCCTACAATGTGATTTTCTGGATTTTTTTTTCTCAATTTGTCTGTCATAGTTGACGTGTACCTATGATGAAAATTACAGGCCTCTCTCATCTTTTTAAGTGGGAGAACTTGCACAATTGGTGGCTGACTAAATACTTTTTTCCCCACTGTATATATATCAACAGTTTTAGAACACCTACTCATTGTAGAAAATAGTAAAAATAAAGAAAAACCCTTGAATGTGTAGGTGTGTCTTCTTAAATGTTAATTTGTGGAATTTCTTTCCTTCTTAATGCATTTGAGACAATCAGTTATGTTGTGACAAGGTAGGGAGGGTATACGGAAGATAGCCCTATTTGGTAAAAGACCAAGTCCATGTTATGGCAAGAAAAGCTCAAATAAGCAAAGAGAAACCACAGTCCATCATTACTTTAAGACATGAAGGTCAGTCAATCCGGAACATTTCAAGAACTTTAAAAGTTTCTTCAAGTGCAGTTGCAAAAACCATCAAGTGCTATAATGAAACTGGCTCTCAAGAGGACGACCATAGGAATGGAAGACCCAGAGTTACCTCTGCTGCAGAGGATAAGTTCATTAGAGTTACCAGCCTCAGAAATTGCAGCCCAAATAAATTCTTCACAGAGTTCAAGTAACAGACAAATCTCAAGATCAACTGTTCAGAGGATACTACGTGAATCAGGCCTTCATGACCGAATTGCTGCAAAGAAACCACTACTAAAGGACACCAATAATAAGAAGAGACTAGCTTGGCCCAAGAAACACGAGCAATGGACATTAGACCGGTGGAAATTTGTCCTTTGGTCTGGAGTCCAAATTTGAGATTTTTGGTTCCAATTGCTGTGTCTTTGTGAAACGCGGTGTGGGTGAACGGATGATCTCCACATGTGTATTTCCCACCGTAAAGCATGGAGGAGGAGGTGTTAGGGTGTGGGGGTGCTTTGCTAGTGACACTATCTGTTATTTATTTATAATTCAAGGCACACTTAACCAGCATGGCTGCCACAGCATTCTGCAGCGATACGTCATCCCAACTGGTTTTGGCTTAGTGGGACTATCATTTGTTTTTCAACAGGACAATGACCAAACACACCTCCAGGCTGTGTAAGGGTTATTGGACCAAGAAGGAGAGTTATGGAGTGCTGCATCAGATGACCTGGCCTCCACAATACACCGACCTCAACCAAATTGAGATGGTTTGGGATGAGTCGGACCGCAGAGTGAAGGAAAAGCAGCCAACAAGTGCTCAGCATATGTGGAACTCCTTCAAGACTGTTGGAAATGCATTTCAGGTGAAGCTGGATGAGATAATGCCAAGAGCGTGCAAAGCTATCATCAAGGCAAATGGTGGCAATTTGAAGAATATATATGTTGATTTGTTTAACACTTTTTTGGTTACTACATGATTCCATATGTGTTATTTCATAGTTTTGATGTCTTCACTATTATTCTACAATGTAGAAAATATAAAAAAATTAAGAAAAGCACTTGAATGAGTAGTTGTGTCCCAACTTTTGACTGGTAGTGTATGTAAACCAGACCATTTAAACGTTATATTTACAAAGAAAATATTACAAAATGTCAACCATGTATTTATTTTTGAAGCTGTTGAATACATTTGTCTGTAATATGCTTGCAGTCTTTGTGACCATTTTGAGAAACTTCTCTGAATCATACTTGACAACTTAATAATACATGATATGTGACACATTAAGTTCTCTAGAGCCTGTAAAGTACAAACACTATTGTGACCCATGGGATTAAATGGGTTGATGTAATGCCACAAACGACCAACCATTTAAAGGAAGTCTGGAGGTCCATCCCACATTAGTGCTGGATTAGCCAAGTCCCATCTTGCAGGATGTGGCTTTCTCCACATGCATGACTCCGCCTCTGTCAGAACACTTAAGGGCTTATTGCACCTTATTTCAAAAGTGAACAGACTTTCTTAGGTAGTTTAGAGCAGGGGGGTCAGTTGGGTATGGCAGGACATGACCGTCACCATACCCAAGCTCATATCTAAAAAGTCAGGCGCGAGAGGTAAAATACCGTAGTCCAGAGTTTATTCCGTTTACATAAACCAAATGCCCCAAGCGTCAAACGAAACAATTACAAGGGAAAACATCCACCTTGGCATAAACACAATGAAATATTAGCTCAACCGAGCTACACGCTCTCACAACAAACAATCACTCACAAAGACAAGGGGAACAGAGGGAACACTTCTACACATACTAATTAGGGGAATGAGCACCAGGTGTGTGTGATTGACAAGACATGACAAGTGGAGTAATGAGAATGGGATCGGCAGTAGCTCGTACTCCGGTGACGACGAACGCCGAAGCCTGCCCGAACCAGGAGGGGGGGCAGCGTCGGTGGAAGCCGTGACAGTCCTTCACGTCATAGTGTGTTACCAATTGTTTTCTTGGTGACTATGGTCCCAGCTGCCTTGAGATCATTGACAAGATACTCCCGTGTAGTTCTGGGCTGATTCCTCACCGTTCTCATGATCATTGCAACTCCACGAGGTGAGATCTTGCATGGAGCCCCAGGCCGAGGGAGATTGACAGTTCTTTTGTGTTTCTTCCATTTGCGAATAATCGCACCAACTGTTGTCACCTTCTCACCAAGCTGCTTGGCGATGGTCTTGTAGCCCATTCCAGCCTTGTGTAGGTCTACAATCTTGTCCCTGACGTCCTTGGAGAGCTCTTTGGTCTTGGCCATGGTGGAGAGTTTGGAATCTGATTGATTGATTGCTTCTGTGGACAGATGTCTTTTATACAGGTAACAAGCTGAGATTAGGAGCACTCCCTTTAAGAGTGTGCTCCGAATCTCAGCTCGTTACCTGTATAAAAGACACCTGGGAACCAGAAATCTTTCTGATTGAGAGGGGGTCAAATACTTATTTCCCTCATTAAAATGCAAATCAATTAATAACATTTTTTACATGCGTTTTTCTGTATTTTTTTGTTGTTATTTTGTCTCTCACTGTTCAAATAAACCTACCATTAAAATTATAGACTGATCATTTCTTTGTCAGTGGGCAAACATTCAAAATCAGCAGGGGATCAAATACTTTTTTCCCTCACTGTAATTCTCGGTCAGGCAGCGCATTGTACGACCGATACCTGGATGACCAGAGGAGAGTGACGTGTGTGCCCAGTAAATCAGACAATCACGGTAAGCGCAGGCACGTACTGAAGCCCAGCTGGACAATGCGGTGGAGATGGATCAGTGCGTAATGCCTGCGCTATATCTGCGTCCATCGCCCATACTACCGGCGCCACAATGCATGAGGCCGGGAGTATGGGGGTGTTGTCTCTGGGCCTCTCCTTGTGTCATACAGCTGAGCCTTCACATTCTTCGTACCTGGAATGTATGAGAGTGTGAAATCAAACCAGGTGAAGAAGAGGGCCCACCTGGCCTGCCGAGGATTCAGCCTCCTCGCTGTCCGAATGTACTCCAGGTTACGGTGGTCTGTCCAGATGAGGAAAGGGTGTTTCGCCCCTTCGAGCCAATGTCTCCACACCGTCAAAGCTCAGACAACAGCCAGCAGCTCCCGATCACCAACGCCGTAGTTCTGCTCCGCCGAGCTGAGCTTCTTAGAAAATAAGGCACAGGGGCGGAGCTTGGGTGGCGTACCCGAGCATTGGGATAATGAAGCTCCTATCCCTACCTCGGACGCATCCACCTCCACCACGAACAGTATTGATGGATCGGGGTGAGCCAGTACCGGGGCTGAGGTGAAAAGACACCGCAATCTACTGAAGGCCAAATCAGCCTCAGCAGACCAGCGGAGCCGGGACGGCCCACCCTTCAACAAGGAGATAATGGGAGTTGCGACCTTGCCAAAGCCCCGAATAAACCTTTGATAGTAGTTGGCAAAGCAAAGGAAGCTCTGCACCCCCTTTACCATGATTGGAGTCGGCCAATTACAAACGGCTGCAATGCGGTCTCCCTACATCTCCACACCTGTGGTGGTAATGCGATATCCGAGGAAGGAGATTGACTGCTGGAAAAACTCACACTTCTCTGCCTTGGCATAAAGAACATTTTCCAGCAGTCGGACAAGTACCTTGCGAACCAGGGACACATGCTCGGCGCGCGTAGCGGAATACACCAGGATGTCATCGATGCAGACCACCACACCGCGATCAAGCATGTCCCGAAACACCTCGTTCACAAAGGACTGGAAAACTGATGGAGCATTCATAAAACCGTAGGCCATCACCAGGTATTCATAATGCCCCGAGGTTGTGCTGAATTCTGTTTTCCACTCACCCCCTGCCCGAATACGCACCAGGTTGTAGCACTCCTGAGGTCTAATTTGGTGAAAAAGCAGGCCCCATGCATTGACTTAATCACTGAAGGAATGAAGGGAAGAGGATAACTAAATCGTACTGTCACATTATTCAGTGGTCGATAATCAATGCACGGGCGTAAACTGCCATCTTACTTCCTCACAAAGAAGAAACTTGAGGAGGCAGGTGAAGAGGAGGGACGTATATACCCCTGGCGCAGGGACTCGGTGATGTATGTTTCCATAGCCTCCGTTTCAGCCTGTGACAGGAGATACACATGACTTCTGGGAGGTACAGCGTCTACCCGAAGGTTTATTGCGCAATCCCCCTTCCGATGAGGTGGTAATTTAGTTGCTTGCGTCTTGGAAAATGCGAGTGCCAGATCATGGTATTCGGGGGAATGCGCACGTTGGGGGTACCGTCTGGACTTTCCACCGTGGTCGCACCAACGGAAACACCTAGACACCTACCCGGACACTCACGCGACCACCCCGTAAGAACCCTCTGCAGCCATGAGAAATTGGGGTTGTGAAGGGCTAACCACAGGATACCCAAGACTACAGGGTAATTAGGAGACTCAATAATCATAAATGTGATCTGCTCAACATGCGTCTCCTGCGTAATCATGGTGACTGGTACCGTAACTTCCTTAACCAACCCTAATGGTCGACTATCAAGTGCTCTGATTGGGAGTGGAATGGTTAGGGGAACCAATGAAATGCCTTGACGGCATGCAAATGCCCTGTCCATAAAATTCCCAGCTGCGCCTGAATCGACTTGTGCCTTACACTGGGAACCTACCAAGTGATCGGGAAAGGACATAGATAAAGTACAGCGTGCCGCAAATGGCTTTCAACAAGTTTGGGTGTTCGTTACCTGGGGTGATGCTTGAGTACCCTGCCTACCGCCTCCAGACCCAAAAGAACGTTGACTGCGACGTGAGTTGGATTGCTCCCCCCATCTCCATCTGCTCGGGGTCAGTCGTTCGGAGTGGGAACGGGCAGACCCCTACCAGGACGTCCTCTGGATGCTAGCAGATTGTCCAGCCGGATGGCCATGTCCACCAGTTGGGAGAACGATAGCATGGCATCCCGGCAGGCTAGCTCCCGTCGGACGTCCTCCCTTAGGTGGCACCCGGACCCCGCGTCCGGAACTCCAGCGCATAGTCCTGAGCGGTCCTCGTCCCCTGCCTCAGATGAACCAGTCGTTCGCCCGCCTCTCGACCCTCAGGCGGGTGATCAAAAATGGCCCAAAAGAGGCGAGCAACCTCCCCATAGTCCTCCAACATGGTACCTCCCTCATTCCACACTGTGTTGGCCCACTCCAGGTCTCTCCCACAAAGGCAGGAAACGAGGACGGATATCTTCTCCCACTCCCGGGGCGCCGGCCTGATGCTCAAGAAATACAACTCCAGTTGGAGTAGGAATTCCTTACATCGCGCTGCCATCCCATCAAACGCCGGTGGCCGGGATATCTGAATCCCTCCAGGGGCTGGGGTGTAGGTGGCTGGATCTGGACGACCAGCTGGTCTCGATAGATCGGATCCTCTCCTCTCCAGGCGTTGTACCACCTGAAGAACCCGATCCATCGCTTCCCCCAAGCTGGCCAACATCGAGGAATGCTACTGGACCCTTGCCACAACTCCAGGCATGCGGTCTTCTCCTGCTGACTCCATTTCAGATCAGGTGAGTGAATCTGTGACGAGGTGTGAATGAAGGAGTCAGGCGCAGGAGGTAAAATACCGAAGTCCAGAGTTTATTCCTTTTACATAAATCAAACGCCCCAAGCGTCAAACGAAACTATTACAAGGGAAAACATCCACCTTGGCATAAACACAATGAAATAGTAGCTCAACTGAGCTACACGCTCTCACAACAAACAATCACTCACAAAGACAAGGGAAACAGATGAAACACTTATACACATACTAATTAGGGGAATGAGCACCACATGTGTGTGATTGACAAGACATGACAAGTGGAGTGATGAGAATGGGATCGGCAGTAGCTAGTACTCCGGTGACGACGAACGCCGAAGATGCCCGAACCAGGAGGGGCAGCCTCGGCGGAAGTCGTGACAAGAGCAGAGACTTTGCCAGACAGTTTGCTTTGTTGGTCAGCTGTTTCGGCAGTGTGCTGATTGCTTTGAATTTGATGTTGGCTATTTAACGTTGCCTTGTAAGCCTCACGGCCAGCTGTTATCTAGAATTTGATGAGAGTCCACCTGTGATCAATTCAATTGATTGGACATGATTTGGAAAGGCACACAGCTGTCTATATAAGGTGCCACAGTTGACAATGCATGTCAGAGCAAAAACCAAGCCATGAGGTCGAAGGAATTGTCAGTAGAGCTCCGAGACAGGATTGTGCTGAGGCACAGATCTGGCGAAGGGTACCAAAAATGTTCTGCAGCATTGAAGGTCCCCAAGAACACAGTGGCCTCCATCATTCTTAAATGAAAGAAGTTTGGAACCACCAACACTCTTCCAAGAGCTGGCCGCCCGGCCAAACTGAGCAATCGGGGGAGAAGGGCCTTGGTCACTCTGACAGAGCTCTGGAATTCCTCTGTGGAGATGGGAGAACCTTCCAGAAGGACAACCATTTCTGCAGCACTCCACCAATCAGGCCTTTATGGTAGATTGGCCAGACGGAAGCCACTCCTTAGTAAAAGGCACATGACAGCCCGCTTGGAGTTTGCCAAAAGGCACCTGAAGACTCTCAGACCATGAGAAACAAGTTTCTCTGGTCTGATGAAACCAAGATTGAACTCTTCGGCCTGAATGCCAAGTGTCACGTCTGGAGGAAACCTGGCACCATACTAATGGTGAAGCATGGTGGTGGCAGCATCATGCTGTGGGGATATTTTTCAGCAGCAGGGACTTGGAGACTAGTCAGGAATGAGGGAAAGATTAACGGAGCAAAGTACAGAGAGTTCCTTGGTGAAATCCTAATCCAGAGTGCTCAGGACCTCAGACTGTGGCATAAATTCACCTTCCAACAGGACAGCGACCCTAAGCACACAGCCAAGACAACACAGGAGTGGATTTGGGACAAGTCCTCCTGACCGTACCCCTCCAACTCCACGAGGTGCTGAAGGCCGTACCTCCCCCACCCGACGCCTTGAATCCAGGATGGAACGGATGGAGTATGCCGGGCCCCCTCGATGTCCAGAGGAGGCGGAGGGACCTCCCGCACCTCAGACTCCTGGAGCAGACCAGCCACCATCGGCCTGAGGAGAGACACATGGAACGTGGGGTTAATACGATAATCTGGTGGGAGTAACAACCTAT
The DNA here is from genome assembly GCF_020615455.1 of Coregonus clupeaformis. Taxonomy (NCBI): domain Eukaryota; kingdom Metazoa; phylum Chordata; class Actinopteri; order Salmoniformes; family Salmonidae; genus Coregonus; species Coregonus clupeaformis. Next base: position 39,024,670 of record NC_059224.1, read on the forward strand.
AGGTAACCTTGTTTATCCTCCTCAGGACTTTGAACGGCCTCACAAACCGCCCATTAGACTCGGGTGAAAACCAGAGGTCAGGCTGACCGAGACCCCCAGACGTTCCATGAACGCCTTCCAGACCTTTGATGTGAACTGGGGACCCCGGTCAGACACTATGTCCTCTGGTACTCCATAGTGCCTGAAGACATGTGTAAACAGCGCCTCCGCAGTCTGCAGGGCCGTGGGGAGACCGGGCAGAGGAAGGAGGTGGCAGGCTTTGGAAAAGCAGTCCACAATGACCAGAATGGTGGTGTTACCTTGAGAGAGGGTAAGATCAGTAAGGAAATCAATACTCAAGTGGGACCATGGCCGTTGTGGGACTGGTAAAGGCTCTAGCTTACACGCTGTGAGGTGCCTAGGTGCCTTACTCTGGGCGCACACCGAGCAGGAGGAAACATACACCCTCACGTCCTTAGCCAAGGTAGGCCACCAGCACTTTCCGGTCAGGCAGCGCACTGGACGACCGATACCTGGGTAACCAGAGGAGGGGGACATGTGTGCCCAATAGATCTACGGTCACGGACAAGAGCAGGCACGTACTGCAGCCCAGCTGGACACTGAGGTGGAGAGGGCTTTGTGCGCAACGCCTGCTCTATATCCGTGTCCATCGCCCATACTACCGGCGCCACAATGCAGGAGGCCGGGAGTATGGGTGAGTTGTCTCTGGGCCTCTCCTCTGTGTCGTACAGCCGTGACAGCGCGTCTGCCTTCACGTTCTTCATACCCGGGATGTATGATAGTGTAAAATCAAACCGGGTGAAGAATATGGCCCACCTCGCTGCCTGGATGAACTCCAGGTTACGGTGGTCCGTCCAGACGAGGAAAGGGTGTTTCGCCTCCTCAAGCCAGAGCCTCCACACGGTCAGGGCTCGGACAACAGCCAACAGCTCCCAATCACCAACGTCGTAGTTCTGCTCCGCCGGGCTGAGCTTCTTGGAGAAGAAGGCACGGGCGGAGCTTGGGTGGCGTGACCGAGCATTGAGATAGGACCGCGCCTATCCCTACCTCGGACGCATCCACCTCCACTATGAACGGTAGTGATGGATCGGGTTGGGCCAGTAACGGGGGTGAGGTGAACAAACCCCTCAGGTTACTGAAGGCCCTGTCAGCCTCAGCAGACCAGCGGAGCCGGGATGGCCCACCCTTCAACAGAGATGTGATGGGAGCTGCGACCTTGCCAAAGCCCTGGATAAACCTCCGATAGTAGTTGGCAAAGCCAATAAAGCGCAGCACCGCCTTTACCGTGGTTGGAGTCGGCCAATTACGCACGGCTGAAATGCGATCTCCCTCCATCTCCAAACCTGAGGTGGTAATGCGGTATCCGAGGAAGGAGACGGACTGTTGGAAAAACAGACACTTCTCTGCCTTGGCATAAAGGTCATGTTCCAACAGTCGGGGCAGCACTTTGTGAACCAGGGACACATGCTCGGTGCGTAGCGGAATACACCAGAATGTAATCGATGTAGACCACTTCACCGCTTCAAGCATGTCCCGAAACACCTCGTTCACAAAGGACTGGAAGACGGGTGGAGCATTCATCAATCTGTAAGGCATCACCAGGTATTCGTAATGCCACGTGGTTATGCTGAATGCTGTCTTCCACTCGTCCTGCTCTCGGACACACACCAGGTTGTACGCACTCCGGAGATCTAATTTTGTGAAAAAGCGCGCCCCATGCATTGACTCGATCACAGATGAAATGAGGGGTAGAGGATAACAAAATCGTATCTTCTCCTTGTTCAGTGATCGGTAATCAATGCAAGGGCGCAGACCTCCGTCTTTCCTCTTCACAAAAAAGAAACTCGAGGAGGCGGGCGTAGTGGAGGGACGTATAAACCCCTGGCGCAGGGACTCTGAGACTTTTGCCTCCATAACCTCAGTTTCAGCCTGTGACAGGGGATATACATGACTCCTGGGAAGCACATCCTCTACCCGGAGGTTTATCGCGCAATCCCCCGCCCGATGAGGTGGTAATTTGGTCGCCTGCGTTTTGGAAAATGTGTGTGCCAAATCAAGGTATTTGGGGGGAATGCGCTAGACACCTACCCTGACACTCTCGCGACCACCCTGTGAGAACCCTCTGAGGCCATGAAAAGGTGGGGTAGTGGAGTGCTAACCAGGGATACCTAACACAACAGGGAAATCAGGAGACTTTTCGTGACTTGCTCGTGATAAGTCTTGTGTGTAACCATAGTGACTGGTGCTGTAACCTCCCTAATGAACCCGGACCATAATGGTCGACTGTCAAGTGCTCTGATGGGGAGTGGAATGGATAGGGGAACCAATGTAATGCCTAGACTGTGTGAAATTACCTATCCATAAAGTTCCCAGCTGCGGAAGTTCCCAGAGTCCGGAACTCCAGGGTGAAGTCCTGCGTAAAGATAACCACTTTACAATGTTTTTTTTTTTTTTTTGGGGGGTAGAAGGATTACTTTATCCTATCCCAGGTATTCCTTAAAGAGGTGGGGGTTCAAATGTCTCTGGAAGGTGGTGAGTGACTCCGCTGTACTGGCGTCGTGAGGGAGCTTGTTCCACCATTGGGGTGCCAGAGCAGCGAGCAGTTTTGACTGGGCTGAGCGGGAACTGTGCTTCTGCAGAGGTAGGGGAGCCAGCAGGCCAGAGGTGGATGAACGCAATGCCCTCGTTTGGGTGTAGGGACTGATCAGAGCCTGAAGGTACGGAGGTGCCGTTCCCCTCACAGCTCCGTAGGCACGCACCATGGTCTTGTAGCAGATGCGAGCTTCAACTGGAAGCCAGTGGAGTGTGCGGAGGAGCGGGGTGACGTGAGAGAACTTGGGAAGGTTGAACACCAGACGGGCTGCGGAATTCTGGATGAGTTGTAGGGGTTTAATGGCACAGGCAGGGAGCCCAGCCAACAGCGAGTTGCAGTAATCCAGACTGGAGATGACAAGTGCCTGGATTAGGACCTGTGCCGCTTCCTGTGTAAGGCAGGGTCGTACTCTCTGAATGTTGTAGAGCATGAACCTACAGGATCGGGTCACCGCAAGCGAAGAACGACAGGCTCTTCGCACTCTGGGAGGAGGACACAACGGAGTTGTCAACCGTGATGGCGAGATCATGGAACGGGCAGTCCTTCCCCGGGAGGAAGAGCAGCTCTGTCTTGCCAAGGTTCAGCTTGAGGTGGTGATCCGTCATCCACACTGATATGTCTGCCAGACATGCAGAGATGTGATTCGCCACCTGGTTATCAGAAGGGGGAAAGGAGAAGATTAGTTGTGTGTCGTCTGCGTAGCAATGATAGGAGAGGCCATGTGAGGATATGACAGAGCCAAGTGACTTGGTGTATAGCGAGAATAGGAGAGGGCCTAGAACTGAGCCCTGGGGGACACCAGTGGTGAGATTACGTGGTGCGGAGACAGCTTCTCGCCACGCCACTTGGTAGGTGCGACCGTTCAGGTAGGACGCAATCCAATTGTACTGGTGCATGTGTGATCAAGTGTGTGTTGCTTGTGTGTTTGCCTTTTCAATGGCAGAGCTTGTTTTCAGGAGGCATGGTGTGGGTTGTGTTTGCGAACTCATTTTAGCTCACAACAAGCTTGTAGCATAGCTAATACTAGACAGAAAAATGCTGCAAAGCTCAATGCGGAAGAGGAATACATGTCAAGTTCTACACTCCATAAACTACTCGATCAACAAAAAGAGTTCTATAAAGATTTAATAGATCTGCAGGAAAATAACTAAGTACTTCCTGCAACTCTTTTTGGATTCTACCAGTAAAAGGGTTGATGATCTGTTTAAGGATGTCATGGAATTTAAACACAGGAATTTACGCAGCCAGAGGTGGAGGAGCTATAGGGCGCGAATGTCACCAGCCAGATCACATTCAAAACCATGTCTTTAGGATTTTGCAATTTTCCAAACAACACTTGACAAGCACTCTTCCAAAGGAGACCACCTCGAAAACCAATTGAAGCGCAATAACATTTTACGTAAAGACTGAAACTTGGCATGAAACAGAAGTCAAGGCCAAGAAACTCTTTGCAGATCAACTCAAACTGGACCCTAAACTCATAGAGTTGGAGAGGATACAAAGGAATGTCACTTTCTTCCCCGATGGACAGCCCAGATCTATAGTTGTGAAACTGCTCTGGTTCAAAGACATGGACGAGATTCTCAGGAGAGCCAAGTGCCTGAGGGAACCAAAATCTTAAATCAATGAAAACTTATCCGAAAAGGTATGCCTCAAAAGAAAGGAACTGCTGCAACAACTAATTGAAGAATGAAAAAAAGGCAACATCGCATACCTGAAGTATGATCAGCTGATTCCCCCCATGCCAATGGCAAATGATTTGACACACACACCCACATACACACACATACAAATATGTATTCTACTTTGTTAATTTGTTTCACCTAACCTCATGACCAAAAACACACGTTGCTCTAAATGTCATAACCCTCTGAAGTCTTAAGTGGTGTTATGGTGACTGTGTCAATGTGCATTCCATAGGAAGTGCATCCCTATTGATAAAACTTACACAAATGTATGGTTGTATTGGACATGTGAGGCATGCACTTCTATGTTTCTGTTCCATTCTCTGGATGATTTTGACTGTGTACCTCTCTTAATTGGGCAGGAAATCAACCCTGATAACATGATCTTTAACCCATTAGATATTAATGAAGCAAACAATAAATATAATGATTGTATTGATCCAGATTCAAATTTCCTGAGATTTACCAGAGATGAGTCTATCACTTGTGATTACTATAATGTTAAGCAATTTAACAACCAGCAGTTTATCTAATTCCAAGACAAGCTTATTTTCTACTTTCATTTGAACGTTCGCAGTCTTCCTAAAAATCATGACCACCTTGTACATTATCTGTCTTCTCTCAGTCATGAATGTTCCATTGTTGCCCTTTCAGAAACATGGCTGACTGAAGAGACAACCATGCTTAATGACATGTCTCCTTATAATGTTGTTCACCACTGCAGAACCTCAAGAGTGGGAGGAGGAGTGTCCATTTTTGTTCGTAAACATTTTCAATTATTTGTAAGAGAGGACATCACACTTATATCTGATAACACGGATGTTCAATCTCTTTTCATAGAAATTCCCTCCTGTTAATTTTTGGGTGGTAAAAAAGTGGCAATTGGACACCCAATTCTGCCATTGGTTGTTATATTGATATCCTTGCATGGATTTGATAAATAATGAAGATAAAATGTATTTTCTATTGGATGATTACAACATAAACTCATTTAAAACTGAGAACCACTTACTGACATCTGACTTTTTGAATACTTTATACAGCAGCTATCCGTATCCCCTCATATATAAGCCCACAAGAGTGATCAGTTGACCTGCCACCCTTATTGATAATATATTTACAAATTCTTTGAATAATGTGGCTAATACAGGTATACTTTATAGTGACATTTCTGACCAGTTTCCAATTTCCCACTTCTCTTTGGCAGCTGGAAATGAACAGATGGGAATGATTAGTAGTATTAAGGGTAGAATATTTAACAAAAGTGAGCGCTTTAAGATGTTGATTGATGATACTTCATGGAAAAATGTTTATAATCAGGCCGATGTGGAGTCTGCTTACCAGACTTTTCTCACATTTTTCAATTCTATATTTCACCAATGCTTTCCCTTAAATAAATCACGGAAGAGAGCAGCAGATGGGTTCTGGAAACCTTGGTTTACAACCGGTCTCAAAAAATCCTCAGTTATAAAAAACAAGTTGTATAAGAAGTTTCTCACAAATCCCACTCCCCTGAAATCTGCAAATTACAAAAAGTATAAGAAAACATGTACTCACCTACTTCGGATATCCAAAAAAACCTCAAGCCTTAAACTTGAAAAATCAACAATCAACTATTGAATAAGAAAAAGGCATATATAACTATCCTATCTCAATTTATTGTTGAAAATAAGACCTATAGTGATCTTGATGTTATTTAATGTGAATTTGATAACTTTCTTTGTGAAAGTGGGTTCCTCTCTGTCAAAGAAAATAGAGAAAACTAATGGAAATCCTTTGGATTACATTAAGGGACATTTCCCTTTGTGTTTTTGAACGTAGCCCTGTCTTTCATTTTTGTTAATTGGTTTCACCTGTTTTAGTTACTCCCCTGGTCTCATCAGCTCGTTATTTAGTTCAGTTCATTCTGTTTGTGCCTTGTGAGGTATTGTTCGTTTTGTCTCCAGAAAGCCTTTTCCTAGCTCGTTTGTGAGAACCAGTTATAACCTTCAGTCCTAGTTTTTGAATCTCCTGCCTGTTTGCCTTCCTGTGTATGACCATTGCCTGCCTGTGACCATGATTCCTGCCTTCTGCGAAGGCGAAATAGACACCTGCCACGCTCTGTGCGCGAATCTACACCTTATTCTCCCTTAGTATTCATTACAAGTACCAGTCAAAAGATTTAGAACACCTACTCATTCAAGGGTTTTTCTTTATTTTTACTATTTTCTACATTCTAGAATAATATTGAAAGCATCAAAACTATGAAATAACACATATGGAATCATGTAGTAACCAAAATAGTGTTAAACAAATCAAAATATATTATATATTTGAGATTCTTCAAATAGCCACCCTTTGCCTTCGCATTCTCTCAACCAGATTCATGAGGTAGTCACTTTGAATGCATTAGATTTAACAGGTGTGCCTTCTTAAAAGTTAATTTGTGGAATGTATTTCCTTCTTAATTTGTTTGAGCCAATCAGTTGTGTTGTGACAAGGTAGAGGGGGGTGTACAGAAGATAGCCCTATTTGGTAAAAGACCAAGTCCATATTATGGCAAGAAAAGCTCAAATAAGCAAACAGAAACGACAGACCATCATTACTTTAAGACATGAAGGTCAGTCAATCCAGAAAATTCCAAGAACTTTGAAAGTTTCTTCAAGTGCAGTCGCAAAAACCATCAAGCGCTATGATGAAACTGGCTCTCATGAGGGCCGCCACAGGAATGGAAGACCCAGAGTTACCTCTGCTGCAGAGGATAAGTTCATCAGAGTTACCAGCCTCAGAAATTCCAGGCCAAATAAACGCCTCACAGAGTTCAAGTAACAGACACATCTCAACATCAACTGTTCAGAGGAGACTGTATGAATCAGGCCTTCATGGTCGAATTGCTGCAAAGAAAACACTACTAAATGACACCAATAAGAAGAAGAGACTTGCTTGGGCCAAGAAACACAAGCAATGGACATTAGACCAGTGGAAATATGTCCTTTGGTCTGGAGTCCAAATTGGAACATTTTGATTCCAACCGCCGTGTCTTTGTGATACGCAGAGTAGGTGAACGGAGGATCTCAACATTAGTTTCTCCCACAGTAAAGCATGGAGGAGGAGGTGTTATGGTGTGGGGGTGCTTTGCTGGTGACACTGTCAGTGATTTATTTACAATTCAAGGCACACTTAACCAGCATGGCTGCCACAGCATACTGCAGCAATACGCCATCCCATCTGGTTTGGGCTTAGTGGGACTGTCATTTGTTTTTCAACAGGACAATGACCCAACACACCTCCAGGCAGTGTAAGGGCTATTTTACCAAGAAAGAGAGTGATGGAGTGCTGCATCAGATGACCTGGCCTCCACAATCCCCCGACTTCAACCAAATTTAGATGGTTTGGGATGAGTCGGACCGCAGAGTGAATAAAAAACGGCTAACGGGTGCTCAGCATTTGTGGGAACTCCTTCAAAACTGTTGGAAGAGCATTCCAGGTGAAGCTGGTTGAGAGAATGCCAAGAGTGTGCAAAGCTGTCATCAAGGCAAAGGGTGGCTACTTGAAAGATCTCAAAAATAATATATATTTTGATTTGTTTAACACTGTTTTGGTTACTACATGATTCCATATGTTGTTATTTCATAGTTTTGATGTCTTCACTATTATTCTACAATGTAGACAATAGTAAAAATAAAGAAAAACCCTTGGATGAGTAGGTGTTCTAAAACTTTTGACTGGTCCTGTATGTTGGGTATATTTTGTATATTTATGTTGTATATACAGGGCACATTCGTAAAAGAGCCTTAGGTCTCAATACGTCTTCCCTGTTAAAATAAAATAAAAACTGCTGGTCTTGGTAGATCTGTTTTTGTACTTGCTATGACCACACCAGAGACTCAGTCAATATTTTCCCACATCATTCCCATTTGGTCCTGCAGGTGGTGCTACAAGAACAACTAACTCCTGCTATGCTCTCCCGCGATGTCACTAACATTACATTTACATCATTTAGCAGACTCTCTTATCCAAAACAACTTACAGTTAGTGAGAGCATATATTTTCACACTGGTCCCCCGTGGGATTCGAACCCACAACCCTGGCGTTGCAAGCGCCATGCTCTACCAACTGAGCTACACGGGACTAGCATCAACATCCAGCATCAGTGTTTCTGTCAGTTGAGGCTGTTGAGGGGAGGACGGGTAATAATTATGGCTGGAATGGAGTCAATGGAATGGTATCAAACACATCAACGATGTGGTTTCCATGTTTCAATTGACTCCATTCCAGCCATAATTATGATCCGTCCTCCCCTCAGCAGCCTCCACTGGTTTCCATCTCAGCTCATCTTATGACAGCGTGTTACTTACCAACCTGAGATCTGTATACTCAGTGAATGAGTGCAGTCTACAAAATGTATAAGTGAGAGAGGTAGCCTACGATCAAATATGCATGTAGGCTATGTGATTGCTTGGATTTAGTTGACATGACTAGTAGCCTAGGCTAGCCTATAATTTTATTGAGGACGATTTGTCAAAATATTTAAATAGTTATGGTATAAAACGTTGTTCCACTGCCTTCAATGAATGATAGACACGGTGTGTCAGTGCTGAAATATGTGTCGGAGTTCATACTGGACCGAGATGAAGGTGGAATGATACCAAAATAATAAGAGATATAGGCTATGGTTTTACTGTTCGTATCATATATAATTACATATTTCGAAAATGTGCAATGAGAAAGATAATGTTTGGAAATCTCTAAACAGGACTTGCTTCCCTCTGCCTTTTTGCTGTATGTAGTATTTCGTATATATGTGTGTGTGAATGTGTGTGTGAATATGTATGTGTATGTGAATGTGTGTGTGTGTGTGTGTTTGTGTGTGTGTGTGAGAGAGAGAGAATTGCTTTTGAAATCACTTCACTCTCACACGCGCATCTTGCAGCGGCGCGAAGTGAGTGGTGGAGCAAACGAACCCGAGGCAGCCCATAGTTGTGTGACTGTAAGAGGGTGACTTACAGAGGACCAAAACGCTGGCAATTAATGTACATATTGTGGTTTTATCCTGTTTTTTTCCCCTCCATGGCATTTCACTTTGGAACCCTCTGCTACGGGAACATATTGAAGATGCTGTCATTTTAGTGTAGCAGTGGTGAGAATGTTCCAAACTAAGCACGGGATCCTGCTGTGAAACTGGTCCGGAGACCTTCTAATCTTCTATACTGGGTTGTTTCCGTATCAGATGATGGGAGAACAATCTGATGCGTGGCACTTCGGGTTCACCAAGTTGTTTTCTGACGGCAATTGGCAATTAATCCAACACACACGATTGTACAGGGAATTGATATCCGGGGGACCATCGTTGGATTTGAAGGAATAACCTTCGTTGGCCGATCCAGTGGAATGTTTTTTGTTATTTTTACAGGGAGTGCATTGTTAATGTATTGTGGATTCCTAATTGTGGGGAGATATTGAGGGCTGAAGTGGCTTCCTTCAGGAGCGGAGAGAGATCGACGCGTCTAGCCCGGCTGAAGCGCTCAGATCTGGGATAGCCTACTGAGGAGTTATCATCCATCCAAGGTATGAACTTCACTGTCACAACTCACAGCGCTCATATTATTATTTTATTGACAGTAAACACACACATATTATCCCTACCAGTCCCTTGGGTATGCGATCCATTACGCGCAACAAATGATATCCAGGTCCAATAGTGTGTATTTTCCAATTAATTGGGAACGGTAACATTATAATAACGACTGGGGGATATGTATAATGAAATATTCCACAAACGTGTGGAGATTTCGCTCCGTTTCATTCTGAGAGTGAATACTTGTTTGCTTTCCGACCGTGGGCTTGTGTGTTGGCGGTTGATATTCACCGCATGATCTTTGCACTGATGACTACTGACGTGAGATGTTTACCCCTACACTACTGGTATTGATTTCTCTATGAGGGACAGTGACCCCGTCTACCGTCGAAAATTACCATTCCATATACAATATGTCATAAATGAGCTAAAACTCACCACGAAATCTCTCCCTCTGGGGTCACGAAATGCGCTTTTTATGAGGACCTTCCAGTGAGGAATATTTTAAATAAATATATATTACTTGCCTAATGATGATTTTTTTGGTGGGGATACCTCAGCCCAACCTAGACAAATAGGCACATGGCTTGAACGTAATATGCGAATAGTAAGGTAATAAATATTCAATATTACCATTCCAATATATCAGCAGAGAATAGCCTACCCAGCAATATACTATAGTTTGAAGAATCTTAAATGGATCAATTGTAAATGTCCATTCATTTCTAAATTAGTTACTTTAAAAAAGTAGTTGTCTATTATAATTTATAAAACAGTCATATGCTTATGGGTAGCCAATGCGCCCTTCCAATTGAAGCTCTTGTAGCACCTGTAGCTTTTACACACTTTTTCAATGCACATTCCCTCTTATTCAGCCTAGGCCTCTTTATCAACAGGCAGTATGCTATAGTTTATAGCTAAATGGCAATATCTGATCATGACAGCCACACTGGCTGTGACATTACAGGGTTATCCGGTCTTTCTGGCCTCTCCTGTTCCAAGCTGTCTCCTTCCACAAAGGCGTCTAACCTGCTTTGCAATAGATGGTCTTGGCATTTACGCAAGTGAGAGGATATACTGTTGAAATATTACTGATGAATAAAGACACTTAATTGTTGAAAGTCTACAGACATGCAGTTGACATCTTACCGAGAGTATGTAGAGCATCTACAGATGGACTTTCCAAATAAAGTGTTACCCCAGCCTTCGCTGTGTTTTTGCTGGTGACTTTATTGTGGTTTCGTGGTGCGGGACACATGAAACGATGGTGTGGGACACATGAAACCATAGAGATGAAACTCACACCTCTGAGTAGTATCTCACTTAGGATGATATTGATAAAGGATTGTATGGGGAGATTGAGGGCGCATCGACACATCATTCGGTCGTTTCATGCAATTACCTCCTCTCTTCGCCCTATATAATTTACATTTTAGTCAATTAGCAGACACTCTTATCCAAAGCGATTTACAGGAGCAATTAGGATTAAGTGCCTTGCTCAAGGGGGGCACATCATCAGATTTCTCACCTAGCCGCTCAGGGATTCGAACCAGCGACCGTTCTGTTACTGGCCCAACGCTCTTAAACGCTAGGCTAGCTGGCACTCTAATTTGGCTACCATAGCTACCATCTAATTTAAGCACCTCAAAATAAATTGTCTAAACTTCGACGTAGGCCATGATGGGCAAAAACTGCACTTTATTAGCCAACCACGACTTACCCAAGCCTACCACTGTAGTCCAGCATAGGCTAGTGAAAGATGAAGCAAGCATTTGGGGGAGAATGGTTTCGGGTTCAAGGATATTCACCAAGATTATCTGCCCGCTGGTAAAATGCCAAGCTCCCCAGCTCGTCTGATTCATTTGCATGCGGGGATCACGCAATCAAAAATTATTAGATGCGAGCTAACAACGTATTTCTATTGACGTTGCTTAGGTTTAGGCCTACATAGCCTACCAGAAAAGATGTCAAAAACATGAACGTGTTGCTGGATTTTAAACTGGAGGCCTACGGTGTAGGCCTAGATTGGTCAAGCAAAATATTGTGGACTATTCCATAGAATTTACATACTCACAAGCAACAAAGTAACACAGGCCAGTTGGTTATCGTCAGCCCACCTGGTTCCATGTAGGTTGGGTTATGCATAAGCTTGATTATCAACACAATTGGCCAGTACTTCAATATCACGTGCCAAGTGGGAATCTGGGGTCGTTACAAGAGCCTGGCTCATTCAGTGTGTGTTTTCCCTTGAATGTCAAGAATCTTGCCTCATTTGAACCGTGAGTATTTTTAATAATTTCTGTATTTATTAACAGAGTAGGGTAGCCTATAGTTGTTTGCTCATATTATTGACAGTGTTCACTATGTAGCCAATTAGCCTTGAACTATTGTCGACCTACCAAAGACACTTGTGACATGTTGCAATGGAATGAGCAGGGAATGCAGAGAAAGGCTAAACTCAAAAAATAAATAGCACTTGTGTAAAATTAAAGATCTGAGTCGATAGGTTCACTGAAGCCGTAGGCTTCTTAGCTGTGTGCCCTAGACCTCATGAGAATGGGTGTGGTGGATAATGTGTCTATGCTTCAGACTATGCATTTCCATGGCCTGTTTTGGGTTCAGAAAGTCTTATTCCAACTGTAAACATAGTAAATGTGACTTCCAATTCGATATATTGCGATTTTTTTCTACCTACCCTAATTTCAACAGAATTAGACCATGTAGGTAAACAATGGATAGAATCATTGCATTCATTCAGATTCTAGCAGCTATAATAAATATGTTTTTAAAGAGATCACATCATGACTTCTGATATAGGCCTACAGATGTAGGATCTTAATTTGATCACTCTTTTGTTGCTGAGAATTTGTTACTGAGAATTGCAGGAAATGCAAACTCGTAGTGTATTGAAGGTTTAAAAAGGCTTCTAAAGTTTGTAATTTCCATTTTAAAATGTCAGACTTGATTTGCCCTAACGAAAAATTTATCAACACCTACAGAAAAATTCCATTAAGTATAATTAATATATTAATTCACACTTCCAATTGCTGAGGGATTATACCTAGGTGAACAACATCTAGCCTTCATGGTTTGACTATATGCCGCCTTGCCTTCATTTGGTGTTATCTAGCGGTAGTCAATGACATACACATACTAGAGCTAGGGCACTGGCTCTTTGGATCACAGAGGAGGAACATCTCGATGCAATTAAAGACTTTAAGTCTGGGAAAACTCCAGGGTTGGATGTCATACCAGTTGAGGTATACCAAACATTTAAATATACTCACCATTATTAGCATGTTTTAACCACTCCTATGTAAATGGTAGATTATCAGACACTCAAGAAGAAGGTCTGGGAAATATAAAGATCAAGTCCATTTAAAAAAAATTGGAGGCCCCTTACACTTCAGTGTTGTGGTGCAAAAATTCTAGCCAAATGTATAGCACATAGAATAAAAAAGGTATTGTTGGACATTATTCATTCTAATCAGACAGGTTTTTTATATGGACGATACATTGGAGATAATATAAAGCAAGTACTGGAAACAATAGAATACTATGAAAAATCTGGGAAACCAGGCCTACCATTCATAGCAGACTTTGAAAAGGAATTTGTACAACTGGAGTTTATATATAAATGCCTGGAGCATTTCAATTTTGGAGAATCTCTTATAAAATTGGTTAAAATAATGTATAGTAACCCTAGGTGTAAAATAGTAAATAATAGCTATTTGTCTGAAAGTTTTAAACTGTCTAGAGGAGAAAAACAAGGTTGTCCACTATTGTCATATTTATTTATTATGGTCATCGAAATGTTAGCTATTAAAATCAGATCCGACAATAATGTCAAGGGATTAGAAATCCAGGGCTTAAAAACAAAGGTGTCACTGTACGCTGATAATTCATGTTTTCTTTTAAATCCACAACTTGAATCCCTCCACAGCCTCATAGAGGATCTATATACTTTTTCTAACCTCTCTGGATTACAACCAAATTATTATAAATGTACTATATTAGGTATTGGATCACTTAAAAATACAACTTTTACATTACCTTGTAATTTACCAATAAAATGGTCTGGTGGTGATGTGGATATACTCAGATTACATATCCCAAATGAAATGAATGATCTCACTCCAATATATTTTAATTGAAAGTTAGCACAAATAGAAAATATCTTTCTACCATGGAAAGGTAAATACCTATCTATTTGTGGAAAAATCACACTGATTAACTCTTTAGTATTTTCCCAGTTTACCTATTTGCTTATGGTCTTGTCTACACCTAGCAAACAGTTTTTTTTTTATTATATGAGAACAAAATATTCAATTTTATTTGTAACGGCAAGCCAGACAAAATTAAATGGGACTATTTATATCATGAATATGAATTCGGAGAACAGAAATTATTAAATATTAAAGCATTAGACCTATCACTAAAAGCTTCAGTCATACAAAAGTTATACTTAAATCCGAACTGGTTCTCTAGCAAATTAGTAAGATTGTCTCACCCAATGTTCAAGAATGGCCGTTTTCTCTTTATTCAGAATACAACCTCTCCCAAATATCACTATTTCTAAAACAAGCCATAGAAAGTTGGTTGCAATTTAAATTTAATCCTCCAGAAATGGCAGAACAAAAAATGACTAAAATGTAAAAATGCAACAAATATTGTGGTTAAACTCAAATATACAAATTATTTTTTGAAAAAATGTTTTAAAACGGTATACAGTGGGGGAAAAAATTATTTAGTCAGCCACCAATTGTTCAAGTTCTCCCACTTAAAAAGATGAGAGAGGCCTGTAATGTTCATCATAGGTGCACATCAACTATGACAGACAAACTGAGAAAAGAAATCCAGAAAATCACATTGTAGGATTTTTAATGAATTTATTTGCAAATTATGGTGGAAAATAAGTAATTGGTCACCTATAAACAAGCAAGATTTCTGGTTCTCACAGACCTGTAACTTCTTCTTTAAGAGGCTCCTCTGTCCTCCACTCGTTACCTGTATTAATGGCACCTGTTTGAACTTGTTATCAGTATAAAAGACACCTGTCCACAACCTCATACAATCACACTCCAAACTCCACTATGGCCAAGACCAAAGAGCTGTCAAAGGACACCAGAAACAAAATTGTAGACCTGCACCAGGCTGGGAAGACTGAATCTACAATAGGTAAGCAGCTCGGTTTGAAGAAATCAACTGTGGGAGCAATTATTAGGAAATGGAAGACATACAAGACCACTGATAATCTCCCTCGATCTGGGGCTCCACGCAAGATCTCACCCCGTGGGGTCAAAATGATCACAAGAACGGTGACCAAAAATCCCAGAACCACACGGGGGGACCTAGTGAATGACCTGCAGAGAGCTGGGACCAAAGTAACAAAGCCTACCATCAGTAACACACTACGCCGCCAGGGACTCAAATCCTGCAGTGCCAGACGTGTCCCCCTGCTTAAGCCAGTACATGTCCAGGCCCGTCTGAAGTTTGCTAGAGTGCATTTGGATGATCCAGAAGAGGATTGGGAGAATGTCATATGGTCAAATGAAACCAAAATAGAACTTTTTGGTAAAAACTCAACTCGTCGTGTTTGGAGGACAAAGAATGCTGAGTTGCACCCAAAGAACACCATACCTACTGTGAAGCATGGGGGTGGAAACATCATGCTTTGGGGCTGTTTTTCTGCAAAGGGACCAGGACGACTGATCCGTGTAAAGGAAAGAATGAATGGGGCCATGTATTGTGAGATTTTGAGTGAAAACCTCCTTCCATCAGCAAGGGCATTGAAGATGAAACGTGGCTGGGTCTTTCAGCATGACAATGATCCCAAACACACCGCTCCGGGCAATGAAGGAGTGGCTTCGTAAGAAGCATTTCAAGGTCCTGGAGTGGCCTAGCCAGTTTCCAGATCTCAACCCCATAGAAAATCTTTGGAGGGAGTTGAAAGTCCGTGTTGCACAGCGACAGCCCCAAAACATCACTGCTCTAGAGGAGATCTGCATGGAGGAATGGGCCAAAATACCAGCAACAGTGTGTGAAAACCTTGTGAAGACTTACAGAAAACATTTGACCTGTGTCATTGCCAACAAAGGGTATATAACAAAGTATTGAGAAACTTTTGTTATTGACCAAATACTTATTTTCCACCATAATTTGCACAAAAAAAATAAAAAATAAAAAAATTCATTAAAAATCCTACAATGTGATTTTCTGCATTTTATTTTCTCATTTTGTTTGTCATAGTTGACGTGTACCTATGATGAAAATTACAGGCCTCTCTCATCTTTTTAAGTGGGAGAACTTGCACAATTGGTGGCTGACTAAATACTTTTTTCCCCCACTGTAATATTCGTAAATTATATCATTGGTAGGACTGGTGGAGTTATGTCCCATATGCAGCTAACGAAAACATATGGAAATGTCTGCTCCAAAATTACAACCAAATAATTGCAGCGTTACTGCAAATATGGAAGAGGAAAGTGGAAGGTGGAAAAACTTGTCTGTCGGCCCTGCATTAAAGAACATAATTGGATAAAGAAAATCGTGATAAATAAAAAGTATACCAGTTTAATTTCAGGACCAAAGGATTACCAGCCATCCCATATAGATTGCAAAATAGTTGGGAAGAGATTTTTGACGTACCAATTCCATGGCATAGTGTTTATAAACTGATAAACAAAACAACGCCGTATTCAGAATTTATAATTTTTCCATTTATATTATTATACAAATTTCTTGCTACCAATAGAATGTTATTTATATGGGGGATACAATCTTCCCAGCTCTGCAGATTTTGCTACGAAGTGACAGAATCATTAGATAATTTGTTTTGGTACTGTCCATTTGTAGCTTGTTTTTGGACACAGGTCCAGGAATGGCTGAAGGATTGCTATATTTACCTGGAGCTAACCCTGCAGATAGCACTACTGGGTGATCTGAAAAGTCATAGTCAATCGATCAATAATATAATAATACTTTTAGCAAAAATGTTTATTTACAATCTGTAGAAACAATGAGAATAGAAGGGTTCAGAACTTTTGTGAAACATCACAGTACAGTAGAAAAATATATGGCAAATAGAAATCCAATATGGATGGTGTCTGAGAGAGATTGGAGGTGTGGCTACAGGTTTTCGAGCATGAACTGCCTTTTGAAGGTCATGCCACAGCATCTCAATAGGATTCAGGTCAGGACTTTGACTAGGCCACTCCAAAGTCTTCATTTTGTTTTTCTTCAGCCATTCAGAGGTGGACTTGCTGGTGTGTTTTGGATCATTTTCCTGCTGCAGAACCCAAGTTCGCTTCAGCTTGAGGTCACGAACAGATGGTCGGACATTCCCCTTCAGGATTTTTTGGTAGACAGCAGAATTGATGGTTCCATTTATCACAGCGAGTTTTCCAGGTCCTGAAGCAGCAAAACAGGCCCAGACCATCACACTACCACCACCATATTTGACTGTTGGTATGATGTTCTTTTTCTGAAATGCGGTGTTACTTTTACGCCAGATGTAATGGGACACACACCTTCCAAAAAGTTCAGCTTTTGTCTCGTCAGTCCACTGAGTATTTTCCCAAAGGTCTTGGGTATCATCAAGATTTTTTCTGGCAAAAATGAGACGAGCCTTAATGTTATTTTTGCTCAGCAGTGGTTTTCGTCTTGGAACTCTGCCATGCAGGCCATTTTTGCCCAGTCTCTTTCTTATGGTGGAGTCATGAACACTGACCTTAACTGAGGCAAGTGAGGCCTGCAGCTCTTTGGATGTTGTTGTGGGTTCTTTTGTGACCTCTTGGATGAGTCGTCGCTGCGCTCTTGGGCTAATTTTGGTCGGCCGGCCACTCCTGGGAAGGTTCACCACTGTTCCATGTTTTTGCCATTTGTGGATAATGGCTCTCACTGTGGTTCCCTGGAGTCCCAAAGCTTTAGAAATGGCTATATAACCTTTTCCAGACTGATGGATCTCAATTACTTTCTTTCTCATTTGTTCCTGAATTTCTTTGGATCTCGGCATGTCTAGCTTTTGAGGATCTTTTGGTCTACTTCACTTTGTCAGGCAGGTCCTATTTAAGTGATTCCTTGATTGAGAACAGGTGTGGCAGTAATCTGGCCTGGGTGTGGCTAGAGGAATTAAACTCAAGTGTGATAAACCACAGTTGAGTTCTGTTATAACAGGGGGGACAAACACTTTTTCACACAGGGCAATGTAGGTTTGGATTTTGTTTTCCCTTAATAATAACAACCTTCATTTCAAAACTGCATTTTGTGTTTACTTGTGTTATCTTTGACTAATATTTAAATTTGTTTGATGATCTGAAACATTTAAGTGTGACAAAAATGCAAACAAATAACAAATCAGGAAGGGGGCAAACACTTTTTCACACCTTTGTATATGTATGTATGTGTATGTGTATGTATGTATGTACAGTTCTATGATAAAGTATTTGCCCCCTTTCAAATTTGCTCTACTTTTGCATATTTGGGATACTGAATGTTATCAGATCTTCAACCAAAAGCTAATATTAGATAAAGGGAACATAAGTGAACAAATAACACAACAATTACATATTTATTTCATAAACAAAGTTATGCAACACCCAATTCCCCTGTGTGAAATAGTAATTGCCCCCTTACACTCAATAACTGGTTATGCCACCTTTAGCTGCAATGACTCCAACCAAATGCTTCCTGTAGTTGTTGATCAGTCTCTCACGTTGTTGTGGAGTAATTTTGGCCCACTCTTCCATGCAGAACTGCTTTAACTCAGTGACGTGTGGGTTTTCAAGCATGAACTGCTCGTTTCAAGTCCTGCCACAACATCTCAATTGGGATTAGGTCTGGACTTTGACTAGGCCATTCCAAAACTTCCAATTTGTTGCTTTTTAGCAATTTTCATGTAGACTTGATTGTGTGTTTTGGATCATTGTCTTGCTGCATGACCCAGCTGCGCTTCAGCTTCAGCTCACAGACGGATGGTCTGACATTCTCCTGTAGAATTCTCTGATACAGAGCAGAATTCATGGTTCCTTCTATTAAGGCAAGTCGTCCAGGTCCTGAGGCTGCAAAGCATCCCCAAACCATCACACCACCACCACCATGCTTGACCTTTGGTATGATGTTCTTACTGT
Source organism: Coregonus clupeaformis (assembly GCF_020615455.1). Classification (NCBI taxonomy): domain Eukaryota; kingdom Metazoa; phylum Chordata; class Actinopteri; order Salmoniformes; family Salmonidae; genus Coregonus; species Coregonus clupeaformis. Next base: position 39,043,633 of record NC_059224.1, read on the forward strand.
GGAATGCAGTCTTTGGTTTTCGCGAGGCATTACTGGAACCAGGTCGTCGATTTTTTTGTTGTTATTCTGTCTCTAACTCTTCCATTAAAATTATAGACTGATCATGTCTTTGTCAGTGGGCAAACTTACAAAATTAGCAGGGGATCAAATTATTTTTTCTCTCACTGTGTGCGAGAAAAAAAAACATATGGGGGATTGGAAGTGATGCAGACAATTACGTTGATGGAAGTTACAATCTATCTGCAATGTTAAAGCTGATCTATACCCTCAAAAGGTATAATCCATATATTAATGCTCAGTTCCTATTGCTGCAGGATTATACCTAGGTAAACAACATCTAGCCTTCATATGATTTCACTCTATGCCGCCTTGCCTTCAATTGGTGTTATCTAGCTGCAGTCAATGACATACACATACCAGAGCTAGGGCAGATTTGTATGATCTCCATAATTCCACTGGCTCTTTGGATCCTACTAAGGTGAACAATATCTAGCCTCTCAACCAGACACAGTGTTCTGGTTCCACTGTCTCTTTGGATCATACCAAGGTGAACAACGTCTAGCCTTCATATGGTTTGGCAAAAAGCAGTCCGTTGGAACGGTTAGACCACAATCATTCTCACTGCAGTTTATCTCATAGGCTAGACTGTGAGATAGAGACACTGTATCCTACTCACCTAGACTAGAGTCTTCCAGCCCTATACTGTACATTCTGCCAAACCACAAGAGACAGCTTCCCATCTCCTCATCACCCCATCAAATATTACACTAGCATACTGCTAGTACAGCGAAATAATAACAACAATATGTGGTGGTAAACTATGTCAAAGCCTGAAATTGTCCCTGATATTTTGTTTCCACCAGCAGCCACACATATTGTCCCAGCATGTTGAGTCTCACTGCACACCATCCTAGCATGCCATATCTCTGTCAGCCATCAACAGTGAGTGGTGTAGTGGAGCGCTTTAGTCTTCATCCGCCCTTAGCAGCAGCCCTGGCTTGGTGATGCTGTGACTTTGTGGATGACGCTATCCCACTATGCTCTGCCTCTTTGACCGGCAACAGTTTGCCTACTTCTGAATAAAGGGGAGAGCCAAACAATAGAGTTGAATGAAATCATTGAAGTAATCCCCTCTGTGCTATGGGGTTTTGGGACCGCCCATTCAGCATGGAAAGAAGCCTCCGTCCATGAGTCCCCAGAGCGGAGAAGAGAATCGGGCCGATTCTGCTGGACAATGGCCTGGCTGGATGGGCCGTCCAGAGTTGGGTCCACCCCCCCCTCACTTCAAACTGGAACAGATAAAAAGCCAGTGTATAAAAATGGAAAGAGTCATGTTCTATGTAATTGGTACAATGTGGTTCATGTAAGATGTACAGAAATGTGTGTGTTTGCCTGGAATAACCTACGACTTCTCTCTGTGTGGACATGACCCTGGCTGTCTGTATGGGTTTTGTTTGTGTGTGTGCATTGGGGAGGGGGGGGGTACTCTACTTATATTGTTGCCGGTAACATTGTAATAATAGTTGCTCACTTACTCCGAAACATATAAGCAAACGTTTAATTTGTTTGCCTTGAGATCTTGTGAGCAGTTGGTAAGCAATTCCTGTGTGGTGCAGTAAAAAGCCTGGTTCACCCTGTAATAGTGAGGTTACACATTAACCAGGGAGGGAAAGATGCAATCGTCCAGTGCTCTCTCACAGAGTCAATCATTCCGCTAGCACGTCTGGAACAATGCCACTTCTTAACCTCCATAAATGTCACTGTGTAATTTGATCCTTGAATTATTCGGCCTTATGCACATTCCAATGAGGGCTCGAGTGAAGTGTGTGAACGGCTTCTCGTTACCATGACGCAGCGGCATCGCAATGGTTAATTACTTGGCAAACTGGTCAGCTTGCTGTGTGTCTTGCTGTTTCTTCTGCAACTGCTTTTATGTCGCTAAATTACATTATGAGATTACATCCCAATATTACACTTTATATACATCACAGAAGACTGAAATATAAGAAAACCATCTGACATAGAAACACCGGCTATTCGTCTGTAATTTATTTTATTTTTTATTATGAAATTATGAAAAATATTACTAACATTCCACCCATGAGGACCACTAAAGGGAGATTTGGTAATTTGACTGCAGGAAAGAGAGCCAGAAAAGCTCAGTCAAGCACAGATAAAGTAAATGTATTTGAAATTATTTAAAGTAGTATTTGAACCCAGGTCTGGTAGCTAGCTGGATGGTTGAGGGAAGGTTGCTGGGGGGTTAGGATATGAATTCCTTGCCACGGGTTTGAGGTAAAACCTTAATACAATGATTGTATGCAATGTCAGCGGGAGGCCTTGGAATAGCAATTAGCCCGTTAAATCTGTTAACCTCCTTCAGTGTGGAAGCGCAATGCTCTCCAAGAGAAAGGAGGGAGAGAGGAAGATGAGAGGAAGGAGGGAGGAGAGCAAAGGAGGGAGGGAGTATAGGAGGGATAAGGTAAAAGAGAGATCTAGAGAGGTGAATCAAAGGAGGGTGGGAGTATGGAGAGACAGAGGGAGAGAGAGAGACAGAGAGATGTACAATGAGGGGATTTGTAATGGGTCTTTGTGAGCTGAATTTAGCGTGCAGCAAGCTAGCAGAGGACACAGCATCACAGGTGTAGGGCACATGTGTGGGTGTAATACCCAGTGCACAAGTCACAATGCCTTTTCATTCACAAATCCATTGGTTTCTATAATATTCACGTTGATAGAAATGGAACGAGGAAGCTACTAGTTTCCAAGGCATCCTACAACAGCAGAGGTCTCTCTCTCTCTCTCTCTCTCTCTCTCTGGCTCTCTCTCGCGTGTGATCTTCAGAATTGTCACGCGTTGCTCAGACACACATCTCTCCAGCACTGCTAATGAGGGAGGTGGGGAGAGCCGGCCTGTGTTGATCTATTAGCCGAAAAGCAGCCAAATGGCACACTATTCTCTATGTTGTACACTACTTTTGACCTGTGCCCGTAGCACTATGTAAGGAATAGGGTGCCATTTGGGACTTAACCCCAGTCTCTCACAGCCCCTTGCCCCATCCATCACAACGAAACTAGTCAAACCCCACACACTTATCATATCTCATAATATGATAATACATATTTACTACATATGTATTTACAGCCTAAAGGGTCATGTTAAACATATCTGTTACAGTGGCATAATGATACATGATTAGGTGGACACTGATGCTTCTTTCTAGTTTGTTATCTATCACCAACTCTGGCCTTTCTAGGTTTTCACTAAACAGGTCCATGATGAAGTCAGTTGGTTGGATGGGTTTTTAGTGGTGGCCTGTGTTTTTCCTCACCAGCGGTACAGAATTCAATGCAGCCTGTTCTCCCAGGCCTCCTCGGAGGGTTGAGAAATGTCTGTGGCATGACTGACTCGCTGAGAGGCGGAGACGAAAGCCCAGGTATTTTGTACCTCTGAAAAGCTCTCCACACTCTACCACACACACAAACACAGACGAGTACACAAGTACACATACATTGACACACTCAAACTACACACACACACACACACACTTTATAATTCTGCCTGTTTGGAGACCCAGAATTAGACAGCAGAACTGAGTCTCTCTCTCCCACTTGCTCACCCTTGATCGTAGATTGCAGCTGATGTTCCGTACGAGTCTCATTAGTGCATCTCTCCTGCCTGGGTATGAGTAGCATTCTGTGGGTATGCACTTGAGTACCCTATATGTCATTTATTGTGTGTGTGTGTGCACGTGTGTGAGAAAGAGTCTCTCTCACGGTATACTGGTTCAGGCTGTGGGGTTAAGTAGAGAGATCTCTCTCTGGGCCTCTGATCCGCCCCAACTCTGCATCATTAGAGTTAGAGTCAGAAAGTAAAGGATAGAGGTAGGGAGAGATAGAGAGAGGGAAAGAGAAGAGAGAAAGATAGAGGGAGAGAGAGAAACAGAAAGGCCTAATGTTCCACAGCCGTGATAGGGGCCTCTGCAATTAGCACAGCGGACAACATCAAGTACCGTGACCTTAAACAGAAATCTGTTTTATTAAATGTAGATACTTTGTTCATCTTATTCTCTCTATCCCTCTCTATCGCTCCCTCCCTCCTGTGCATGTAGAGGTTGGTACTGTGGCTGTCGAGCAGAGGGGGTTGGTTGTCACGGCGCTGCCCTCTCCTCTTTTCCCCTTCAACCCCTCTTCTCTCTTCTCATGTAGTGTGTGATGAGTTTTGAAACGGGGAAGAAATGTTAATAGCTGAAGTGGCCAGTGGAAGATTTAAAAAAGCACTGTCTCTCTCTCTCTTTCTCCTATTATTTTGCCTCATTAAAAAGACACCAGGGGACCAGACTTCCAGGAAATTAAGGTTTATTTTCCTCTTCTCTTATTTTTGCAATGCACACACACATACTGTACTCACACTCACACACATACAGTGGGGAGAACAAGTATTTGATACACTGCCGATTTTGCAGGTTTTCCTACTTACAAAGCATGTAGAGGTCTGTAATTTTTATCATAGGTACACTTCAACTGTGAGAGACGGAATCTAAAACAAAAATCCAGAAAATCACATTGTATGATTTCTAAGTAATGAATTTGCATTTTATTGCATGACAAAAGTATTTGATACATCAGAAAAGCAAAACTTAATATTTGGTACAGAAACCTTTGTTTGCAATTACAGAGATCATATGTTTCCTGTAGGTCTTGACCAGGTTTGCACACACTGCTGCAGGGATTTTGGCCCACTCCTCCATACAGACCTTCTCCAGATCCTTCAGGTTTCGGGGCTGTCGCTGGGCAATACGGACTTTCAGCTCCCTCCAAAGATTTTCTATTGGGTTCAGGTCTGGAGACTGGCTAGGCCACTCCAGGACCTTGAGATGCTTCTTACGGAGCCACTCCTTAGTTGCCCTGGCTGTGTGTTTCGGGTCGTTGTCATGCTGGAAGACCCAGCCACGACCCCTCTTCAATGCTCTTAATGAGGGAAGGAGGTTGTTGGCCAAGATCTTGCGATACATGGCCCCATCCATCCTCCCCTCAATACGGTGCAGTCGTCCTGTCCCCTTTGCAGAAAAGCATCCCCAAAGAATTATGTTTACACCTCCATGCTTCACGGTTGGGATGGTGTTCTTGGGGTTGTACTCATCCTTCTTCTTCCTCCAAACACGGCGAGTGGAGTTTAGACCAAAAAGCTCATTTTTTGTCTCATCAGACCACATGACCTTCTCCCATTCCTCCTCTGGATCATCCAGATGGTCATTGGCAAACTTCAGACAGGCCTGGACATGCGCTGGCTTGAGCAGGGGGACCTTGCGTGCGCTGCAGGATTTTTAATCCATGACGGCGTAGTGTGTAACTAATGGTTTTCTTTGAGACTGTGGTCCCAGCTCTCTTCAGGTCATTGACCAGGTCCTGCCGTGTAGTTCTGGGCTGATCCCTCACCTTCCTCATGATCATTGATGCCCCACGAGGTGAGATCTTGCATGGAGCCCCAGACCGAGGTTGATTGACCGTCATCTTGAACTTCTTCCATTTTCTAATAATTGCGCCAACAGTTGTTGCCTTCTCACCAAGCTGCTTGCCTATTGTCCTGTAGCCCATCACAGCCTTGTGCAGGTCTACAATTTTATCCCTGATGTCCTTACACAGCTCTCTGGTCTTGGCCATTGTGGAGAGGTTGGAGTCTGTTTGATTGAGTGTGTGGACAGGTGTCTTTTATACAGGTAACGAGTTCAAACAGGTGCAGTTAATACAGGTAATGAGTGGAGAACAGGAGGGCTTCTTAAAGAAAAACTAACAGGTCTGTGAGAGCCAGAATTCTTACTGGTTGGTAGGTGATCAAATACTTATGTCATGCAATAAAATGCAAATTAATTACTTAAAAATAATACAATGTGATTTTCTGGATTTTTGTTTTAGATTCCTTCTCTCACAGTTGAAGTGTACCTATGATAAAAATTACAGACCTCTACATGCTTTGTAAGTAGGAAAACCTGCAAAATCGCCAGTGTATCAAATACTTGTTCTCCCCACTGTATATACACACACCTCAACGCATTGTTAAACAGCTATGACTCAAGATTGCAGCAGAGTGATGGAGGCATGTATGAGGAGGAAGAGGAGGAGGACAAAGAGAAGGCAAATCGGTCATTCCACATTTCTTCTTTCAGCATGCCAGACCATACACAGTGTCTGAGGAGAGGGATGGGGGGGGGGCGATTAGAAGTCATCCTTTCAAAAACAAGGACGTGAGAAACTCCACAGATTAACCCCCGGTGACCTGCCTCCTTCTCCCCCCGGTTGCAGCAAGCATTAGACTTTCCACACGCAGAGAAAATATAATATACATGAATTACAGCCAGGGGAGAAAAGGGAAGGGGAAAAAACTGCCAGCTACACACAAAAAATGCGAGTTTCTCACGTCTTTGTTTTTGAAAGCAAAGAACCCTTTTGTGAACTGTAAAAATACATTGAAGAGCTCAAAGGGTTATTTAAGTCATTATGATCCCACATAGAACCATCAACCTTCCCAAAGAACCCTTTGAGCTCTTCAATGTATTTTTGGAGTTCACAAAAGGGTTCTTTAGCTTTCTTAGGGGCGTGGTTTACGTACAGGTCTTTTTGTGCAACCGTGACTGAGAGTGTTATTCCTGTTTATGTAATGTGTTGTTTTATGCCTTTACATATTACTGTATATATGATTATGGCTAGTGACGGTGCCTTGTGAAAGACTTACGTATGGCCGACTAAATCAATCATTAGTCATCAATTCTCTCCTCAGGGACCCCCAGTTGTTCCAGAGGTAGCTCACTTGATATAACTTGTCAATTAACACAATAATTAATATCTATGGAATTTTTACAACATAATATGGCTGACCAGAATAAAAAACCCTTTATGGTTCTTCAAAATGCTCCACAAAGAACCTTTTAGATTGAGAAATGTTCTTTATAGAACCACTATCCATAAAGGTTCTATAAAGAACCATGAAAAAAAGGTTCTATACAGCCCCAAAAAGGGTTGTAACTAGGGCTGTTGCGGTGACCGTATTACTGCCACACCGGCGGTCACGAGTCATGAAGGCAGTCAAATTCCATGTGACCATTTAGTCACAGTAATTAGGCTTCTCCATGCTCTGATGTTGCTGCTGGTCATTAGTAGCCTACCAGACTTGCCAACTGCCTGGTACTCAGCACTCTATTGTCCCTCTAATCACTCTGACATGTAATCAAAAAATCGAATCAAACACTTCATGAGAGCCGATGAGCTCATGTTGCGCAACATTTCTACAGGCTATGCAATTGCGTGAGAAAACAGAGTGATGGCCTCTACTAAAAAGAGGAGGATCCCTTCAGCTTTCTATAGGCTAGGCCTACTACTGTATATTTATTTCTCAACTTTCCTAATATTAAGCACATTGCTTATATTTACAACACGAGTATAGCCTATCTGGCTGGCATGAAAATGAACCACGGGAAAAGCGTCATCCATTCGCTATTTAAGTGCATAGATTACAGGTATTTTTTCCCGCTGCCCCTGTTTCGATACAGGGGCTGTCACGCCCTGACTCTGGGGACTCTTATTTGTTGAGTCAGGGTGTGATTTTCTATGTTGTATTTTCTATGTTTGGATCTAGTATGTTCTAGATCTATGTTGGCCGGTGTGGTTCCCAATCAGAGGCAGCTGTCGCTCGTTGTCTCTGATTGGGGACCATACTTAGGCAGCCTATTGGCACTAGTGGGTTGTGGGATCTTGTTCCGTGTTAGGTATGTTGTTTGTGTACCTTGGACTTCACGTTTCGTTTGTTGTTTTGTCGTTGTGTTTATTAGTCAAATAAACATGTATGCATATCACGCTGCGCCTTGGTCTGACCCGTTCATGAACGAACGTGACAGGGGCATGATAATGGTCCATTCTAAATCAAAACAAATTTCACACACATATTATTTAGTATATGTAAAGACAAGATAAAATCAAGAATAGTCCGGTGTAGAGCCTAACATAAGCAGCGAGTGGGTTTCAAGTTTGGGGAAGATAATTTTCACCATAAAAATGCACCTTTATAAAAAAAGCATTACATGCATAATTGCATTTGCGGTCACTTTTGATAATGTGAAGAAATAGCCTGATAGTTTATCAGCATTTTAAACTGAACGTTCTGATCTGTTGCATCAGCCACATTGTGTAAAAAGGTTTTTTGATGCTAGTGGTTGTATTAATTTGGGAGGTATCACATCCCACAACTGTCCCATAGTTGGCTTGGGAAAGTATTAACCCCCCTTGGAATTTTTTTCTAGTGAAACAAACAAGAAATAGGACGAAAGAAACTGAACACTTGAACGTGCATAACTATTCTCCCCCCAAAGTAAATACTTTGTAGAGCCACCTTTTGCAGCAATTACAGCTGCAAGTCTATTGGGATATGTCTCTATAAGATGGCACATCTAGACATTGGGATGTTTGCCCATTCTTCAAGACAAAACTGCTCCAGCTTCTTCAAGTTGGATGGGTTCCGCTGGTGTACAGCAATCTTTAAGTCATACCACAGATTCTCAATTGGATTGAGGTCTGGGCTTTGACTAGGCCATTCCAAGACATTTAAATGTTTCCCATTAAACCACTCGAGTGTTGCTTTAGCAGTATGCTTAGGGTCATTGTCCTACTGGAAGGTGAACCTCCATCCCAGTCTCAAATCTCTGGAAGACTGAAACAGGTTTCCCTCAAGAATTTCCCTGTATTTAGCGCCATCCATCATTCCTTCAATTCTGACCAGTTACCCAGTCCCTGCCGATGAAAAACATCCCCACAGCATGATTCTGCCACCACCATGCTTCACTGTGGGGATGGTGTTCTTGGGGTGATGAGATGTGTTGTATTTTCCTTGATGGCCAAAAAGCTCAATTTTAGTCTAATCTGACCAGAGTAACTTCTTCCATATGTTTGAGGAGTCTCCCACTTGCCTTTTGGCGAACAACAAACGTGTTTGCTTATTTTTTTCTTGAAGCAATGGCTTTTTTCTGGCCATTCTTCTGTAAAGCCCAGCTCTGTGGAGTGCATGGCTTAAAGTGGTCCTGTACACAGATACTCCATTCTCTGCTGTGGAGCTTTGCAGCTCCTTCAGGGTTATCTTTGGTCTCTTTATTACCTCTCTGATTAATGCCCTCTTGCCAGGTGAGTTTTGACGGGCGGCCCTCTCTTGGCAGGTTTGTTGTGGTGCCATATTATTTCCATTTTTTTATAATGGAGCTCCGTGGGATGTTCAAAGTTTAGGATATTTTTTATAACCCAACCCTGATCTGTACCTCTCCACAACTTTGTCCCTGACCTGTTTGGATAACTCCTTGGTCTTCATGATGCTGCTTATTTTATTTATTTTATTTTTGGTCATTTAGCAGACGCTCTTATCCAGAGCGACTTACAGGAGCAATTAGGGTTAAGTGCCTTGCTCAAGGGCACATCGACAGATTTTTCACCTAGTCGGCTCGGGGATTAGAACCAGCGACCTTTCGGTTACTGGCACAACGCTCTTACCCACTAAGCTACCTGCCGCCCTTACCCACTAAGCTACCTGCCGCTACCTGCCGCTTGGTGGTGCCCCTTGCCTAGTGGTGTTGCAGACTCTGGGGTGTTTCACAACAGGTTTATATATACACTGAGATCATGTGACAGATCATGTGACACTTAGATTGCACACAGGTGGACTTTATTTAACTAATTATGTGACTTCTGAAGGTAATTGGTTGCACAGATCTTATTTAGGGGCTTCATAGCAAAGGGGTGAATTTATATGCATGCACAACATTTACGTTATTTATTTTCTTTAATTTTTTTAAACAAGTAATTTTTATCATTTCACTTCACCAATTTGGTGGAATGTCCGAACCTTTGTAGAAGATGAGTGAGGCCTTTTCTAACCATGTTTGTTTGTTTTTTCTTTGTATTTTTTTTCATCTACAGGCCGAAGCTGTGCCAGTCGAGCGGAGTAATGGCGCTGAGGTGGGGTGCCACCCTGGTATTGGCCGCCATGCTGCTGGTTTACTGTGGCGCCTCCCCCACCGACATTCTCTACCGGATGCGCGAGGAGCAGCCTCCCAACACGTTGATCGGCAGCCTGGCATCGGATGAGGGCCTGCCTGACTCGGGCCACCTGTACAAGCTGGAGGTGGGCAGCCCTTACCTTCGTGTGGATGGCAAGACGGGTGACATCTATACCACGGATAGCCCCATTGACCGTGAGACGCTGCGGGACTGCCGCAACTTGTTCGAGGGCGACAAGTGCTTCCTGGAGTTCGAGGTGTCCATCACGGACCTGATGCAGGGCCAGGGACCGCGGCTGATTGAGGGCCTCATCGAGGTGCAGGACGTTAATGACAACACACCCCAGTTCGCCTCGCCCATCCTCACACTGTCCATCCCAGAGAACACACACATCGGGGCCGTCTTCTTCATCCCCATGGCCAGCGACAAGGACTCGGGCCACAATGGCGTGGCCGAGTATTCACTTAGTGCCGGGCCTAACGCCGACCAACTCTTCAGCCTACAGGTGGCCGAGGACACGGATGAGAAGTTGCCGCAGCTCATCGTCATGGGCAACCTGGACCGCGAGCAGAAAGACTCATACGACCTTAACATCCGCGTGGTGGACGGGGGCACACCCCCGCGCGCCAGCAGTGCCCTGCTGAGGGTCACCGTCACCGACCAGAATGACAATGCACCCAAGTTCGAGAGGAGCCACTACGAGGTTGAGCTGGCCGAGAACAGCCCAATGGGACACTCAGTTCTGCAGGTACAAGACACACATATACCTACAGCACATACACACAGACTATTTCATTTTTTTTTTTTTTTACAGTTTAGTCATTTAGCAGACCAGAGTGACTTACAGTTAGGTTGACATACACTCATAGACTCACTCACTCACTCACTCATTCACTCACTCACACACTGTCTCTCTCTCCCTCTTTCAGAGCATTTCAAACATGAAAATAACTGCCATTTCTTGCTGTGGGGCCAATTATTTTAGTAAAAAACAAAAACAAGTAGATTCAGTCCTTTATTTATTTATTTATTTATTTTTTAAACAGCCTTTAAACTCAGACTTTGTGGTTCAGCTATTCAACTCCCCACACCAAATGTATTCTTCACAAATGAGATCTGGTGGAGAGACTGGGTGAGAGAGGAGCTGTTGAACTAACTCTCACTGACATCCCAAGAGCCCGGAAGCCCCTCAAACTCCACTTGACAAACACCCTTATTACATAAGGCTCCCTCTTTCCCATGGGGCCCGTGCACCGATGCAAAACAACAGGGTTAAGGTTAAGAAAATTATTAAACCAAATCATATTCTCCTCAGCAAATAAATTGTTCTTCCTCTTCCCTCTGTCACTTAAACATCAGCTTTAGAAAACACTATTGAATTATTGACAGGTTCTGAGAATTGCATATTGGATTGCAATGCAAACACAGCCGTTAACGTGAGCCCTACAGTTGGCCGGGTTCCAGGAGCAATTTGAGGCAAAGTGTCCAGGCATGAAATTGGTATAAATACTGTTCATCTCTTAGTCAACAATTAGTCCATGTGATCATGAGCGTCTCAAGAGTATTTACTTTCATGATTATCTTGCTAAGGGAGCAGTGGCAATTGAAAGGCAAGGGAAGAAAAATTGACTAATTTGATGACTTAAAGGAGAAATCCACTCCAAAACTATCTTTTTATTTATTTTTTATTAGTCAACTGTTGATACAGTCCCAAAATGTTTTGCATGTCAGAAGTCATGTTTTCAAGATATAGGATTTTCAAGAAGCAGTGTAACTTTCCACATCATCATGATGCTGAATTTTGCATGTGTCAAGTTACACTTTGCTTCTTGAAAGTCCAATATCTTGAACACTTGACTGCTGACATGCAAAACATTTGTGACTGTATTACCAGTGGACTAATGGAAAAAATACAAAAACATTGTTTGTGAGTGGACTTTTCCTTTAAACAGGTCAGACGTGTCAATCAAGCATTTCTTCTTCCTCAATGGAAGTCTCTTCAAATTCCTGTTAACGATTCCCTTATGTTCCGGGTCAATTTGATGTAATCTTTCCACCATGACCCTTCATCTACTTACCTAAGTATGGGTCTCAAAATTGTAAAACATGTAATAAAAAACAGTATAATAATAATAGACCCAGTACCGGAAAAGTGAAGTCCATGATGTTCTGGGAAAACTGGACCTGCAATTTGACCCGTTCTATTTGACCTTGACCTTGGTCAATATACACTACATGGCCTCCTGCTCGTCGAACATCTCATTCCAAAATCATGGGCATTAATATGAAGTTGGTCCCCCCTTTGCTGTTGTAAGATCCTCCACTTTTCTGGGAAGGCTTTCCAATAGATGTTGGAACATTGCTAAAGGGACTTGCTTCTATTCAACCACAAGAGCATTAGTGAGGTCAGGCACTGATGTTGGGCGATTAGGCCTGGCTCTTAGTCGGCGTTCCAATTCATCCCAAAGGTGTTCAATCAAATCAAATCACATACACATGTTTAGCAGATGTTATTGTGGGTGTAGCGAAATGCTTGTGCTTCTAGATCCGACAGTGCTAACAAGTATATCTAACATCTAACAGATATCTAACAAGTAATATGTAACAATTTCACAACATATACCCAATACACACAAATCTAAGTAAGGAATGAATTAAGAATATATGCATATATACAGTACCAGTCAAAAGTTTGGACACACCTACTCATTCCAGGGTTTTTCTTTATTTGTGCTATTTTCTACGTTGTAGAATAATAGAGAAGACATCAAACTATGAAATAACACATATGGAATCAAGTAGTAACCAAAAAAGTGTTAACCTCTTAAGGATCTGACCTTTTTTTTTCAATTTTTGCCAAAAATGACATACCCAAATCTAACTGCCTGTAGCTCAGGACCTGAAGCAAGGATATGCATATTCTTGATACTATTTGAAAGGAAACACTTAGAAATTTGTGGAAATGTGAAATTAATGTAGGAGAATATAACATATTAGATCTGGTAAAAGATAATACAAACAAAAAAATGTGCATTTTCTATTATTTATTTAGATCCATCATCTTTGAAATGCAAGAGAAAGGCCACAATATAATATTGCAGTTTAGGCGCAATTTAGATTTTAGCCATCAGATGGCAGTAGTGGGTGTGCAACATTTCAGATTGATCCAGTGAAGCATTGCAATACTGGACTGTATTTTCGACATAAAGTCGAAAAATACAACAGAAAATATATATACAGTGTGTGCAAATGTAGCAAGTTATGGAGGTAAGGCAATAAATAGGCTATAATGCAAAATAATTACAATTAGTATTAACACTGGAATGATAGATGTGCAAGAGATAATGTGCAAATAGAGATACTGGGGTGCAAATGAGCAAAATAAATAACAATATGGGGATGAGGTAGTTGGGTGGGCTAATTTCAGATGGGCTGTGTACAGATGCAGCGATCGGTAAGCTGCTCTGACAACTGACGCTTAAAGTTAGTGAGGGAGATAAGAGTCTCCAGCTTCAGAGATTTTTGCAATTCGTTCCAGTCATTGGCAGCAGAGAACTGGAAGGAATGGCGGCCAATGGAGGTGTTGGCTTTGGGGATGACCAGTGAGATATACCTGCTGGAGCGCATACTACGGGTGGGTGTTGCTATGGTGACCAATGAGCTAAGATAAGGCAGGGATTTGCCTAGCAGTGACTTATAGATGACCAGGAGCCAGTGGGTTTGACGACGAACATGTAATGAGGACCAGCCAACAAGAGCGCACAGGTCACAGTGGTGGGTAGTGTATGGGGCTTTGGAGACAAAACGGATGGCACTGTGATAGACTACATCCAATTTGCTGAGTAGAGTTTTGGAGGCTATTTTGTAAATGACATCGCTGAAGTCAAGGATCGGTAGGATAGTCAGTTTTACGAGGGCATGTTTGGCAGCATGAGTGAAGGAGGCTTTGTTGCGAAATAGGAAGCCGATTCTAGATTTAACTTTGGATTGGAGATTCTTAATGTGAGTCTGGAAGGAGAGTTTACAGTCTAACCAGACACCTAGGTATTTGTAGTTGTCCACATACTCTAGGTCAGACCCGTCGAGAGTTGTGATTCTAGTCAGGTGGGCGGGTGCCAGCAGCGTTTGATTGAAGAGCATGCATTTAGTTTTACTAGTGTTTAAGAGCAGTTGGAGGCTACTGAAGGAGTGTTGTATGGCATTGAAGCTCGTTTGGAGGTTTGTTAACACAGTGTCCAATGAAGGGCCAGATGTATACAAAATGGTGTCGTCTGCGTAGAGGTGGATCTGAGAGTCACCAGCAGCAAGAGCGACAGCAATGATATACACAGAGAAAAGAGTCGGCCCAAGAATTGAACACTGTGGCACCCCCATAGAGACTGCCATAGGTCTAGACAACAGGCCCTCCGATTTGACACATTGAACTCTATCTGAGACGTAGTTGGTGAACCAGGTTAGGCAGTCATTTGAGAAACCAAGGCTATTTAGTCTGCCAATAAGAATGCGGTGGTTGACAGAGTCGAAAGCCTTGGCCAGGTCGATGAAGATGGCTGCACAGTACTGTCTATTATCGATCGCGATTATAATATCGTTTAGGACCTTGAGCGTGGCTGAGGTGCACCCATGACCAGCTCGGAAACCGGATTGCATAGCGGAGAAGGTACGGTGGGATTCGAAATGGTCGGTGATCTGTTTGTTAACTTGGCTTTCAAAAACTTTCGAAAGGCAGGCCAGGATTGATATAGGTCTGTAACAGTTTGGACCTAGAGTGTCACGCCCTTTGAAGAGGGGGATGACCGCGGCAGCTTTCCAATCTCTAGGGATCTCAGATGTTACGAAAGAGAGATTGAACAGGCTAGTAATAGGGGTTGCGACAATTTCGGCAGCTCTTTCAGAACATCAGCTGTCTGAATTTGTGTGAAGGAGAAGCGGGGGGGGGGGGCATGGGCAAGTTGCAGCGGAGGGTGCAGAGCTGGTGGCCGGGGTAGTGGTATCCAGGTGGAAAGCATGGCCAGCCGTAGGAAAATGCTTGTGGAAATTCTCGATGATTATAGATTTATCGGATGGTGATAGTGTTTCCTAGCCTCAGTGCAGTGGGCAGCTGGGAGGAGGTGCTCTTATTCTCCATGGACTTTACAGTGTCCCAAAACTTTTTGGAGTTAATGCTACAGGATGCAAATTTCTGTTTGAAAAAGTTAGCCTTTGCTTTCCTAACTGCTTATGTATATTGGTTCCTGACTTCCCTGAAAAGTTGCATATCACGGGGCCTATTTGATGCTAATGCAGTGCGCCACAGGATGTTTTTGTGCTGGTCAAGGGCAGTCAACTCTGAGGAGAACAGGGGCCATATCTGTTCTTAGTTCTGTATTTTTTTAATGGGGCATGTTTATTTAAGATTGAGAGGAAATTACTTTTAAAGAACAACCAGGCATCCTCTACTGACGGAATGAGATCTATATCCATCCAGGATACCTGGGCCAGGTCAATTAGGAAGGCCTGCTCGCTAAAAGTGTTTTAGGGAGCTTTTCACAGTCATGAGGGCTGGTCGTTTGACCGCGGACCCATTACGGACGCAGGCAATAAGGCAGTGATCGCTGAGATCCTGGTTGAAGACAGCGGAGGTGTATTTAGAGGGTAAGTTAGTCAGGATGATATCTATGAGGGTACCCATGTTTACGGATTTAGGGTTGTACCTGATAGGTTCGTTGATAATTTGTGTGAGATTGAGGGCATCTAGTTTGGATTGTAGGACGGCCAGGGTGTTAAGCATATCCCAATTTAGGTCACCAAGCACTACGAGCAATGAGGATAAATGGTGGGCAATCAATTCACATATGGTGTCCAGGGCACAGCTTGGGGCTGAGGGGGGTCTGTAGCAAGCGGCAACAGTGAGAGACTTATTTCTGGAAAGGTGGATTTTTAGAAGTAGAAGCTCAAACTGTTTGGGCACAGACCTGGATAGTATGATAGAGCTCTGCAGGCTATCTCTACAGTAGATTGCATCTCCACCTCTTTTGGCAGTTCTATCGAGACAGAAAATGTTGTAGTTGGGGATGGACATTTCAGAATTTTTGGTGGCCTTCCTAAGCCAGGATTCAGACACTACTAGAACATCAGGGTAGGCGGAGTGTGCTAACGTAGTGAATAACTCAAACTTAGGAAGTAGAATTCTGATGTTAACGTGAAGAAAACCAAGGCTTTTATGGTTACAGAAGTCAACAAATGATAGCTCCTGGGGAGTAGGAGTGATACTGGGGGCTGCAGGGCCTGGGTTAGCCTCTACATCACCAGAGGAACAGAGGAGGACTAGAATAATGATACGGCTAAAGGATTTAAGAACTGGTCTTCTAGTGCGTTGGGTACAGAGAATAAAAGCGGCAGATTTCCGGGCTTTGTAGAAAAGATTCAGGGCATTATGTACAGACAAGGATATGGAAGGATATGAGTACAGTGGAGGTAAACCTAAGTGTTGGGTAACAATAAAATATATAGCATCACTGGAGGCACCGATAGAGCTGGTCTCGGCGTGTATGGGGGGTGGAACAAAGGAACTATTTGAGGCAGTTTGAGAGGGACATGGGGTTCTACAGTGAAATTGTATAATAGGAACTAACTGGAACAGCAATAGGCAAGGCATATTGACATGGGAGAGAGGCATAAAGCAATCACAGGTGTTATTAGAGAGAGCTAAGACAACAACTGGTAATGGCGATAAAGTTTGGGCTGAGGCTAAACAGAATAAACAGGACAGGGTACCGTGTAAAGGAACAGTCCAGCAGGCATCAGCTGTGCAGCTGAGTGATCATAAGGTCCAGTGAACAGCAGTTCAAATTGGTGCTTCAGCACAGCGAGAAGGAAGCACGGTTGTAGTTTGTGTGTGCTAGCGGGCCGGGGCTAGCAGATGGATCTTTGTGGTCGTCGCAACGGGAAGCCTGTTGAAACCACTGACGATTACATCGGCAAACCAGTCGTGATGGATCGGCAGGGCTCCGTGTCGACTCTAGGAGGTCCCGTCCGGTTGACAGAGAGGTAGATAGCCGGGAGATCTGCTTGACTCAAGGCTAGCTCAAGGCTGATTAGCTAACAACAACGTTCATTTGGTTGGAGCTAGCTAGTTGTGATTATCCAGTGTTAAAGGTCCAGTGATTCCGGCAGAAAATCCGATAGGTTCTGGGTCGATAACTCGCTGTGCAGACAGTGCAGACTGGCCGATAACAGTCCAGACTAGAGCTGGCTGGTAGGTAGTGCAGGACATGGACAATGGAGAAAAAGCCGCTAACGGTGGCTAATAGCAAGTAGCTAGTTAGCTGGTTAGCTGGCTACTCCCGTCCGGTAGACAAAGAGGTAGATAGCCGGGGCTAGCTCAAGGCTCAAGGCTAACTGGTGCTACGAGGGCACACCTGTTAATTGAAATGCATTCCAGGTGACTAGCTCATGAAGCTGGTTGAGATAATGCCAAGAGTGTGCAAAGCTGTCATCAAGGCAATGGGTGGCTATTTTGAAGAATCTCAATTATAAAATATATTTTGATTTGTTTAACACTTTTTTGGTTACTACATGATTCCATATGTATTATTTCATAGTTTTGATGTCTTCACTATTATTCTACAATGTAGAAAATAGTAAAAATAAAACCCTTGAATGAGTAGGTGTGTCCAAACTTTGACTGGTACTGTACAAATATGGACGAGCGATGTCAAAGCGGCATGGAATAAGATACAGTAGAATAGTATAGAATACAGTATATACATATTAGATGAGTAATGCAAAATATGTAAACATTATTAAAGTGGCTAGTGTTCCATTTCTTAAAGTGGCCAGTGATTTCTAGTCTATGTCTATAGGCAGCAGCCTCTAATGTGCTAATGATGGCTGTTTAACAGTCTGATGGCCTTGAGATATAAGCTGTTTTTCAGTCTCTCGGTCCCAGCTTTGATGCACCTGTGCTGACCTCACCTTCTGGATGATAGCGGGGTGAACAGGCAGTGGCTCGGGTGGTTGATGTCCTTGATTATATTTTTGTCCTTCCTGTGACATCAGGTGCTGTAGGTGTCCTGGAGTGCGGGTAGTTTGCCCCTGTTAATACGTTGGGCAGACCGCCCCACCCTCTGGAGAGCCTTGCAGTTGTGGGCGGTGCAGTTGCCGTACAAGGCGGTTATACAGCCCGACAGGATCCTCTCAATTGTGCATCTGTAAAAGCTTGTGAAGGTTTTAGGTGCCAAGACACATTTCTTTAGCCTCCTTGAGGTTGAAGAGGCTCTGTTGCGCCTTTTTCACCACATTGTCTGTGTGGGTGGTCCATTTCAGTTTGTCAGTGATGTGTATGCCAAGGAACTTGAAGCTTACCACCTTCTCCACTGTGGTCCCGTCGATGTGGATAGGGGGGTGCACCCTCTGCTGTTTCCTGAAGTCCACGATCATCTCCTTTGTTTTGTTGACGTTGAGTGAGAGGTTATTTTCCTGGCACCACATTCCCAAAGACCTCACCTCCTCCCTGTAGGCTTTCTCGTCATTGTTGGTTATCAAGCCAACTACTGTTGTCTGCAAAGTTGATGATTGAGTTGGAGACGTGCTTGGCCACGCAATCATGGGTGAACAGGGAGTACGGGCAGAGCACGCACCCTTGTGGGGCCCCAGTGTTTAGGATCAGCGAAGTGGAGGTGTTGTTTCCTGCCTTTACCACCCGGGGGCTGCCTGTCAGGAAGTCCAGGACCCAGTTGCACAGGGCGGGGTTCAGACCAAGGGCCTCAAACTTAATGATGAGCTTGGAGGGTACTATGGTGTTTAATGATGAGCTGTAGTCAATGAACAGCATTCTAACGTAGGTATTCCTTTTGTCCAGATGGGATAGGGCAGTGTGCAGAGTGATGGCGATTGCATCGTCTGTGGATCTATTGGGGCGTTAAGCAATTTGAAGTGGGTCTAGGATGGCAGGTAAGGTAGAGGTGATATGATCCTTGACTAGTCAATGGGGTTGAGGTCAGGGCTCTGTGGAGGCCAGTCAAGTTTTCCACATCGTTCTCGACAAACCATTTCTGTATGGACTTCGCTTCGTCCACGGGGACATTGTCATATTGAAACAGGAAAGGGCCTTCCCCAAACTGTTGGCACAAAGATGGAAGTACAGAATCGTCTATAATGTCATTGTATGCTGTAGCATTAAGATTTCAATTCACTGGAACTAAGGGGCCTAGCCCGAACCATGAAAAACAGCCACAGACCATTATTCCTCCTCCACCAAACTTTACAGTTGGCACTATGTACTGGGGTTGGTAGTGTTCTCCTGGCATCTGCCAAACCCAGATTTGTCCGTCCGACTGCCAGATGGTGAAACGTGATTCATAATTTCCACTGCTCCAGAGTCCAATGGTGACGAGCTTTCCACCACTCCAGCCGAATTTTGGCATTGCGCATGTCACAAGCTGGGCTTGAACTCAGGTCTCAGATGTGGAGAGTTGGGTGTTCTACCCCTTAGCCACAGAGGAGGTATAGTAGGACCCAAACGAAACACCCAAGGCAATACTCCAGGCAAAGTAGATTTAATATAAAAAAGGTATTCTTTTGCACTTCAAAAATAATCCAACAAAAGTTCTTCTCAGAAAGAGGTATACTAACAGAGGTACAGTAAACAAAACAGGAGGACCAAACAAAATAACTCCACGAGGGGAGAAAAACAAAATAAAGATAACTTAGAAAAGCTTACTCGGAAAGACTCTGTGGGACACAGCAGGAGACACATAGCCAGGACTCAAAAACCAAGTGAGGAACAAGGGGAAAAAACACAGCTAAAATACTCTAGGGGAAACAAGGCACAGGTGACCTGGATAAAGCTAATAAGGACACACGAGGAAGAACTAAGGCAGAGGGGAACACAGATGACCTCTAGAGGCCCGGAGACAAACAGGAGGCAGGAAGCTGACAGCGCATGGGGATCTTAGGCTTGTGTGCGGCTGCTCGGTCATGGAAACCCACATCATGAAGCTCCCGACTAACAGTTATTGTGCTGACGTTGCTTCCAGAGGCAGTTTGGAACTCGGTAGTGAGTGTTGCAACGAGGACAGACTATTTGTACGCGTTATGTGCTTCAACACTCACTGTTCTGTGAGCTTGTGTGGGCTACCACTTCGCGGCTGAGCCGTTGTTGCTCCTAGACGTTTCCATTTCACAATAACAGCACTTACTCCATTTAATCCAGACAGCACACCAGATAGAGTGGGGAAAAAAAGTATTTAGTCAGCCACCAATTGTGCAAATTCTCCCACTTAAAAAGATGAGAGAGGCCTGTAATTTTCATCATAGGTACACGTCAACTATGACAGACAAATTACCTGTCCACAACCTCAAACAGTCACACTCCAAACTCCACTATGGCCAACACCAAAGAGCTGTCAAAGGACACCAGAAACAAAATTGTAGACCAGCACCAGGCTGGGAAGACTGAATCTGCAATAGGGAAGCAGCTTGGTTTGAAGAAATCAACTGTGGGAGCAATTATTAGGAAATGGAAGACATACAAGACCACTGATAATGTCCCTCGATCTGGGGCTCCACGCAAGATCACACTCCGTGGGGTCAAAATGATCACAAGAACGGTGAGCAAAAATCCCAGAACCACACGGGGGGACCTAGTGAATGACCTGCAGAGAGCTGGGACCAAAGTAACAAAGCCTACCATCAGTAACACACTACGCCGCCAGGGACTCAAATCCTGCAGTGCCAGACGTGTCCCCCTGCTTAAGCCAGTACATGTCCAGGCCCGTCTGAAGTTTGCTAGAGTGCATTTGGATGATCCAGAAGAGGATTGGGAGAATGTCATATGGTCAGATGAAACTAAAATAGAACTTTTTGGTAAAAACTCAACTCGTCGTGTTTGGAGGACAAAGAATGCTGAGTTGCATCCAAAGAACACCATACCTACTGTGAAGCATGGGGGTGGAAACATCATGCTTTGGGGCTGTTTTTCTGCAAAGCGACCAGGACGACTGATCCGTGTATAGGAAAGAATGAATGGGGCCATGTATCGTGATATTTTGAGTGAAAACCTCCTTCCATCAGCAAGGGCATTGAAGATGAAACATGGCTGGGTCTTTCAGCATGACAATGATCCCAAACACACCGCCCGGGCAACGAAGGAGTGGCTTCGTAAGAAGCATTTCAAGGTCCTGGAGTGGCCTAGCCAGTCTCCAGATCTCAACCCCATAGAAAATTTTTGGAGGGAGTTGAAAATCTGTGTTGTCCAGCGACAGCCCCAAAACATCACTGCTCTAGAGGAGATCTGCATGGAGGAATGGGCCAAAATACCAGCAACAGTGTGTGAAAACCTTGTGAAGACTTACAGAAAACGTTTGACCTGTGTCATTGCCAACAAAGGGTATATAACAAAGTATTGAAAAACTTTTGGTATTGACCAAATACTTATTTTTCACCATAATTTGCAAATAAATTCATAAAAAATCCTACAATGTGATTTTCTGGATTTTTTTTCCTCATTTTGTCATAGCTGACGTGTACCTATGATGAAAATTACAGGCCTCTCTCATCTTTTTAAGTGGGAGAACATGCACAATTGGTGGCTGACTAAATACTTTTTTCCCCACTGTATGTATATTATTTTACTTCTCTAGGGGTATAATTATTTTCTGGAGAACCTTATTTGATTGATTTTTACCGTACATTCTTTCACTCTTTATGCGATATACACTGCAGTGAACACTGGAAGAAGAATTGTCACTGAATTACCACAGTGAATTATTTTAATGTTTGTTTATGTGTCAATTAATCCCATAAGGCATGGGTTGCCAATTGGCGATTTGACACGAAAATAATATGTCATTCATACAGTTGAACATGGCAGCTCTAGCAGGGCAGACATTTGACGAACTGACTTGTTGGAAATTGGCATCCTATGACGGTGCCACGTTGAAAGTCACTGAGCTCTTCAGTACAGGCAATTCTACTGCCAATGTTTGTCTATTGATATTGCATGGCTGTGTGCTCAATTTTATACACCTGTCAGCAATGGGTGTGGCTGAAATAGCCAAATCCACTAATATGAAGGAGTGTAACTTTTGAGGCTGAGCAACACAGGTCTGAAGTCAATTTGACCAGCAATTTGACCTTGGCCTACTTAACTTTTGAACAGTGTGTCCTAGAAACAAGACATTTTCTGTACAGGAATGGTGCTACCATTCTGATCACGTATATTATGCTCAGAGGCTGAGCAACACTGATTTGAAGTCAATTTGAAGTCAACGTGACCATGACCTTTGGCCTTGACTTTTGTGCTAGAGACAAATGGTCTTCTGTGCAGTAAAGATCTATACATTATGATCACAAGGATATAAGTATGCTTTCCCTGTGATGTTCAGAGGCCGACGGATAGTGGTCAAAAGTTTGGCTAAAAATAGGCTAAACATTTCATAAAATGCAATCATTTGATTGATTTATGGATTTGGTACAGTATTCTTTTGAACAGTTGGGTTTATCAACTCAAGGGGAAAAGCATATGAAAGAGGACATTCTCTGCTACTGGAACATACATTTGTGGAAGTTATAATCATATATTTATGTACTTAACTGGTCAAATTGTCCCAGAACATAAACGGTGAAGGCCGAATTGAACATACGTACCAATCAAACGTTTGGACACACCTACTCATTCAAGGGTTTTTCTTTATTTTTACTATTTTCTACATTGTAGAATAATAGTGAAGACATCAACACTATGAAATAACACATATGGAATCATGTAGTAACCAAAAAAGTGTTAAACAAATCAAAATATTTTATATTTGAGATTCTTCAAAGTAGCCACCTTTTGCCTTCATGACAGCTTTACACACTCTTGGCATTCTCTCAACCAGCTTCATGAGGTAGTCACCTGGAATTGATTTCAATTAACAGGTGTGCCTTGTTAAAAGCTAATTTGTGGAATTTCTTTCCTTCTTAATGTGTTTGAGACAATCAGTTGTGTTGCGTCAAGGTAGAAGGGGTATACAGAAGATAGGCCTATTTGGTAAAAGACCAAGTCCATATTATGGCAAGAACAGCTCAAATAATCAAAGAGAAACGACAGTCCATCATTACTTTAAGACATGAAGGTCAGTCAATCCGGAAAATTTCAAGAACTTTGAAAGTTTCTTCAAGTGCAGTCGCAAAAACCATGAAGCTCTAAGATGAAACTGGCTCTCATGAGGACCGCCACAGGAAAGGATGACCCAGAGTTGCCTCTGCTGCAGAGGATAAATTCATAAGAGTTACCAGCCTCAGAAATTGCAGCAACTGTTCAGAGGGGACTGTGTAAATCAGGCCTTCATAGTCGAATTGCTGCAAAGAAACCACTACTAAAGGACACCAATAAGAAGAAGAGACTTGATTGGGCCAAGAAACATGAGCAATGGACATTAGACTGGTGGAAATATGTCCTTTGGTCTGTTGAGTCAAAATTTCAGATCTTTGGTTCCAACCGCCATGTCTTTGTGAGACGCAGAGTAGGTGAACGGATGATCTCCGCATGTGTGGTTCACATCATGAAGCATGGAGGAGTTTGTGTGATGGTGCTTTGTTGGTGACACTGTCAGTGATTTATTTAGAATTCAAGGCACACTTAACCAGCATGGCTACCACAGCATTCTGCAGCGATACGCCATCCCATCTGGTTTGCGCTTAGTGGGACTATCATTTGTTTTTCAACAGGACAATGACCCAAAACACACCTCCAGGCTGTGTAAGGGTTATTTTACCAAGAAGGAGAGTGATGGAGTGCTGCATCAGATGACCTGGCCTCAACCCAATTGAGATGGTTTGGGATGAGTTGGACCACAGAGTGAAGGAAAAGCAGCCAGCAAGTGCTCAGCATATGTGGGAACGACTTTTGGAAAAGCATTCCTCATGAAGCTGGTTGAAAGAATGTGCAAAAGTGTCATCAAGGCAAAGTGTTGCTACTTTGAAGAACCAAAAATATAAAATATATTTTGATTTGTTTAACACTTTTTTCGTTGCTACATGATTCCATATGTGTTATTTCATAGTTTTGATGTCTTCACTATTATTCTACAATGTAGAAAATAATACAAATAAAGTAAAACCCTTGAATGAGTAGGTATGTCCAAAACTTTGACTGGTACTGCAGGAAGGGTTAAGTTGAATGAATTCTGTTTTTTCTCTGGCAAGGATGAAATGGAATTAGTGTGTTAAAGGATAGTTAATGTTATAAAGATTACAGAAGTGGATCTTGGTGTGTAAGGTGGTAAGGTGTCAGGTGTGATGTTAAGTGTAACAGTGACACTACAAGGTTTGGTTAATCAGTTAAAGGGAATTCTTGGTTTACCATTCTCATTTGCTCAGTCCATTTACACCAGATATACTCACATACACATATATGTATACTGTGTAATAATGGGCCTATAATGGGAATAAAATACATTAGGATCCTTATGACCAAATTCACTGAGATGACATTCCCCCATGTGTAGGTAACAGAGATGTCTTGCTTGTGTCGTAATGTATTACTTCCTCTAATCCCACATGAATAAATACTAAAGTGTATACTATTGTACCAATACTATAGTATCCACTGTAGTGTTTTTGCTGACTTTGCTTTAGTTTAAAACACTACAGTGAAAACTGTGGTATACCGTAGCATTTACAGTTTACTATAGTATACATACTGTAGTAAAATAAAGAGTAGTATGTACTATAGGTATTACTGTAGTGTTTTTGCAGACTCTAGTATACTGTAGTATTTATTGTAGTGTTTTTGTCGACTGTAGTATACTGTAGTATTTACTGTCGTTTTTTGGGGGACCGTATTATTTACTAAAGTGTTTTAGTTTTATTATCTTTGAATAATAATAGAAGTGGGGTGCACATTTTTCATAACCTATAGGTAGGTAGGACTGGGTTCAGCACTTCTGCTCTTTTCTATAACCTGTAGGGAACACAATATGTGGTCTATAGCATGTAGATTTCTCAGTTACGGGTGGCACGAATTGGGATATGGAGGAGGGGAATGGGCTGGCTATATGCAAATGAAATACTGTAGTATTTACTGTAGTAAAACAAATGTAGTGTTTTAGCGGACTGTAGTGTTTTTGCGGATATTTCTGTAGTGTTTACTACAGTGTTTTTTTGTGGATAATAACTATTTACTATAGTATTCTACAGTATACTACAGTTTACTACAGAATTCTATATTAAGTACTGAAGTATTCTACAGCAAACTGTAGTATGTCTTATGTGGAATGCAAGTCTGTTCTCAGTAGCCTATGGGAAATGTCTTGTTTTGGCAAGGATTACAAAGGCAGGACAAAGACAATACATTGCCACCAATCCCTTTTGATAATGAGAGGAACATTAACACTCTCAGTAATTTAGCTGCTCACTCCATTAGCTGCCAATGACCCATGTGACAATCACTAGATGTTTATGTGGGGCTGCGCATGCTTAGTCCAAAGCTATGGGAAGAATCAATGCTTTGATAGAATCTAGGAGTGACTTTAGAGGTAATTACATAAATTACAGGGAATACAATTGTTTTGTGGTTTTGAAAGTGGTAGGTTGTAGAAGCTAAAGACTCATCTTTATGTGTGTGTGTCCCCAGGTGAAAGCCAGCGATGCTGACATGGGCACTAATAGGGAAATCGACTACAGCCTGCACCAGGCCTCCGATGCCATCCAGAGACTGCTGCACATCGACATCTCCACAGGCATCATATACGTCAAGGGCCTGGTGGACCGAGAGGAGGAGAACTTCCTCAAATTATTCGTGATAGCCAAGGACCGCGGCCCCAACTCCAAGAGCTCCAAAGTCCTGGTGACCATAAACATCAAAGACCAGAATGACAACGCACCCTCCATCGAGATCCGCGGTATCGGCCTAGTCAACCACCAAGACGGCGTGGCCAACATCTCTGAGGACATGCCCATCGGCACGCCCGTGGCACTGGTGCAGGTGTCGGACCGCGACGAAGGGGAAAACGCAATGGTCACCTGCGTGGTGGCTGGGGAAGTCCCCTTTCGATTGCGGCCCGCCAGCGAGTCAGCCAACGACCGCAAGAGGAAGTACTTCCTGCAGACAACGACCCTGCTGGACTATGAGCGCACCAAGGACTACAGGATTGAGATAGTAGCAGTGGACTCTGGAAACCCCGCTTTGTCCAGCACCAACTCCCTGAAGGTACAAGTCACCGACATGAATGACAATGCACCTGTCTTCTCCCCCACCCTGTTCGAGGTGGATTTTGCAGAGGAGAACAAGCCAGGCGATAAGGTCCTGGATGTGTTGGCCACGGACGCGGACAGTGCCGCCAACGCAAAGCTGACTTACAGCATCATCATGGATTCGGCCACTAAGGGTCTCTTTGAGATCGACCCCAAAACGGGAGAGGTGCGCGTGAGGAACACGCTGGACCGTGAGCACAGGGAGCACTACGAGTTCCACGTGGCGGCGGCCGATATGGGCACGCCTAGGCTGAGGGGGACGGCCACGGTGGTGGTCAAGGTGCTGGACCGTAACGACAACGACCCCAAGTTCATGTTGAGTGGCTACAGCTTCTCCGTCTTGGAGAACATGCTTCCGCTCAGCCCCGTCGGCATGGTGACGGTCATCGACGCAGATAAGGGCGAGAACGCCAGGGTGCAGCTATCGGTGGAGCCTGACAACGGCCAGTTTTTCATCCAGAACGGCACAGGCACTATCCTCTCCAGCATCTCCTTCGACCGCGAGAAGAAGAGCACCTACACTTTCCGCCTCAAGGCTATTGATGCCGGTGACCCTCCCAGGTCCTCTTACGTGAGCGTGACTATCAACGTCTTGGATGAGAACGATAACGCCCCCTACGTCACCAAGCCCTCCAACTCCTCCTACAAGTTCCTCCCACCTCTCACCAACCCTGACACCAGCGTGGAAGTGGTAGAGGCCGAGGACATCGACACAGGACCCAACGCCGAGCTGGTCTTTAGCATCACCGGCGGGAACCCCTACGGACTCTTCCACATTTCCCCCAACAATGGAGAGATCACCCTGGCTCAGGAGTTCACCCGCAAGCACAATGGGCTCCACCGTCTGGTGGTGAAGGTGAGCGACAAAGGCAAGCACCCGTGCCACACCACCACCCTGGTCCACATCTTCATCAATGACACCATGGGGAACATCACACTGATCGAGTCTCTGGTGGGTCACAGCCTCTACACCCCTCTGGACAGAGACATTGCCGGGGACCCCAACTACGCGCTGGCCCAGCGCAGCAACATCCTGTGCGGCAGTCTGGCGGGCATCGCCGGAGTAATTCTGGTCATTGTGGTGGTGGTGGTAATCCGCCATCGCCTGCAGAAGGACACCAAGAGTGGCTACCAAGCAGGCAAAAAGGAGAGTAAGGACCTGTACACTCCCAAAGCAGGGCCCATGAATGGCAAGGGCAAAAAGAGCAAGAAGGGCAAGGCGCACAAGCCCGCCAAGTCAGTGGAGGAGGACAAGGAGGCCAGCCTCCAGAAGGGCCTCAAGTTCAACCTTATAAATGATAATGTCAATGACAGTCCCCGGATCCACCTGCCCCTCAACTACCCCCCGGGTAGCCCCGACCTGGGCAGACACTACCGCTCCAACTCCCCTCTGCCCTCCATCCAGCTGCAGCCCCAGTCCCCCTCCGCCTCCATGAAGCACCAAGCCGTTCAGGACCTACCTGCCACCAACACCTTTGTGGGCACGGGTGACAACAACTCTACAGGCTCTGATCAGTATTCTGATTACAGCTACAAGGCCAACCCGCCAAAATACAGCAGCAAACAGGTAGGCGACTACTTCGTAAACATGGCAGGGTACAACAGGAACATTATGTAGACCAACAAGGTTTGGTAGACATTGACTGAGATCTGCTTCCAAAGTTACACTGATCACTCTTTCTCTCACAGCGACCATGGCATTACCTTTCCCCATTTAGGGAAGGCTTGCCTTTTCATCTCTCTTGTTTATTTATATTTTTTGTTATGTTTGTCATTAATTTTTTTCCACTTTAAAATGGACTCACTACACTTTAACACTAAGAAAGAAATATATTTTTTTTATTACATTTTATCGCACCTTTTCTGGAGGGGGGGTAAATGAAGGAGCTTATGTTGTTTTTTATTGTTTTTATTTTACAAGAGGCATATCTTTGATTGGGGACCTACACTGCCCCACACAGAGTCAATCCGTATATTTGAATGTGTTTGGAGAAATAATTTGGTTTTAAAGACCTTCTTTATGGCAGGATTCTATTTCCCTTCACACTGACTTTGTTCAATTGAGTTTGACAAAGAGCAAATGTGAATTCCTCAGACATGTTTATTTTCTGTTGGCTACCATTGGAGAGTAACAGCTTGGCTTAACTGCTCTTTTCACTGGGTTCAAAACAATTAAGGCCACAGGAGGTTGGTGACACTTTAATTGGGGAGGACGGGCTTGTGGTAATGGCTGGTGCGGAATTGGTGGAATGGTATCAAATACATCAAACACATGGTTTGATGCCATTCCATTTGTCCGTTCCAGTCATTATTATGAGCCGTCCTCCCCTCAGCAGCCTCCACTGACTAAGGCCGTTCAGCAAAAGGTAGAGAGCCAAGGGGGAAGAAGGGAGAGGGGGAAGGGGAAGGACAAAAAGAAGAGCACACTTAACGACAAGGGAAGTTCCTTTCAGACCCCTCGTCTTATTTTGAACTCTGCCACTGCACATCCTCAGGCCATTGAAATATGACTTTAATTAGTCCCTCTTCATTTACTGGGGCTTAAGTAAATTCTTTGCACAGAATAACAACAGGTCATTCAGGCCCACTCGTCTGTACACAGAGAGTGCCTTGCTTTATTTAATGTACATACAGTGGGGAGAACAAGTATTTGATACACTGCCAATTTTGCAGGTTTTCCTACTTACAAAGCATGTAGAGGTCTGTAATTTGTATCATAGTTACACTTCAACTGTGAGAGAAGGAATCTAAAACAAAAATCCAGAAAATGACATTGTATGATTTTTAAGTAATTCATTTGCATTTTATTGCATAACATACAGTGGGGAAAAAAAGTATTTAGTCAGCCACCAATTGTGCAAGTTCTCCCACTTAAAAAGATGAGAGAGGCCTGTAATTTTCATTTTAAAAAATCCAGAAAATCACATTGTAGGATCTTTTATTAATTTATTTGAAAATAAGTATTTGGTCAATAACAAAAGTTTCTCAATACTTTGTTATATACCCTTTGTTGGCAATGACACAGGTCAAACTTTTTCTGTAAGTCTTCACAAGGTTTTCACACACTGTTGCTGGTATTTTGGCCCATTCCTCCATGCAGATCTCCTCTAGAGCAGTGATGTTTTGGGGCTGTCGCTGGGCAACACGGACTTTCAACTCCCTCCAAAGATTTTCTATGGGGTTGAGATCTGGAGACTGGCTAGGCCACTCCAGGACCTTGAAATGCTTCTTACGAAGCCACTCCTTCGTTGCCCGGGTGGTGTGTTTGGGATCATTGTCATGCTGAAAGACCAAGCCACGTTTCATATTCAATGCACTTGCTGATGGAAGGAGGTTTTCACTCAAAATCTCACGATACATGGCCCCATTCATTCTTTCCTTTACACGGATCAGTCGTCCTGGTCCCTTTGCAGAAAAACAGCCCCAAAGCATGATGTTTCCACCCCCATGCTTCACAGTAGGTATGGTGTTCTTTGGATGCAACTCAGCATTCTTTGTCCTCCAAACACGACGAGTTGAGTTTTTACCAAAAAGTTCTATTTTGGTTTCATCTGACCATATGACATTCTCCCAATCCTCTTCTGGATCATCTAAATGCACTCTAGCAAACTTCAGATGGGCCTGGACATGTACTGGCTTAAGCAGGGGGACACGTCTGGCACTGCAGGATTTGAGTCCCTGGCGGCGTAGTGTGTTACTGATGGTAGGCTTTGTTACTTTGGTCCCAGCTCTCTGCAGGTCATTCACTAGGTCCCCCTGTGTGGTTCTGGGATTTTTGCTCACCGTTCTTGTGATCATTTTGACCCCACGGGGTGAGATCTTGCGTGGAGCCCCAGATCGAGGGAGATTATCAGTGGTCTTGTATGTCTTCCATTTCCTAATAATTAATCCCACAGTTGATTTCTTCAAACCAAGCTGCTTACCTATTGCAGATTTAGTCTTCCCAGCCTGGTGCAGGTCAACAATTTTGTTTCTGGTGTCCTTTGACAGCTCTTTGGTCTTGGCCATAGTGGAGTTTGGAGTGTGACTGTTTGAGGTTGTGGACAGGTGTCTTTTATACTGATAACAAGTTCAAACAGGTGCCATTAACACAGGTAACGAGTGGAGGACAGAGGAGCCTCTTAAAGAAGAAGTTACAGGTCTGTGAGAGCCAGAAATCTTGCTTGTTTGTAGGTGACCAAATGCTTATTTTCCACCATAATTTGCAAATAAATTCATAAAAAATCCTACAATGTGATTCTCTGGATTTTTTTTCTCAATTTGTCTGTCATAGTGGACGTGTACCTATGATGAAAATTACAGGCCTCTCTCATATTTTTAAGTAGGAGAACTTGCACAATTGGTGGCTGACTAAATACTTGTTTTCCCCACTGTAAGTATTTGATCACCTACCAACCAGTAAGAATTCCGGCTCTCACAGACC
Source organism: Coregonus clupeaformis (assembly GCF_020615455.1). Classification (NCBI taxonomy): domain Eukaryota; kingdom Metazoa; phylum Chordata; class Actinopteri; order Salmoniformes; family Salmonidae; genus Coregonus; species Coregonus clupeaformis. Next base: position 39,074,311 of record NC_059224.1, read on the forward strand.
TGTTAGTTTTTCATTAAGAAGCCCTCCTGTTCTCCACTCATTACCTGTATTAACTGCACCTGTTTGAACTCGTTACCTATATAAAAGACACCTGTCCACACACTCAATCAAACAGACTCCAACCTCTCCACAATGGCCAAGACCAGAGAGCTGTGTAAGGACATCAGGGATACAATTGTAGACCTGCACAAGGCTGGGATGGGCTACAGGACAATAGGCAAGCAGCTTGGTGAGAAGGCAACAACTGTTGGCGCAATTATTAGAAAATGGAAGAAGTTCAAGATGACGGTCAATCACCCTCGGTCTGGGGCTCCATGTAAGATCTCACCTCGTGGGGCATCAATGATCATGAGGAAGGTGAGGGATCAGCCCAGAACTACACGGCAGGACCTGGTCAACGACCTGAAGAGAGCTGGTACCACAGTCTCAAAGAAAACCATTAGTAACACACTACGCCGTCATGGATTAAAATCCTGCAGCGCACGCAAGGTCCCCCTGCTCAAGCCAGCGCATGTCCAGGCCCATCTGAAGTTTGCCAATGACCATCTGGATGAACCAGACGAGGAATGGGTGAAAGTCATGTGGTCTGATGAGACAAAAATTGAGCTTTTTGGTCTAAACTCCACTCGCCGTGTTTGGAGGAAGAAGAAGGATGAGTACAACCCTAAGAACACCATCCCAACCGTGAAGCATGGAGGTGGAAACATCATTCTTTGGGGATGCTTTTCTGCAAAGGGGACAGGACGACTGCACCGTATTGAGGGGAGGTTGGATGGGGCCATGTATCGCGAGATCTTGGCCAATAACCTCCTTCCCTCAGTAAGAGGATTGAAGATGGGTTGTGGCTGGGTCTTCCAGCATGACAACGACCCAAAACACACAGCCAGGGCAAGTAAGGAGTGGCTCCGTAAGAAGCATCTCAAGGTCCTGGAGTGGCCTAGCCAGTCTCCAGACCTGAACCCAATAGAAAATCTTTGGAGGGAGCTGAAAGTCCGTATTGCCCAGCGACAGCCCCGAAACCTGAAGGATCTGGAGAAGGTCTGTATGGAGGAGTGGGCCAAAATCCCTGCTGCAGTGTGTGCAAACCTGGTCAAGACCTACAGGAAACGTATGATCTCTGTCATTGCAAACAAAGATTTCTGTACCAAATATTAAGTTCTGCTTTTCTGATGTATCAAATACTTATTTCATGCAATAAAATGCAAATTAATTACTTAAAAATCATACAAAGTGATTTTCTGGATTTTTGTTTTAGATTCCGTCTCTCACAGTTGAAGTGTACCTATGATAAAAACTACAGACCTCTACATGCTTTGTAAGTAGGAAAACCTGCAAAATCGGCAGTGTATCAAATACTTGTTATCCCCACTGTATGTGGGGTCGTTAAATGCATGCTCATAATGAGCTTTCCATGTCAGGTGCGTGGTATGGGACCTTTATAAGTAATGGTGTTGAGGCTCCGGCAAGCTGTGAATAATGTCACATCCACTTTGAAACGAGAGGCTCTGAAAAGAAAGAACAGGAGGCCGAGATAGTATCCGTTGGAGAGTATACCAAATAAAAACAGCATTGCTTTGTTCATATGGCCTCTTTCCAATGATTTCGGAGACAATCGTATGAGGTAATAATATGCAAGTGAATAACAAACAATTTTTGCTGTTGTATTTTTGTTTTTGTTTTACTCATCATGTGTTGTTTGTTCTGATTGCAACATTTCCCTGTGTGTGATTTATACTCAAATGGAGCACATTCATTTTCTGTGCCTAACTGTGGCACTCAGTTTTCCTTGTTAGTGATGCCTGCATTCACCAACAAAATGCACACACACACACGCACGCACGCACGCACGCACGCAAGCACGCACACACACACACACACACACACACACACACACACACACACACACACACACACACACACACACACACACACACACACACACACACACACACACACAGACACAGACACACAGACACACAGACACACAGACACACAAACACACAGTCTTGTGCAGCTAACCTTGTGGGGACAGTCCCATTCTAAATCCTATTTTCCCTAACCCCTAACCCGTACCCTTACCCTAACCCTATCCTTATCCTTAACCCTAACCCTAAACCTACCCTATCTTCTAACCCTAACAATAAACCTAATTCTAACGTAACACTAATTCTAACCTTAACCCTAAACCCCCTAGAAATAGCATTTGACCTTGTGGGGACCAACACAATGTCCCCAGTTGGTCAAATCTTACTTGGTTTACTATTCTTGTGGGGACTTCTGGTCCCCAAACGTATAGTTAAACACGTCCACACACACAAATACACATACACGCACACACACACACACACACACACACATTTAAATACAGGAGGTCGTACTGTTTGCCAGTAGAGTGCCCAGGAGGCATTGCGGTTCAGTGTTCCATGTTGCTTGTGTACCATCTGTGAGTTCAGCTGTATTTATAGCTGCAGTTGTCCCTATTTTGACAATACATTTTCCTTTTGCCTTAGTTTTTATTTCACCCATTTGTTTGCAAAAATAATGTACCATGAGAAATTATTGTACACCGTTTTTTACGACTACATTCAATTTTATTTCAATAAAAATGTTGTTAAAATTAAGAACTCACACTCTCTGTGCATTCCATGGGCATTGGGCTTGAGCTAAAGTAGTATTTTGGGCCGGGCCAAATGGCGATTCAAGTTACAAATGGGAATGAATGCTTAAGGTACAGTATCCCATTTTCATTTCCATCTTTCTTTGTTAACAACCTTTAACATTCCATATAGCTTACAAGCTAAATTTCACCATGGATTATATGGGTTTGACTAACAGCTCCACAATAACTAAAATGTAAATGTAATGTAAATGTACTCACCAGTGTGCACTAGCCACTGCACTTATACTTTACATTTATGACTCCCCTCTCCCAGTTAGCATTTTAACTTTAAAATTTCAAAGAAACACAATAAGGTGAACATTTATAAAGCCTTGACCTCACTCTAAATGCTAAATTAGCTCTTATAACTGCATTAGCCTACATGCCATTTATAAGATATAAACCTTAATAATTAACTTTTTTGTTGCTGCTGTTTTTGTCTTTCTGTGTTTGAGAAGTAAATCTCTGACATTTTCAGTTAAATGAAATCCCTATTCCCCATCCCTACCCAAGCTGCATTTCCCCCTCAATATGGAATGTAGACTGAGTTGACAAAACATGAACACCTGCTCTTTCCATGACATAGACTGACCAGATGAAAACTATGATCCCTTATTGATGTCACTTCTTAAATCCGCTTAAATGTAGATGAAGGGAAGGAGACAGGTTAAAGAAGGATTTTTAAGCCTTGAGACATTGTGTATGTGTGCCATTCAGAGGGTCAATGGGAAAGAAGGGGTCCCGTGTGGCTCAGTTGGTAGAGCATGGCATTTGCAACGCCAGAGTTGTGGGTTCAATTCCCATGGGGGACAGTTTCCCATGTGTTTCAAGAATGGTCCACCACCGAGGACATCCAGCCAACTTGACACAACTGTGGGAGGCATTGGAGTCAACATGGGCCAGCAGCCCCGTGGAACGCTTTCGACACCTTGTAGGGTTATGGTCAGATTTGCCAAATGGAGGGCGAGCTTTGTGTGTGAAGTAAAGGTGATCTAGAGTTTTTTTTTGCCTCTGGTTGCACAGGTGAAATGCTGGTAGAAATGAAGTAAAACAGATTTCAGTTTTCTGCATTAAAGTCACCGGCCACTAGGAGCGCTTCCTCTGGGTGAGCATTTTCTTGTTTACTTATGGCCTTATGCAGCTTGTTGAGTGAGATCTTAGTACCAGCATCAGTTTGTGGTGGTAAATAGAAAGCTACGAAAAATATAGATGTAAATAGTATGGTCTACAGCTTATCAGGAGGTACTCTAACTCAGGTGAGCAGAACAGCGCACCAGCTGTTGTTAATAAAGAGACACACAACCCTTCCTCTAAGCTTCACCAACGCCACCTTTCTGTCCTGGCCGATGAATAGAAAAAACAGCTAGATTTAAATGTACCATGTCCTTGTTCAGCCACGACTCGGAGAAACATAGGCTATTACAGTTCTTCAGATCACGTTGTTTGAATAGTCTCGAATGGAGCTCATGCAGTTTATTCTACAGTGATTGCACGTTAGCCAATAGAATGGAGGGTAGAGGCGGTTTATCCACTCTCCGACGTAGTGTCGTCAGGTATCCCGCACGCCGGCCTCTATAGCGTCGTCTCCTCCTTCTATGAGTGTCGAGGATTTGGGCCTGGTTCATATCAAACATTTCTGAAAAAAATCTAATGGTGCATTCTAACAGCCAGACTTTTTGGCAAGTCCCAACAGTTTCCCAAATGGCTGAGAATTTTAAACAAAAAACAGTGGAAAGGGGATCATGTGCTGACATAGAGGGGTCAGGTGTTGACATAGAGGGGTCAGGTGTTGACATAGAGGGGTCAGGTGTTGACATAGAGGGGTCAGGTGTTGACATAGAGGGGTCAGGTGTTGACATTGAGGGGCCCATCACACATTCAGAGTGCGGGTTAAGGGCGAGAGGTTGTCAAAGAAACTGTCTCCTGATCCTTTTGGTTCGATAGGACTACTTGTACGCCAGCGGCTACTTTAAACCCCCCACCCAGCCTAAAAACAAACACACCTCCTGTACCCTCACACTTACCCACCCTCCCAACCTCCCAGAATTGAAATTCCTCCTGCATCCATGCTGCCTAAGCACTGTCGATTCTGCCCTCAGCTTGCACGGTCACCATGGAAACGGAATGACCAGGGTGTTGTGTGTATGTGGGCTGACTCACGGAGCTGTGCGGCGTAGGTGGGGAGGGGGAGGTGGAGGGGAGAGAGACAGAGCTCTGCCTTAGCTCTCTGTTATGCCCTCATACCCAGTGCCTGTCCCTCTAATGCTCACATCATTACATCTCCTGTGGTCGTCACACAGAGATAATCAAATCATCCCTTTTCAGTCACTCTTAAATACACAGTAGGATTTTAATAGAAGAATACTGTACCTTGCGTGTTTGGGTTTTTCTCTCTGTGCTCTGCCCTTTGAGGGAGAAAAAATAGTAGGGGATACTGCAGCCTTAAGCAGTGTGTGTGTGTGTGTGTGTGTGTGTGTGTGTGTGTGTGTGTGTGTGTGTGTGTGTGTGTGTGTGTGTGTGTGTGTGTGTGTGGACGTGTTTAACTATACTTGTGGGGACCAGAAGTCCCCACAAGAATAGTAAACAAACAAAAAGTTGACCAACTGGGTACATTTTGGTGGTCCCCCACAAGGTCAAATGCTATTTCTAGGGGGTTTAGGGTTAAGGATAGAATTAGTGTTAGGTTTTCGGGTTAAGGTTATGGTTAATGTTAGGGTTAGGGTAAGGGTATGGGCAAGGGTACGGGTTAGGTTTAGGGTTAGGGGTTAGGGAAAATAGGATTTTGAATGGGACTGAATTGTGTGTCCCCACAAGGTTAGTTGTACAAGACTGTGTGTTTTTGTATGTGTTTGTATGTGTGTGTGTGTCTGTGTGTGTGTGATGCATCAGCGGTGCTTTTTGTTTGTGCTCACTGGCATTCCTGTCTTGGTGTAACTACGTGGCTTATAGCCCCACCAATATCTGTTTAGTCACAAGCTGAAATAGGTGTTCTTGTTCGTCAGAGTTTGATGGCTACAGAGATGCATTTGGACAACTACTACTTGTGGTCGCGGAACAGTTATTTCTTGTCTGCTTTCCCTTTTTAGTTTTTGTTGAAGTGGGTGTGGGAGTGATGGTTCCCGAAGGCATAATGGTGTACTGTAAAAGCACAGAGAGAAAGAAAGGAAGAAAGAGGGAGTATTTGACATGTGACATGTGTTTCCCTCAAATTGGGTCTGAAGAGCCAGAACAATGGTGAAGACCCACCGTCTATGCTTTAGACTGAAATGAAAATCTTCCTCCCTCCGAGTGGGCCTGAGAATGAGGGAATATTAATGCCCTCTCTCTCTCTGTCCATCCCTCCTGCCATCCCTCTCTCATTCACAGATTTACTGCTGTCCATTAACCTACCCCTGCCTTTCATGGCAGTCATTTCCCAAACGCTCAATCACTCTTTCTCTCGCTCTCTCTCTGTAATTTCCCCTTCTGTCACAGTGGTCAGGCCACCTAGGGCAAAAAAAGTACAGTGTCACCCTATTCATCTAAGAAGGAAGTAAATTATGCAAATGAGTCCAATGGCAGATGGTATGACAAGCCCTTGCATAATGTCCAGAGAGTTTTTAAGGCTGTCTGTCTCAGACCTGAATGTCAGACTTATCTCCCCGTTGGTCGGTTTAGCCAACGTTTCACTCCCTTTTTCATGAATCCCTCAATGAGCGTCCATCCCTAGTTAATCTTCAACTCAATGAGACTGTGATCGACATTCAATGGTGACTCACACAGGCACAACAACACAACAGATCTGTAGGTGTAGATAGATAGGAAAAAAACAAGCGAGGGGAAAAATGACCACCACAAAAGATTTGGGAATAAGAAAACTGACCAACAAGTTTTTGTCGACAATGCCGGGCTAAATACAATAAAAGGAACCCAATTTTAAGGAGCAGAATCCCGTTAAGAGTCTTATTGTTTTTCTTTTTTCGCCAGCGTTGGTCTCTTCTGACTTGGCGTGACACTGATGAGATGAGAATCATTAGCCTAGCAGTGCTCCCCACCTGTGCCAGCCCCCAGACTGATAACATATTTTGTGTGCATTTCATAGGAGAAAATTACACAAATTTTAGCACCGCCGTGGCTCTTTGTGCCTGGCAGTTTTTCATCTGTAATCAGGGATACCCGAGCCCTTTGTGTATGTGTGTCTATGTATACATTACAGTACGTGCGCTCCTGTGTGTGTATGCATTATGCGTGTGTATGTATGCTTGCGTTCATGTGTGTGTGTCTTGTGCACAGGGCTAGACTGGATAGAGAGACAAGACAGGTGAATTCATAACACAACTGAACACAATTCCCTTACTGAGGGCCTCATTCACCTTTTGACCTCATTAACAAACAACAGTATAGGAAGGTCAGGGTTATTAGCCTGCTCACGGTCGACAGTCAACAGCTCACAAAAGATGTCTCTTCTGTCAGGATAGCATGGTGATTGGTGAAAGAGACTAACAGACAAAGTCCCTTGGTTTTAGTAACACTACTACAGTCAACGGCCATGTTAAACATGATTGCATTCCAGACCTGGGATCAAGTACTATTTGAAATTCTTAAATACTGCTCTAGCTTGTCTAGAGTGCCCGATGGGAGGGTTTTAAAGTTTTGGGACTATAATGTTGGTCAATTAAGTCAGGCAAGCTCAATCAATCACAGTCAAATAAGTTGCAATTAATTTGAATAGTATTTGAGCACAGGTCTGCACTTACCGCCATGTTAATCATTATGGCATGCCTCCATTTGAGAGGATGTTAGTCACATATACAGTTGAAATCGGAAGTTTACATACACCTTAGCCAAATACATTTAAACTCAGTTTTCACAATTCCTGACATTTAATCCTAGTAAAAATTCCCTGTCTTAGGTCAGGTTTATTTTAAGAATGTGAAATGTCAGAATAATAGTAGAGAGAATGATTTATTTCAGCTTTTATTTCTTTCATCACTTTCCCAGTGGGTCAGAAGTTTACATACACTCAATTAGTATTTGGTAGCATTGCCTTTAAATTGTTTAACTTGGATCAAACATTTCGGGTACCCTTCCACAAGCTTCCCACAATAAGTTGGGTGAATTTTGGCCGATTCCTCCTCACAGAGCTGGTGTAACTGAGTCATGTTTGTAGGCCTCCTTGCTCACACACGCTTTTTCAGTTCTGCCCACACGTTTTCTATAGGAAAAGGTCAGGGCTTTGTGATTGCCACTCCAATACTTTGACTCTGTTGTCCTTAAGCCATTTTGCCACAACTTTGGAAGTATGCTTGGGGTCATTGTCCATTTGGATGACCCATTTGCGACCAAGCTTTAACTTCCTGACTGATGTCTTGAGACGTTGCTTCAATATATCCACATCATTTTCCTTCCTCATGATGCCATCTATTTTGTGAAGTGCACCAGTCTCTCCTGCAGCAAAGCACCCCTACAGCATGATGCTGCCACCCCCGTGCTTCACGGTTGGGATGGTGTCTTTCAGCTTGCAAGTCACCCCCTTTTTCCTCCAAACATAACGATGGTCATTATGGCCAAACAGTTCTATTTTTGTCTCATCAGACCAGAGGACATTTCTACAAAAATCTTTGTCCCCATGTGCAGTTGCAAACCGTAGTCTGGCTTTTTTATGGCTGTTTTGGAGCAGTGGCTTCTTCCATGCTGAGCGGCCTTTCAGGTTATGTCGATATAGGACTCGTTTTACTGTGGATATAGATCGTTTTGTACCTGTTTCCTCCAGCATTCAGTACCTTCAGGCGTTTGGAAATTGCTCCCAAGGATGAAGCAGACATGTGGAGGTATACATTTTTTTTCTGAGGTCTTGGCTGATTTGTTTTCCTTTTCCCATGATGTCAAGCAAAGAGGCACTGAGTTTGAAGGTAGGCCTTGAAATACATCCACAGGTACACCTCCAATTGACTCAAATTAGCCTATCAGAAGCTTCTAAAGCCATGACATCATTTTCTGGAATTTTCCAAGCTGTTTAAAGGCACAGTCAACTTAGTGTATGTAAACTTCTGACCCACTGAAATTGTGATAAAGTGAATTATTAGTTAAATAATCTGTCTGTAAACAATTGTTGGTAAAATTACTTGTGTCATGCACAAAGTAGATATCCTAACCGACTTGCCAAAACTATACTTTGTTAACAAGAAATTTGTGGAGTGGTTGAAAAACAAGTTTTATTGACCCCAACCTAAGTGTATGTAAATGTCCGATTTCAACTGTAGGTATGTTAATAGCTCCTGATTAAGTCTTTTAGGTTATTTGTACAGGCATGTTAGTTGTCTTAGGACCATTTTGAACAGAGCCTTGACTCCTATAGCCCTCTGCAGAAAATACATCTTCATGTTCACTTGGGAGTTAGGAAGTATGTCTGCTAATGGCGACAGACTCACTGTCCACCTACAACAGATGGTCTTTCACATGACATAATCTAATGCCACCATGCCTCTCTCGCTCTCTCTCGCTCCTGCGATTGTCAATTACTTTCCATCTTCCATCCTGTCGGCGGCACTGGTTGCCATGCCGCTCCTTGGAGACTGTACACTTCACAGACACACTCCACTACCACCCCCACCACGGTGGAGGCTTCTCAGAGGAGGAAAGGTAGGACCATCCACATCAGGTGAATTCCATAAAAATAAAAATAGTGAAACATTTATAAAGTTATCATTTTTTAGACGAAACTATATAAAATATATTCAAATGTCACCAAATAATTGATTAATACACACTGTTTTGCAATGAAGGTCTACAGTAGCCACAACAGCACTTTGTAGGGTACCACGATGGTGTAGCCGCAGGACAGCTAGCTTCCGTCTTCCTCTGGGTACATTGAATTCAATTCAAAACCTAGGAGGCTTGTGGTTCTCACCCCCTTCCATAGACTTACACAGTAATAATGACAACTTCCGGAGGACATCCTCCAACCTATCAGAGCTCTTGCAGCATGAACTGACTTGTTGTCCAACCAATCAAAGGATCAGATAATTAATCATGTACTGAAAGCATAAGCTACAGCTAGCTAGCACTGCAGTGCATACAATGTGGTGAGTAGTTGACTCAAAGAGAAAGACAATAGTTGAACAGTTTTGAAAAAATGTATTTCTAGCTATATTTTGTCATTTCTTTTTCCCATTTTCACTTTCAATTACTAATGCAGCTAGCTAGTTTAGTCTACCTAAACACCTGGCTCAAACAGAGAGATGCTATGTTAGCTAGCTGTCTATGACCATCCAACACGGAAACTCTTCCAAGTCACGGTAAGCTTTTGGTTTTACTATTTTATTTCCACTGGGGCCCGCCAGTGTAACTGCTAAACTGCTTACTGACTGTACACTGTACTGCATGATTGTAACAGGTTTACTAACGCGTTAGTTCTGTTAACTATGTTGACTATGACGTTATAATGATGTAGGCTGTGTGTAGCAGTTATGATATTAAGGTTTGGCTTGGAAAATATTTTTTGCTTGGTCACAGACAGCTGATGTGCATTGAATTCCATAAGCAAAGGGAAAAGTTGAGAGGAGGAGAGCACGTAGATGTGAGAAGGAATACAATGAGCTGTTTGTATGTTGCTGCTATGAAAGTGAACTGTGTTTACGTGTGATCAAGGGTGTACGAACAAATATGAATGTATATGAATGTATGCACTCACTACTGTAAGTTGCTCTGGATAAGAGCATCTGCACTGCCCCACCATCCCTGTGACTCACACATACTCACACACTCCCCAGAGGGCCTTCATGCACACCCTCGATTGTCAGCTAGCATCTGCTGGAATTACGTCTCGCCATCCTCCCCTCTCTCCCATTCCTCACTTTTCCCTCCCTCCCTCCCTCCATCCAAATGCCCGTCTGGTGACAACAGCTGACTTTTACAGGGGCCTAAGAGCAGGAAAATAAACATGCGTACATATTCACCCATGGGACCTTAGCAAAGAGCCTTGAATGATCATCATAATAATCGTAAAAATTAGGATTCCAATAAACCCGGGCTACTGTATTCTGCCATGTTTACACCCTCCACCTTACAAAGAGGAGCCAAAAGACACTGTCAGCTCTGTGGCGAAAACATGACGCACAGTGAGGTGGAAAAAAATGACCTCCTTAATAATTCTCCTGTAAATTAGGGTGGTTTCTGTTGAGTTTAGGGTATAGTTCTTGCTCTTCCAGTTCACCGCACACATCTTCTGCCAGCGTGAGGAATTCACTCGCCTCGCGATCTCTTTCCTTTCCTTCTTTGTTATTTCTGTTCTCGTATTAATTTGAGAGCGCAAGCACGTACCTCGTAAATGTATTTAATTCAGAACGGGAGGGGGGGGGGGGGTGAAGGAGTGGGGTATATTGCGAAGTTTGTGGGGACCTGTCAATTGGAGGAGACAGATTGGGTGAACTTTAGCTAAGTCTAGCTGCTCAGTCACCCAGTTAGGACTACCTTATCATATTCTAGCCTTAACTGATTATTTCTTGTCTCTTCTTAGGGCGGACAGGGGATCAGCAGTGTGCGCACACACACACACACACACACACACACAGAGAGATGCTCTAACACACCGAGATGAACAGACTCTTCATGTGTCACTTCTTATGTCACTGTGGTGAATGCACACACATGCTGACATACACACTTGAGTAACCTTGCTTGCTTTTAGATGTAGCTACACTCCAAGGACATAGAGTGACATTTAACTGTCAAATCTAAATGCACAGACACATATACACATTTCATACACTGAGTGTACAAAACATGATGCTCTTTCCATGACATAGACTGTCCATGTGAATCCAGGTTAAAGCTATGATCCCTTATTGATGTCACTTGTAAATCCACTTCAATCAGCATAGATCAAGGGGAGGAGACAGCTTAAAGAAGGAATTTTAAGCCTTGAGACAATTGAGACATGGATTGTGTTTGTGTGCCATTCACAGGGTGAATGGGCAAGACAAAAGTGCAGTGGGTGATTTGGATGGAGTCAGGCGCAGGGGGGTAAATCACATAATAAATTGTTTATTCGGTAAATACAGCAGTACGCAGCTATGTGTAAAACACTACAGTGCGGTAAAACAGAGCATTAGAGAAAACAAGCACAAGGGTGAATATCCCGGCGATACAAATATATATAGCTCCACCGAGCTATCGTCACCTCCACAATAACCAATCACACACAAAGACATGGGGGACAGAGAGAATACTTACACAGGTACTGAAATGAACCAGGTTTGTGTAAAAATAAGACAAAACAAATGGAATGATGAGATGAGGAGCAGCAGTGGCTAGAAGGCCGGTGACAAAAAATAGAAGTGCTTTTGAACTGTGAATGGTAGTAGGTGACAGGCGCACCTGTTTGTGTCAAAAACTGCACCGCTGCTGGGTTTTTCAAGCTAAACAGTTTCCCGTGTGTATCAAGAATGGTCCACCACCCAAAGGACATCCAGCCAACTTGACACAACTGTGGGAAGAATCGGAGTCAACATTGGCCAGCATCCCTGTGGAATGCGTTCCACACCTTGTAAAGTCCATTCCCCGACGAATTGAAGCTATGCTGAGGGCAAAAGCGGGGGTGCAACTCAATATTAGTAAAGGCGCTCTTAATGTTTTGTACAGTATATACAGTGGGGAAAAAAAGTATTTAGTCAGCCACCAATTGTGCAAGTTCTCCCACTTAAAAAGATGAGAGAGGCCTGTAATTTTCATCATAGGTACAAGTCAACTAGGATAGACAAAATGAGGAAAAAAATTCCAGAAAATCACATTGTAGGATTTTTTATGAATTGATTTGCACATTATGGTGGAAAATAAGTATTTGGTCAATAACAAAAGTTTCTCAATACTTTGTTATATACCCTTTGTTGGCAATGACACAGGTCAAACGTTTTCTGTAAGTCTTCACAAGGTTGTCACACACTGTTGCTGGTATTTTGGCCCATTCCTCCATGCAGATCTCCTCTAGAGCAGTGATGTTTTGGGGCTGTCGCTGGGCAACACAGACTTTCAACTCCCTCCAAGATTTTCTATGGGGTTGAGATCTGGAGACTGGCTAGGCCACTCCAGGACCTTGAAATGCTTCGTACGAAGCCACTCCTTCGTTGCCCGGGCGGTGTGTTTGGGATCATTGTCATGCTGAAAGACCCAGCCACGTTTCATCTTCAATGCCCTTGCTGACGGAAGGAGGTTTTCACTCAAAATCTCACGATACATGGCCCCATTCATTCTTTCCTTTACACGGATCAGTCGTCCTGGTCCCTTTGCAGAAAAAACAGCCCCAAAGCATGATGTTTCCACCCCCATGCTTCACAGTAGGTATGGTGTTCTTTGGATGCAACTCAGCATTCTTTGTCCTCCAAACACGACGAGTTGAGTTTTTACCAAAAAGTTCTATTTTGGTTTCATATGACATTCTCCCAATCCTCTTCTGGATCATCCAAATGCACTCTAGCAAACTTCAGACGGGCCTGGACATGTACTGGCTTAAGCAGGGGGACACGTCTTGCACTGCAGGATTTGAGTCCCTGGCGGCGTAGTGTGTTACTGATGGTAGGCTTTGTTACTTTGGTCCCAGCTCTCTGCAGGTCATTCACTAGGTCCCCCCGTGTGGTTCTGGGATTTTTTCTCACCGTTCTTGTGATCATTTTGACCCCACGGGGTGAGATCTTGTGTGGAGCCCCAGATTGAGGGAGATTATCAGTGGTCTTGTATGTCTTCCATTTCCTAATAATTGCTCCCACAGTTGATTTCTTCAAACCAAGCTGCTTACCTATTGCAGATTCAGTCTTCCCAGCCTGGTGCAGGTCTACAATTTTGTTTCTTGTGTCCTTTGACAGCTCTTTGGTCTTCGCCATAGTGGAGTTTGGAGTGTGACTGTTTGAGGTTGTGAACAGGTGTCTTTTATACTGATAACAAGTTCAAACAGGTGCCATTAATACAGGTAACAAGTGGAGGACAGAGGAGCCTCTTAAAGAAGAAGTTACAGGTCTGTGAGAGCCAGAAATCTTGCTTGTTTGTAGGTGACCAAATACTTATTTTCCACCATCATTTGCAAATAAATTCATAAAAAATCCTACAATGTGATTTTCTGGATTTTTTTTCCTCAATTTGTCTGTCATAGTTGACGTGTACCTATGATGAAAATTACAGGCCTCTCTCATCTTTTTAAGTGGGAGAACTTGCACAATTGGTGTCTGACTAAATACTTTTTTTCCCCACTGTACATTGGGGAGAACAAGTATTTGATACACTGCCGATTTTGCAGGTTTTCCTACTTACAAAGCATATAGAGGTCTGTCATTTTTATCATAGGTACACTACAACTGTGAGAGACAGAATCTAAAACAAAAATCCAGAAAAACACATTGTATGATTTTTAAGTAATTAATTTACATTTTATTGTATGACATAAGTATTTGATCACCTACCAACCAGTAAGAATTCTGGCTCTCACAGACCTGTTCGTTTTTCTTTAAAAAGCCCTCCTGTTCTCCACTCATTACCTGTATTAACTGCACCTGTTTGAACTCGTTACCTGTATAAAAGACACCTGTCCACACACTCAATTAAACAGACTCCAACCTCTCCACAATGGCCAAGACCAGAGAGCTGTGTAAGGACATCAGGGATAAAATTGTAGACCTGCACAAGGCTGGGATGGGCTACAGGACACTAGGCAAGCAGCTTGGAGAGAAGGCAACAACTGTTGGCGCAATTATCAGAAAATGGAAGAACAAGATGACGGTCAATCACCCTCGGTCTGGGGCTCCATGCAAGATCTCACCTCGTGGGGCATCAATGATCATGAGGAAGGTGAGGGATCAGCCCAGAACTACACGGCAGGACCTGGTCAATGACCTGAAGAGAGCTGGGACCACAGTCTCAAAGAAAACCATTAGTAACACACTACGCCATCATGGATTAAAATCCTGCAGCGCACGCAAGGTCCCCCTGCTCAAGCCAGCGCATGTCCAGGCCCGTCTGAAGTTTGCCGATGATCCAGAGGAGGAATGGGAGAAGGTCATGTGGTCTGATGAGACAAAAATAGAGCTTTTTGGTCTAAACTCCACTCGCCGTGTTTGGAGGAAGAAGAAGGATGAGTACAACCCCAAGAACACCATCCCAACCGTGAAGCATGGAGGTGGAAACATTTATTTGGGGATGCTTTTCTGCAAAGGGGACAGGACGACTGCACCATATTGAGGGGAGGATGGATGGGGCCATGCATCGCGAGATCTTGGCCAACAACCTCCTTCCCTCAGTAAGAGCATTGAAGATGGGTCGTGGCTGGGTCTTCCAGCATGACAATGACCCGAAACACACAGCCAGGGCAACTAAGGAGTGGCTCCGTAAGAAGCATCTCAAGGTCCTGGAGTGGCCTAGCCAGTCTCCAGACCTGAACTCAATAGAAAATCTTTGGAGGGAGCTATTGCCCATCGACAGCCCTGAAACCTGAAGGATCTGGAGAAGGTCTGTATGGAGGAGAGGGCCAAAATCCCTGCTGCAGTGTGTGCAAACCTGGTCAAGACCTACAGGAAACGTATGATCTCTGTAATTGCAAACAAAGGTTTCTGTGCCAAATATTAAGTTCTGCTTTTCTGATGTATCAAATACTTATGTCATGCAATACAATGCAAATTAATTACTTAAAAATCATACAATGTGATTTTCTGGATTTTTGTTTTAGATTCCGTCTCTCACAGTTGAAGTGTACCTATGATAAAAATTACAGACCTCTATATGCTTTTGTAAGTAGGAAAACCTGCAAAATCTGCAGTGTATCAAATACTTGTTCTCCCCACTGTATATACACAATACCAGTAAAAGTTTGGACACACCTACTAATTTTTGGGTTTTTCTTTATTTTAACTATTGTGAAGACATCAAAACTATGAAATAACAACATATGGAATCATGTAGTAACCAAAAAAAGTGTTAAACGAATCAAAATATATTTTATATTTGAGATTCTTCAAAGTAGCCACCCTTTGCCTTGATGACAGCTTTGCACACCCTTGGCATTCTCTCAATCAGCTTCACCTGGAATGCTCTTCCAACAGTCTTGAAGGAGTTCCCACATATGCTGAGCACTTGTTCGCTGTTTTTCCTTCACTCTGCGGTCCAACTCATCCCAAACCATCTCAATTGGGTTGAGGTTGGGGGATTGTGAAGGCCAGGTCATCTGACGCAGCACTCCATCACTATCCTTCTTGGTCAAATAGTCCTGTTGAAAACCAAATGATTGTCCCACTAAGCCCAAACCAGATGTGATGGCATAGCACTGCAGAATGCTGTGGTAGCCATGCTGGTTAAGTGTGACTTGAATTCTAAATAAATCACAGACAGCGTCACCAGCAAAGCACCCTCACACCATCACACCTCCTCCTCGCTTCACGGTGGGAACTACACATGCGGAGATCATCTGTTCACCTACACTGCGTCTCACAAAGACACAGCGGTTGGAACCAAAAATCTCTAATTTGGACTCCAGACCGAAGGACACATTTCCACCGGTCTAATGTCCATTGCTCGTGTTTCTTGGCCCAAGCAAGTCTCTTCTTCTTATTGGTGTCCTTTAGTAGTGGTTTCTTTGCAGAAATTCAATCATGAAGGCCTAATTCACATAGTCCCCTCTGAACAGTTGATGTTGAGATGTGTCTGTTAGTTGAACTCTGTGAAGCATTTATTTGGGCTGCAATTTCTGAGGCTGGTAATTAATGAATTTATCCTCTTGACATTTTCAGGATTAACGGACCTTCATGTCTTAAAGTAATGATGGACTGTCGTTTCTCTTTGATTATTTTAGCTGTTCTTGCCTTAATGTGGACTTGGTCTTTTACCAAATAGGGCTATCTTCTGTATACTTCTTCTACCTTGTCAAAACACAACTGCTTGTCTCCAACGCATTAAGAAGGATTGAAATTCCACAAATTAACTTTTAGCAAGGCACACCTGCTAATTGAAATGCATTCCAGGTGACTAGCTCATGAAGCTGGTTGAGAGAATGCCAAGAGTGTGCAAAGCTGTCATGAAGGCAAAGGGTGGCTACTTTGAAGAATCTCAAGTATAAAATATATTTTGATTTGTTTAACGCTTTTTTTGGTTATTACATGATTCCATATGTGTTATTTCATAGTATTGATGTCTTCACTATTATTCTATAATGTGAAACATAGAAAAAATAAAGAAAAACCATGGAATGAGTAGGTGTGTCCAAACATTTGACTGGTACTGACTATATAAGTCAACTAACTGTACAGTACAGTACAGTATGAAGACATGACGCTAACCCTTTGCTGGCAGTCATCTGTGGCATGCTGTATACATGGACATGAGGACCAGAAAGAGGAGGGGTGAGAGCACGGCAGAAGACATGTTGGCGTGCGTGCGTGTTTGTGTTTGTGTGTGTAAGAGAGAGAATGCGCAGAGAGGAGATGTAATCTGCACTGAAGGAACAGGCCCAGTGCAGACGTTAACTAATGGACTGACGGCATTTCCACTCCCCCCATCCTCCCATCCCTGGCACCTAGTCAGGAGGAGAGCAGATTGAAGCAGAAATAATTAAAGAGTGGCACAAGGCTGCGTCTCGTATGGGCAGAGGAGGAGAGGAAGTGACCCATCCCTACTTCGCTAAATCTATCCACCTTCTCTAGGTAAACCCCCCACTCCCCTGTGTCTACCAATGCTGGTGTCTGCATCTGATCTTTGACTTTTGTTAGCGGTGGCCCCTGTGTGGTGTGTGTGTGTGTGTGTGTGTGTGTGTGTGTGTGTGTGTGTGTGTGTGTGTGTGTGTGTGTGTGTGTGTGTGTGTGTGTGTGTGTGTGTGTGTGTGTGTGTGTGTGTGTGTGTGTGTGTGTGTGTGTGTGTGTGTGTATGTGTGTGTGTGTGTGTGTGTGTGTGTGTGTGTGTGTGTGTGTGTGTGTGTGTGTGTGTGTGTGTGTGTGTGTGTGTGTGTGTGTGTGTGTGTGTGTGTGCGTGTGTGCGTGTTTATGTGTGTGTGCGGGTGTGTGTGACAAGACAGGGTTGGTAGCAGGTGGCAGAGCTCCGAAAAGGTGCATGCTCGTTGCCTTGCCCTGCAGTGAACACATGTTGTCTAGGGTGGAGCTCACACACACACACATGCACAAACAAACAAACAAACCCACGCACACGATAGTGCACGTAACAGTAGGGTTTGTGTGTGCATTTTTATATGTCCAATATGGCTTAGGAAGACAAATGCGTTGCTCAAGCTAGTTTGTCTGTGTGAGCCTGGTTGTGTGTGTGTGTGTGTTTGTTTACGTGTGTGTGTGTGTGTTTTCGTGTGTTTTCGTGTGTTTTCGTGTGTAACAGCTTAGTAAAAAATTAAGCACAAGCTGCTTCCCACTCTTCCTTCTCCTCTTCCTTCTCCTCTTCCTTCCCACTCTTCCTTCCCACTCTTCCTTCTCCTCTTCCTTCTCCTCTTCCTTCCCACTCTTCCTTCCCACTCTTCCTTCTACTCTTCCTTCTCCTCTTCCTTCCCACTCTTCCTTCTCCTCTCCATTCTCCTCTTCCTTCCCACTCTTCCTTCCCACTCTTCATTCCCACTCTTCCTTCTCCTCTTCCTTCTCCTTTTCCTTCCCACTCTTCCTGCTCCTCTTCCTTCTCCTCTTCCTTCCCCCTCTTCCTGCTCCTCTTCCTTCTCCTCTTCCTTCCCACTCTTCCTCTTCATCCTTTCCCCTCCACAAACAGTGCTAACATATACAGTCGCTCACTGCATGTTGTTCCTGAGTACTTGAATGTGTGTATGTGGTGTGTGTGTGTATATTGAGACAGGGACTCAGCTTGTGATTCCATTCAACTTCATTTCCATCGCCGGAGCAGGTGGAAAAACTACACAAAGCAGCTCAATGACGCCATTTACATCAATTGGAAAGGCTAAGAATAAGAAAACACACACACAAACACAACTACAGTGCTTTGCAAAAGTATTCATCCCCCTTGGCGTTTTTCCTATTTTGTTGCATTACAACCTTTAATATAAATTGATTTTTATTTGGATTTCATGTAATACACATACACAAAATAGTCCAAGTTGGTGAAGTGAAAAAAAAAAAAAACTTGTTTCAAAAAATTCTAAAAAATTAATTACGGAAAAGTGGTGCATGCATATGTATACACCCCCTTTGCTATGAAGCCCCTAAATAAGATCTGGTGCAACCAATTACCTTCAGAAGTCACATAATTAGTTAAATAATGTCCATCTGTGTGCAATCTAAGTGTCATATGATCTGTCACATGATCTCAGTATCTATACACCTGTTCTGAAAGGCCCCAGAATCTGCAACACCATTAAGCAAGGGGCACCACCAAGCAAGCGGCACCATGAAGACCAAGGAGCTCTCCAAACAGGTCAGGGACAAAGTAAGCAATTACAGCTGCAAGTCTCTTGGGGTATGTCTCTATAAGCTTGGCACATCTAGCCACTGGGATCTTTGCCCATTCTTCAAGGCAAAACTGCTCCAGCGCCTTCAAGTTGGACGGGTTCCACTGGTGTACAGCAATCTTTAAGTCATACCACAGATTCCCAATTGGATTTAGGTCTGGGCTTTGACTAGGCCATTCCAAGACAGTTAAATGTTTCCCCTTAAATCACTCGAGTGTTGCTTTAGCAATATGCTTAGGGTCATTGTCCTGCTGGAAGGTGAACCTCCGTCCCAGTCTCAAATCTCTGGAAGACTGAAACAGGTTTCCCTCAATAATTTTCCTGTATTTAGCGACCATTCCATCATTCCTTCAGTTCTGACCAGTTTCCCAGTCCCTGCCGATGAAAAACATCCCCACAGCATGATGCTGCAACCATAATGCTTCACTGTGGGGATGGTGTTCTCGGGGTGATGAGAGGTGTTGCGATGGCCAAAAAGCTCAATTTTAGTCTCATCTGACTAGAGTACCTTCTTCCATATGTTTGGGGAGTCTCCCACATGGCTTTTGTCGAACACCATGTTTGCTTTTTTTTTTTTTAACAATGGCTTTTTTCTGGCCACTCTTCCGTAAAGCCCAGCTCTGTGGAGTGAACGGCTTAAAGTGGTCCTATGGACAGATACTCCAATCTCCGCTTTGGAGCTTTGCAGCTCCTTCAGGGTTATCTTTGGTCTCTTTGTTGCCTCTCTGATTAATGCCCTCCTTGCCTGGTCCATGAGTTTTGGTGGGCGGCCCTCTCTTGGCAGGTTTGTTTTGGTGCCATATTCTTTCCATTTTTTAATAATGGATTTAATGGTGCTCCGTGGGATGTTCAAAGTTTCAGATATTTTTTTATAACCCAAACCTGATCTGTACTTCTCCACAACTTTGTCCCTCAAATACTTATTTACCTCATTACAATGCAAATAAGTGTATAACATATTTGACGTGCGTTTTTCTGGATTTTGTTGTTGTTATTCTGTCTCTCACTGTTCAAATAAACCTACCATTAAAATGATAGACTGATCATTTCTTTGTCAGTGGTCAAACTTACAAAATCAGCAGGGGATCAAATACTTTTTTCCCTCACTGTATAAAATGTTTGACATACGTTTTTCTGGATTTTTTTGTTGTTATTCTGTCTCTCACTGTTCAAATAAACCTACCATTAAAATTATAGACTGATAATTTCTTTGTCAGTGGAAAACGTACAAAATCAGCAGGGGATTAAATTACTTTTTAATTCTGTCATGGAAATAATACATATTCCTCTTACCAAGTCATTTATGGTTTCAATGCCTTTAGTTTTCCAAGTGGACCAATTTATCAATGAATTCTGAAAAGCTATTCAAGGTTCACATAGAATTGGATGTAAAACTTTCCTTTTTATTCTATGAATTTTATTAGGCCATATAAAGTATTATGTCCAACAATGAAAATTCTACCAAAATATCAGATATTTCAAGCCTCATTATCCTTTATTCTTTAAAAGTGTTCTTAAACTGTGATTACACTATGATTTTGAACATACAAAGCAACTGGGAAACGTCCATGGCAGGCACTAACTTTGTTTCCATTAATTAATGATTTTTTTGTTGACATTTAGAAAGTTTGCATAGAAAATAGATGCGACGTTCGCCTACTAGGGTGAGTTTCCATTGAACTATCTGCAGTGTTGAATAAAAATGAAGTGATTGAAGTGTTTCCATTACTCATTTAGGCAAATTGCATATTAATAAATTGGTGACAGCCTGTTTGCCCTCCTAACTATCTATTTCATGTCTCAGGTAGCTTGCGAAAGCCAACATGGATAGAATGCAATAATTGACTAATATTTGCCATATTATAATAATTATCATATGCTAACATATCACCACGGTCCATGGCATGGTGAAACTTGCACTCCAATAGATCTGAAATAATTGGATGGTGAAACTTGCCAGCCAACCAGAAAAGCAAGGCGAAGCAATTCAGGTATTTGTGAACCATGTCCTGCAAAGAAACATTTTTATATTGAGAAAAAAAAGGGTTTTGCAAGCAGTATGCATTTTAGAATTAAATGTGGAAGGGAGCTTTATAGTTACGTGATGAAATCATGTGCCCCGCAATCATAATTCGAAAAACACAGTTTCCATCATGTGTAAAAAATTTCGCAAATAAAGAAAGTTTGAAAAAAGAAAAATCGACCCCTGTCGAACGGATACATTTTTTGTCAATCTTTAGAACGTTTCTCCTATACAGTGGGGGAAAAAAAGTATTTAGTCAGCCACCAATTGTGCAAGATCTCCCACTTAGAAAGATGAGAGAGACCTGTAATTTTCATCATAGGTACACGTCAACTATGACAGACAAATTGAGATTTTTTTCTCTCCAGAAAATCACATTGTAGGATTTTTAATGGTGGAAAATAAGTATTTGGTCACCTACAAACAAGCAAGATTTCTGGCTCTCACAGACCTGTAACTTCTTCTTTAAGAGAATCCTCTGTCCTCCACTCGTTACCTGTATTAATGGCACCTGTTTGAACTTGTTATCAGTATAAAATACACCTGTCCACAACCTCAAACAGTCACACTCCAAACTCCACTATGGCCAAGACCAAAGTGCTGTCAAAGGACACCAGAAACAAAATTGTAGACCTGCACCAGGCTGGGAAGACTGAATCTGCAATAGATAAGCAGCTTGGTTTGAAGAAATCAACTGTGGGAGCAATTATTAGGAAATGGAAGACATACAAGACCACGGATAATCTCCCTCGATCTGGGGCTCCACGCAAGATCTCACCCGGTGGGGTCAAAATGATCACAAGAACGGTGAGCAAAAATCCCAGAACCACACTGGGGGACCTAGTGAATGACCTGCAGAGAGCTGGGACCAAAGTAACAAAGCCTACCATCAGTAACACACTACGCCGCCAGGGACTCAAATCCTGCAGTGCCAGACGTGTCCCCCTGCTTAAGCCAGTACATGTCCAGGCCCGTCTGAAGTTTGCTAGAGTGCATTTGGATGATCCAGAAGAGGATTGGGAGAATGTCATATGGTCAGATGAAACCAAAATATAACTTTTTGGTAAAAACTCAACTCGTCGTGTTTGGAGGACAAAGAATGCTGAGTTGCATCCAAAGAACACCATACCTACTGTGAAGCATGGGGGTGGAAACATCATGCTTTGGGGTTGTTTTTCTGCAAAGGGACCAGAACGACTGATCCGTGTAAAGGAAAGAATGAATGGGGCCATGTATCGTAAGATTTTGAGTGAAAACCTCCTTCCATCAGCAAGGGCATTGAAGATGAAACGTGGCTGGGTCTTTCAGCATGACAATGATCCCAAACACACCACCCGGGCAACGAAGGAGTGGGTTCGCAAGAAGCATTTCAAGGTCCTGGAGTGGCCTAGCCAGTCTCCAGATCTCTACCCCATAGAAAATCATTGGAGGGAGTTGAAAGTCCGTGTTGCCCAGCGACAGCCCCAAAACATCACTGCTGTAGAGGAGATCTGCATGGAGGAATGGGCCAAAATACCAGCAACAGTGTGTGAAAACATTTACTTTAAATTTACGTCATTTAGCAGACGCTCTTATCCAGAGCGACTTACAAATTGGTGCATTCACCTTATAGCCAGTGGGATAACCACTTTACAATTATTATTATTTTTTTATTTTTTTTTTGGGGGGGGGGGGGGTTAGAAATATAACTTTATCCTATCCCAGGTGTTCCTTAAAGAGGTGGGGTTTCAAATGTCTCCGGAAGGTGGTGAGTGACTCCGCGGTCCTGGCGTCGTGAGGGAGCTTGTTCCACCATTGGGGTGCCAGAGCAGCGAACAGTTTTGACTGGGCTGAGCGGGAACTGTGCTTCAGCAGAGGTAGGGGAGCCAGCAGGCCAGAGGTGGATGAACACAATGCCCTCGTTTGGGTGTAGGGACTGATCAAAGCCTGAAGGTACGGAGGTGCCGTTCCCCTCACAGCTCCGTAGGCAAGCACCATGGTCTTGTAGCAGATGCGAGCTTCAACTGGAAGCCAGTGTAGTGTGCGGGGGAGCGGGGTGACGTGAGAGAACTTGGGAAGGTTGAACACCAGACGGGCTGCGTCATTCTGGATGAGTTGTAGGGGTTTAATGGCACACGCAGGGAGCCCAGCCAACAGCGAGTTGCAGTAATCCAGACGGGAGATGACAAGTGCCTGGATTAGGACCTGTGCCGCTTCCTGTGTAAGGCAGGGTCGTACTCTCCGAATGTTGTAGAGCATGAACCTATAGGATCGGGTCACCACCTTGATGTTAGCGGAGAACAACAGGGTGTTGTCCAGGGTCACACCAAGGCTCTTCGCACTCTGGGAGGAGAACCCAATGGAGTTGTCAACCGTGATGGCGAGATCATGGAACGGGCAGTCCTTCCCCGGGAGGAAGAGCAGCTCCGTCTTGCCAAGGTTCAGCTTGAGGTGGTGATCAGTCATCCACACTGATATGTCTGCCAGACATGCAGAGATGCGATTCGCCACCTGGTTATCAGAAGGGGGAAAGGAGAAGATTAGTTGTGTGTCGTCTGCGTAGCAATGATAGGAAAGGCCATGTGAGGACATGACAGAGCCAAGTGACTTGGTGTATAGCGAGAATAGGAGAGGTCCTAGAACTGAGCCCTGGGGGACACCAGTGGTGAGAGCATGTGGTGCGGAGACAGCTTCTCGCCACGCCACTTGGTAGGAGCGACAGGTCAGGTAGGACGCAATCCAAGAGTGAGCCGCGCCGGAGATGCCCAGCTCGGAGAGGGTGGAGAGGAGGATCTGATGGTTCACAGTATCAAAGGCAGCAGACAGGTCTAGAATGATAAGAGCAGAGGAGAGAGAGTTAGCTTTAGCAATGTGGAGAGCCTCCGTGACACAGAGAAGAGCAGTCTCTGTTGAATGACCAGTCTTGAAACCTGACTGGTTTGGATCAAGAAGGTCATTCTGAGAGAGATAGCAAGAGAGTTGGCAAAACCTTGTGAAGACTTACAGAAAACGTTTGATCTGTGTCATTGCCAACAAAGGGTATATAACAAAGTATTGAGAAACTTTTGTTATTGACCAAATACTTATTTTCCACCATAATTTGCAAATAAATTCATAAAAAATCATACAATGTGATTTTCTGGATTTTTTTTTCTCATTTTGTCTGTCATAGTTGACTTGTACCTATGATGAAAATTACAGGCCTCTCTCATCTTTTTAAGTGGGAGAACTTGCACAATTGGTGGCTGACTAAATACATTTTTTCCCCACTGTATCTTCCGTTTCCATTGCACATCGCAAATATTTATTTAGGTGACATTGCTTTTGTCGACTTATCCTGCTTCAATGGAATGGCAGGTTTATTGTTGTCACCTTAGCTAATTCTGAAGACGGATGCTGTACCATCATTGACAGTAGATCAGTGGATCTTGCAAGCGCTGACCATAAGTATCAGAGTTTGATAAGTCTGACACTGTGGCTGTAACTGTGGCTGTTTTGACTTGTGAACCGTATATTTTCTGTAACACCTGATAGTCACTATATGGTTTTTGTTCATCTACCCCTAAGCCCCCTACGTTGAATCTGAGAACTGCCAGCACACAGCTGACATGAATGAAGGTTGTCCACAAAAGGAGTTGCGGTGTGTATGGTATTTGTAATTTACCCCTTAAAATCATATTCTGCCTTTCCATTGTGTAGGTTGTTGTCTTACAGTTTATGTAGCTTGTGTCATTGGGGCTAATTATTCTGTTATTAGTTACAAAACAACAAAAATGCAGTTGTGTATTGCTGCTGTTTGCCTGATATCCAACAGTTCATGATAAGCTCTGCTGACCATGAGAACATTTTGCTGAGAAAATGGGTTGAGGCATACTATTTAGGCTCAGAATGACATGTGGCCCATTGTTTACCTTGTTTCCTGGCAACAACCACATGGGTGTTTCAAAGAGCTGTCAGTCTAGGCGAGCTCATGAATATAAGCTCCCCACACACTCAGCATGTTCTTTCAGGCTTCCTGATAGTTAGAGATCAGAGAAAAGGTCAATTATTTTCAATTCTGAGCATTTTAATAGTATAAAGATACTATGGTTGATGTTTTGGTCATTCAAAGGCTATTTTTACTTGGGAAATAGGATGACTGTGTGGGACATTTAAAACATTCTGCCCACACCTCTACAGAACTATGATAAAATTTGCCATTGCCCTTTCTTTTAGAAACTGACATAGCCCAGTTCCAACATCTCCAAATCATACAGCAAATTAGGGCGTTTTTGTAACCATTAAAGGTGAATGGAGGGCATTTTCCAGGGGGGTTGTACTGCTCGTTCACGAGGGCAGAAATATATTATGGCTATGATTTATCAATGAAAACTGTCGCGTGCAACAGTTTGATAAATCCCAATAATTTTGTTGTGGAAAATTCAATCCAAAGATTAAGACAGAGACCAATTCATGATATAATAGAACAATCTTTAATACAAGCAGCAGCAGGGGAGATCTATCTCTGATTTCACAGGAAATAATTCAAGGAAGAAATTGTTACATGTCCCTTATATATTGGGAGGTGATAATACAATCAATTGTTTACACAACAGTAATTTCAATACAAGCAACAGTTCTGGAACACAATGGCCTTGTGTTATTGTGCAGACATACCAGAGTATATGAAAGGCATAACATCACAGTCCAACACAGAACATATCCCTTAAGAAGTTACAATAGCTCACCCCACAATTTGTTGTGCAAGCAAATTCCAGAATCTCCACGTACGCCAGAATTTAGTGAGAAATTTACGCAGGTTGATAAATGAAGCCCCTGGTGTCCCAGGTCTGAATCAGTCCCTGATTACAAGGGCAGGCTGAAAACCAGCTGTGATGTGGACTTAAAGGGGAACTGCACCCGCTGATTTGGCCTTGGTTTTGGCTTGCTCCTCAAGAAATGCTGGCGGCCATGACAGAAGCCAAACGTTAGTTGGCTTTGGGGTGTGGTTTGATGTGGGTGTGTCCTTGCCACCACCAAGACACACCCATCTGTCAGAAAATTGCCCACAGCTGTTTCCCCCCACCCAATCACAACAAACAAACCTCCTGCAGAGGGGTATACTACAAAGCAGGATAAATGAGTTAGCCAGCTAACTTTGATAAACAACCAGAAATAACTACAGATTTTTTTGTTCATTAAGAAATCGAAACTTAGATATGTGTTTTTGCTTATTGAGTCAAATAGACCACGCTCATTTCAAGCTTATCTTTCAAAAACATTTAACGTTATTTCAGAATATTTAGGCAAGTTAGCTGGCTAACGCATTAATTCTGCTTTGTAGTTGAGTTCAATAATTACAGGCAGATGTTTGGTGAGATGCCGGAGGAAGCTTTGAATAAGCAATATGAGAAGAAGGCAATTGCTGATCTCATGTAGATATTCTAAAAGAAGTGTTTTGATAACTTTCAAATGTAGTAATAGGTCCATGTAGAATAAATAACCCATTAGATAACACCATAGAAGCAGTGTTTTGCTAATTTAACAGTGTGCACCTTTCATCTTTCATTGTCAATCCCAGCTGATACAGATACTGTGCCTATCGGCATTTTGTCTGGTGGTAATGGGGGCTACTAATCTACACAGCTACGGTACAGAGAATGAGTGGATCACACCATCTACTCACCACAGTGATTTCACCCTTGCCGTTAAGGGGCTCCAGAAGGAGGAGGGAAGCCACTACGTGCCCACCTTCCTACAGACAGCAGCTCAGACCACCATCGACCAGGCCGCTGCCAACCAGACCACCCAGACTGCCACTGCAAGCTACAGAGAGTGGTACGCTGCCCAGAGAGGACCTGCACGGTACGATTACCACTGCTCTTCAGGGAGTGGGGGTGGTGGAAAACCCCAAACCCGGAAGGTCTGAGGTCTGTAAACTCTCCAGCTTCCCTGCCAGCATGCTCCAAGGTCCTGCATAGGAGCTTTGCCTCAACGAACATGCCAGTTCACAGAAAGGCTGATGAAGTCCTCATCGTCTGTCACCTGGCCCATTCAGGCATAAGTGACTGTGTTCCGAGAACTAAACACCTGCTGAGTTACCAGTATGGACAGTGACAGTCAAAACTGTTTGTATTTGTTTTGATAATTGAAAAAATTGGAGTTTATTGCTCTAGGCCAGTGGCCTATCCACATAAGGGTACTTGATCAAAATCATGAGATGGTAGGTCTATTGGTAAAATATACATGAGGGGTTACTTCAGGGGTACTCAGGTCAGAGCGAAATTTGGTGGTACAGTAACTGAACAAGTTCGGGAACCACTGCTTGCCACAACAAAATGTTTGAATAGTTATTTACTCAAGAAAATGCAGCTTTTCATTTGTTATTAATTAAACAAAGCACCCCCACACCATCACACAAACAGCTCCATGCTTCACGGTCGGAACCACACATGAAAAGATCATCCGTTCACCTACTATGCGTCTCACAAAGACACAGCGGTTGGAATAAAAAATCTCACATTTGGACTCATCAGACCAAAGGACAGATTTCCACCAGTCTAATGTCCATTGCTCATGTTTCTTGGCAGAAGCAAGTCTCTTCTTCTTATTGGTGTCCTTTAGTAGTGGTTTCTTTGCAGCAATTTGACCATGAAGGTCTGATTCATGCAGTCTCCTCTGAACAGTTGATGTTGAGATATGTCTGTTACTTGAACTCTGTGAAGCATTTATTTGGGCTGCAATTTCAGAGGCTGGTAACTCTACTGAACTTATCCTCTGCAGCAGAGGGAACTCTGGGTCTTCCTTTCCTGTGGTGGTCCTCATGAGAGCCAGTTTCATCATAGCGCTTGATGGTCTTTGCGACTGCACTTGAAGATACTTTCAAAGTTTTTGAAATTGTCCGGATTGACTGACCTTCATGTCTTCCAGGTGACTACCTCATGAAGCTGGTTGAGAGAATGCCAAGAGTGTGCAAAGTTGTCATCAAGGCAAAGGGTGGCTATTTGAAGAATCTCAAGTATAAAATACACTGCTCAAAAAAATAAAGGGAACACTAAAATAACACATCCTAGATCTGAATGAATGAAATAATCTTATTAAATACTTTTCTCTTTACATAGTTGAATGTGCTGACAACAAAATCACACAAAAATGATCAATGGAAGTCAAATTTATCAACCCATGGAGGTCTGGATTTGGAGTCACCCTCAAAATTAAAGTGGAAAACCACACTACAGGCTGATCCTACTTTGATGTAATGTCCTTAAAACAAGTCAAAATGCGGCTCAGTAGTGCGTGTGGCCTCCACGTGCCTGTATGACCTCCCTACAATGCCTGGGCATGCTCCTGATGAGGTGGCGGATGGTCTCCTGAGGGATCTCCTCCCAGACCTGGACTAAAGCATCCGCCAACTCCTGGACAGTCTGTGGTGCAACGTGGCATTGGTGGATGGAGCGAGACATGATGTCCCAGATGTGCTCAATTGGATTCAGGTCTGGGGAACGGGCAGGCCAGTCCATAGCATCAATGCCTTCCTCTTGCAGGAACTGCTGACACACTCCAGCCACATGAGGTCTAGCATTGTCTTGCATTAGGAGGAACCCAGGGCCAACCGCACCAGCATATGGTCTCACAAGGGGTCTGAGGATCTCATCTCGGTACCTAATGGCAGTCAGGCTACCTCTGGCAAGCACATGTAGGGCTGTGCGGCCCCCCAAAGAAATGCCACCCCACACCATGACTGACCCACCGCCAAACCGGTCATGCTGGAGGATGTTGCAGGCAGCAGAACATTCTCCATGGCGTCTCCAGACTCTGTCACGTCTGTCACATGTGCTCAGTGTGAACCTGCTTTAATCTGTGAAGAGCACAGGGTGCCAGTGGCGAATTTGCCAATCTTGGTGTTCTCTGGCAAATGCCAAACGTCCTGCACGGTGTTGGGCTGTAAGCACAACCCCCACCTGTGGACGTCGGGCCCTCATACCACCCTCATGGAGTCTGTTTCTGACCGTTTGAGCAGACACATGCACATTTGTGGCCTGCTGGAGGTCATTTTGCAGGGCTCTGGCAGTGCTCCTCCTGCTCCTCCTTGCACAAAGGTGGAGGTAGCAGTCCTGCTGCTGGGTTGTTGCCCTCCTACGGCCTCCTCCACGTCTCCTGATGTACTGGCCTGTCTCCTGGTAGCGCCTCCATGCTCTGGACACTACGCTGACAGACACAGCAAACCTTCTTGCCACAGCTCGCATTGATGTGCCATCCTGGATGAGCTGCACTACCTGAGCCACTTGTGTGGGTTGTAGACTCCGTCTCATGCTACCACTAGAGTGAAAGCACCGCCTGCATTCAAAAGTGACCAAAACATCAGCCAGGAAGCATAGGAACTGAGAAGTGGTCTGTGGTCACCACCTGCAAAACCAGTCCTTTATTGGGGGTGTCTTGCTAATTGCCTATAATTTCCACCTGTTGTCTATTCCATTTGCACAACAGCATGTGAAATTTATTGTCAATCAGTGTTGCTTCCTAAGTGGACAGTTTGATTTCACAGAAGTGTGAATGAGTTGGAGTTACATTGTGTTGTTTAAGTGTTCCCTTTATTTTTTTGAGCAGTGTATATAACACTTATTTGGTTACTACATGATTCCATATGTGTTCTTTCATAGTTTTGATGTCTTCACTATTATTCTACAATGTAGAAAATAGTAAAAATAAAGAAAACCCCTTGAATGAGTAGCTGTGTCCAAACTTTTGACTGGTACTGTATATGTTGACAGATAGTGACACACATATAACAACTTCAATTCAATATACAGTATGTAACAAAAGGTTAATGTATGTCAGCAACATACAGTGTATATCAATATGTAACATACACATGACACACATTGCTATAAATAGTCCCCATAAACAGACTAATGGATTAATACTCGTCAGACCCCATATTTGACTAGTCACACAGAGCGCAGGTCAGACAATTCCCTTGAAATGCATGGCAGCTGCTGCCGTGGAGCTTACACCCGGATATTGGGCCAAACCAGGTACAAAAGCCCTTATTTACTGGTTAATCCTCTTAGCGACCGGTGCTGCATCCATATCTCAAATGGAGCTTAGCATAGATTAACCAGGGGAAGATCCTCTTTCTGATATTTAGCTCTTCTAATCGTTGCATTAGAACAAGAGGATGGGAGCCCCGGTGGCCGTGTATCAGTGTGTTTGGGTGTGCTTGGTTAACTGTGTGCATGTGCGTGTGCGTTTGATGATGGGGGGCAGAGTAGGTCTGTTTTAGCTCTGGCTAGACGACCTACCAGTAAGGTGTTTGGACAGTAAGGTCTGTTTGGGGCAATAATGTTTGACTGATGAATGAAATGTAATAGCATACAGACAACCAAATATAGCACAGGAACTGGACAGAAAGATGAACAACAGCAATAAAAAGAAGGAAATGTCTCTCTGTTTACTGTTTGCTGCTCGAATATGTGAGTTTTAATTAAGCTTACTGACTTTGTACTTGTATCTCTAAGCCTCATTACAAATCAAGTTGGAGAGCAGCTGATAGCTGATAAAGGATGACTCTCATAAGGAACAAGGTGAGGATTTAGAGCTTTCTGAGGTATGGAGAATTGAGCTTTGGTGGTTTGGAAGTTGGAGTGCCCTGTAGGGCTTCATCGTCAAGACATACTTTAAATAAGATGAGCTCGGGTCCCTTAGGGACTCCTTTCAGAGTGGCTTTAGAATGCAGTAACCTGGGATATAAGCCAGAATGGAGAACCTCCCCATCATCCCACCGACTGAGCAAGATGCTCTCCCAAAGTTTAATTAGAATGCATGGGACTGCAACTCTGCCCCTTCCATCCATATTCCTCCTCCCTCCTTGCCTCCATCTCCATCTCATCTTCTCTTTCTTGCATAAATGGGTGTGTCTGCACAGACGTAAGATTGCTGTGACAGATGAATGTGCTGTGGCTAAGCTGGTATAATTTTACTTCCCTTTATAGGACATTGGGTGCCCATGACTTCCCTTAGATGTGAGTAAACACTCTTAAAAAAAAAAAGACTGAGGAGAAAGTAGAGGGAAAATATAACCCCCCGTCAAACGAAAATAATCACGACCAAAGAAAATTTAACTAAGGGACAATTTAAATATGCCAACAACTTCAAAGTGTAAGATGTTTTTTGGACATGGAGTAAGGAAATGTAATTGCCTCTGAAAATCCCAAGGTTTGCTTGTACGTGTCTGTTGGGGAGATAGAAAACAAGGGGTGGCCATTGAAGTCGCCTGTCTGCATAAAATAACTTGCACTGTATGACTTGGCAGGAGAGACACATGGTGCATGGATTAATGTCTGATTTAAGACTTTATTTATCATTTTGGTTGCTTCGGAGAAGAGGTGAATAGAGCACGAACAGTCGTCAATACTAATGTGCTGAGCAAAAACACTGAGATCGCAGCAAAGTCTTCTCTTTTGTCAAGACAGATTTAGATCTTCTCAGATCCCTTCCCCTCTTTCAATCTCTCTCCACCACCACACCTCTCTTTCTCTCGCTGTCTCTCTCTCTCTCTCTCTTGTGCCTTCTTGCCATTCCTTGAGTAGTTAAAGGCTAATTAAAAGCAAAACAGTGTTTGCTGAAGACAAGGTGTCAATATGTGAAGTAAACAACGTGTGTGATAATCGGGTGGAACAGCGCAGAGGAATGCGCTGTCTCATCCTGGAATATCCAAGGCCTGACGTCATCTGCCTTTGGCCTAAAGAGCAGGAACCTGGACATTGTCATCCTACAAGAAATATGGTATAGAGGAGATGGGCCCACTGGTTGCCTTCTAGGTTACAGAGAGCTGGTAGTCCCATCCACCAAACTACCAGGAATAAAACAGGGAAGGGACTCATGGGGTATGCTAATTTGATATAGAGCAGACATAACTCACTCTATTAAATTAATCAAGACAGGAATATTTTACATTTGGCTAGAAATTCTAAAGGAAATTATCTCAACAGAGAAAAATTTATTCCTGTGTGCAACCTATATCCCCATACTTTACTGAAGACAGCTTCTCCATCCTAGTGGGGGAGAGCAATCATTTCCAGGGCCAGGGACATGTACTAGTCTGTGGCGACCTAAATGCCAGAACTGGACAAGAACCTGACACCCTCAGCACACAGGGGGACAAACACCTACCTGGAGGTGACAGCATTCCTTCCCCCATATGCCCCCCCATATGCCCCCCCCCCAGACATAACTACGACAACATAACCAACAAAAATGGGTCACAACTCCTGCAGCTCTGTCACACGCTGGGTATGTACATAGTCAATGGTAGGCTTCAAGGGGACTCCTACGGTAGGTACACCTATAGCTCATTTCTTGGCAGTAGTACTGTAGACTACTTTATCACTGACCTCAACCCTGAATCTCTCAGAGCGTTCACAGTCAGCCCACAGACACCCCTATCAGATCACAGCAAAATCCAAGTCTACTTGAACAGAGCAATCCTCAAATCATGAGACATCAAGCCAAAGGAATTTAATACTATTAAGAAATGCAATAGATGGAAGGAAAGTAGTGTGGAAACCTATCAAAAAACAATTAGGCAACAACAAATTAAATCCCTTTAAGACAACTTCCTGGACAAAACGTTCCACTGTAATAGTGAAGGTGTAAACTTTTCAAGCAGACAACCTAAGAAAATTAACAATGACAAATGGTTTGATGAAGACTGCAAAAACCTAAGAAAGAAATTGAGAAACTTATCCAACCAAAAACATAGAGACCCAGAAAACCTGAGCCTACGCCTTCACTATGGTGAATCACTAAAACAATACAGAAAGACACGTCAGAAATCAGCTCAATGTAATTGAGGAATCCATAGAATCTAACCGCTTCTGGGAAAATTGGAACACACTAAGGGAGATGCATGGATAATCCACTTCTCCAATCTTTTTGGCTCTATAAACAAAGAAAAAAGAACAAACAGCCAAAACATATACATGATCAAATACAAATCTTAGAATCAACTATTAAAGACTACCAGAATCCACTGGATTCTCCAATTACATTGAATGAACTAGAGGACAAAATACAAAAAGGCCTATGGTGTTGATGGTATCCTAAATTAAATGAAAAAATATACAGACCACAAATTCCAATTGGATATAGTTAAACTCTTTAACATCATCCTCAGCTCTGGCATCTTCCCCAATATTTGAAACCAAGGACTGATCACTCCAATCCACAAATGTGGAGATAAATTTGACCCCAATAACTGCTGTGGGATATGTGTTAACAGCAACCTTGGGAAAATCCTCTGCATTATCATTAACAGCAGATTCGTAAATTTCCTCAGTGAAACAATGTACTGAGCAAATGTCAAATTGGCTTTTTACCAAATTACCATACGACAGATCATGTATTCACCCTGCACACCCTATTGACAAACAAACAAAACAAAACAAAGGCAAAGTCTTCACATGCTTTGTTGATTTCAAAAAAGCTGTTGACTCAATTTGGCATGAGGGTCTGCTATACAAATTGATGGAAAGCGGTGTTGGGGGAAAAACATATGACATTATAAAATCCATGTACACAAAGAACAAATGTGCGGTTAAAATTGACATAAAACACATTTATTTTCACATGGCCGTGGGGACAGACAGGGATGCAGTTTGAGCCCCACCCTCTTCAACATATCAATCAATGAATTGGTGAGGGCACTAGAACAGTCTGCAGCACCCTACCTCACCCTACTAGAATCTGAAGTCAAATGTCTACTGTTTGCTGATGATCTGGTGCGTCTGTCCCAAACCAAGGACGGCCTACAGCAGCACCTAGATCTTCTGCATAGATTCTGTCAGACCTGGGCCCTGACAGTAAATCTCAATAAGACAAAAATAATTGTGTTCCAAAAAAGGTCCAGTTGTCTGGACCACAAATACAAATTCCATCTAGACACCATTGCCCTAGAACACACAAAAAGCTATACATGCCTCGGCCTAAACATCACCGCCACAGGTAACTTCCACAAAACTGTGAACAATCTGAGAGACAAGGCAAGAAGGGCCTTCTATGCCAACAAAAATAACATAAAATTCGACATACCAATTAGGATCTGGCTAAAAATACTTGAATCAGTTATAGAACCCATTGCCCTTCATGGTTGTGAGGTCTGTGGTCCGCTTACCAACCAATAATTCACAAAATGGACAAACACCAAATGAATAGATGGTGAATAGAGCCTCAAACTTCCAACCTCCCTTCTGTTGTTGTAAGGTTAAGGAAGGGAGAGGCAATTTAGATGCCAGCACTAATTTATCTCTCTGGGCATAAACCTAAAGAAAATATTTCAGTGGACACAAACTTTTACTGAATAGGCCTATAAAGTAAGTTTGTTTCATTGTCTTTTTTAAATGTATTTTTACAAGGGCTTCTATAATGAAACACTTGATAGAACGATAGACACATACTTTTAATTAAACTCATTCACAGTAATTTGCTACCTCTTTGGGACAGCATTAAAGGTGACCTTTACAAAAGAAATAAAACTAAAAGAACATGATATCCAACATCTGCATTGTTAAGCACTGCCAAGGGTAGTACCTGTTATAGTGTGGACACTATATCAATAATTACATTGAATATGTGTTGTACTTACCTGCAATATAGTATGATTGCTATTCATGTGTGCATGGTTATTATTGGCATTGACCGTGACCTTTCCACTTTTGATGATGTCATCACCAAGAGTCAGATCTGTACAATGTGATTCTACCACAGGTTGAGTGGGCTGTATCGTTCTGCTGTTTTTGTACCATTTGTACACCTTTTATTTATTGCGTTTAAAGTAAAGGAAAGTAATATTGAAATGGATGTTGGCATTCCTTGTCAAGTTACTACATCTTTTTGGCGACGAGGATAAAACTTTATCAACATGTACAGGGCGATGTGCTAGCTAGCTAAGTAACAGTGGAGGTAGTCAGTTAGCTAGCTAGCTTAATGAGCGACGAAGAGCAGGTGCCGCTGGACGGAAACGCAGCAAGTGAAAATCGCTAACGAGGATCAAGGACAAGTTGGCGTTATAATGGCAATGTTTGGGACTATCACTGAGTTTGTGGAAGAGAACGAGGACTGGACGGAATATATGGAAAGGTTGGGACACTTTTTCTTGGCAAATGGAATCACAGATGAGGCTAAACAGCGCTCTATTCTCTTGAGTGTGTGTGGGGCTAAAACCTACAAGCTAATGAGGAATTTGGCTACACCCCAGAGACCGGGAGAAATTGCTTTTGGGGATCTAGTTGTTCTCGTTCAGACTCACCACAATCCAAAGCCTTCAGTGATTGTCCAGAGGCTCAAGTTTAACTGCCATTTTCGGGAAAACAGGTCAGTCTGTTGCTAACTTTGTTGCTGAATTCCGTGAACTCTCTGAACATTGTGAGTTTGGGGCTATGTTAGAGGACATGCTCTGTGACAGATTAGTCTGTGGCATTAATGAGGACAGCATACAGCGCCGGTTGCTGGGGGAAGCCACACTGACTTTCAAGAGAGCATTGGAACTATCTCAAGGGATGAAGATGGCCGCTAGTAATGCGAAACATTTTCAAAAGGCCAACAGTGGAAGTTGTGCAGTGCATCAGGTGACAAAAGTGGTGGCAGGAAAAAGGGGAAAAGCAGTGGAATGTTTCAGATGTGGAGGAAAACATTATCCAAACAACTGTAAGTTCATGGATACTGTCTGTCACAATTGCAACAAAAAGGGAAATTTAGCTAAAACATGCAGGGGTCCTAGGAGCAAGCCAGAGGGTGGGCGGACTGGGCAGTCAGCAGCGCACCACCTAGAGAGCACAGAGGAGGTGGAAGAGCATTGTTCCTACAACATGTTTAATGTGAGTGAGCCGCGTGCAGAGCCTATCTATGCTACAGTGGATCTATGCTACAGTGGAGGTAGATGGAAAGCAGATGAGGATGGAGGTTGACACAGGGGCCTCTGCCTCTGTCATCAGTGAGGAGACCTACAAACAAATGTGGGGCTCAAAACAGGCTTCTGCCCTCACACCGGCAGGAATCAGACTGCGTACGTACACCGGGGAGACCATACCATTGCTGGGGGCTCTAGAGGTGGACATTGCATACAACAGCCAGGAAGCGAGAGCACGGCTCCTTGTGGTGAAAGGGAATGGGCCTAGTTTACTAGGGCGTGACTGGCTAAACAAAATACAACTGAACTGGGGTGAGATAAAACACACCCGAGTGACTGAGGATGTCATTCAAAAGTACCCAGAGATTTTCAAAGATGAACTGGGCACACTGCAGGGCACTGCAGTTAAGCTGTTTGTGGATCCTTAGGCCGAGCCTCGCTTTTTCAAGCCCAGGACAGTGCCTTACGCCATGAAAAAGAAAGTGGAAGATGAGTTGGAGCAGCTGCAGGAAACAAACATCATTACTCCCATTCAGTTCTCCCGCTCGGCAGCTCCAATCATTCCCATTCTGAAAAGTGACGGCACGGTGCGTATATGTGGGGACTACAAACTCACCATCAACAGGGCCTCTAAGCTAGACGCTTACCCGCTGCCGCGGGTGGAGGACCTGTTCGCGATACTTGCAGGAGGCAAGACGTTCTCAAAGCTTGACATGAGTCACGCCTACCAACAGCTCTTCCTGGATGAGGACTCAAAAGAGTATGTCACAGTCAACACACACACAGGCTTGTTCAGGTACAACCGCTTGGTTTTCAGAGTGGCATCCAGCCCAGCCATTTTCCAGAGGACAATGGACAATCTGCTGCAGGGGATCCCTCATGTAGCAGTGTACCTGGACGACATCCTGGTTACAGGGGAGACGGAGGAGGAGCACCTCTACCATCTGGACCAGGTGATAAAGAGAATCTCTGAGGCAGGGCTGCGCCTGAAGCGTAGCAAGTGCACATTCCAAGCACAGAGTGTGACATACCCATGTCACAAGATCACAGCGCAGGGTCTGTGTCCTGTGGAGGACAAAGTCAGGGCAATCAAGGATGCTCCAAACCCCAAGAATGTGTCCGAGCTTAGGTCGTTCCTGGGCATGGTGAACTACTTTGGTAAGTTCCTCCCTGAGCTGTCAACAGTGTTGGCTCCACTTTATCAGCTGCTCCACAAAGACTGTAAATGGAAGTGGAGGCCAGCACAAGAGAAAGCTTTCAAGGAAGTGAAAGCACTACTACAATCAGCACAACTTCTGTTTCATTTTGACCAAGACAAAGAGATCATCCTGTCATGTGACGCCTCGCCCTATGGCGTCGGGGCAGTACTCTCTCATTGATGGAGGACGGGTCAGAGAAACCCATTGGATTCACATCACGTAAGCTGACGAGTGCTGAGAAGGGTTATTCACAATTAGACAAGAAAGGCCATAGGGCCTTCAGCAAGGATACAGCGCTGGGCCCTCACACTGTCAGCTTACCAGTACACTATAGTGTATAGAGCGCTCAGCAGTCTCCCGCTATCTTAAATGGAAAGATTCTATGTTTTGAATCCGGTGTCGTTTTGCGTATCAGTTCATAAACACTATGCCATGGGATCGGTACGTCAAAAATCTCTTCCCAACTATTTTGCAATCTACAGAATATGGGACGGCTGTCAATCCTTTGGTCCTTAAATGAAACTGGTATACTTTTTTATTTATCACAGTTTTCTTTAACCAATTATGTTCTTTAATGCAAGGCCGACAGACAAGTTCCTTACTTTCTCCCCCTTCCACTTGCCTTTTCCATTTTTGCGGTAAGGCTGCAATTATTTGGTTATAATTTTGGGTAGAGCAGACATTTCCATATCTTTTTGTTAGCTGCATGTGCGACATAACTCCACCAGTCCTATCGATGATATCATTTACAAAGATTATACCTTTTTTTATTTTTTATTAAACAAAAAAAAATGGTTTTTTGTCAATTAGTATATTTGAGTTTAACCACAATATTTGTTGGATTATTTGTTCTGTCGTTTCTGGAGGATTAAATTGAAATTGCAACCAACTTTCTATGGCTTGTTTTAGAAATAGTGATATTTGGGATATTATTTACTTTTCAAATAACTGAAAGGGAGCGGTTGTAATCTGAATATTCTTGAACATTGTTCACAATTCTTGAACATTGGGTGAGACAATCTTACTAATTTGCTAGAGAACCAGTTCGGATTTAAGTATAACTTTTGTATGACTGAAGCTTTTGGTGATAGCTCTAATGCTTTATATTTAATAATTTCTGTCCTCTGAATTCATATTCATTATATAAATAGGCCCGTTTAATTTAGTCTGGCTTGCCGTTCCAAATAAAATGGAATATATATTTTTTCATTTAATTTAAAAAACTGTTCGCTAGGCGTAGGCAAGACCATAAGCAAATATAGTTGGGAAAAAAAGTATTTAGTCAGCCACCAATTGTGCAAGTTCTCCCACTTAAAAAGATGAGAGAGGCCTGTAATTTTCATCATAGGTACATGTCAACTATGACAGACAAATTGAGAAAAAAAAATCCAGAAAATCACATTGTAGGATTTTTAATGAATTTATTTGCAAATTATGGTGGAAAATAAGTATTTGGTCACCTACAAACAAGCAAGATTTCTGGCTCTCACAGACCTGTAACTTCTTCTTTAAGAAGCTCCTCTGTCCTCCACTCGTTACCTGTATTAATGGCACCTGTTTGAACTTGTTATCAGTATAAAAGACACCTGTCCACAACCTCAAACAGTCACACTCCAAACTCCACTATGGCCAAGACCAAAGAGCTGTCAAAGGACACCAGAAACAAAATTGTAGACCTGCACCAGGCTGGGAAGACTGAATCTGCAATAGGTAAGCAGCTTGGTTTGAAGAAATCAACTGTGGGAGCAATTATTAGGAAATGGAAGACATACAAGACCACTGATAATCTCCCTCAATCTGGGGCTCCACGCAAGATCTCACCCCGTGGGGTCAAAATGATCACAAGAACGGTGAGCAAAAATCCCAGAACCACACGGGGGGACCTGCAGAGAGCTGGGACCAAAGTAACAAAGCCTACCATCAGTAACACACTACGCCGCCAGGGACTCAAATCCTGCAGTGCCAGACGTGTCCCCCTGCTTAAGCCAGTACATGTCCAGGCCCATCTGAAGTTTGCTAGAGTGCATTTGGATGATTCAGAAGAGGATTGGGAGAATGTCATATGGTCAGATGAAACCAAAATATAACTTTTTGGTAAAAACTCAACTTGTTGTGTTTGGAGGACAAAGAATGCTGAGTTGCATCCAAAGAACACCATACCTACTGTGAAGCATGGGGGTGGAAACATCATGCTTTGGGGCTGTTTTTCTGCAAAGGGACCAGGACGACTGATCCGTGTAAAGGAAAGAATGAATGGGGCCATGTATCGTGAGATTTTGAGTGAAAACCTCCTTCCATCAGCAAGGGCATTAAAGATGAAATGTGGCTGGGTCTTTCAGCATGACAATGATCCCAAACACACCACCCGGGCAACGAAGGAGTGGCTTCGTAAGAAGCATTTCAAGGTCCTGGAGTGGCCTAGCCAGTCTCCAGATCTCAACCCCATAGAAAATCTTTGGAGGGAGTTGAAACTGTGTTGCCCAGCGACAGCCCCAAAACATCACTGCTCTAGAGGAGATCTGCATGGAGGAATGGGCCAAAATACCAGCAACAGTCTGTGAAAACCTTGTGAAGACTTACAGAAAACGTTATACCTGTGTCATTGCCAACAAAGGGTATATAACAAAGTATTGAGAAACTTTTGTTATTGACCAAATACTTATTTTCCGCCACAATTTGCAAATAAATTCATTACAAATACTACAATGTGATTTTCTGGATGTTTT
Organism: Coregonus clupeaformis; assembly: GCF_020615455.1. Taxonomy (NCBI): domain Eukaryota; kingdom Metazoa; phylum Chordata; class Actinopteri; order Salmoniformes; family Salmonidae; genus Coregonus; species Coregonus clupeaformis. The sequence continues at coordinate 39,114,186 of NC_059224.1, forward strand.
TTTTTCATTTTTGTCTGTCATAGTTAACGCGTACCTATGATGAAAATTACAGGCCTCTCTCATCTTTTTAAGTGGGAGAACTTGTACAATTGGTGGCTGACTAAATACTTTTTTCCCCCACTGTAGGTAAACTGGGATAATACTAAAGAGTTAATCAGGGTGATTTCTCCACAAATTGACAGGTATTTACCTTTCCATGGTAGCAAGATCTTATCTATTTTTGCTAACCTTCTATTAAAATGTATTGGAGTGAGATCATTTATTTCCTTTGGGATATGTATTCCGAGTATATCCACATCACCATCAGACCGTTTTATTGCTAATCTACATGGTAATGTAAAAATGTAATTTTTTTGTGATCCAATACGTAATATAGTACATTTGTCATAATTTGGTTGTAATCCAGAGAGGTTAGAAAATGTATCTAGATCCTCTATGAGGCTGTGGAGGGATTCTAGTTGTGGATTTAAAAGAAAACATGAATCATCAGTGTACAATGACACCTTTGTTTTTAAGCCCTGGATTTCTAATCCCTTGATATTATTGTTGGATCTGATTTTAATAGCTAACATCTCGATGGCCATAATAAATAGATATGCCGATAGTGGACAACCTCTCTCGGTTCTTGTTCCAGTACTGCATCACGCCACAAACAACAACAGGACAGGCTCCAGTGGAGATGTTTAATGGGCAGAAAGCCAAAAGCTCACCTGGATCTACTGCGTCCGGACATCAAAGCACGAGTGGAACGGAAGCAGGAGAAACAGAAAGAGAGACATGACCACCACGCGAGGGAGAGACAGTTAAAACCCAATGACACTGTCTATATCCGCAACTTCACAAGCAGCCAACGCTGGTTACCAGGTATCATTCTGAGTCAGAGTGGTCCCGTCTCCTTTGTGGTCAAACTGACTGATGGTCGAGTCATGCGCAGACACCAGGACCACCTCCGCCTGCGCCATGACAAAGACAAGACCATGTTTTCAGACGGAACAGCTGTGGGTGGTAGTATACAAGTTGAAACCCCACAGGAAACAGTATCTGATTAACAGGGGCATTCAGTGGTTCCAGCAGAGGGAAATGGACATTCTCTCACAAACACCCAACCCGCTCCTGTGCCCTCAGACACAGCTTCACTGGGATACGCCTTACCTGTGTCTCATGGCACACCAGGAGTACTGCGCAGATCACAGTGTAGTCACAAGCCTCCTGAAAGACTAACTCTGTAGTTGAGACTGAGAGACTCGTAGTGTTAGTGTTTGTTTAGAGCAGCAGACCTAGTTGAAAAGAAATAAGGACTGTCATTTTTTTGTTTTGTTTACATTTACAGTAACACCAGCAGAAGTTCTACAATGTTGAAAAGAAAAGAAAACACTGATGTGGTTTACTTGTTAACCTTATGTTTTCCTGTGTTATAGTGTGGACACTATATAAATAATTACATTTAATATGCATTGTACTTACCTGCAGTATAGTATGATTGCTATTCATGTGTGCATGGTTTTTATTGGCATTGACCGTGACCTTTCCCCTTTTGATGATGTCATACCCAAGAGTCAGATCTGTACAATGTGATTCTACCACAGGTTGAGTGGGCTGTATCATTCTGCTGTTTTTGTACCGTTTGTACACCTTTTATTTATTGGGTTGAAAGTAAAGGAAAGTAATATTGAAATGCATGTGGGCATTCCTTGTCAAGTTACTACAAAACCTCTCTCTCCATTCCTCTCTCCCTCCCTCCTCCTTCTTCGGTCTCCTAGAGCAACTGTGTGTTATCAGTAGGAGGCCTACATAAAAGGTCAAGAAAAGGCTTTCTCTTTTTGTTCCATATTAATTTCTCATTCCTGGTTTAATTGGTCTTAATTAGAACATCTAGAGGACTCAAAGAAAACCCATGCACAAAAAACACAAGGCCTTTCAAAATCCACACCGACAAAGACGACCACTTCAGCGCTATCTATCGCCTGAAGGAACCTCTAAAGGTCAGACTATTGTCATCCCAGTGACCGTCTCAGACAAAATTAGCATTCATCAACCCCTCTGGTCTTCAACCTGTCTTTCTTTCTTCTGAGGACGCTTGGGAAGGATAGAAGTCAATGCTCCTGTTTTCTGCAACTCGACGCTTCAATATCGTTAGCCCGCCTTGCCGACTCCTCGTCTTGTTTCCCTTTCTCAGTTCCACCTGTTTTGTTCTCTCTCTCTCTCTCTCTCTCTCTCTCTCTCTCTCTCTCTCTCTCTCTCTCTCTCTCTCTCTCTCTCTCTCTCTCTCTCTCTCTCTCTCTCTCTCTCTCTCTGTCCATCCTATTGTTCTGTCATTTAAAAAATGTGTTTATCTCTAGGTGCTGTCTCTTCCCTCTCTGTGTCTCTGTGAGTACTTCATTCAGGTGGCCCTTTCTCAAACCCTGGAAAGCCAGGAGAGTCTAAATGCATTGCAGCGTTTCCTCTTTTTCTGTTGTTCTTTTCGATTGATGGCGACTTAGGGGTGGAAAAATTGAGCGGTCTCAGGCGAGGGGGGCCTTCAATCAGTAAATAAATGTGGTGTGTGAGAAGTGGAGTGGATGCCAGATCCCAGGCTGAGGCTCTACCTCTTGTCTTTCCTGTTACAGGGCCTTAAGCAGGTGTTAGTGAAGCGTGGCCTTCGAATCCCGGGGCCCCTCGTGGTCTGCTCTCCTGCTCCCGCTCCCGCTCTCGCATGTTTTGTTTATCTGCTCACATGAAGGAAGCACTATAAGAGCAATACAGAGGGTTCCGATATGATCTGTGGTGAGCTATTTAGAAAATGTGTGTTTTCTTCTGTTTTAAAGTCTTTGCCTCTTCCCTCATTTGGTCTGTGCTGTGTGTGTGTGTGTGTGTTTGTGCGCGTACGTGCACGTGTGCGTATAGGCCAAAGAATAAGGATAAGCGGTATACATATCATATGTGGAGCTCAGGGAGAGGCCACTCACTGTGTCACTTCTAAATGAGAATTTCCATGTCATTTGGCAAATTCAATTTCACTGTGATAAGGCTGTGGCTGCACACACAATAAGATAAGCCAAAGACATGGACCACATTCTCTCTCTCCCTCTGTCATGCTTTGCCTCTCCCCCCTCTCCCTCCCCCTGTCTCGTTCACGCTGGCCCCTCCATTTCCAATCCTCTGCTTGACCTCCTCTGATGCTCATTTCTCCCCTGCTCCCTCTCTCCCCCCCTCCTCCTACCAGCTTTGTCATTTCATCTCACCCTTCCCTCTTTCCCCTTACTATAAATAAATCCCATACATTTGCTGTGGCCTCTGAATGGGAAAAATACTTTGGGAACCTAAGCGTTATTTTCTTTAGGTGAGGGTCGAAAAGACACACCTCTGACCAACTCGTTACTTCCTTCCCAATGGCTTGTGATATCTCCTCCCCGTCTCTCATTGTCCCATACTCAGGAGGACACCTGCACAGATGCTAATGTCCTAACACCAACCAATGCTAACATGTTGCTACAGTAAATCTTAGCCCCATTTATGAATAAAAACAAGATAATTGAGAAGACACAATGGCACAGCATGGGACCTTTTTAGAATTCCAAAATATAAACAATTAAAAGATGAATTAGAGAACATGTATTAGAATGTGTTTCAACCGTACTCCCTGCTACTGCTAGGAGTAACATGCATCAGAATGAGTAGCAACTGTGCTACCTGCTACTGCTAAGAGGAACACGCATCAGAATGAGTAGCAACCGTGCTCCCTGCTACTGCTAGGAGGAACACGCATCAGAGTGAATAGCAAACATGCTCCCTGCTACTGCTAGGTGGAACACGCATCAGAGTGAGTAGCAACCGTGTTCCCTGATACTGCCAGGAGGAACACGCATCAGAATGAGTATCAACCGTGCTCCCTGCTACTGTTAGGAGGAACACGCATCAGAGTGAGTAGCAACCGTGTTCCCTGCTACTGCTACGAGGAACACGCATCAGAATGAGTAGCAACCGTGCTCCCTTCAACTGCTAGGTGGAACACGCATCAGAGTGAGTAGCAACCATGATCCCTGCTACTGCTAGGTGGAACACGCATCAGAGTGAGTAGCAACCATGTTCCCTGATACTGCCAGGTGGAACACACATCAGAATGAGCATCAACCATGCTCCCTGCTACTTCAGGAGGAACATGTGTGGTGTCGAGACAACGATGCTGATATGCTGTGTAGACAAGATATCCGTTTGACACTGTACTTGATTATAAAGGTTTATTATATCAAAGGATCCAGCGTCAATTTACAGATTTCTGCAGAAATCCGGAGAACAACTAACCCAATCTAAAAAAAAATATTCTCCCCGTCCTTTGTTGAAACATGGTATTTATATCCTATGTAACATAAGATGGGTCGTTTTTGATAGACCAATCCCTGGCCTCCACATATCTCCAAATGTCCTCTATTCCAAGGAGCCCCTGTAATAATGCTTTCCAGATGTTTCAGCAAAGCAGAGTAAAGTTCATCTATCACACCATTTGCAAACGTCAGCCAAAATTATAAACTGTTCAGACACTACTCACGCATCAGAGTGAGTAGCAACCGTGCTCCCTGCTACTGGTAGGAGGAACATGTATCAGAATGAGTAGCAACTGTGCTCCCTGATACTGCTAGGAGGAACACGCATCAGAGTGAATAGCAACCGTGCTCCCTGCTACTGCTAGGAGGAACACGCATCAGAATGAGTAGCAAGCGTGCTCCCTGCTACGAGGAACACGCATCAGAGTGAGTAGCAACCGTGCTACCTGCTACTTCAGGAGGAAAACACATCAGAGTGAGTAGCAACCGTGTTCCCTGCTACTGCTAGGAGGAACACGCATCAGAATGTGAAGCAACCGTGCTCCCTGCTTCTATTAGGAGGAACACGTATCAGAGTGAGTAGCAACCGTGCTCCCTACTACTGCTAGGAGGAACACGCATCAGAGTGAGTATCAACCTTGCTCCCTGCTACTGTTAGGAGGAACACGCATCAGAGTGAGTATCAACCTTGCTCCCTGCTACTGTTAGGAGGAACACTTATCAAAGTGAGTATCAACCGTGCTCCCTGCTATTAGGAACACGCATCAGAATTAGTAGCAACCATGCTCCCTGCTACTTCAGGAGGAAAACACATCAGAGTGAGTATCAACCGTGCTCCCTGCTACGAGGAACACGCATCAGAGTGAGTAGCAACCGTGCTACCTGCTACTGCTAGGAGGAACATGCATCAGAATGTGAAGCAACCGTGCTCCCTGCTTCTACTAGGAGGAACACGCATCAGAGTGAGTATCAACCTTTCTCCCTGCTACTGTTAGGAGGGACACTTATCAAAGTGCGTATCAACCGTGCTCCCTGCTATTAGGAACACGCATCAGAATTAGTAGCAACCATGCTCCCTGCTACTTCAGGAGGAAAACACATCAGAGTGAGTAGCAACCGTGCTCCCTAATACTGCCTGGAGGAACACGCATCAGAGTGAGTAGCAACCGTGCTCCATAATACTGCCTGGAGGAACACACATCAGAGTGAGTAGCAAACATGTTCCCTGCTACTTCAGGAGGAACACACATCAGAGTGAGTAGCAACCATGATCCCTGCTACTGCTAGGTGGAACACACATCAGAGTGAGTAGCAACCATGTTCCCTGATACTGCCAGGTGGAACACGCATCAGAATGAGTATCAACCATGCTCCCTGCTACTTCAGGAGGAACATGTGTGGTGTCGAGACAACGATGCTGATATGCTGTGTAGACAAGATATCCGCTTGACACTGTACTTGATTATAAAGGTTTATTATATCAAAGGATCCAGCGTCAATTTACAGATTTCTGCAGAAATCCGGAGAACAACTAACCCAATCTAAAAAAATATATTCTCCCCGTCCTTTGTTGAAACATGGTATTTATATCCTATGTAACATAAGATGGGTCGTTTTTTGATAGACCAATCCCTGGCCTCCACATATCTCCAAATGTCCTCTATTCCAAGGAGCCCCTGTAATAATGCTTTCCAGATGTTTCAGCAAAGCAGAGTAAAGTTCATCTATCACACCATTTGCAAACGTCAGCCAAAATTATAAACTGTTCAGACACTACTCACGCATCAGAGTGAGTAGCAACCGTGCTCCCTGCTACTGGTAGGAGGAACATGTATCAGAATGAGTAGCAACTGTGCTCCCTGATACTGCTAGGAGGAACACGCATCAGAGTGAGTAGCAACCGTGCTCCCTGCTACTGCTAGGAGGAACACGCATCAGAATGAGTAGCAAGCGTGCTCCCTGCTACGAGGAACACGCATCAGAGTGAGTAGCAACCGTGCTACCTGCTACTTCAGGAGGAAAACACATCAGAGTGAGTAGCAACCGTGCTACCTGCTACTGCTAGGAGAAACATGCATCAGAATGTGAAGCAACCGTGCTCCCTGCTTCTACTAGGAGGAACACGTATCAGAGTGAGTAGCAACCGTGCTCCCTACTACTGCTAGGAGGAACACGCATCAGAGTGAGTATCAACCTTGCTCCCTGCTACTGTTAGGAGGAACACGCATCAGAGTGAGTATCAACCTTGCTCCCTGCTACTGTTAGGAGGAACACTTATCAAAGTGAGTATCAACCGTGCTCCCTGCTATTAGGAACACGCATCAGAATTAGTAGCAACCATGCTCCCTGCTACTTCAGGAGGAAAACACATCAGAGTGAGTATCAACCGTGCTCCCTGCTACGAGGAACACGCATCAGAGTGAGTAGCAACCGTGCTACCTGCTACTGCTAGGAGGAACATGCATCAGAATGTGAAGCAACCGTGCTCCCTGCTTCTACTAGGAGGAACACGCATCAGAGTGAGTATCAACCTTTCTCCCTGCTACTGTTAGGAGGAACACTTATCAAAGTGAGTATCAACCGTGCTCCCTGCTATTAGGAACACGCATCAGAATTAGTAGCAACCATGCTCCCTGCTACTTCAGGAGGAAAACACATCAGAGTGAGTAGCAACCGTGCTCCCTAATACTGCCTGGAGGAACACGCATCAGAGTGAGTAGCAACCGTGCTCCATAATACTGCCTGGAGGAACACGCATCAGAGTGAGTAGCAAACATGTTCCCTGCTACTTCAGGAGGAACACACATCAGAGTGAGTAGCAACCATGATCCCTGCTACTGCTAGGTGGAACACGCATCAGAGTGAGTAGCAACCATGTTCCCTGATACTGCCAGGTGGAACACGCATCAGAATGAGTATCAACCATGCTCCCTGCTACTTCAGGAGGAACATGTGTGGTGTCGAGACAACGATGCTGATATGCTGTGTAGACAAGATATCCGCTTGACACTGTACTTGATTATAAAGGTTTATTATATCAAAGGATCCAGCGTCAATTTACAGATTTCTGCAGAAATCCGGAGAACAACTAACCCAATCTAAAAAAAAATATTCTCCCCGTCCTTTGTTGAAACATGATATTTATATCCTATGTAACATAAGATGGGTCGTTTTTTGATAGACCAATCCCTGGCCTCCACATATCTCAAAATGTCCTCTATTCCAAGGAGCCCCTGTAATAATGCTTTCCAGATGTTTCAGCAAAGCAGAGTAAAGTTCATCTATCACACCATTTGCAAACGTCAGCCAAAATTATAAACTGTTCAGATACTACACACGCATCAGAGTGAGTAGCAACCGTGCTCCCTGCTACTGGTAGGAGGAACATGTATCAGAATGAGTAGCAACCGTGCTCCCTGCTACTGCTAAGAGGAACACGCATCAGAGTCAGTAGCAACCGTGCTCCCTGCTACTGGTAGGAGGAACACGCATCAGAGTGAGTAGCAACCGTGCTCCCTGCTACTGCTAGGAGGAACATGTATCAGAATGAGTAGCAAGCGTGCTCCCTGATACTTCAGGAGGAACATGCATCAGAATGAGAAGCAAACATGCTCCCTGCTACTTCAGGAGGAACACGCATCAGAGTGTGTAGCAACCGTGTTCCCTGCTACTGCTAGGAGGAACACGCATCAGAATGAGTAGCAACCGTGCTCCCTGCTACTGCCTGGAGGATCACGCATCAGAGTGAGTATCAACCATGCTCCCTGCTACTGCCAGGAGGAACACGCATCAGAGTCAGTAGCAACCGTGTTCCCTGCTACTGCTAGGAGGAACACGCATCAGAATGAGTAGCAAGCGTGCTCCCTGCTACTGCTAGGAGGAACACGCATCAGAATGAGTAGCAACCGTGCTCCCTGCTACTGCTAGGAGGAACACGCATCAGAATGAGTAGCAACCGTGCTCCCTGCTACTGCTAGGAGGAACACGCATCAGAATGAGTAGCAACCGTGCTCCCTGCTACTGCTAGGAGGAACACGCATCAGAGTGAGTAGCAACCGTGTTCCCTGCTACTGCCAGGAGGAACACGCATCAGAATGAGTAGCAACCGTGCTCCCTTCAACTGCTTGGAGAAACACGCATCAGAGTGAGTATCAACCTTGCTCCTTGCTACTGTTACGAGGAACACTTATCAGAGTGAGTATCAACCGTGCTCCCTGCTACGAGGAACACGCATCAGAGTGAGTAGCAACCGTGCTACCTGCTACTGCTAGGAGGAACATGCATCAGAATGTGAAGCAACCTTGCTCCTTGCTACTGTTAGGAGGAACACTTATCAGAGTGAGTATCAACCGTGCTCCCTGCTACGAGGAACACGCATCAGAGTGAGTAGCAACCGTGCTACCTGCTACTGCTAGGAGGAACATGCTTCAGAATGTGAAGCAACCGTGCTCCCTGCTTCTACTAGGAGGAACACGCATCAGAGTGAGTATCAACCTTGCTCCCTGCTACTGTTAGGAGGAACACTTATCAAAGTGAGTATCAACCGTGCTCCCTGCTACGAGGAACACGCATCAGAGTGAGTAGCAACCGTGCTCCCTGCTACTGCTAGGAGGAACCCGCATCAGAGTGAGTAGCAACCGTGCTCCCTACTACTGCTAGGAGGAACACGCATCAGAGTGAGAAGCAACCGTGCTCCCCACTACTGCTAGGAGGAACACGCATCAGAGTGAGTAGCAACCGTGCTCCCTACTACTGCTGGAGGAACACGCATCAGAGTGAATAGCAACCGTGCTCCCTGCTACTGTTAGGTGGAACACGCATCAGAGTGAGTAGCAACCGTGTTCCCTGATACTGCCAGGAGGAACACGCATTAGAATGAGTATCAACCATGCTCCCTGCTACTGTTAGGAGGAACACGCATCAGAGTGAGTAGCAACCGTGCTCCCTGCTACTGCTAGGTGGAACACGCATCAGAGTGAGTAGCAACCGTGTTCCCTGCTACTGCTAGGAGGAACACGCATCAGAATGAGTATCAACCATGCTCCCTGCTACTGCCAGGAGGAACACGCATCAGAAGGAGTAGCAACCGTGCTCCCTGCTACTTCAGGAGGAACACGCATCAGAGTGAGTAGCAACCATACTCCCTGCTAAAAAGGTTGAAGGGGGAGGTAGACAGTCGTGAAGGAGAGGAAAGTCCTTGTTGTACATTCATCCAGTTGCATAGGTGTGCTTATGCAAAGCGGGCCTTATTGACAAGTAAAGATGGCTAGCAGATGAGTTAGCACGTGGTTAAAGCTCCATTAATTGTCCTAATTTTGTCTTGGACTCTGTCGGAGGTATGCTAACCTTGAGCTTACTCATGCCAACTGTCTTTGCTTAACAAACTTGTTAAATCACTGTGTATCATTTAATGTCATTACTGATGCAAAAACTTGGCTACTATAGGCCTGGCTTAAACACACAGTGCATATTTGAACAGGGGATATACTGTACTGTTACTGTACATGATGACTCAGTTGTCTCTATTTGCCTCTTGACTGTGTCTCTGTCTTGCTCTGTCTCACTCGTTTGTTCTTTCCCTACATCTTTCACATGCACACACACACATACTTTCGCTCTCTCACTCCCTCTCTCTCTCATATTTCCAATTTAGAGAGATTACCGGCCCGGGCGCGCCATTAATGGAGCCAAAATAAGCCTTTGAGAGCATAAACTTAACTCAGCATAAATATGTCATCGGTTGTGGTCACATTAACACACACACACACACACGCCCTAATCCAGGACCCTCAGAGTGGGGATGGATGTGTGTCACTCAGTCTCAAATCCCTGAGCGTGCACACACGCGCACACACACACACACACACACACACACAAACACACACACACAGTCTTGAACAGCTAACCTTATGGGGACAGACAATTCAGTCTCATTCAAAATCCTATTATCCCTAACTCCTAACCCTAAACCTTACCTTAACCCAAAAACCTAACCTCAACCCTAACCCTAAACCTAGCTCGTAACCCTAACCCTATAACTAACTCTAGCTCCTAACCCTAACCCTTAACGTAATTCTAACCCTAAGACTAATTCTAAACTTAACCCTAAACCCCCTAGAAATAGCATTTGACTTCGTGGGGACTAACAAAATGATCTCAACTTGCTGTGTGTTTGTTGTGCTAGACTGAACACTACTGAGAAAAGGTCCTAAAAATCAGACCAACCCTTTCAAGTTAAACCTTCCTCTTTTGACCCTATTGTCTTCTGCCCATACCTTAAAAATGCCAGCCTCCTACTGATCTAAATGGCAAAAAATAATATAGTTAAATAATATAGTTAAATCATCTAGGCTGAATGCCACATGTTAACTCCTTCCTGAGTTAGCATCCGCTTTTTGCGGATGCTAACCAATGCTAACACATTATGCTGTAAGGCACTGGCAGGCTATAGCTAACCCATGCCAACACATTCTGCTGTAAGGCACTGGCACTCCTCACTCCTCTTTATCTTCTTGTACCTCTTCTCCCTTGAAGGTGCAGAGGTGGCGGTTCCTCAAGAGAAGGTATTTTGGTTTGGGTAGGTTTTAATAGTCACAGTGGGAACAACATTCCCTATACACTTCCTGATGAACTCAGTCACCGTTTGCATGTATAAGTCATTGTTATTCTCAGAGGCAACCCGGAGCAAATCCCAGTCCGTGTGATCAAAACAATCTTGAAGCATGGATTCTGATTGGTCAGACCAGTGTTGAATAGACCTTAGCACGAGTACTTCTGGTTTTAGTTTCTGCCTATAGGAAGGGAGGAGCAGAATGGAGTCATGATCTGATTTTCCGAAGGGAGGGCAGGGCAGGGCCTTGTACCCATCCCGGAAGTTAGAGTAACTTTGGATTCTCCTATGTCATTAAAAGGGGTATAATGTTTATTTGCTGTAACATGGAATGTGTGTATTTCACCCAAGGCACTGTATGTTTGGAACCTACAGTCTACGTATTTCATCCTAGACAGTTAAACTGTTTTCTGTACAGTAGAAACATGCTGTGGACACCTACTCAGACCGAAGCAATCATCCCAGAGGGGATCCTGCGAAACACACGGTTGGCGAGAGAGCGAAAGATAACTATTTTGACTGTGAACTATTTCGGCCTGATGGCCTCAGCACTGGTGTCAAGAGATACTTCGACAACCATCCATCCCGGCTCCTTCCCATCCTAATCGGAATCCAAATGGGCAGGCAACATAGACATACAAGTAATATTACCCTGTTACATTCTTCACCTCCTCTGAAAGTGGCGTTGTTTGTAAAGTGGTGGATGTTATTGAGTATTGTAAAACGGCATGCTCTTGTTAGGGATGCTCTTGTTTGGGTGTGAGGCCTTGAACAAGTGTGTGTGTGTTATTTGTGCGGGGAGAGGGAAGAGATGTTACACTAAATTGGTTGAATAAGGTGCAAACATCTTCAGGCAGATGAGCTCTGTGCTAAGCGTGGCTCTGAATGGTTCAGTATCACGAGCTGCAGTGTGTGTGTGTGTGTGTGTGTGTGTGTGTGTGCGCGCATGTGCATGTGTGTGTTCTCTCAGTGAGGGCACTCAAGATTACATCCTGACAGCTGACAAGTCGCCACAGGACACCCAGCACCGTGTTTGTGTGTTTGATTGTACTATCCTTGTGGGGTACAGAAGGATAGTATAAGTGGGAAATACGGACAAGTGGGGACATTTCGCCGGTCCCCACAATGAAAAAGGCTTTTTTAGGCTTAGGGGTTAGGTTTAGGGTTACAATTAGGGTTAGAGGGTTAGAATTAGGTTTAGGTGTAGGGTTGGGGTTATGGTTAGGTTTAGGGTTCGGTTAAGGGTTAGGTTTTGGGTTAGGGGTTAGGGAAAATAGGATTTTCAATGGGAATCAATTGTTTGGTCCCCACAAGGATAGTAAAACAAAAGTGTATGTCTGTCTGTGTGTGTGTCCATCCATCTGTAGGTGGTTAGGTGTTAGGTGAAGAGTGAATTATTCACTCATTAATTTTGTAATTACACCTTTGCCCTAAGGACTGAACTTTGATTTGTCTAGGGTCCTCCACATGACTAAAAACCTGCATGAATTACAGTAAATTACAAGATGCAACAGTTGGGTTCAGAGCAGAATATTTACTGACTGGCTATTTGACCTTTGTCCTTTGATTTGGAGGTGAGAGTGTTATTGTATTTTGTATTTATTAAGGATCCCCATGCCAAGGCAGCAGCTACTCTTCCTGGGGTCCAGCAACATTAAGGCAGTTATATACAATACAAAATATTACATGACATTACATTTCATAACACTTTCACAACAAATTAAGTGTGTGCCCTCAGGCCACTACTCTACTACCACATAACTACAATACAAAATCCATGTGTACATGTGTGTAGAGTGAGTGTGTTAGCATATGTACAGTGGGGAAAAAAAGTATTTAGTCAGCCACAAATTGTGCAAGTTCTCCCACTTAAAAATATGAGAGAGGCCTGTAATTTTCATCATAGGTACACGTCAACTATTTGGACGTCAATTATGGTGGAAAATAAGTATTTGGTCACCTACAAACAAGCAAGATTTCTGGCTCTCACAGACCTGTAACTTCTTCTTTAAGAGGCTCCTCTGTCCTCCACTCGTTACCTGTATTAATGGCACCTGTTTGAACTTGTTATCAGTATAAAAGACACCTGTCCACAACCTCAAACAGTCACACTCCAAACTCCACCATGGCCAAGACCAAAGAGCTGTCAAAGGACACCAGAAACAAAATTGTAGACCTGCACCAGGCTGGGAAGACTGAATCTGCAATAGGTAAGCAGCTTGGTTTGAAGAAATCAACTATGGGAGCAATTATTAGGAAATGGAAGACATACAAGACCACTGATAATGTCCCTCGATCTGGGGCTCCACGCAAGATCTCACCCCGTGGGGTCAAAATGATCACAAGAATGGTGAGCAAAAATCCCAAAACCACACGGGGGGACCTAGTGAATGACCTGCAGAGAGCTAGGACCAAAGTAACAAAGCCTACCATCAGTAACACACTACGCCGCCAGGGACTCAAATCCTGCAGTGCCAGACGTGTCCCCCTGCTTAAGCCAGTACATGTCCAGGCCCGTCTGAAGTTTGCTAGAGTGCATTTGGATGATCCAGAAGAGGATAGGGAGAATGTCATATGGTCAGATGAAACCAAAATATAACTTTTTGGTAAAAACTCAACTCGTCGTGTTTGGAGGACAAAGAATGCTGAGTTGCATCCAAAGAACACCATACCTACTGTGAAGCATGGGGGTGGAAACATCAGGCTTTGGGGCTGTTTTTCTGCAAAGGGACCAGGACGACTGATCCGTGTAAAGGAAAGAATGAATGTATCGTGAGATTTTTTGTGAAAACCTCCTTCCATCAGCAAGGGCATTGAAGATGAAACGTGGCTGGGTCTTTCAGTATGACAATGATCCCAAACACACCGCCCGGGCAACGAAGGAGTGGCTTCGTAAGAAGCATTTCAAGGTCCTGGAGTGGCCTAGCCAGTCTCCAGATCTCAACTCCATAGAAAATATTTGGAGGGAGTTGAAAGTCCATGTTGCCCAGCGACAGCCCCAAAACATCACTGCTCTAGAGGAGATCTGCATGGAGGAATGGGCCAAAATACCAGCAACAGTGTGTGGAAACCTTGTGAAGACTTTCAGAAAACGTTTGACCTGTGTCATTGCCAACAAAGGGTATATAACAAAGTATTGACAAACTTTTGTCATTGACCAAATACTTATTTTTCCACCATAATTTGCAAATAAATTCATTAAAAATCCTACAATGTGATTTTATGGAGAACTTGCACAATTGGTGGCTGACTAAATACTTTTTTTCCCCACTGTATGTGTGTTCATGTTTATGTGCCTGAGTATGTCCCTGCTGTTCCATAAGGTGTATTTGTATCTGTTTTTTAAATCTGATTCTACTGCTTGCATCAGTTACCTGATGTGGAATAGAGTTCCATGTAGTCATGGCTCTATGTAATACTGTGCGCACCCCATAGTCTGTTCTGGACTTAGGAATTGTGAAGAGACCTCTGGTGATAAAGTCAATTTCTCCTCTACTTTAAGCCATGAGAGATTGACATGCATATTATTAATCTTAGCTCTCCGTGTACATTTAAGGGCCAGCCGTGATGCCCTGTTCTGAGCCAATTGTAATTTTCATAAATCCCTCTTAGTGGCACCTGACCACACGACTGGACACTAGTCCAGGTGTGACAAAACTATGGCCTGTAGGACCTGCCTTGTTGATAGTGCTGTTAAGAAGGCAGAATAGCGCTTTATTATGGACAGACTTCTCCCCTTTTTAACTACTGTTGCATCAACATGTTTTGACCATGACAGTTTACAATCCAGGGTTACTCCAAGCAGTTTAATCACCTCAACTTGCTCAATTTCCACATTATTCATTACAATTGAGGTTTAGGGTTTAGTGAAGGATTTGTCCTAAATACAATGCTTTTAGTTTTTAAAATATTTAGGACATACCTTTTTCATGCCACCCATTCTGAAACTGACTGCAGTTTTTTGTTAAATGTTGCAGTGATTTCACTCGCTGTAGTAGCTGATGTGCATAGTGTTGATTCATCCGCATACATAGACACACTGGCTTTGCTCAAAGCCAGTGGAAGGACATTAGTAAAGATTGAAAAAAGTAAGGGGCCTAGACATCTGCCCTGGGGCGAATGCCTGATTCTACCTGGATTATGTTGGAGAGGCTTCCATTAAATAATACCCTCTGTGTTCTGCTAGACAGGTAACTCTTTATCCAAAATATAGCAAGGGGTGTAAAGCCATAACATACGTTTTTTCTGCAGCATACTATGATCGACAATGTCAAAAGCTGCACTGAAGTCTAGAAAAACCGCTCCCACAATGTTTACGAAGGGTTGGTAACAGGCTCATTGGTCGGGGACTTGAGCCAGTAAAGGGGGCTTTACAATTATTGGTCGCGGAATTACTTTTGCTTCCCTCCAGGCCTGAGCACACACACTTTCTTCAGATTTCAGATTCAGATCAACTTTATTATCCCACCAGGGGGACATTCATTTGGTCAAGTGCTTAAAAAGACGGTACATAAAACATGAAAAGACAGAAGTTACTCAAAATAATTAATTCAAAGTGCTGTAGCTACACATTTAAAGTGAAAGTGCAATATGCTGTATACTGGAGGGACCAACAGACTATCTATTATACAACCTAATGGCTGTTGGAATAAAAGAGTCCCCATATCTATCTGTTTTTATTTTATTTTGAAGAAGTCTCTTTCCCATTGTACGGCTGCTGCTTTGACATAATTTTGAGTGAAGGGGATGAGTACTGTCCTGTAAAATGGTTGAAAGTTTTAGGAGGATGAGTTTTGTGTACAGGTTGGTTGATCTATACAAATTATCCTTCCCGCCATCTTAATCAAGCGCTGAAGCTTGACTTGGTCTTGCACTTGCATCTTTCCAAAGACACATATCAGACCAAAGGACAGCACACTCTGCAGGACAGATTTATAGAACATTTGTAAGGTATGGTGGTCGACATTAAAATGGTTCAGTTTGCGTAAAAAAACATTATCTGTTGCAATTTCTTTGTCTTTGCAAAGGTACAGTCAATGAATTTCAGTTTATTGTCTATTTCGATTCCCAGGTACTTATATGTGGTCACTCTATCGACTGATCTTCATAGGGGGTAGTGGAGTTTTTTTCCTTCTGAAATACATTTTCCATCTCTTTTGTTTTCTTAATGTTTATTTCAAGAATGTTATCTGCAAACCACTGGATGACTTTTGCTGTTTCTCTGTCAAAACCTTTGTGATGAGTACTGAGTATACGAAGAGGCAGGACGCAGATGCAGGAATAAAAAAGGTCAAGGTTTACTTAACAATGACAAAGAGAAATAACAAAGATAGAGTAAACGACACAAAGCTAAACAATCACACACAACATCATCCAGAACAGTCCAGGGCTAAATAGGGGTGGTGATGAGGTGCAGGTGTGCTGGAGGTGATTAGGGTGCATTGGGTTTCCATTCCGGTGTTGCCGAGGTGATGCACTCAGACCGGCGGCTCAGTAGACCGGCGAATCAGAGCGCTGGAGGGGAGCAACGGGAGTAGACGTGACAGTACCCCCCCCGGACGCGCGGCTCCAGCCGCTGGACGTCGCTGGCCAGGAGGACGACCGACGGTGGAAGTCCCAAATTAGGTTGGGGTCCAGAACGTCCCCAGCCGGAACCCAGCCCCTCTCCTCAGGACCATACCCCCCCCCAGTCCACCAGGTAATTGACCTGTCCCCCACGGAACCTGGAGTCCAGCAGGTCCCTCACCGCATACGCCGGACTCCGGTCAATGTCCAGGAGCGGAAGAGGCATACCCCGGGGGACGGCATCAGCCAGAGGACCAGGAACCACCGGCCTGAGGAGAGACATGAAAAGTGGTAGTGAAGGGGAAGGGGCAGCCGGTATGATACCTCATTTATCCGCCGGAGGACCTTAAACAGCCCCACAAACCAGGGGCTAAGTTTCTTGCAGGGCAGGTGGAGAGGGAGGTTTTTTGTGGACAGCCAGATACGATCCTCAGGCTGGAACAAAGGGGCCTCACTGCGGTGGCGGTCGGCTTGGTCCTTCTGACGATGAATGACCCTCTGGAGATGGACATGGGAGGCGTCCCAGACCTGTCCGGCCCTGTGGAACCATTCGTCGACATCGGGCGCATCGGTCTGGCTGGGTGTCCAAGGGGCCAGGGCCGGCTGGTACCCCAGGACGCACTCGAAGGGAGTGAGCCCCGTGGAAGAGTGAATGAGGGAGTTCTGGGCATATTCTGCCCAGGGAAGAAATCTCACCCACACACCCTGCCGGTCCTGACGGTGGCAACGAAGAAACCTCCCCAGCTCCTGGTTCATGCTCTCCACCTGCCTGTTCGACTGAGGCCTATACCCGGAAGTGAGGCTGGCCGTGGCCCCGATCTTCTCCAGGAAAGCCTTCCACACTCGGGAGGTGAATTTGGGTCCTCGGTCCGAGACGATGTCCTCCGGAAGTCCATAATGCCGGAAGACCTGTTGGAACAGGACCTCAGCGACCTGGAGAGCAGAAGGAAGACCAGTTAGTGGCAAAATACGGCATGATTTGGAGAACCGCTCTATGACCACCATGACTGTGGTGAAGCCGTCAGAACGTGGAAGGTCGGTGACAATGTCTATGGACAGGTGTGACCAAGGTCGCTGAGGCACTGGGAGAGGAACTAGTTTGCCTGCCGGGGCGTTCCGAGGTGTCTTTGCTTGGGCACATACGGAACAGGAGTTGACATAGCGGGAGACATCAGAAGCCAAGGTGGGCCACCAGCACAGTGACATTGCTTACTTACAAGCCCTTAACCAACAATGCAGTTTTAAGAAAAAATTGTATTAAGTAAAGAATAGATAAGTTAAAAATTAAAATAAAAAAGGAGCAGCAGTAAAATAAAATAACAGGTACCGGTACAGAGTCAATGTGCTGGGGCACAGGTTAGTTGAGGCAATTGAGGTAATATTTACATGTGGGTATAGTTAAAGTGACTATGAATAGATAATAAACAGAGAGTAGCAGCAGCGTGAAAGAGGGGGTGGGGTGATGGAACAATGCAAATAGTCCAGGTAGCCATGATTAGCTGTTCAGGAGTGTTATGGCTTGTGGGTAGAAGATGTTAAGAAGTATTTTGGACCTAGACTTGGCACTCCGGTACCGCTTGCTGTGCGTTAGCAGAGAGAACAGTCTATGACTAGGGTGGCTGGAGTCTTTCACAATTTTTAGGGCCGTCCTCTGACACCGCCTGGTATTGAGGTCCTGGATGGCAGGAAGCTTGGCCCCAGTGATGTACTGGGGCCATACGCACTACCCTCTGTAGTGCCTTGCGGTCGGAGGCTGAGCGGTTGCCATACCAGGCAGTGATGCAACCAGTCAGGATGCTCTCGATGGTGCGGCTGTAGAACCTTTTGAGGATCTGAGGACCCGTACCAAATCTTTTCAGTCTCCTGAGGGTAAATAGGCTTTGTCGTGCCCTCTTCACGACTGTCTTGTTTGTTGGTGATGTGGACACCATGGAACTCTCAACCTGTTGCACTACAGCCCCGTCGATGAGAATGGAGCCGTGCTCAGTCCACTTTTTTTTCCTGTAGTCCACAATCATCTCCTTTGTCTTGATCACGTTGAGGGAGAGGTTGTTATCCTGGCACCACATGGCCAGGTCTCTGACCTCCTCCCTATAGGCTGTTTCATCGTTGTCGGTGATCAGGCCTACCACTGTTGTGTCGTCGGCAAACTTAATGATGGTGTTGGAGTCGTGCTTGGCCATGCAATCATGTGTGAACAGGGAGTACAGAAGGGAACTGAACACGCACCCCTGAGGGGCCCCCGTGTTGAGGATCAGCATGGCAGATGTGTTGTTACCTACGCTTAACACCCGGGTGCGGCCTGTCAGGAAGTTCAGGATCCAGTTGCAGAGGGAGGTGTTTAGTCCCAGGGTCCTTAGCTTAGTGATGAGCTTTGAGGGCACTATGGTGTTGAACACTGAGCTGTAGTCGTAGTTGGCAATATCAGTGGGTTTTGTGATGAATGAGCAATCTTATTCAATGAAAAGAAATGTAATTTAAGGTGCTCCAATGCTTTTTACTATCATTCTTTATATTATTTATCTTTGTTTCACAGAATAGTTTCTTCTTTTTTTATTCAGTTTAGTCAGTCTTATTTGTAAATGTTTCAATTCCTCATCAATCCACGAGAATTTAAGAGTTTTTACAGTCATTTTCTTAATGGGTGCATGCTTATTAGTAACTGGAATAAGCAATTTCATAAATGTGTCAAGTGCAGCGTCTGTTTGCTCCTCATTACACATCACAGACGAGCAAATATGCTTTACATCATCAAGATAGGAATCACTGCAAAACTTATTTGATGACCTCTTATACACTATATTCGGTCCAGCCTTTGGTTTTCCTAGATAGGGCTACTATATTGAGATCATTATATCCAATGGATTTGGATACTGCTTTAAACAGATTTCTGTGGTGTTAGTAAATATGTTATCAATACATGTAGATGATATCATTCATGTGCTATTTGTAACTAACCTGGTAAGTTGACTGATAACATGAACCAGGTTGCAGACACAGTTTACAGTTTGAAGCTTTTTCTTGAGTTCATCCTCTCCACCTACCCGAGGACTACGACAGTGTCAGTTCCCGGCAGCTGTCGTACAGCGGTCGGAAGCAGCCTTGTAATGTCCTTTACTCGTGCTCCAGGATAGCACAGGGTTTTTGCCCCGGGAACCGAGATGTTTCTCACCATTGAGCTGCTGATGATAACACCTGGTGCAATGGCTGAGGAGGTCCAGACGTTCTTTCCCCTTAAGTGTTTTCACAAACCCCTCGAGGACCGAAGGGCGGTGGGGCCCGATAGACCCGAACCAGCTGTAGAATCCATCGAGGATGATGAAGGGGCCGGAGTATCAGACAACCTTACTGTCCGATGAGGGGGGCATCAGAATATGAGGTAGAAGCAACCGGAGAGGTTTACAGAACAGAGGACGAAGGCGCAGGTACCTCCGGATCCGATCTCGAATCGGAAGCCCCCAGGGAAGAAGGCGCCGGAACCTCTTGATCCAGGGCTGCAAAGCTGTTTTTAGTCCGTGTTCAGTCCAGGCTTACCATCGCCAAGGAGGCCCCCCTGTTCAGTTTGACACATGGAGATTATAGACCAGTGGCCTCTCTCTGGCCTCCCCTTAGTGGGCTGTCAATATGCTTACCTAACCTAATCAAAGGAGAGATATAATTTACAGAAATACAGAAACTTAATTTACATACTTACTCAACATCCTTCTTTCAACCCCTTCTCTCTCTCTCTCACACTATTTCTTTCCTCTCCTTTCTCTCTTGCTCTAATTTTTTCATTCCCACTGATAATACATTCCTCGCATAACTCTGACGGGGTTCAAATGTGGAAAATTAGATATCAGAAGAAACTGTGTGGGCCTGTCTTTGGGATATTATATTGTGTCACGTCTACTCCCGCTCCCCCCTCCAGCGCTCTATGTTGCCGTTCTACTAACCACCGGTTCTGGCAACCCATCATTACACACACCTGCACCTCATCGTTAGGCACACCTGGACATCACTGCACCTCTTTCCTGACTCCCTGCGTATTCGTTACAGAATTCTGCCTCATAAAATGGCAGCAGCAGCCAACCGAGACATCTCCCAGACGGTCGATGAAAAGGGAGACCTACATCACTAACACCACTGCCAGCTGGCACAACTGGGGACGGCGATGGATGAGGTCCTGCATGTTCTTCAACATCTAGATCTTCCTCAAGAGGCATCACCTCCAACGAGGATCCTCTACCATGAGTCGACCCAGTGAGCCAGCACCTCAGCCCATTCAGCAGTCCGCCCAGGTCAGCGATGCCCATTTGTACCACCCGGACAAATATGACAGGACTCCATTCAAATGTCGTGGCTTCCTCCTCCAGTACTCCCTCTATTTTGCTCATCAGATGGGAGCCCCCACCACCGAGAGGTCCAATGTTGCCACGGTTATTTCCCTGCTGACCAGGCGGGTGTTGGAGTGGGCTACGGCCATCTGGAAGAGAGGAGAGGAAGAGCTGGGTTCCTATGAGAGGTGCATGGCTCTGTTCAGAGGAGTCTTCGATCACCCACCGGAGGGCAGAGAGGGGTTGAGCGCCTACTCCAAGTACGGCAGGAAGGCCATACTGCTGTGGAGTATTCCCTCAACTTCCGTACAGTGGCAGCATCCAGTGGATGGAATGAACCGGAGCTCCGCACCTTATTCAGAAGAGGATTGCGCGAAGAGGTCCAGACGGAGTTGGCATGCCGAGACGACACCCTCCCCTTGGACGCACTCATCACAATTGCCAGCCGTCTGGATAACCTTCTTCGGGAGCGTTGGTACCCCCGTTGCCTCTCTCCCTCCTTCGGTGACAGTTCTGATTCAGAGCCTGAATCCATAGAGGTAGGGACCACATGCCTCCCCGCGGCTGAGCGACGCCGTCGGAGACAGCTGGGGCTCTGTCGTTATTGTGGTCAGGAGGGGCACCAGCTTCAACAGTCCACTAGAGCAGAGGGACAGCTCGTGATCATCTGTCTCCTGGGGTAGGCGTGAGTATTCTATCATCATCACTTTCCACCAAACCCTTTTACGTACCGATTTCACTAGCTGGTGGTCCCTCATGTGTTTTTTCTACAGGCCCTTGCCTCCTCCCTGAACATAACCTCATACCCGCTCTCCTCTCCGTTACCGGTTCAAGCGCTGGATAATTGACCACTGGGATCTGGGCAATCACACACATCACAGCACCACTCACCATCACCGTGGAACCTCTGCACCAAGAAAGCCTTCCCTTCCTCATCATCGAGGCACCCATACACAAAGTCATCCTCGGCCTCCCGTGGCTCCAATGCCACGACCCCACCATCTCCTGGTCGAGGATGGAGATTACAGCCTGGGCACCCAGATGTCGGAAGACCTTACCCTGTGGTTCCAGGTTGTTTGAGAATCCTGTGGTTCCCTCCAGGCTAACATCCCAGAGTTTACCAGGATCTCCGGGTGGTTTTATCCAAGATCCGCGCAACCTGTCTCCCTCCTTATCGCCCATGGGACTGTGCCATCGACCGGCTAGCAGACGCTGGATGGCCAGACTACGTCTACCTCCTGTCGATGGCTCAAACCAAGGCTATGGAGGAGTACATCCAGGAAGCTCTCCAACAGGGTTTTATCAGCCCATCCACCTCCCCTGCGTCAGCAGGCTTCTTCTTTGTGGCCAAGAAGGAGGGTGGTCTATGTCCGTGTATCGACCACAGGAGTCTCAACTCCATCACCACCATGTACCGCTACCCTCTCCCGTTGGTACCGGAATGGAATGGAAGATGACCTTCAGCACAATGTTCCATCGGTGTTCCAGGCATTCATGAACGAGGTGTTCCGGGACATGCTTGGGCATCAGGTGGTTGTGTATATCGATTACATCCTGATCTACACGGTCACCTTGGAGGATCACATCGCCCACGTCCGGGTAGTCCTGGGACGCCTCCTGGAGAACCACCTGTACGTCAAAGAGGAGAAGTGCCAGTTCCATCAGGCCGCTGTCTCCTTCCTGGGATACCGGATCAGCCTGCAGGGAGTGGTTATGGATGAAAGGAAGGTCGAGGCAGTCAGGTCATGGCCAGTTCCACTCACCATAAATGGACTGCAACAGCTTTTGAGGTTTACCAACTTCTACCACAACTTCATTAAAAACTTCAGCTCCATTGCCTCTCCACTCACCTCTCTCCTCAAGGGTTGTCCCTGTAAGTTGATATGGAGTCCTGCAGCCGATGAGGCCTTCCTCCTTCTGAAGGGGCGTTTCACCTCCGCCCTGTTGCTGAAACACCCAGATCCTACGCTGCCATTTGTGGTGGAGGTGGATGCCTCAGAAGTGGGCGTGGCAGCTGTCCTGTCACAACACCAAGGTAACCCAAAACATTTTAATCCATGTGCATATTGCTCAAAAAATCTGTCTGCTGCAGAGAGGAACTATGATTTACATTTTAGTCATTTAGCAGACGCTCTTATCCAGAGCGACTTACATGAGCAATTAGGGTTAAGTGCCTTGCTCAAGGGCACATCGACAGATTTTTCACCTAGTCGGCTCGGGGATTAGAACCAGCGACCTTTCGGTTACTGGCACAACGCTCTTAACCACTAAGCTACCTGCCGCCAGAAGTTGGTGATCGGGAGTTCCTGGTGGTGAAGTTGCCACTAGAGGATTGGAGACTGACTGGAAGGCGCCAAGGACCCATTTCTCGTCCTTACTGACCATCGGAACCTGGAGTACATATGGACATTGAGGCGGCTGAACCCGTGCCAAGCAAAGTGGGCCCTTTTCTTCACTAGATTCTGTCACGCTGCCCAGGTTCAAAGAACATCAAGGCCGATGCCCTGTCCCGTCTCCACGATTCGGGAGAGGTCATTCCACCCTCCAGAATCATTGAACCTGTGCTTTGGGATGTACACATGGACATCCGCCAGGCTCTGGAGAGGGAACCCGTGCCTGCTACCTGCCCTCCAGAGCACACCTACATTCCCATGTAGGTAAGGGATTGGCTGTTGACCTGGGTACACATATTCCTTGTCGCTGGACACCCAGGTATCACCCGCACCATTCAATCCATCTCCGGTAAGTACTGGTGGCCCATCTTGGCGCAGGACGTCGCTCGCTACATCAACTCATTCTCCGTATGTGCCCAAACCAAATCTACCCGGCACGCTCCAGCAGGGAAGCTCCTTCTCCTTCCCGTGCCTCAGTGGCCTTGGTCTCATCTGGCCATTGATTTAATCACTGATCTCCCTTCTTCTGATGGTTACACTACTATTATAGTTGTTGTGGACAGATTTTCTAAATCTTGCCATTTTATCCCTCTCTCTGGTCTCCCTACCACTTTCCAGGTCGCTGAGGCACTGTTCCAGCAGGTCTTCCGGCACTATGGCCTTCCGGAGGACATCGTCTCCGTCCGTGGCCCCAATTCACGTCACAGGTATGGAGAGCCTTCATGGAAAAGCTGGGGGTCATGGTCAGCCTTACTCCTGGGTACTGGCCTCAGTCCAACGGGTAGGTGGAGAGGATGAACCAGGAGCTGGGGAGTTTCCTTAGGAGTCCCTGCCAGAACCGGCAGGGGAAGTGGGCCCGGTTCCTTCCCTGGGCGGAGTACGCCCAGAATTTACTTAATCACTCTTCCACCAGGCTGTCTCCCTTCCAGTGCATTCTGGTGTACCAGCCAGCCCTGACTCTGTGGACCCTAAGCCAGACCGAAACTCCTGTGGTGGACGAGGGGTTCCAGAAGGAGCAGGCAGACCACCACTGCAGTGAGGCTCCTGTGCTCTATCCTGGTAATCGCATCTGGCTATAAACGAGGAACCTCTCACTCCAACTGCCCTGCCGGAAGGTGGTGAGCCCCCAGTTTGTGGGGCCATTCAAAGTACTCCGAAGGTTCAAGTGGTTAACATACCGATTACAACTCCCCACTAACTACCGGATCTCACCCTCTTTTCACGTTTCCCTCCTCAGGCCGGTGGTTCCTGGTCCCCTGGCTGATGCCGCCCCCCATGACACCTCTCCGCCTTCCCTGGACATCGAGATGAACATCGTGGTGGACTGGGAGGGATACGGTCCAGAGGAGCGGTTGTGGGTTCCTGTGGACAACATCATCCGAGATTTCCACCTTTGCCGTCCGGACCGGCCCGCTCCTCGACCTTGGGGTTGTCCTCCTGGCCGGCGTCCTCCTGGCCGGCGTCATCCCACGGCTGGACCCGCGAGTCGGGAGGGGTCCTGTCATATCTACTCCCGCTCCTCCCCTCCGGCGCTCAACGTTGCCGGTCTACTAACCACTGGTCCTGGCAACCCATCATTACGCAAACCTGCCAACCATCATTAGGCACACCTGCACCTCATCATTAGGCACACAGGGACTTCATCACTTCCCTGACTACTCCCCCTTTATCTAGCACTCAGTTGTTATCACCCATCAGGCAGCATTGTTCCTGCGTTCATGTTCAGACGCTACTTGTTTGTGTATTCACTTTATGTTCATTCATATTAAACTCACCGACTGCACCTGCTTCCTGACTCCCTGCGTCTTTGTTACGTATCGGCGATCACTCACCAGCATTCCAACCACAAATTCAATTTCCCTGTATTGGATCCTTTGTTTCAACAAACAAGGAAGTTCCATTCATCCCGGGGGCTGCTCCAAGACGGCGACGCCGGAGAAAATGAATAATGAGTGTGCTCCTAGTCAGAGTCAGGAGGCATGTATACCATTAATCGCTTCCGAGTATATTACTCACTAACGTTCAGTCCTTGGACAATAAAGTAGACAAGATCACGGCTTGGAGTAACCCTGGATTGCAAACTGTCATGGTCAAAACATATCGATACAACAGTAGCTAAGATGGGGAGAAGTCTGTCCATAATAAAGCGCTACTCTACCTTCTGAACAACACTATCAACAAGGCAGGTCCTACAGGCCCTAGTTTTGTCGCACCTGGACTACTGTTCAGTAGTGTGGTCAGGTGCCACAAAGAGGGACTTAGGAAAATTACAATTGGCTCAGAACAGGGCAGCCCGGCTGGCCCTTAAAAGTACACGTGGATCTAACATTAATGATATGCATGTCAATCTCTCATTGCTCAAAGTGGAAGAGAGATTGACTTCATCACTACTTGTTTTTGTAAGAAGTGTTGACAAGCTGAATGTACCGAGCTGTCTTTTAAAAAAACTAGCACACAGCTCGGACACCCATGCAAACCCCATAAGACATGCCACCAGAGGTCTCTTCACAATCCTCAAATCCAGAACAGACTATGGGAGGCGCCCAGTACTACAGAGACCCATGACTACATGGAACTCTATTCCACATCAGGTAACTGATGCACGCAGTAGAATCAGATTTTTTTTTAAACAGGTAAAAATACCCCTTGTGGAACAGCGGGGACTGTGAAGAGACACACAAAGGTACAGACACACGCATTCAAGCACTAACACACGCACTCTAACACACATACATTGTAATATTGTTGTATGGTGGGATTATACATTGTGTATTGTAGATATGTAGTGGTGTAATAATGTTATATGATGTACAGTTTTTTCTTTGTTTTATACGTAATGTAAGTGCCTTAATCTGATGTTTGGTGTTTGTCACACAGAGATGGCCAGTCTTTCACACCATTGGCTCCTGCCTCTACTCCCCTCTCATTGCTAGACATAAATAGTGTTGGAAAGTGGGTGATCTAATCACCCTCGGTCCTTCTCGCTCTCTCCCTATCTCTCTGCTAATACCCATCTCCCCTCAGTTTTAAAATCCTCACAAATCTCTCCTCTTCTCATCTCACCCACTTGTGCACACACACATCTACACACACCCTCACAGTGACATTCCTATTCCTGCCACACACAGGGTTAGAAAAGTTGATGTGTCTCATGCTTTTAAGACCATTCTTCTTCCCCTATCTAATGACTACTCTAAGACCATTTCTAAGCTCACAAAAAAAAGGTATGCCAGGTTATGACAGATGCTACCCATCTTGATGACATGTTTACATTATTTTTATGAATCTTTTTGGTGGTTAGTTCAAGTAAAGTGTTAGTGCAAAGTATTAGTCCGGGCTCTGGCTGGGCCACTCATGGACATTCAGAGACTTGTCCCGAAGCCACTCCTGCATTGTCTTGGCTGTGTACTTAGGGCTGTTATGCTGTTGGAAGGTAAACCTTCACCACAGTGTGAGGTCCTGAGCGCTCTGGAGCAGGTTTTCATCAAGGATCTCTCTGTACTTTGCTCTGTTCATCTTTGCCTCGATCCTGACTAGTCTCCCAGTCCCTGCCGCTGGAAAACATCCTACAGGATGATGCTGCCACCACCATGTTTCACCGTAGGGATGGTGCTAGGTTTCCTCCAGACGTGACGCTTGGCATTCAGGCCAAAGAGGTCAATTTTGGTTTCATCAGACCAGAGAATCTTGTTTCTCATGGTCTGAGTGTCACGATCGTTGGAGGAAGTGGACCAATGCGCAGCGTGATGAGTGAACATACTTTTTATTTTATTCACCACACGAAACAAAACAACAAAACGATACGTGAAATCCTAGGTAACAGACACAAACCATACACGGAACAAGATCCCACAAACAGTGTGGCAAAACAGGCTGCCTAAGTATGGTTCCCAATCAGAGACAACAATCAACAGCTGATTTACGTTGCCTCTGATTGAGAACCACACCAGCCAACATAGAAAACACATCAGCTAGATAAACAACCTAGAACACAGACACATAGAAAACTACACACCCTTGCTCAACATAACAGAGTCCCAGAGCCAGGGCGTGACAGTACCCCCCCCACAAAGGCGCGGACTGCGATTGCGCCAAACATAAACGAACAGGGGAGGGCCGGGTGGGCATTCCTCCTCGGAGGCGGTTCCGGCTCCGGGCTTGACCACCACCCTCCAACAATTCCCCCGTAGCGCCCCTGGTCCGGTCTGGCCCTGCTGGCTGGAGCTGGACTGGACATCGGTGGAGCGGATTGCTTAGGCTCCGATGTGGAGCAGCTGACCGGTACCTGACCAGGCACCGGTGACCCAGGCACGGGCTGTGCCGGACTGACGACGCGCACCACAGGCTTGGTGCGGGGAGCAGGAACGGGCCGGACCGGGCTGACGACGCGCACAACAGGCTTGGTGCGGGGAGCAGGGACGGGCCCAACCGGGCTGACGAAGCGCACCACAGGCTTGGTGCGGGGAGCAGGAACGGGCCGGACCGGGCTGACGATGCGCACCACAGGCTTGGTGCGGGGAGCAGGAACGGGCCGGACCAGGCCGACGACGCGCACCCCTGGCTTGGTGCGGGGAGCAGGAACAGGCCGGGCCGGGCTGGCGACGCGCACCATTGGCTTGGTGCGGGGAGCAGGAACAGGCCGGGCCGGGCCGGGCTGGCGACGCGCACCATTGGCTTGGTGCGGGGTGCAGGAACAGGCCTTGCCGGGCTGGCGACGCGCACCATTGGCTTGGTGCGGGGAGCAGAAACAGGCCGGACCGGGCTGGCGACACGCACCATTGGCTTGGTGCGGGGAGCAGGAACAGGCCGGGCCGGGCTGGCGATGCGCACCATTGGCTTGGTGCGGGGAGCAGGAACAGGCCGGGCCGGGCTGGCGACGCGCACCATAGGCTTGGTGCGGGGAGCAGGAACAGGCCGGGCCGGGCTGGCGACGCGCACCATAGGCTTGGTGCGAGAGGCAGGCGACGCTCATCACAGGCTTGGTGCGAGGGACAGGAACAGGCCAGACCGCACTGGGAACACACACCACTGGCCTCACACGGGGATCAGGAACGGGCCAGACCGGACTGGCAACACACCTCAGTACCTCTCGCTGTGCCTCTACATCTTCCTTCCCTCTACTCGCCAATGGCTCCCGTAACCCGGTGGCCTTCTCTCCTCGTCCACTAACTCGCCCCTTATCTGCCTCCAGCAGTCCCGTCGTCCACGGTGTGAGCCCCCCCTAAACATTTATTGGGTTCGTCTCTCCCCCGTGGCTATGGCCTCTATGGCTCTCGCCAGACTCTCCAGCCTCTGCTCCCAAGTCCAACCTCTCTCCTCCTCACGCGGCTTGACCCAGTCGAGGTGGATATCCGCTAGAGTTACCTCTGGCGTTGGCTCCTGGACACACTGCTTGGTCCAGTTTTGGTGGGATCTTCTGTCACGATCGTTGGAGGAAGTGGACCAATGCGCAGCGTGATGAGTGAACATACTTTTTATTTTATTCACCACACGAAACAAAACAACAAAATGATACGTGAAGTCCTAGGTAACAGACACAAACCATACACGGAACAAGATCCCATAAACACTGTGGCAAAACAGGCTGCCTAAGTATGGTCCCAATCAGAGACAACAATCAACAGCTGATTCACGTTGCCTCTGATTGAGAACCACACCGGCCAACATAGAAAACACATCAGCTAGATAAACAACCTAGAACACAGACACATAGAAAACTACACACCCTGGCTCAACATAACAGAGTCCCAGAGCCAGGGCGTGACACTGAGAGTCTTTAGGTGACTTTTGGCTAAATCCAAGCGGGCTGTCATGTACATTTTACTGAGGAATGGCTTCCGTCTAGCCACTATACCATAAAGGCCTGATTGGTGGAGTGCTGCAGAGATGGTTGTCCTTCTGGAAGGTTCTTCCATCTCCACAGAGAAACCTTAGAGCAATGTCAGAGTGACCATCGGGTTCTTGGTCACCTCCCGACGGGTTCTTGGTCAAGGCCCTTCTCCCCCGATTGCTCAGCTTGGTCGGGCGGCCAGCTCTAGTAAACGTCTTGGGGGTTCCAAACTTCTTCCATTTAAGAATGATGGAGGCCACTGTGTTCTTGGGGACCTTCAATGCTGCAGAATATTTTTTGTTCCCTTCCCCAGATCTGTACCTCAACATAATGTCTCGGAGCGCTACAGACAATTCCTTCGACCTCATGGCTTGTTTTTTACTCTGACATCCACTGTCAACTGTGGGACCTTATATAGAAAGGTGTGTGCCTTTCCAAATCATGTCCAATAAATTGAATTGACCACAGGTGGACTCCAATCAAGTTGTAGAAACATCTCAAGGATGATCAATTAAACAGGATGCACCTGAGTTCAATTTCGAGTCTCATAGCAAAGGGTCTTAATACTTATGTAAATAAGGTATTCCTGTTTTTTATGTTTAATACATTTGCAAACATTTCTAAAAACCTGATTTCACTTTGTTGTTATGGGATGTTGTGTGTAGATTGCTGTGGATTTGTATTTATTAAATCAATTTTAGAATAAGGCTGTAACGTAACAACATTTCTAAAAAGTAAAGGGGTCTGAATACATTTGTATTATTTTTATTATTATTTTTTGCCCATTTACCATAGGTGCCCCCTTGTTTGCGAGGCATTGGACAACCTCCCTGGTCTTTGTGGTTGAATCTGTGTTTGAAATTCACTGCTCGACTGAGAGACCTTACAGATAATTGTATGTGTGGGGTACAGAGATGATGTAGTCATTCAAAAATCATGTTAAACACTATTATTGCACACAGAGTGAGTCCATGCAACGTATTATCTGTCTTGTTAAGCACATATTTACTCCTGAAATGATTTAGGCTTGTCATAACAAAGGGGTTGAATATTTATTGATTCAAGACATTTCAGCTTTTCATTTGTAATTAATTTCTAAAGGTTTGAAAAAACATAATCCAATTTGACATTATGGGGTATTGTGTGTAGGCCAGTGACATTTTTTTTGGTAATTTCATCCATTTTAAATTCAGGCTGTAACACAAAAAAAATTGGAAAAAGTCAAGGGGGTGTGAATACTTTTTGAAAGCATTGTAATACATACAGTTCATCAATTCTACATTTACCTTTTATGTAACTTTTCACAACGAATGGCCGACTTCTTTAGTCATTTGGCTATTTATTCCCCCCAACATTTTGGAGCCACGGCGCTAAGGCACTGAAAAAGGCAGTATATTAAGTGTTGCAATTTGTACCAGCCCTGAGTCATGTCCAATTTGAGAGTTCTCTCCTCTCCTCTCCCTCTCTCCTCTGCTCCTTTATCTCCTCCAGTTTCCACCATTCAGTCGGTCCCAGCGATGGCGGTGGAATCGCCATCCGTTTGTTTGCTAGTCAACCGTCAAAAGCTTTTCTCAAACAAGATCCCTCTGTAATTACACAGTGTAAATCACAGTGTAAACCCCCCCCCCCAAAAAAAAAAATAAGTCAATACTTTGTATGCAGTATGCTTAGGGTCACTGTCCAGCTTTGCAGCTCCTTCAGGGTTATTTTTGGTCTCTTTGTTACCTCTGTGATTAATGCCCTCCTTGCCTGGTCCATGAGTTTTGGTGGACGGCCCTCTCTTGGCAGGTTTGTTGTGGTGCCATATTCTTTCCATTTTTTAATAATGGATATAATGGTGCTCCGTGGGATGTTCAAAGTTTCGGATATTTTTTTATAACCCAACCCTGATCTGTACTTCTCCACAACTTTGTCCCTGACCTGTTTGGAGAGCTCTTTGGTCTTCATGGTGCCGCTTTCTTGGTGATGCCCCTTGCTTAGTGGTGTTGCAGACTCTGGGGCCTTTCAGAACAGGTGTATATATACTGAGATCATGTGACAGATCATGTGACACTTAGATTGCACACAGGTGGACTTTATTTAACTACTTATGTGACATTTGAAGGTAATTGGTTGCACCAGATCTTATTTAGGGGCTTCATAGCAAAGGGTATGAATACATATGCACGCACCACTTTTCCGTTATTAATTTTTTAGAATTTATTGAAAAAAGTTACGTGTTTCATTTCACTTCACCAATTTGGACTATTTTGTTTATGTCCATTACATGAAATCCAAATAAAAAATCCATTTAAATTACAGGTTGTAATGCAACAAAATAGGAAAAACGCCAAGGGGGATTATCACGATCGTTGGAGGAAGTGGACCAATGCGCAGCGTGATGAGTGAACATACTTTTTTTATTAATTCACCACACGAACAAAATGATACGTGGCGTCCTTGGAAACAGACACTAACCATACACGGAACAAGATCCGACAAATACTGTGGCAAAACAGGCTGCCTAAGTATGGTTCCCAATCAGAGACAACAATCAACAGCTGATTCACGTTGCCTCTGATTGAGAACCACACCGGCCAACATAGAAAACACATCAGCTAGATAAGCAACCTAGAACACAGACACATAGAAAACTACACACCCTGGCTCAACATAACAGAGTACCAGAGCCAGGGCGTGACAGTACCCCCCAAAGGCGCGGACTGCGACCGCGCCAAACATAAACCGAACAGGGGAGGGCCGGGTGGGCATTCCTCCTCGGAGGCGGTTCCGGCTCCGGGCTTGACCACCACCCACCAACAATTCCCCCGTAGCGCCCCTGGTCCGGTCTGGCCCCGCTGGCTGGAGCTGGACTGGACATCGGTGGAGCGGATTGCTTGGCTCCGATGTGGAGCAGCTGACCGGTACCTGACCAGGCACCGGTGACCCAGGCACGGGCTGTGCCGGACTGACGACGCGCACCACAGGCTTGGTGCGGGGAGCAGGAACGGGCCGGACCGGGCTGACGACGCGCACCACAGGCTTGGTGCGGGGAGCAGGGACGGTCCGAAATGGGCTGACGAAGCGCACCACAGGCTTGGTGCGGGGAGCAGGAACGGGCCGGACCGGGCTGATGATACGCACCACAGGCTTGGTGCGGGGTGCAGGAACAGGCCGGGCTGGGCTGGCGACGCGCAGCATTGACTTGGTGCGGGGAGCAGGAACAGGCCGGGCGGGGCTGGCGACGCGCACCATTGGCTTGGTGCGGGGAGCAGGAACAGGCCGGGCCGGGCTGGCGACGCGCACCATAGGCTTGGTGCGGGGAGCAGGAACAGGCCGGGCCGGGCTGGCGACGCGCACCATAGGCTTGGTGCGGGGAGCAGGAACAGGCCGGGCCGGGCTGGCGACGCGCACCATAGGCTTGGTGCGAGAGGCAGGAACAGGCCGGACCGGGCTGGCGACGCGCATCACAGGCTTGGTGCGAGGGACAGGAACAGGCCGGACCGCACTGGAACACACACCACTGGCCTCACACAGGGATCAGGAACGGGCCGGACCGGACTGGCAACACACCTCAGTACCTCTCGCTGTGCCTCTACATCTTCCCTCCCTCTACTCGCCAATGGCTCCCGTAACCCGGTGGCCTTCTCTCCTCGTC
Source organism: Coregonus clupeaformis (assembly GCF_020615455.1). Classification (NCBI taxonomy): domain Eukaryota; kingdom Metazoa; phylum Chordata; class Actinopteri; order Salmoniformes; family Salmonidae; genus Coregonus; species Coregonus clupeaformis. The sequence goes on from NC_059224.1 coordinate 39,146,838, forward strand.
CACTAACTTGCCCATTATCTGCCTCCAGCAGTCCCGTCGTCCACGGTGTGAGCCCCCCCCCCTAAACATTTCTTGGGTTCGTCTCTCCCCCGTGGCTATGGCCTCCATGGCTCTCGCCAGACTCTCCAGCCTCTGCTCCCAAGTCCAACCTCTCTCCTCCTCACGCGGCTTGACCCAGTCGAGGTGGATATCCGCTAGAGTTACCTCTGGCGTTGGCTCCTGGACACGCTGCTTGACCCAGTCGAGGTGGATATCCGCTAGAGTTACCTCTGGCGTTGGCTCCTGGACACGCTGCTTGACCCAGTCGAGGTGGATATCTGCTAGAGTTACCTCTGGCGTTGGCTCCTGGACACGCTGCTTGGTCCAGTTTTGGTGGGATCTTCTATCACGATCGTTGGAGGAAGTGGACCAATGCGCAGCGTGATGAGTGAACATACTTTTTTTATTAATTCACCACATGAACAAAACAACAAAACGATACGTGACGTCCTTGGAAACAGACACTAACCATACACGGAACAAGATCCCACAAACACTGTGGCAAAACAGGCTGCCTAAGTATGGTTCCCAATCAGAGACAACAATCAACAGCTGATTCACGTTGCCTCTGATTGAGAACCACACCGGCCAACATAGAAAACACATCAGCTAGATAAGCAACCTAGAACACAGACACATAGAAAACTACACACCCTGGCTCAACATAACAGAGTCCCAGAGCCAGGGCGTGACAGGGATGAATACTTTTGCAAGGCACTGTAGGAATGTCAAAGGCACTATAGCTAGACACTTTAGCCGTTATCCTCTAAAGTGGGGAAAAAAGTATTTAGTCAGCCACCAATTGTGCAAGTTCTCCCACTTAAAAAGATGAGAGAGGCCTGTAATTTTCATCATAGGTACACGTCAACTATGACAGACAAAATGTAGGATTTTTTATGAATTTATTTTCAAATTATGGTGGAAAATAAGTATTTGGTCAATAACAAAAGTTTCTCAATACTTTGTTATATACCCTTTGTTGGCAATGACACAGGTCAAACGTTTTCTGTAAGTCTTCACAAGGTTTTCACACACTGTTGCTGGTATTTCGGCCCATTCCTCTATGCAGATCTCCTCTAGAGCAGTGATGTTTTGGGGCTGTCGCTGGGCAACACGGACTTTCAACTCCCTCCAAAGATTTTCTATGGGGTTGAGATCTGGATACTGGCTAGGCCACTCCAGGACCTTGAAATGCTTCTTACGAAGCCACTCCTTCTTTGCCCGGGTGGTGTGTTTGGGATCATTGTCATGCTGAAAGATCCAGCCACGTTTAATCTTCAATGCCCTTGCTGATGGAAGGAGGTTTTCACTCAAAATCTCACAATACATGGCCCCATTCATTCTTTCCTTTACACGGATCAGTCGTCCTGGTCCCTTTGCAGGAAAACAGCCCCAAAGCATGATGTTTCCACCCCCATGCTTCACAGTAGGTATGATGTTCTTTGGATGCAACTCAGCCTTCTTTGTCCTCCAAACATGACGAGTTGAGTTTTTACCAAAAGGTTATATTTTGGTTTCATCTGACATTCTCCCAATCCTCTTTTGGATCATCCAAATGCACTCTAGCAAACTTCAGACGGGAATGGACATGTACGGCACTGCAGGATTTGAGTCCCTGGCGGCGTAGTTTGTTACTGATGGTAGGCTTTGTTACTTTGGTCCCAGCTCTCTGCAGGTCATTCACTAGGTCCCCCCGTGTGGTTCTGGGATTTTTGCTCACCGTTCTTGTGATCATTTTGACCCCATGGGGTGAGATCTCGCGTGGAGCCCCAGATCGAGGGAGATTATCAGTGGTCTTGTATGTCTGCCATTTCCTAATAATTGCTCCCACAGTTGATTTCTTCAAACCAAGCTGCTTACCTATTGCAGATTCAGTCTTCCCAGCCTGGTGCAGGTCTACAATTTTGTTTCTGGTGTCCTTTGACAGCTCTTTGGTCTTGGCCATAGTGGAGTTTGGAGTGTGACTGTTTGAGGTTGTGGACAGGTGTCTTTTATTCTGATAACAAGTTCAAACAGGTGCCATTAATACAGGTAACGAGTGGAGGACAGAGGAGCCTCTTAAAGAAGAAGTTACAGGTCTGTGTGAGCCAGAAATCTTGCTTGTTTGTAGGTGACCAAATACTTATTTTCCACCATAATTTGCAAACAAATTCATAAAAAATCCTACAATGTGATTTTCTGGATATTTTTTTCCCCTCAATTTGTCTGTCATAGTTGACGTGTACCTATGATGAAAATTACAGGCCTCTCTCATCTTTTTAAGTGGGAGAACTTGCACAATCGGTGGCTGACTAAATACTTTTTTTCCCCACTGTATATCATCTCTCTCTTTATTTCTCTCTCTTTCTCTCTCTGGGCTGATAAGGAAGAGTCAATTGCCAACCATCATGTACATAGAGAAGTAGAAGTAAGAAAAATAAAGAAAAATATGTAATAAAGGTTGTGCACTCTGTCATGTACTGCTGTTTTTTTGATGTAGGGGTGTTTTGAGTGGCAATGTCCATTGTAATTGTGGATGATGGTTGGTGCTTATTGGTTGTTTTCTCAACATTGTTTTGTTGTTGGGTGAGGGAATTAATCTACTTATGACCTTGTATGGTGTGACTGGTGCCATGCTGGCGTTTCAGACACCACGCTAGCATCTGTACAGAGATTTCAATTTAAGACGGCTCCAGAAAGCACAGCTCCACTTCTCTCCTCTATACTTTTTTTTAAACCATCTACCACCACACGCCTTCGGAGGACACGTATCTTGTTTGTTTTTTACAGCTTTTCTGCTACATATACATACATTTTACATATACATTTTGCATACACATTTTACATATGTGGTACTTTTATATAAAGCAATCACATAACAATAACACATGACCAAACATAAACTCTTTAATCCCACCCCTCAGCCCCTCTCCGCCCATCCCTATCACGATAGACCTCTCCTCAACTCTCAACCATGAAAGACAATCATGCATGTTGTTGATATTAGTTATCTGTGTGCAGTTAAGGGCAAGATGTGCTGCTTTGTTTTGAGCCAGCTGCAGCTTTGCTAGGTCTTTCTTTGCTGCACCTGACCATATTGTTGGACAGTAATCAAGATGGGCAACGTGGTCTCTGAGCATTTCGTATTACTCTGTACGGTACGTAAATCCGAGACACTCCATTTAAGGAGTGAAAGGGTTACATGGAGAAAATCGGATCTCTCTGAAATGAAAATGGATGGCCCTCCCTTCAGCAAAATGTATTTTACCTAAACCCTCCATGAACACTTGAAAAAAAACAAGTTACCCTCCCCTATACCCAAAATAATAACTCAAATAAAGTGGATGGCAAAGAACATGTTTACCATTTACCCTCCCTAATTGGACAGACCAGAGGCTTAGATACACAGTTATATAATTCTTCTTCGTCCTGTAAAAAAAAAAAGGGTTATGGGTTCGCAGACCACCATGGAAAAGAGCCCATGCGCCTGTTATCGATGTTAGTGTTTTAAAATGTATTAAATAATTTTTACATTAACCCTCCAAAAAAATCATTCATTCATAAACCTTTTACATTTCCATATGTACTAGGACGCTAAGTGTTTGTTTCTTGGGCTTCAGGAATGTGACTGAAAAATGCCCCAGGTCTTGAAAAAGAAAACATGTAACTGATTGAAAGTATAACGGGGATATCGGTGAACATATTCCATGGTCAAGGCTATGACGGCACCAGTTCAATGAGTGGAGCTTACTCTGGTGTTCAAAAGCTCATATCAGACCGAGAGCCTAATGCTTCTTATGTAGTTCTTAATGAGTTTTCGTTTAGAAAATGATCTCTCCGCAGAAGCGACAGTAACAGGGATAGTAAAAACAGATTATCATATTTAGCCGAAAAAGTTATTGATGGCTTCAACAAAAAAAGTGGTTTGCAATTTTCATTCCTACTCATGAACCGCCGTTTGAGTTGTGTGGTTGCAATATCAACAGTCCCTTATCTCTGGTATATCTTGGCATGTATCATTCAAGACTAAGTTTAAATTGTGTGCAGCGCAATGGACATGTAATGCACAATGTCTCAGGAAAGACTGTCTGCGTTGGCAATCCTCAGTGTAGAAAACAGTTGGGCCTGCAACCTGGAGATCAGGAGAGTCTCTCAAGTTGGATTTAATTTAATTTAGGACTAATTTAATTTACCTTGAATATTGCAGCCCATTTGTGTAGGCTATTAGCCAGACAAAACCAGCTGAGTTCAACAATAAATAGTGGCTGAATTTATCCTCAAGCCGACTACATTTTTCCTAATTGTTAGGCTATTTGATGTGTAATTTTTATAAAAAGTTTATAAATAGCACCTAAATCACAGCTAAAGACGATATATACTGTAGCTATAGATAGTACACTGCATAATGAAACAATCCCTAGTAAGCTAGTGTTGAGGGTGGACTGACTGCATTATTTGGCATTACAGTGCCTTACAAAAGTATTCAACCCCCTTGGCATTTTTCTTATTTTGTTGCATTACAATCTGTAATTTAAATGGATTTTTATTTGGAATTCATGTAATGGACATAAACACTCTGGGTCTGAACACCTCCCTATGCAACTGGATCCTGGACTTCCTGACGGGCTGACTTCAGGTGGGGAGGGTAGGCAACATCACCTCCGCCACGCTGACCCTCAACACAGGGGCCCCACAGTTGTGTGTGCTTAGTCCCCTCCTGTACTCCCTGTTTACCCACGACTGCGTGGCCACGCACGACTCCAACACCATCATCAAGTTTGCTGATGACACGACAGTGGTAGGCCTTATCACCGGCGACGATGAGTCAGCCTACAGGGAGGAGGTCAGTGACCTGGCAGTGTGGTGCCAGAACAACAACCTTTACCTCAACGTCAGTAAGACCAAGGAGCTGATCGTGGACTACAGTAAATGGGGGTGGGCGAGCACACCCCCATCCACATCGACGGTGCCGCAGTGGAGCAGGTTGAAAGCTTCAAATTCCATGGTGTTCCTAAAGACTTAAAATTGTATAAACACACGCGTACAGTCGTGAAGAAGGCGTGACAGTGTTTGGCATGGGCCCTCAAAAACTAAAAAAGTTCTAAAGCTGTACCATTGAGAACATTTTGACTGGCTGCATCACTGTCTGATATGGCAATAGCAACGCCCTCAATCGCATGCCGCTACAGAGAGTGGTGCGGACAGCCCAGTACATATCTGGATCCGAGCTCCCTGCCATCCAGGACATCTACAGTTGAAGTCGGAAGTTTACATACATCTTAGCCAAATACATTTAAACTCAGTCCTCTGGTCTGATGAAACAAAAATAGAACTGTTTGGAGGAAAAAGGGGGTTGCTTGCAAGCCGAAGAACACCATCCCAACCATGAAGCACGGGGGTGGCAGCATCATGCTGTGGGGGTGCTTTGCTGCAGGAGGGACTGGTGCACTTCACAAAATACATGGCATCATGAGGAAGGAAAATTATGTGGATATATTGAAGCAACATCTCAAGACATCAGTCAGGAAGTTAAAGCCTTGGTTGCAAATGGGTCTTCCAAATGGACAATGACCCCAAGCATACTTCCAAAGTTGTGGCAAAATGGCTTAAGGACAACAATGTCAAGGTATTGGAGTGGCCGTCACAAAGCCCTGACCTCAATCCTATAGAACATTTGTGGGCAGAACTGAAAAAGCGAGTGCGAGCAAGGAGGCCTACAAACCTGACTCAGTTACACCAGCTCTGTCAGGAGGAATGGGCCAAAATTCACCCAACTTATTGTGGGAAGCTTGTGGAAGGCTACCCAAAACGTTTGACACAAGTTAAACAATATAAAGGCAATGCTACAAAATACTAATTGAGTGTATGTAAACTTCTGACCCACTTGGAAGGTGATGAAAGAAAGAAAAGCTGAAATAAATCATTCTCTCTACTATTATTCTGACATTTCACATTCTTAAAATAAAGTGGTGATCCTAATTGATCTAAGACAGGGAATTTTTACTAGGATTAAATGTCAGGAATTGTGAAAAACTGAGTTTAAATGTATTTGGCTAAGGTGTATGTAAACTTCCGACTTCAACTGTATATACCTCCATCACTCCAGTATCCCTGCACATTGTACATGTAATATTGGAACTGACACTGTATATAGTATGCTTAGTTACTTATTGTGTTCATATTTCTTCTTATTTTTGTATTTTTTTGTATTACATTGTTACTGATTATTGCATTGTGATCGAGATGTAGTTGTCCCTGATTGCACTGACTTTGCTCACAGCTGCTTGTTTGAAGAAGTGTAGTTACTGTGATCAAGATGTGGTTGTCCCACTGGCTATCCTAAGTTGAATGCACCAATTTGTAAGTCGCTCTGGATAAGAGCGTCTGCTAAATGACTGAAGTGTAAATGTAAATGTAGGGTTTTGAGTTTGCAAGAAAGGTATTTCACTGTACTTGTGCAGGTGACATTCACACTTGAAACTAGAAACTAGTAGTACAGTATTGTAGGATTATTTTATGAGATATTATTATTTTCTAAGTCACTGTTGTGTAGTTCTGAAATGTGTAGAATCAGCTGATGTGAATTGTAATGTTCATGCATGATCTAACTAGCAGCTAGCATCTGCTGTATTTTGATTAGTCAGATGTTGTTAATTGTTTTGAGCAATAACAGAAAGTACTTGAGTTGATGCATGGCATTAATTAATTATATCTGCCAAAGAGTAATCTGTTTTCATCCTGTGTTTGTCTATATAGAGAGTCATCTATCCACCATATAAAGAACCCTCAAACTACACTGGTGGCAATGAGTTGGATCAACACACAGTGAGTAAAGTCTCTGAACATATTTTCCACATCATGACACAGATAACGTGATTTGAGACTTTTGTGTTGTACAGTAATTGGTGAAACTTTAATTAAAGAAGGTCAGTGTTTGGTTGGTAATCTGCCTGTGGAGTGTTTGGCCCGTGCAGTGTGAGATCACTGGTCCAGATGGCTGTGTGTGTGTGTGTGTGTGTGTGTGTGTGTGTGTGTGTGTGTGTGTGTGTGTGTGTTAATGTAGCTTGCTTCAGCTTACTGTGATTAAGGCCCACTCTACTGTTTTAGTGCTACGTGCCTTGGCTCCACAGGGAAAGTAGATGGTAGGTCACACTCTGAAAGACACTCCACATAACCAGGGTATTTCTATCAGTGGCCTAACAGCCAGGAGAGGAAAAGTGTGTGTGTGTGCTTTCATTGTAGGGCCTATATGTTTCGAAATTGATTGCAGGTGTGTGTCTTAACCTCTTAAGGATCGGACCCTTTTTTAAAAATGTTCTCCTAAAATGACATACCCAAATCTAACTGCCTGTAGCTCAGGAGGCTAACTGCCTGTAGCTCAGGAGCCTGCTCCTGCCTATTGAAATCACTGGCCACTTTAAGAAATGGAACACTAGTTACTTTAATAATGTTTACATATCTTACACTACTCATCTCATATGTATATACTGTATTGTATTCTATAATATTCTACTGTATCTTTGTCCATGCCGCTCGGTCATTGCTTGTGCATATATGTATATATTCTTAAATTCATTTCCTTACTAGATTTGTGTGTATTGGGTATATGTTGATATTACTTGTTAGATATTACTGTACTGTCGGCGCTAGAAGCACAAGTATTTCGCTACACCCGCAATAACATCTGCTAAACATGTGTATGTGACAAATACAATTTGATTTGATTTGACTTGATTTGACCTGAAGCAAGAATATGCATATTCTTGATACCATTTGATAGGAAACACATAATTTTAGGGGTATGCTTGTCATCGTCAAGGACTAGGGAGTGTTTTTTGGGAAAAAAAGAAACGGAACAGAGCTTAGCAGAGGAAAAATCCTAGAGGAAAACCTGGTTCAGTCTGCTTTCCAACAGACACTGGGAGACAAATTCACCTTTAAGCAGGACAATAACCTAAAACATAAGGCCAAATCAACACTGGAGTTGATTACCAAGACGACATTGAATGTTTCTGATTGGCCTAGTTACAGTTTTGACTTAGATGGGTAAAAAAATATAAATATCAATTTTGAATTCAGGCTGTAACACAGCACAATGTGGAATAAGTCAAGGGGTATGAATACTTTCTGAAGGCACTGTATGGAAATATGTTTTATTGTCACATAAACCGGATAAGTGCAGTGAAATGTGTTGTTTTACAGGGTCAGCTATAGTAGTACGGCGCCCGTGGAGCAAATTAGGGTTAAGTGCCTTTCTCAAGGGCACAGACAGATTTTTCACCTTGTCGGCTCGGATTTTCAAACCAGCGACCTTACTGGCCCAACGCTCTAACCGCTAGGCTACCTGCCATTTTTAGAACATATTTAAGTTTTACCCTATATTACCACAACATTCTCATTGTAGCTACTTAAAGAAAGTTTGAATACATCCCCATTAAGTTCCTCTCCAGAATTAACATATGAGGACTGTATTGTAGGTGATATAGAGACACATATTATTTTATTCATAGGACATTTGAACAACATTCAATGCTCATATCTTTACAATCTGCAAATTATTTAATTCACACCATATTTTTACACTTAATATGGTGACAGTCTGTACATATGGAGTTTGAACCTGCAATGTTTGGTTCCCAAGCAAAGTCTTTCATCATCTGCGCCACCAGGGAAGGTCTCTTAAGTCTTATTTTTTCAGTATATAGCCATGGCAGTATGGTCAATCAGGAATTCCATGCTTCCCTTTAAGCCTTCTTAGACATAACCAAGGGAAATACTGTTAACTAGGTTATTCAACATCACTTCACCCATCCTCTTTATACAGTGAGGGAAAAAAGTATTTGATCCCCTGCTGATTTTGTACGTTTGCCCACTTACAAAGACATGATCTGTCTATAATTTTAATGGTAGGTTTATTTGAACAGTGAGAGACAGAATAACAACAAAAAATTCCAGAAAAACGCATGTTAAAAATGTTATAAATTGATATGCATTTTAATGAGGGAAATATGTTTTTGACCCCTCTGCACAACATGACATAGTACTTGGTGGCAAAACCCCTGTTGGCAATCACAGAGGTCAGACGTTTCTTGTAGCTGGCCACCAGGTTTGCACACATCTCAGGAGGGATTTTGTTCCACTCCTCTTTGCAGATCTTCTCCAAGTCATTAAGGTTTCGAGGCTGACGTTTGGCAACTCGAACCCTCAGCTCCCTCCACAGGTCTAGAGACTGGCTAGGCCACTCCAGGACCTTTATGTGCTTCTTCTTGAGCCACTCATTTGTTGCCTTGGCTGTGTGTTTTTGGGTATTTGTCATGCTGGAATACCCATCCAAGACCCATTTTCAATGCCCTGGCTGAGGGAAGGAGGTTCTCACCCAAAATTTGACGGTACATGGCCCCGTCGATCGTCCCTTTGATGCGGTGAAGTTATCCTGTCACTTTAGCAGAAAAACACCCCCAAAGCATAATGTTTCCACCTCCATGTTTGATGGTGGGGATGGTGTTCTTGGGGTCATAGGCAGCATTCCTCCTCCGCCAAACACGGCGAGTTGAGTTGATGCCAAAGAGCTCAATTTTGGTCTCATCTGACCAAAACACTTTCACGCAGTTCTCCTCTGAATCATTCAGATGTTCATTGGCACACTTCAGACGGCCCGGTATATGTGCTTTCTTGAGCAGGGGGACCTTGTGGGCGCTGCAGGATTTGAGTCCTTCACGGCGTAGTGTGTTACCAATTGTTTTCTTGGTGACTATGGTCCCAGCTGCCTTGATATCATTGACAAGATCCTCCCGTGTAGTTCTGGGCTGATTCCTCACCATTCTGATGATCATTGCAACTCCCTTTAAGAGTGTGCTCATAATCTCAGCTCTTTACCTGTATAAAAGACACCTGGGACCCAGAAATCTTTCTGATTGAGAGTGGGTCAAATACTTATTTCCCTCATTAAAATGCAAATCAATTCATAACATTTTTGACATGTGTTTTTCTGGATTTTGTTGTTGTTATTCTGTCTCTCACTGTTCAAATAAACCTACCATTAAAATTATAGACTGATCATTTCTTTGTCAGTGGGCAAACGTACAAAATCAGCAGGGGATCAAAAACTTTTTTCCCTCACTATATGCTGCGTACTTCTGGGCCCATATTTAAAAGGTATCCAAGACAGTGCTGAACACTTGCTTTTCAGATCATGAAAAATAAGATAGGGGGACAATGTCAAGTGTCTCAAAATAGTAATGATATTAGGTGCATTTTTTTGGTGGCCAATATTGTCAATCAGGACACAGAACAGTGTATTAGTTATTAACATGTTCCCATCCTCTTCATACATTATGTACTTGTAACACTGTACTTGAAAGTCTTTAGAAATGTGATTTTAGTTGCATAGAGCTTCCTTTACATAACTTGTATATTCAAATGCTTCTCAAATACAGACTAAGAACCTTCAAACCAAACAAACAAAAACAATTTAAACTTTTCTCAATTTAAAATCAAAACAAATACAGATGCATGCAATACCATTCTGAAAAAATGTATGATACATACAGTGGGGAGAACAAGTATTTGATACACTGCCAATTTTGCAGGTTTTCCTACTTACAAAGCATATAGAGGTCTGTAATTTTTATCATAGGTACACTTCAACTGTGAGAGACGGAATCTAAAACAAAAATCCAGAAAATCACATTGTATGATTTTTAAGTAATTAATTTGCATTTTATTGCATGACATACAGTGGGGGAAAAAAGTATTTAGTCAGCCACCAATTGTGCAAGTTCTCCCACTTAAAAAGATGAGAGAGGCCTGTAATTTTCATCATAGGTACACGTCAACTATGACATACAAATTGAGAAAAAAAAATCCCGAAAATCAGATTGTAGGATTTTTTATGAATTTATTTGCAAATTATGGTGGAAAATAAGTATTTGGTCACCTACAAACAAGCAAGATTTCTGGCTCTCACAGACCTGTATCTTCTTATTTAAGAGGCTCCTCTGTCCTCCACTCGTTACCTGTATTAATGGCACCTGTTTGAACTTGTTATCAGTATAAAAGACACCTGTCCACAACCTCAAACAGTCACACTCCAAACTCCACTATGGCCAAGACCAAAGAGCTGTCAAAAGACACCAGAAACAAAATTGTAGACCTGCACCAGGCTGGGAAGACTGAATCTGCAATAGGTAAGGAGCTTGGTTTAAAGAAATCAACTGTGAGAGCAATTATTAGGAAATGGAAGACATACAAGACCACTGATAATCTCCCTCGATCTGGGGCTCAACGCAAGATCTCACCCCGTGGGGTCAAAATGATCACAAGAACGGAGAGCAAAAATCCCAGAACCACACGGGGGGACCTAGTGAATGACCTGCAGAGAGCTAGGACCAAAGTAACAAAGCCTACCATCAGTAACACACTACGCCGCCAGGGACTCAAATCCTGCAGTGCAAGACGTGTCCCCCTGCTTAAGCCAGTACATGTCCAGGCCCGTCTGAAGTTTGCTAGAGTGCATTTGGATGATCCAGAAGAGGATTGGGAGAATGTCATATGGTCAGATGAAACCAAAATAAAACCTTTTGGTAAAAACTCAACTCGTCTTGTTTGGAGGACAAAGAATGCTGAATTGCATCCAAAGAAAACCATACCTACTGTGAAGCATGGGGGTGGAAACATCATGCTTTGGGGCTGTTTTTCTGCAAAGGGACCAGGACGACTGATCCGTGTAAAGGAAATAATGAATGGGGCCATGTATCGTGAGATTTTGAGTGAAAACCTCCTTCCATCAGCAAGGGCATTGAAGATGAAACGTGGCTGGGTCTTTCAGCATGACAATGATCCCAAACACACCGCCCAGGCAACGAAGGAGTGGCTTCGTAAGAAGCATTTCAAGGTCCTGGAGTGGCCTAGCCAGTCTCCAGATCTCAACCCCATAGAAAATCTTTGGAGGGAGTTGAAAGTCAGTGTTGCCCAGCGACAGCCCCAAAACATCACTGCTCTAGAGGAGATCTGCATGGAGGAATGGGCCAAAATACCAGCAACAGTGTGTGAAAACCTTGTGAAGACTTACAGAAAACGTTTGACCTGTGTCATTGCCAACAAAGGGTATATAACAAAGTATTGAGAAACTATTGTTATTGACCAAATACTTATTTTCCACCATAATTTGCAAATAAATTCATAAAAAATCCTACAATGTGATTTTCTGGAAAAAAATTCTCATTTTGTCTGTCATAGTTGACTTGTACCTATGATGAAAATTACAGGCCTCTCTCATCTTTTTAAGTGGGAGAATTTGCACAATTGGTGGCTGACTAAATACTTTTTTCCCCCACTGTAAGTATTTGATCACCTACCAACCAGTAAGAATTCCGGCTCTCACAGACCTGTTAGTTTTTCTTTAAGAAGCCCTCCTGTTCTCCACTCATTACCTCTATTAACTGCACCTGTTTGAACTCGTTACCTGTATAAAAGACACCTGTCCACACACTCAATCAAACAGACTCCAACCTCTCCACAATGGCCAAGACCAGAGAGCTGTGTAAGGACATCAGGGATACAATTGTAGACCTGCACAAGGCTGGGATGGGCTACAGGACAATAGGCAAGCACCTTGGTGAGAAGGCAACAACTGTTGGCGCAATTATTAGAAAATGGAAGAAGTTCAAGATGACGGTCAATCACCCTCGGTCTGGGGCTCCATGCAAGATCTCACCTCGTGGGGCATCAATGATCATGAGGAAGGTGAAGGATCAGCCCAGAACTACACGGCAGGACCTGGTCAATGACCTGAAGAGAGCTGGGACCACAGTCTCAAAGAAAACCATTAGTAACACACTACGCCGTCATGGATTAAAATCCTGCAGCACACGCAAGGTCCCTCTCTCAAGCCAGCACATGTCCAGGCCCGTCTGAAGTTTGCCAATGACCATCTGGATGATCCAGAGGAGGAATGGGAGAAGGTCATGTGGTCTGATGAGACAAAAATATAGCTTTTTGGTCTAAAGTCCACTCGCTGTGTTTGGAGGAAGAAGAAGGATGAGTGCAACCCCAAGAACACCATCCCAACGTGAAGCATCGAGGTGGAAACATCATTCTTTGGGGATGCTTTTCTGCAAAGGGGACAGGACGACTGCACCATAATAAGGGGAGGATGGATGGGGCCATGTATCGCGAGATCTTGGCCAACAACCTCCTTCCCTCAGTAAGAGCATTGAAGATGGGTCGTGGCTGGGTCTTCCAGCATGACAACGACCCGAAACACACAGCCAGGGCAACTACGGAGTGGCTCCGTAAGAAGCATCTCAAGGTCCTGGAGTGGCCTAGCCAGTCTCCAGACCTGAACCCAATAGAAAATCTTTGGAGGGAGCTGAAAGTCCTTATTGCCCAGCGACAGCCCCGAAACCTGAAGGATCTGGAGAAGGTCTGTATGGTGGAGTGGGCCAAAATCCCTGCTGCAGTGTGTGCAAACCTGGTCAAGACCTACAGGAAACGTATGATCTCTGTAATTGCAAACAAAGGTTTCTGTACCAAATATTAAGTTCTACTTTTCTGATGTATCAAATACTTATGTCATGCAATAAAATGCAAATTAATTACTTAAAAATCATACAATGTGATTTTCTGGATGTTTGTTTTAGATTCCGTCTCTCACAGTTGAAGTGTACCTATGATAAAAATTACAGACCTCTACATGATTTGTAAGTAGGAAAACCTGCAAAATCGGCAGTGTATCAAATACTTGTTCTCCCTACTGTAAATATACAAAAACAAATTCAGGTTCAATGCAATAACCTTTTTGAAATAAAAAAGGTAAATTGCAGCCATTTTTAAATCAATATCAAATAATTTCTGGGTAACAACTAAGTACCTTACTGTGATTGTTTTCAATAAAAAGGGTCCCAAAAAAACACAATAGCAAAGAGCAAAATCATAAAATACAGTTTTACAAGTACAGAGCATATGAAGAAGATGGGAACATTTTAATAACTCACATTCTTACAACATTATAGGAATGTCATCACAACTGATGAGTCACACCTGTAACATTCTCACCCACTTAATGAGTACAAAAAAAAACTGCTAAATAGCATACGTGCAATAAGAATTCACTCAGATTAGAAAAATATATATTACACAAGAAGTGTCACACAAAAGATTAGCCCTCATAAATAAAATGTACAAACAAAGTCCCCTTGAAAATAAAGTCCTCCAATACCTGCCTGTAGCTACCCCACATGGTGTCTAGGGCAGCCATTTTGTATTTTGCCATCCTCTGCTTCCTCTTTACCTGGTCAACCTGGGGCATCAGGCTTGTGGTAGCCCCACTCCTCCATTGGGCCGGCATCTTGACTGCCAGGCAACGATGGGTGTGACATCCAGCACCTGCCCATCCCGGTCACCTCAGTCCCACCGCTTACCCACTTTGAGTGGACTACTCTGTCCAGCTGTTTTCAGCCCCCACTGCAGTGACCTGTCCTCTTGGCTGGCACATCCCACTCAGCCTCACCAGGCCACACACCTCCAGACATGTCCTTAGAGCTGCTCAGCCTTCACCCTTAGGGCACCTTAACACACTCCAGGCAAGTTAGGTCACACAAAGGTCTCTCAGACCAATAGGGGATGGCTTCCTCTTCTGCCCCAGTTGCACCCAGAACAACCCATGGGAGAGATACATGCAGCTCAAGTCAATTAACCAATACAAAAGAGTCACACCTGTGACACAAATATTATCTGAATGTCAGCACAACTGGACAGTTGTTTTGGGAACCTACACCGCATAACCAAAGGTATGCGGACACCTGCTCGTCAAACATCTCATTCCAAAATCATTGGCATTAATATGGAGTTGGTTCCCCTTTGCTGCTACAACAGCCTCCACTCTTCTGGGAAGACTTTACACTAGATGTTGGAACATTGCTGCGGGGACATGCTTCCATTTAGCCACAAGAGCATAAGTGAGGTCGGGCGAGGATGTTGGGTGATTAGGCCTGGCTCACAGTCAGCATTCCAATTCATCCCAAAGGTGCTCGATGGGATTGAGGTCAGGGCTCTGTGCAGGCCAGTCAAGTTCTTCCACACCGATTTCGACAAACCATTTCTGTATGGACCTCGCTTTGTGCACGGGGGCATTGTCATGCTGAAACAGGAAAGGGCCTTCCCCAAACTGTTGCCACAAAGTTGGAAGCACAGAATCATCTAGAATATAATTGTATGCTGTAGCGTTAAGATTTCCCATCACTGGAACTAAGGGGCCTAGCCCGAACCATGAAAAACATTGGGGCAGGTAGCGTTCTCTTGGCATCCGGCAAACCCAGATTTGTCCGTCGGACTGTCAGATGGTGAAGCATGATTCATCCAGAGAATGCGTTTCCACTGCTCCAGAGTCCAATGGTGGCGAGCTTTACATCACTCAAGCCGACGCTTGGCATTACGCTTGGTGATCTTAGACTTGTGTGCGCTGGTCAGCAATGAAAACCCATTTCATAAAGCTCCCGACGAACAGTTATTGTGCTGATGTTGCTTCCAGAGGCAGTTTGGAACACAGTAGTGAGTGTTGCAACCGAGGACAGACGATTTTTACGTGCTACTCGCTTCAGCACTTGGTGGGCCCGTTCTGTGAGCTTGTGTGGCCTACCACATTGCGGCTGAGTCGTTGTTGCTCCTAAAAGTTTCCACTTCACAATAACAGCACTTACAGTTGACCGAGGAGCTCTAGCAGGGTAGAAATTTGACAAACTGACTTGTTGGAAAGGTGGCATCCTATGAAGGTGCCACGTTGAAAGTCACTGAGCTCTTCAGTGAGGCCATTCTACTACAAATGTTTGTCTATGGAGATTGCATGGCTGTGTTCTCGATTTTATACACCTGTCAGCAACGGGTGTGGTTGAAATAGCCCAATCCACTAATTTGAAGGGGTGTCCACATACCTTTGTATATACAGTGCATTCGGAAATTATTCAGACGCCTTGACTTTTTCCACATTTTACTATGTTACAGCCTTATTCTAAAATGGATTAAATTGTTAATGAAATATAATTTGTTATTAAAAGCATTCTTTGAATGTTTTTGGGATGTTATCATCCTAATGTTAGATAAAACCCTAACTACAACTTATTGGGAATCTTTGCTAATGTTCTTGGAATGTTCACGGTTTGCTGGGTGCTTGCTAATCAGTCTCATAAGGCCCAACTTCAGATGACCGGTAAACTCCAGAAATACCATCTTCAGAAATAATATTCCAATATCCTTTCTTCTCCATACTTCCTTCATTACTCAGCATACAATTTGTAATTGGATGCAACTTGTAAAATGTGTAGTAAATGCTTGGTCTGGGCCACTAGGAATGCCTTGAACGACATGCAATCCCTTGAAACTAACAAAGTTTCACAGCAAGTGAGAGAGAGTGAAAGAGAGAGGGAGACAGAGAAATAGAGAGAGAACAAGAATGAGAAAGAGGTGAAGGAAGTATCAAGAGGAAACTGCTCTCTCTCTCTCTTTCTTCCCCCTTTCCCCTCTCCCCTTCCGTCCGCAGACCTCTCACCCGTAACCGGCATAAAACAATAGCCGGTCTCTGGCATTTAGATGGTTTAATGTAGGATTGTTCTTCATTAACT
Source organism: Coregonus clupeaformis (assembly GCF_020615455.1). Classification (NCBI taxonomy): domain Eukaryota; kingdom Metazoa; phylum Chordata; class Actinopteri; order Salmoniformes; family Salmonidae; genus Coregonus; species Coregonus clupeaformis. Next base: position 39,163,472 of record NC_059224.1, read on the forward strand.
ATCCTTTAGTCCTGATCTGAGGGCCGATCCATTTGCTAATAATCTCCTGCACCTTGTATTATCCATCAATGTCTTTGTTCTCCTTTCGTAATGACTTTCTTCCCCTATAGCGCGGCCATGATTAGACAGTGTTTATGAAAAAGGAACGCACCGGGCTACTCTATGGGATCGATGGCAGTGCATGTTCAAAATATCAATCACTGTCTGCTTGCGTTAGTCGTGTGTTAGCCGCCCGCAAGCTAGGCTATCAGGTTAATCAGGGGGCTGAGAGCGGGCTCTGTTTTGGGCTGTGGACCTTATGAAGGGATGTCGGAGAATACGATTATTGTCAGATCAGTGTGAGTGTGTTGGGGTGAGGGCGTGAGTGTGTGTATGAGGGTGGGTGTGGTGGGTTGTGTGTGTGTTTCCAAAAGTGTGTTGTGTGTGTTGGGGGGTGGGGTATTTCGTGGTGGTGTTGCCACAAATTGACTCAAAGAGAAACCTTCAAAATGTGTGTGTTCGCTCGCAGCCTCATCACGGCCACGCGTATGAAAGGGACGCCTGTTTGCAGAGAGCGCCATTGACATTCCTCTGATAAGAGTTCCTCTTCCTCCCCCCTTTCTTTGCCTCCTCCCTGCCTCCTTCCCTCCCCCTATCTTATTAACCGTCGTCTGGGAATGCCAGGGATCTTTATCAAAACATTCCTTGCTGTCATCTCTTTCCCCTCAACCTGCATCCTCCGTGCAGTCCCTTGCTCGCTCCCCCCTCCTCCCTCCATCCCCCTCTCTCCGCCACACAGGCCCCTTATCAGATGCATGCTGGACGCAAAAACAAAGACCGCCATGCTTTTGCCTCATTATTTTGTAATTTCACAACCCAATAACTTTGCTTCTTGCACGCCCTCTCCGAAGAGAGAAATACGTCCCACGTCGCGATGTGAGGATGCTGAAAGAGTAGAAAACAGAAGAAACAAAAGAGAAAATGGAGAGAGCAAGACAAGTGGCATGTGTTCCAGGTTGGAAGGGGAGCTGTTGGAGAGGGGTGGAGGGAGGAAGGGAGGGAAAAAAGGAGGGAAAAGGGAAGAAAGAGGATGTGATGCGTCAGATCGCTTCTAGAGTCTGGGCCTATGATTTCTTGCATGAAGGTCGAAAAACAAATGATTTTGCCTCTCTTTAGAGGTTTGTGTTTGTGTGTGTGCTTCCATCAGCATTGAGGAGTAACGGAATACATGTAAACGGATGACGTTATTGATGACAAAAATACTATAACTGTAATCCACTACTTTACCAGCAAAAATATTGTAATCAGATTACAGATAACTTTGAAAAACTAGATGATTACTTCTAGGATTACTTTTAAATTTAGAAAGGATGTTTGTGAAAACATTCTTTATGACACCTTTCTGTTTTCTATGTCTTCTAATGTTGCGACTGCTGTCGGCATCCAATAATAAGCCTATACAGTGCCTTCGGAAAGTACTCATATCTCTTGACTTTTTCCAAATTTCGTTAGGTTACAGCCTTATTCTAAAATTGATTAAATTGTTTTCTTCCCTCATCAATCTACACACAATACCCCATAATTATAAAGCATTATCATAATGGGGGTGAACCTTCGCCCCAGTCTGAGGTCCTAAGCGCTCTGGAGCAAGGATCTCTCTGTACTTTGCTCCGTTCATCTTTGCCTCGATCATAGTCTCCCAGTCCCTGCCACTGAAAAACACCCCCACAGCATGCTGCTGCCACTCTACTCCAGAGGTGACGCTTGGCATTCAGGCCAAAGAGTTGAAACTTGGTTTCATCAGACCAGAGAATCTTGTTTCTCATGGTCTGAGAGTCTTTAGGTGCCTTTTGGCAAACTCCAAGCGGGCTGTCATGTGCCTTTTACTGAGGAGTGGCTTCCATCTGGCCACTCTACCATAAAGGCTTGATTGGTGGAGTGCTGCAGAGATGGTTGTCCTTCTGGAAGGTTCTCCCATCTCCACAGAGGAACTCTAGAGCTCAGAGTGACCATCGGGTTCTAGATCACCTCCCTGACCAAGGCCCTTCTCCCCTGATTGCTCAATTTGGCTGGGCGGCCAGCTCTAGGAAGTCTTGGTGGTTCCAAACTTCTTCCATTTAAGAATGATGGAGGCCACTGTGTTCTTGGGGACCTTCAATGCTGCAGAACATGTTTTGTACCCTTCCCCAGATCTGTGCCTCGACACAATTCTGTCTCGGAGCTCTACGGACAATTCCTTCCACCTCATGGCTTGGTTTTTGCTCTGACATGCGCTGTCAACTGTGGGACCTTATATAGACAGGTGTGTGCCTTTCCAAATCAATCATGTCCAATCAATTGAATTTACCACAGGTGGACTCCAATCAAGTTGTAGAAACATCTCAAGGATGATAAATGGAAATAGGATGCACCTGAGCTCAATTTCGAGTCTCATAGCAAAGGGTCTGAATACTTATGTACATTTATTTTTTATACATTTGCTAAAATATCTAAAAATATGTTTTTAGCTTTGTCATTATGGGATATTGTGTGTAGATTGCTGAGGGTGTTTTTTTATTTAATCAATTTTAGAATAAGGCTGTACCGAAACAAAATGTGGAAAAAGACAAAGGGTCTAAATACTTTCCATTAGGCACTGTATAGGCTAATCTTTGGATACCAACTTGAATAAACGCTTGGAGCCTGGTAAGGACAACAGCAGTGGTGTAGCCTACGGGCGATAAGAATATCCTCTTTGGCCTATTATTGATATCTACAGTACATAGCGCAATAACATGAATCATGCTGCTCTCTTATGGATTGTGGTTGTTGTAGATGGATGTTCACAATTGTATAGGTTTATTTTAACTCAATAATGGTTGAAGTTTAAGCTGCCTATCAATCATTGTTTTTGCGACCAGTGGACAGCCAGTGGAAAATGTGCTCTTGCAACAGCTGCACAGTACGGATCCCAGCCTATGGAATCAAAGTTTGGAGTTCCTACCTTCTAAACACCTCCGTGGTAACCGTGGTATTGTGCCCCACACATACTGTCAAATGTACTGTTTAATTTAAGAAGTTCCCGAGTGGGGCCTTTATTGCTCAATCTAAATAGTGCTGATAAAAAAGCGTCCATAGGCTCAAACTCGCGCATGTTTGATAGACCTAAACAGTTGCACATAGAGTACCATAAGGAGATGGTCAAAGAGAGCAATGGTGGAAGCAGAAGCACTGCTTGATTCTGTTGGTGCGAGTGAAGATGAGTGGAATACTGTAACATCTAAAAATGGAGCTAAAAGGGCTAAAGTTGTAAATCAAGATAAGCCTCGGTATGATAATGCCTCATTCCTTGTTGGAGTGCGTTTCATGATCTTGTTTTTTTGGGAAACCCATTTGCGGTCATAAAGATGGTGAAGGATGCATTGGGAGAAGTGGAGTCAGTCAGAGAGACCAGGAGTGGTATGAAAGCACAGTGGATGTACAAATGTGCAAATGATCAACGCATGAAGTGGAATACTATGATTATCGATAAAAGGTGTTATATCTGGCGTCTCGATGGATACCTCGATGGATATATTGATGGATATCGCTTAACCCGCACTGTGAATAGAAAGGAGGAAAGCCTTTCTGTATTATTGATGTTTGATTAAGATTTCTCCCGACCCATGTAAAGCTGAGATATGCGGCGCATAAGCCACTTCAATGTCATAAATGTAAAATATTTGGCCACGTGTCAAGTGTTTGCAAACGGAATATCAGTCTGAGGATGCAGGGTGTTAAAATTGTGATGGGAATCACGTTCCAGATTTCCCAGAGTGCTCTGTTAGGGTGAAAATCAAAGTAGGAAGAATCAGGGCTGTCGAGAAGGTCTCCTATGCAGAGGCAATGAAAATTGTCGAAGCAGCGAGTGGAGATTATGAAGCTATGGCAGTGGATGCCCAACAGTCTGTGGATGTCAGTTAGTTGAGAGATCCTGAAACACTAATCTTGAAGAAGGTTGATTTTGTTGCGTTTATTGCGCAGGTGATTAATTGTACAGGACAAACTAACAAAAAATCGAAGAAACTGGAAATCATTGTAAAAGCGGCTAAAAGGTTCTTGAATCTCCAGGATTTCACGGCTGAAACATTGCAGGGAATACTGTCTGAAGATGCTTCCCCCTCTCAGACCCCAGAGCCTGTGTAGGGATCTGAGTACATTGACTTTTGTTTAGTTTTATGAGAATAATATGAGTGTTTTTAATTTTTTTTAGTTAAAGTATCTCGGTTTTTACCACACTGAGTAGTTGGCGGCAATACACCTTTTTGAATGTAGTCCCCCAATAAAATCTTGAAGAAGAAGAAGACCACAGTATGAGTCATAATACCAATAAAACATAGCATTCAAACAGGGAAATGGTTTCAATCGTTTTTCCATCATTCATTTTTCCCATAGTGGATTTTAGAAACACTTAAAATAAGGGCTGTGTTTCATGTAGGCTTACCCTAGCGAGATGTTGCGATAACCATGTAACAAGGTGGCTTTTATCATGGTGGTCCTCTGTAGCTCAGCTGGTAGAGCACGGCGCTTGTAACGCCAAGGTAGTGGGTTCAATCCCCGGGACCACCCATACACAAAAATATATGCACGCATGACTGTAAGTCGCTTTGGATAAAAGCGTCTGCTAAATGGCATATTATATTATATTATTATATCATTATATTCGGCTGTATTTACCCCCCAATTTCTTTTAAACACTAATTAGCTGCTAATGTGGCTATCATAAAGAACAACAAATGCCATGATGAGCTGGACGAGACTGCCGAATCAAGGCAAAAGTAAGATTATCTGGATTAACTATTTAATGTTAGCTAAATGTAGTTATTAATAAATTGGATACATTTCTTTAAATGGACAATTCTGAGAACTGTCTTGTGCAAGTTTTAAATTGACACAATAACTGTTAGCAAAGGTGTCAGCTAGAGATGACATGCAGGAGCTTGCAGGGATTTGTAGTTTTGCATGATGTCTACTTTGATGCTAATTAGTGTTTTAGAATTTGAGAGTAAATAGAGCCGAATATATTGATAAAAGTCACCTTGTCCGAGAGAGATTCACATGGTTATCAAAACGTCAAGCCAGGGTAAGCCTACACGAAACACAGCCCTTATTGTAAGTGATTCTAAAAATCTCCTATGGAAAAAATTAATGGTGGAAAAACGATAGGAACCATTTCCCTGTTTGATCACTAGGTTTTATGGTTATTATGACACCTCCATTGTGGGGCTTTATTATGGAGATATTAAAGTGTCACCAACAAACACATAAACAATAGGTCTATAGCAAATGCAGTGTATGGCATTCATTTTTCACATGCAAATAGCACTTTTCGAGAGCAGCATTTATTTTTCAACTCAAAACAATAAGCCCAACAAAATAAACAAACAACAGAGTAGGCTAATAAGTCCTTAGTTTTTGGGTTTTGCTCAGGTAAAGCAATTTGACTAATCTATGTTTCCATATTTCCAAGTCCTATTCTTGAAGATCAAAGGGTATTTAATTAATTAGAATAATTGGAAATCTAACAGACTTTGGTTTTTGATATAACGATATAATTAATTAGAATAATTGGAAATCTAACAGACTTTGGTTTTTGATATAACGATATAGCCTAATTGTATTGTTATCTGTACTGAAGTAGAAAGCAATGGGTTAGAAGCCTACATAACCCATAACATTAAATGCAACATCCATTCATGGCCAGCTATGAAAACTCTAACATTGATTAATCCTGCAATAGATGTCGTCCAATTGGTAATATTCAATTTTGTGTTCTTCTAATGCCTAAAGTAACTGAAAGTTCTCCGATTAGGTTACTGAGTTTGGGTAATCCAAAGTTATGTTACTGATGACAGTTATGGACAGGTAACTAGTAACTGTAACGGATTACATTCAGAAAGTAACCTACCCAACCCTGGCTTCCGTACCTACATATCCGTATCAGTAGGTCCCTGTGGCCATACATAGGTGTGTGTGTGTGTGGCTGTATGCTCTCCTCTTTGTTGTCCTAGGAAAATACTTGCATGATTTACATAATTGAGAGAGAGTGTTGGGACCTGTGTCAAGCTACTGGCTAACTGAACCAGATTGGGCATCATGGCAAACAAAGAGTCATTGGGAGCGTTCGTTTTGCATCGCCCGGTTCTCGCCTGATTCTCTTCAGGACCAATAAAATTGCCTAAAATGTACAAACTCAGCCCACCTGGAGCATTGGGCAATGCAAATTGAACGACTACTACTACAGCAATATGCCGCTTAGCAGACGCTTTTATCCAAAGCAACTTACAGTCATGCGTGCATACATTTTTGTGTATGGGTGGTCCCAGGGATCGAACCCACTACCCTGGCATTACAGGCGCCGTGCTCTACCAGCTGAGCTACAGAGGACCACGATACTAATACTAATACTACTAGACTAGTAGTATGAACCCCCCCCCCGTTCACCCCCCTCTTTCCACTCATTCAAACACTCTATTAAAGGTGCCAGCTAAAAACTCTAAACCTCAGAGAGATTAATTCTCGCTAGACTTCACACGGCATCGAAATTCCACGCCAAACATCACATTTTTGTTTATCCCATTTTTCTGCCATGGCTCTCTGTTATGTAAACCAGCAGACTAATAACTGTGAAATGAGCTCTGCAGGGTGGGAGTACAGAGGTAATGGTCTCTGGTAATGACATGTCCCACTGTGTTAAATGTCTAAGAAGGAGGGGGGCATGAAATGACAGATGAGCACCACCTCAACTTACATGCTCAGGATGGAGGGACAACAGGAAAGGAGGGAGGGAAAGAGAAGGGAGGAGAGAGAGAAAGAGGAGCATATTACGATAGAAAAAGCTCACACTCAGACACTGAAAAAAGGAGAAAGAGAACAAGAGCAAGAGAGAGAAGAAAGGATGGAAGTAGAAAAAGGGTCTAAGGTGATTGAGAGATTGATAGAGTTCGGGATAGGGAATGAGATAGTGCCCTCAGTGATCATTATCGGCCTTGAGAAAGGGTGCTTCCTAAAAGGTACGACCCTACTCCCTATATAGTGTAGTACTTTTGTTCAGGGCCCATAGGGCTCTGGTCAAAAGGATGGAGGATATAGGGAGTAGGCCTTCAGCCTCTAGGACTTCATACAAAGTGAAGTTTCAAGTTTTAATGTCACATGCACAAGTACAGTGAATTGCCTTTCTTGCAAGCTCTAAACTCAACAATGCAGTAATCAATAAAACATTTATAGAACAAATAACATAAGGTATAACAAAAACACACAATAAATAAATAAGAAATATACATCGTTTGAGCATAGAGCACATACAGTGGGGGAAAAAAGTATTTAGTCAGCCACCAATTGTGCAAGTTCTCCCACTTAAAAAGATGAGAGAGGCCTGTAATTTTCATCATAGGTACACGCCAACTATGTTGAATTTTTTTCTCCAGAAAATCACATTGTAGGATTTTTTATGAATTTATTTGCAAATTATGGTGGAAAATAAGTATTTGGTCACCTACAAACAAGCAAGATTTCTGGCTCTCACAGACCTGTAACTTCTTCTTTAAGAGGCTCCTCTGTCCTCCACTCGTTACCTGTATTAATGGCACCTGTTTGAACTTGTTATCAGTATAAAATACACCTGTCCACAACCTCAAACAGTCACACTCCAAACTCCACTATGGCCAAGACCAAAGAGCTGTCAAAGGACACCAGAAATAAAATTGTAGACCTGCACCAGGCTGGGAAGACTGAATCTGCAATAGGTAAGCAGCTTGGTTTGAAGAAATCAACTGTGGGAGCAATTATTAGGAATGGAAGACATACAAGACCACTGATATTCTCCCTCGATCTGGGGCTTCACGCAAGATCTCACCCCGTGGGGTCAAAATGATCACAAGAACGGTGAACAAAAATCCCAGAACCACACGGGGGGACCTAGTGAAAGACCTGCAGAGAGCTGGGACCAAAGTAACAAAGCCTACCATCAGTAACACACTACGCCGCCAGGGACTCAAATCCTGCAGTGCCAGACGTGTCCCCCTGCTTAAGCCAGTACATGTCCAGGCCCGTCTGAAGTTTGCTAGAGTGCATTTGGATGATCCAGAAGAGGATTGGGAGAATGTCATATGGTCAGATGAAACCAAAATATAACTTTTTGGTAAAAACTCAACTCGTCGTGTTTGGAGGACAAAGAATGCTGAGTTGCATCCAAAGAACACCATACCTACTGTGAAGCATGGGGGTGGAAACATCATGCTTTGGGGCTGTTTTTCTGCAAAGGGACCAAGACGACTGATCCGTGTAAAGGAAAGAATGAATGGGGCCATGTATCGTGAGATTTTGAGTGAAAACCTCCTTCCATCAGCAAGGGCATTGAAGATGAAACGTGGCTGGGTCTTTCAGCATGACAATGATCCCAAACACACCGCCCGGGCAACGAAGGAGTGGCTTCGTATGAAGCACATTAAGGTCCTGGAGTGGCCTAGCCAGTCTCCAGATCTCAACCCCATAGAAAATCTTTGGAGGGAGTTGAAAGTCCGTGTTGCCCAGCAACAGCCCCAAAACATCACTTCTCTAGAGGAGATCTGCATGGAGGAATGGGCCAAAATACCAGCAACAGTGTGTGAAAACCTTGTGAAGACTTACAGAAAACGTTTGACCTGTGTCATTGCCAACAAAGGGTATATAACAAAGTATTGAGAAACTTTTGTTATTGACCAAATACTTATTTTCCACCATAATTTGCAAATAAATTCATTAAAAATCCTACAATGTGATTTTCTGGATTTTTTTTTCTCAATTTGTCTGTCATAGTTGACGTGTACCTATGATGAAAATTACAGGCCTCTCTCATCTTTTTAAGTGGGAGAACTTGCACAATTGGTGGCTGACTAAATACTTTTTTTCCCCACTGTACCTGTTTTGCATTTTCTCTGTCTTTGTGTGTGTGTCTGTGTGTGTGTGTGTGTGTGTGTGTGTGTGTGTGTGTGTGTGTGTGTGTGTGTGTGTGTGCACACCCTTAGGGTGATGCCACAGATAAGGGACCAGGATGCAGAGCCCAAGGCCTCATGTAGCCCTGCAGACAGCCTTATCACCCCCATCATCGCACACGCACACACAGATATATATTCCAGGTCTGCTTTGCAGCGAGCGAGAGAGCGAGAAAATCGATAGCAGATCTTTGTCTTCGGCCCGAGCGGGAACATGTGGTCCCATATCATTGGAAACATTGTCTCAGTTTTCATGTTAGCATTCGTCATCGTTTGGCTGTGTTTTTAGGCCACGCCTATAGCTGTGGAGAATTCTGATGAGTCGGTGAGCGGGCTGGGGCTGTAGCATCATACACCTGAGGATTAGCCAGAGATAGGAGGAGAGGAGAGAGGAGGAGAGGAGAGGCAGAGGAGGAAAGACGAGGTAAGGTAAGGGGAAGGAAGAATAGTTCAAAGGGAGGGGAGAAGAGGAGATAAAAGATTGAGAGGGGCGAGGGAGGAAAAATAGGTAAGAGAAAGAAGAAAGAACAAAAGACAATGAGAGATGAATAGGATGACATGAAAGCAAATAACGCATGAAGATGTTTCAGAGAGACAGAGTAGGATGGAGGAGAGAGGTGAGGTCATGAAGAAAGGAGAGAAAATTAGGCTGATGAAAGAGAAGAGAAAAGGTCTACACGCATTGTAGAAAAGACAGGAAAGGGCGAGAAAATGATGAAGACAGGAGAGAAAAGAGGAGGAAAGAAGGAGAGAAGAAGGTTTACAGTGGAGGGAGGAGGGACAGGGGAGGGAAGGTGGCTGTGGAAAGAAGAGAAGAGGGGAGTGGGAGGAGAGAAGGAGGAGGGAGAGTAGCCTCCTCTCTGTAGTTATGAGGGAGGGGCAAGCAGAGCTGACACCATTTGACAAATGCATAATCCACAGCTTTTCCTCAACTGTGATCTCTCTCTGTCTCTCTCTCCCTCCCTACCTCTTCTGTTATTTTTTTTTACTAGTGTAATCCTGAAGGTAACCCTCGAAGATGTCTTCGTATATTGCAACTGCAAGTGTCTTTTAACCTGCAGAGTTGAAATACAAAAGCACATACATACACAAAGAAACCTGTTGGACCTTGGTGTAAAATTGGACAATAAAGTAATCTTCTTCATCTTATTACTCTTCAGGTAGAGTGGGCATATGCAAATATTAGTGATGTAATGATTCACCAATACGCATTGGTCCCGATTCAAATGATATGAGTGCATTTAAGATATGAGTGTATTGGTCAGCAGCACACCAAACCGATCCAAATGTAGAATGCACAGCTCAGAAAATTGATAAAACGTTACAAATCGCTGGTTCCCTAAAATGTTTTGCTCAAATTACTTTCTTTCTACCTTCTGAAAATACCTCTCATCTTTTGTGACAACTGCATCAAACTAAGTAGGTAATTATGTTGACAGTCATTGACCTACAAGTAATTTTGCATGCTGGACATCCCCAGGCAATATTACATTTTAGTCATTTAGCAGACGCTCTTATCCAGAGCGACTTACTAACTGTAAGTGCATACATTTTTTTTTTTCCCCCTGTGGGAATCGAACCCACAACCCTGGCGTTGCAAACGCCATGCTCTATCAACTGAGCTACATCCCTGCCGGCCAATCCCTCAAAGACGCTGGGCCAATTGCGCGCCACCCCATGGGTCTCCCGGTCGCGGCCAGCTACGACAGAGCCTGGATTTGAACCAGGATCTCTAGTGGCACAGCTAGCACTGCGATGCAGTGCCTTAGACCACTGAGCCACTCGGGAACATCAGTAGCCTAGTCCAACTGCAAGCTGCGCGCGCTGACCACCAAGAGGTAGGCCTATTCCTGATCTGCATGTCACTTTCAGCATTCAAATGTTTGTAAAATGGCTTGCACAATATTACGCTTTATTGGTTGAGTGAGAACCAATGTAATTTGATAGGTAATTTTATCAAACGCTTTGTTGAAAATTGTGTTTTACCAGAAAAATTTAAGTAGCCTGAACTACCGCTGGAGACACAACTCTCTTTTGGCTATATAGAATATATCAGTTCAACGTCTAGTTTTGATTTACATTTGGTTGAGTTGTCAACTAATGTGAATTAAACGTGAAATCAACAAAAAATGGCACCATGTCATTGGATTTAGGTAAAGATTTGGGTAAGAAAAATACTAAATTCCCTTGATTCTTTTGATTACTTTTTCATAATGAGGACAGCAATCACTCCAAGTCTGACAAAACTTCCAAAAGGTAAAACCATTCGATTATGAGACAGGGGTGAAATGCACAGTTGTGCTATATATTCATTGGCAATGTCATAGCTACCTTTTAAATATAAATATAGATACATTACGCAGCTCTAACACTTTTAATCTGCAAAAATGACAAATTAATTAGTTGGTGATGGTGATTTCAGATTAAAGTTGAAATCACCATCACCCACTAATTAATTTGTCTGTTTTGCAGATTAAAAGTGTTAGAGCTAGTAATGTATCAATAGTTATTTCCCCCCTAACTAATAGTGAGGTGGTAGATGCCCAGTTTCCAATAGACATATACACCATTTACACACACACACACACACACACACACACACACACACACACACACACACACACACACACACACACACCCACACACACACACACACACACACACACACACACACACACACACACACAAACACACACCAGAGCATGTGAGTGAAGTTGAGCACTCATCACTCATGGAGCGGTGCATGCGCACAGTTCTGGCGCTCCATGTCCTTTCCCACAGCCCTGCTAAAAACCGCTCCATGCTCACAGGAAAAATAAACTCCAACTCTAAATTCGCTCCATTTATTAAAATCACAATTTAACCAACAACACCCATCTGTTTTTGTGACTACCTGGACCTACCAATTGTTTTTTAAGTATTGAAACCAAACCATATGGAATTGAATGAAAACTATTTGAATAAACATGAAAAGGTGAATGTAGGAAGCAAACATAATTTCGAATACGCTACATGTCATATTAAACAGCATATACCGTAAACAGTCTAAATAGGTCAGGAGCCAGACAGGGAGCATAAGAAGGAACGAAAATAAATTATTTAGGCAATATTATTTCAGTTATTTCTAGGGTATAGCCTACAAAGAAATACATTGTGAAGCATTTGCAAGTGCGACGTAATAGGCTGGTAGGGACATAAATTAAACAACATTTCATTGTATTAAATCCTTATAGTCTAAACATTGCGCATATAGGCTGTGACTTAAATGCAAATTAAACGAAAAATGACTTATTAGTGCCTTTGAATTCATTTTTAGAATTAAGTGTTAAGAGTTTGGCCAGTCTGTGGCTTCAGGCTCCTGCGATTGTGCCTGGAGAGCCGGCCAGCAGCTGAGAAAATTCTCTCCACACTTGCAGAGCCACTGGGGATGCTAAACACCCTTTTGGCCACTCTTGCCAGGCTGGGCAAAGATGCAGAGTTGTTTTTGTATTTTTCTATAGGTAGGCCTAAAGGTCTTTAGACAAAATAACCCAATCAAAACCCAATGAACGTGGGAATATGCCAGGCCTATTGGGCCAAAATCAGTTATGGCCTATTGTATAGATAATAGAACAAAAATGAACGAAAGGTTTAAGAGATCAGATTTTTTGTTTATAAATACTTTGCTACAATGACACACTTAGTTTTCTACCCACATTGTTCCTTTCTTTTAGCATGTGCACGTAGTAAACACACCATCATGCTTTTGGGATGTGTCTTTTCAGATTCCACAATGATTCTTTAGTTGTGGACACTACATCACCGCACTACCTCTCTTGCTCTTGGTCCTCATCTTTGTAAGTCATTTCGATGTAGTACCTGTGTGTTTTATCCGTTTCTTTATGAAAATATTTAGCGAACTCCATGACAGTAGCTAAAGCAAGGGGCTGTAGCAGCACACTAGTAGACTTCAAATTCATGCTGGTGCAGGCATGCCCTGACCGGAGTGAAATTGGAGCGGGCGAGAAGGCCGACGCTCCAGCCTTTGTGAATCTCGCACCACGCTCTAGTCAAATTGGGCACGCTCTGCTCCAGCTCCGCTCCGCTCACATACACTGACACACACACACAGTCACACACACAGAAAGACAGACAGACACAAGTCAGCTAAACTCAGACAGATCCAGTTTAGAGAGGCCCAGCTCATGAGTGTTTATGTAACAAAGGTTAGTGCATCATCTCGCATCAAACCAAATCGCATCGATTCGTTCCTCAAATCAAACCGAATCGCACCGAAACGTATCAAACTAAAACGCATAGTTCCTATATGGTATCGGAGCCCATGTATCTAGATACGTACAGTTGAAGTCGGAAGTTTACATACACCTTAGCCAAATAAATTTAAACTCAGTTTTTCACAATTCCTGACATTTAATCCTAGTAAAAATTCCCTGTTTTAGGTCAGTTAGGATCACCACTTTATTTAAATAATGTGAAATGTCAGAATAATAGTAGAGAGAATGATTTATTTCAGCTTTTTTTTTCTTTCATCACATTCCCAGTGGGTCAGAAGTTTACATACACTCAATTAGTATTTGGTAGCGTTGCCTTTAAATTGTTTAACTTGGGTCAAATGTTTCGTAGCCTTCCACAAGCTTCCCACAATAAGTTGGGTGAATTTTGGACAATTCCTCCTGACATGGGCGGCGCACAATTGGTCCAGCGTCATCCAAGGTAGGGGAGGGTTTGGCCGGCAGGGATGTGGGTTCGTTTCCCATGGGGGGCCAGTATGAAAAAAAAAAAAAAAAAATTGTTTTAACTGTAAGTCGCTCTGGATAAGAGCGTCTGCTAAATGACTAAAATGTAATGTAAATGTAAATAACTGAGTCAGGTTTGTAGGCCTCCTTGCTCGCACAAGCCTTTTCAGTTCTGCCCACAAATGTTCTACAGGATTGAGGTCAGGGCTTTGTGATGGCCACTCCAATACATTGACTTTGTTGTCCTTAAGCCATTTTGCCACAACTTTGGAAGTATGCTTGGGGTCATTGTCCATTTGGAAGACCCATTTGCGACCAAGCTTTAACTTCCTGACTGATGTCTTGAGATGTTGCTTCAATATATCCACAAAATTATCCTTCCTCATTATGCCATTATTTTGTGAAGTGCACCAGTCCCTCCTGCAGCAAAGCACCCACACAGCATGATGCTGCCACCCCTGTGCTTCACGGTTGGGATGGTGTTCTTCGGCTTGCAAGCAACCCCCTTTTTCCTCCAAACATAGGGATGGTCATTATGGCCAAACAGTTCTATTTTTGTTTCATCAGACCAGAGGACATTTCTCCAAAAAGTACGATCTTTCTCCGCATGTGCAGTTGCAAACCATAGTCTGGCTTTTTTATGGCAGTTTGGAGCAATGGCTTCTTCCTTGCTGAACGTCCTTTCAGGTTATGTCGATATGGGACTGGTTTTACTGTGGATATAGATACTTTTGTACCTGTTTGCACTTTTCACACCAAAGTGCGTTCATCTCTAGGAGACAGAACACGTCTCCTTCCTGAACGGTATGATGGCTGCTTGGTCCCATGGTGTTTATTCTTGCGTACTATTGTTTGTACAGATGAACGTGGTACCTTCAGGCATTTGGAAATTGTTCCCAAAGATGAACCAGACGTGTGGAGGTCTACAATTATTTTTCTGAGGTCTTGGCTGATTTCTTTAGATTTTCCCATGATGTCAAGCAAAGAGGCACTGAGTTTGATGGTAGGCCTTGAAATACATCCACAGGTACACCTCCAATTGACTCAAATTATGTAAATTAGCCTATCAGTAGCTTCTAAAGTCATGACATAATTTTCTGGAATTTTCCAAGCTGTTTAAAGGCACAGTCAACTTAGTGTATGTAAACTTCTGACCCACTGGAATTGTGATACAGTGAATTATAAGTGGAATAATCTGTCTGTAAACAATTGTTGGAAAAATTACTTGTGTCATGCACAAACTAGATGTCCTAACCGACTTGCCAAAACTATAGTTTGTTAACAAGAAATTTGTGGAGTGGTTGAAAAACAAGTTTTAATGACTCCAACCTAAGTGTATGTAAACTTCCGACTTCAACTGTATATAATCTCCTTGCAAGGGAAAGATGCACATCCCTAGCAAATATGCAAACAAGGCCTAATCCAGCTTGCCTTAGTGTGTCAAATAAGGTTTGCTTTAGTGTGTGTGTGTGTGTGTGTGTGTGTATTCAAGGCTGTAGTCTAGATCTTGCCATTCAGATGTTTTTGGAGAGAGTAATAACTAGTTCTATGGAATGCATAAATCATAATGAAACTTTAATAGGCCAAAGCAGCTATTAAGCTATTTAGTCAGGGTAACCCCCACTGCGCACACACACACACACACACACACACATTCCCTGTCCCACCCACCGTAAACACACACACTCCTGCATTCCTCTGTCAGTACATGGTATGTGTGTTGGTTAGCTAATGCAGACACACACTTCTCTCTCTCCTCTCCCCTGGGTCTCCCCTGCTCTCAGAGTGATTGATGTTGGCTGACTGGGCCTTGGAAGGCCTGTAAACACCTCACTCTCTTCCTCCTTTCTCCTTATCCCTTACTTCCGTCTCTCTCTCCATCCCTCATTCCTTAAATCACTTTATATTGTTTTCCCTTTCTTTCATTCTTTGGTCTTCGCTCAATGTCCTGCCTCTTTTCTTGACTCACATTCCACTTTGTCGTCCCTTTCTCTCTTCTGTAAGGGGGACAAGTATGATAGGTTGTTAGTGTCCTCCATAGGATAGCACATGTTTTTGGCAGCCATTTGTTTTAACTTTAGAAGATTTGCTTTCCGAGTCCCTCTTCCTCTGTCTCTATGGCACTGTATTCTGTATGGGGTTGAATCTATGATGTTCTTAGTGAATGGCCTTGAATTGTGTGTATTCATGATCCATAATAACAAAGTGAAAACATGTTTGTTTTTTATGTTAGCAAATTTATTGAAAATGAAATACAGAAATATCTCATTTACATAAGTATTCACACCCCATAGTAATTTTTTTAATTTACAATTTTTACTTTTAATTATTCAGGGTCTGATCCCAATGGTTCCCTGAATACAAACATTTTCTCACAACAGGAAGAACACTTTATATTACAAATAAAACAAGAAGAAGAAAAAAAACACATGATACACCACAATTTCAACAAATAAACAATAAATCGAAAAAACAGCAATCCTCAATTAATTCATTCAAAACCAGAGTCCTAAACTGCCCCAGCGGCACGAAGGAATCAAGATGCAAGGAATTTTTTGGTTATTCCAACAATGGGGGTCGCTAAAATTGACAGAGGATTTACCTAAATACATGTTAGAATCACGTTTGGCAGTGATTACAGCTGTGAGTATTTCTGGGTAAATCTCTAAGAGCTTTGCGCACCTGGATTGTACAATATATTTCTAAATTATAATTTTTTTAATTCTACAAGGTCTGTCAAGTTGGTTGTTGATCATTGATACACAGTGTGACGTCACGAGAGGCTACACAGCTTTCAGCGGGATTGCTCAAGTAGTGCAAGGAGACAAGGTTCAAACAAAACAAGGATTTTATTATAGGTCTTGGGAAATTAACGAAAATATAACAAAATTCTGTTCTCTTGTGGCTCTTTAAGGGTTAACAGTTCAGGGATGTCTCTTCCACATCCAAAATCATAATTCTCACTCGCTCAGATAACTTTTCCCCAGCCTTACTGTAGTCCACGTTGCAGCTAGTGGCCAACCCAGCAAAAAGTCCTTCCAAATGTCTCTCACGTATTTCCACAGGTGCATATATCCAAAGGTGAGTATTTCCCAAAGGTAAGTATCTCCAAATCCTTATATTCCTCATGGAAGTGGACGTGCAGCACTCTTGTCCTCCAGAGAGCCCAGGTTGGAGACTGTGTCTCTTCCCTTCCCAAACCTTCAGCTCATCAGCTCCTCATTTGTTTCAGCTGCGTGGGAAGATTGGCCATAGAGGGGTGGAGTTCCCGACCCTACCGGCAGATGGAGCCATAGCTGTCTGGGTTTGCAGCCACCTCAGGGGGATGTAACGTCCCTCCAGGACACAGCCTCTCGTGACATCACACATCCCCCTCCTCGGGACCGACGTCCTCGTCGGGTAAAGGCAGCGAAGAAGGCATCACGCCGGGAGAGGGCGTCCGCATTGCCGTGGTGCTTGCCAGACTGCTCTCTCTTCAACTCCTCCAACTCTAGGACCAGGGACTCAGCCTCCTGTTGTCTCTCCTTGAGTTTCTTACTGAACGCATCAGCCTTGGTTTTAGCAGAGTTTAGCTTCTGTTGAGCAGCTTTCAGTTCCTTCTCTCTCTCTGCCTCCGCATTCTTCATCTTGTTCTCCAACACCTTGTACTTCTCCTCTGCCTTCTTCTGGACCTCCTTACTACTGCGCAGGGTCTCCTCACACTCCTCGATGGTCCTGCGCAGCCTCTCCAGCTCCTCCTGTTGCTTAGGGAAGGAGCTCTGTTGGAGTTTAGCCTGGAGGATATCTAACTCTTCTGTCTTCATGTCTAACTGTTGCTTTAACAAACGATACCTCTCAGCGGTCCCCTTCAGACCAGACAGTTCTTTGTCCAGATTCTGTAGCTCCGTCTCGGTGTTGGTCTGGGCACCTGCCATCCCTATCAGAGCCCGGGCGGGAGTGAGTAACTCGGAGGATTGCACCGGAGCCTTCCCAGGATGAGTCTTGCCTCTCCGTTTCCGAGGTACTCGGGTTATCCTCTCCTGAGACTCTCTCCAGAGTGGGTAAAAGGCTGGGCAGTCTCGTCCAATTAGGACAGGGACGGGGAGGGAATCAACCACCCCGCCGTCGTGTGTATGGTTCCCCGTGTGCTGGTCATTGTAAGTTCAGTAATGGGGTATTCTCTGGTGTCCCCATGGACACAGGAAACTGGGAGGACTTTCCCCGGGGTCAGACACGTTGGGCCCACCAAATCCTTACGCACCAGGGTGGCCCGGCTACCAGAATCCAGTAAGGCCTCCACATCATGGTGATTCACAGTTACCGGGCAGGTGGGGGGTCGATCTGGGCCGCCATCTACGACTCCCAAGAGCGAGGCAAAACGGTGTGTGGGTGTTGCGCTGGAGGACTCCGCAGTGGGCATAGGTTCATTGGCTGGTTTCCCACACTGCCAGGAGATATGTCCCATCTCCCCACACCGGTAACACTGTCGAGTTTCCCCCTCCTGGTGTACTCTTCTTGGACCCGCCTGGTTTCTGGCTCCCCCTGGAGCCGGGATAAGTCCTGACGTGGCTGGGTTCGAGACCTTGGGGTCCTTTGGACGGGTTCTTCCCATTTGTGGTGGGGCCGCACTCCTGGGGTCTTTTCGGGAAGCATTCAGCATCTCCGCTGTGGCCTGGTACTTTTCCACAGCTTCCACGGTCAGATCAGCCGTGGTCAAGGCCTGTTGACTGATGAACCGTTTTGCCTCATAAGGCAGGGCGCGTAGGTAACGATCCACCACAACGGCCTCCACCACCGCCGCTGCTGTATTCCTCTGCGGATCCAGCCATTTCCTTGCGATTCGGACAAGTTCATGCATCTGCGCCCGAGGAGGTTGGTCTGGTTGGAAGGTCCAGCTGTGAAAGCGCTGGGCCATACCAAACTTTGTGAGTCCATATCTGCTGAGGATCTCAGACTTCAGGGCATCATAGTCAGTAACCTGGTCAGGGCCCAGGTCCCGGACAGCATTCAGCGATTCCCCGGTTAGAAAGGGGGCTAACAGACCAACCCACTGTTGCTTGGGCCAGGCTTCCCTAGTGGCCGTGGCCTCAAATGCATGCAGGTATGCCTCAATGTCATCGGTAGCTCCCATCTTAGATATAAAGTCACTTGCCTTTATGGGGCGGGTATTTTGGACAACCATCTGTCTCTGCAACTGCAATTCCTCTGCCTTCAGAAGGTTGGCTTTCTTTTGCTCCTCCAAGAGAGCCACGTTTGCTTGCATCTGGGCTTGCTGGCCAGCAACAAGGGCTTTCAATATGTCCTCCATTTCAGTCGGGCGGGGGAGCCTACGGCCAACTTGGAAAACTGGGTGATCAAACCTTCGGTATCCTCCTCTGACATGCACTATTAACGCTTGAGCGTGCCCGTATTCTCCACCATCTGTGACGTCACGAGAGGCTACACAGCTTTCAGCGGGATTGCTCAAGTAGTGCAAGGAGACAAGGTTCAAACAAAACAAGGATTTTATTATAGGTCTTGGGAAATTAACGAAAATATAACAAAATTCTGTTCTCTTGTGGCTCTTTAAGGGTTAACAGTTCAGGGATGTCTCTTCCACATCCAAAATCATAATTCTCACTCGCTCAGATAACTTTTCCCCAGCCTTACTGTAGTCCACGTTGCAGCTAGTGGCCAACCCAGCAAAAAAGTCCTTCCAAATGTCTCTCACGTATTTCCACAGGTGCATATATCCAAAGGTGAGTATTTCCCAAAGGTAAGTATCTCCAAATCCTTATATTCCTCATGGAAGTGGACGTGCAGCACTCTTGTCCTCCAGAGAGCCCAGGTTGGAGACTGTGTCTCTTCCCTTCCCAAACCTTCAGCTCATCAGCTCCTCATTTGTTTCAGCTGCGTGGGAAGATTGGCCATAGAGGGGTGGAGTTCCCGACCCTACCAGCAGATGGAGCCATAGCTGTCTGGGTTTGCAGCCACCTCAGGGGGATGTAACGTCCCTCCAGGACACAGCCTCTCGTGACATCACAACAGCCATTTTCAAGTCTTGCCATATATTTTCAAGCCAATTTAAGTCAAAACTGTAACTACGCCACTAAGGAACATTAAATGTCATCTTGGTAAGCAAGAAAGGTGAATTTGTCTCTCAGTGTTTGATGGAAAGCAGACTGAACCAGGTTTTCCTCTAGGATTTTGCCTGTGCTTAGCTCCATTCCGTTTCTTTTTATTTAAAAAACTCCCTAGTCATTGCCAATGACAAGAATACCCATAAAATGATGCAGCCACCACCATGCTTGAAAATATGAAGAGAGTTACTCAGTGATGTGTTGTGTTGGATTTGCCCCAAACATAACGCTTTGTATTCAGGACATACAGTTTATTTCTTTGTCACATTTTTTGAAGTTTCACTTTAGGGCCTTTTTGAAACAGAATGTATGTTTTGGAATATGTTTTATTCTGAAGAGGCTTACTTCTATTACTCTATCATTTAGGTTAGTATTGTGGAGTAACTACAAAGTTGTTGATCCATCCTCAGTTTTCTCCTATCACAACCATTAAACTCTTTAACTGTTTTAAAGTCACAATTAGCCTCATCGTGAAATCCCTGAGCGGTTTGATTATTATTTTATTTTTTACATTTAGCAGACGCTCTTATCCAGAGCGACTTACAGGATCAATTAGGGTTAAGTGCCTTGCTCAAGGGCACATCGACAGATTTTTCACCTAGTCGGCTCGGGGATTAGAACCAGCGACCTTTCGGTTACTGGCACAACGCTCTTAACCACTAAGCTACCTGCCGCCCACTCAGTTGCCAGAGAGGTTTCCTTCCTCTCTGGCAACTGAGTTAGGAAGGACGCCTGTATCTTTGTAGTGACTGGGTGTATTGATACACCATCCAAAGTGTATTTAATAACTTCACAATATTCAAAGGGATTTTTTTTAACGAATCTACCAATATGTGTCCTTCTTTGCATTGGAAAACCTCCTTGGTCTTTGTGGTTGAATCTGTGTTTGAAATTCACTGCTCGACTGAGGGACCTTACAGCAAATGTTATGTATGTGGTACAGAGATTAAGTAGTCGTTAAAAAATAACTGTAAACACTATTATTGCAACGTATTATCTGACTTGTTAAGCACATTTTTGCCATAGCAAAGGGGTTGAATACTTATTGGCTCAAGACATTTCAGCCTTAAATTTTTAAGTAATTAGGAAATTTTTCTAAAAACAGTTTGACGTTATGGGGTATTTTGTGTAGGGCAGTGACACAATATCTCAATTTAAACCATTTTAAATTCAGGCTGTAAGACAATTTTTTGGGGAAAAAGTCAATGGGTGTGAATACTTTCTGAAGGCACTGTATATCATGCTGTTGTGCATGTATGTATGTGACTTTATTGGTATTACTTTCTCCTGCTGCCAGGCAAACTCTATTAATTGTATGTGTTATGTGTAGGCTAGATACTCTATGACCTGTATGATATTGGCTGCTGTATTGTATATGGGAGATGGCAATTTGCATTGAAGTACTAAGGTGCTGTTGTAGTGCAGCTCATGTATGATATTTAGTAATGCAGAGTATAGAGAGAGAGATACTGCAGTATATACAGAGAGATATATTACATGACTAAATGTATGTGGACACCTGCTCATTACAAAATCATGGGCATTAATATGGAGCTGTTCCCCCCTTTGCTGCTATAACAGCCTACCATCTTCTGGGAAGGTTTTACACTAGATGTTGGAACATTGCTGCGGGGACTCAGCCACAAGAGCATTAGTGAGGTAGGGCAATGATGTTGGGCGATTAGGCCTGGCTCGCAGTCGGCGTTCCAATTCACCCAAAGGTGTTCGATGGGCTTGAGGTCAGGGCTCTGTGCACGCCAGTCAAACTCTTCCACACCGATCTCGAAAAACCATTTCTGTATGGACCTTACTTTGTGCAAGGGAGCATTGGTCATGCTGAAACAGGAAAGGGCCTTCCCAAAACTGTTGCCATAAAGTTGGAAGCACATAATCGTCTAGAATGTCATTGTATGCTGTAGTGTTAAGATTTCCCTTCACTGGAACTAAGGGGCCTAGCCCGAATCATGAAAAACAGCCCAAGACGATTATTCCTCCTCCACCAAACTTTACAGTTGGCACTATGCATTGGGGCAGGTAGCGTTCTCCTGGCATCTGCCAAACCCAGATTAGTCCGTCGGACTGCCAGATAGTGAAGCATGATTCATCACACCAGAGAATGCGTTTCCAGTGCTCCAGAGTCCAATGGCGGCAAATGTTACACCATTCCAGCCGACACTTGGCATTGCGCATGGTGTCTTAGGCTTGTGTGCGGCTGCTCGGCCATGGAAACCCATTTCAAGAAGCTCCCAACGATCAGTTTTTACTTTTGTATACACAGTGCATTCGGAAAGTATTAAGACCCCTTCCCTTTTTCCACATTTTGTTACGTTACAGCCTTATTCTAAAATGGATTAAATTATTAATTTTTCTCATCAACTTACACACAATAACCCATAATGACAAAGCGAAAAACTGGATTTAAGAAATGTTAGCAAATGTATTACAAGTAAAAAAAATGAAATACCATATTAACATAAGTATTCAGATCCTTTGCTATGAGACTCGGGTGCATCATGTTTCCATTGATCATCCTTGAGATGTTTCCAAACTTGGTTGGAGTCCACCTGTGGTAAATTCAATTGATTTGACATGATTTGGAAAGGCAAACACCTGTCTATATAAGGTCCCACAGTTGACAGTGTATATCAGAGCAAAAACCAAGCTATGAGGTCGAAGGAATTGTCCATAGAGCTCCGAGAAGGGATTGTGTCGAGGCACAGATCTGGGGAAGGGTACAAAAAATGTTCTGCAGCATTGAAGGTCCCCAAGAACACAGTGGCCTCCATCATTCTTAAATAGAAGAAGCTTGGAACCACATAGACTCTTCCTAGAGCTGGACGCCCGGCCAAAATGAGCAATCGGGGGAGAAGGGCTTTGGTCAGGGAGGTGACCATGAACCCGATGGTCACTCTGACAGAGCTCCAGAGTTCCTTTGTGGAGATGTGAGAATCTTCCAGAAGGACAACCATCTCTGAAGCACTCCAACAATCAGGCCTTTATGGTAGAGTGGCCAGACAGAAACCACTCCTCAGTAAAAGGCACATGACAGCCCGCTTGGAGTTTGCTAAAAGGCACCTAAAGACTCTCAGACCATGAGAAACAAGATTCTCTGGTCTAATGAAACCAAGATTGAAAATTTTGGCCTGAATGCCAAGCGTCACGTCTGGAGGAAACCTGGCACCATCCCTACGGTGAAGCATGGTGGTGGCAGCATCATGCTGTGGGGATGTTTTTCAGTGGCAGGGACTTGGAGACTAGTCAGGATCGAGGGAAAGATGAACGGAGCTAAGTACAGAGAGATCCTTGATGAAAACCTGCTTCAGAGCGCTCAGGACCTCAGACTGGGGCGAAGATTCACCTTCCAACAGGACTGCGACCCTAAGCACACAGCCAAGACAATGCAGGAGTGGCTTCGGGACAAGTCTCTGAATGTCCTTGAGTGGCCCAGCCAGAGCCCGGACTTGAGCCCGATCAAAAATCTCTGGAGAGACCTGAAAATAGCTGTGCTGCGACACTCCCCTTTCAACCTGACAGCGCTTGAGAGGATGTGCAGAGAAGAACGGGAGAAACTCCCCATATACAGGTGTGCCAAGAGTTTAGCGTCATACCCAATAAGACTTAAGGCTGCCAAAGGTTCTTCAACAAAGTATTGAGTAAAGGGTCTGAATACTTATGTAAATGTTATATTTCAGTTTTAATTGTAATACAATGGGTCAAAGGGTCTGAATACTTTCCAAATGCACTGTAGTGTATACTGCAGTAGTGCAGTGTATACAGAGAGAAAGTGGAGAAAACAGCGGAGAAAGAGAGCCAGAGGGAAGTAGGAAAGTAGGAAAGTATGAGAAAGAGAGAGTAATTATGACAACCTCTGTTGCAGTGCAGACTACAGCCTTACCTCTAAGCTTGGCAAGCTGCATCTATTTAAAAAATATATTTTTTAAGGTATTTTCCTGAACAGACAGTGAGAGAGGATGACAGTGGGCTGGATTCAATCCCATGCCGATAATGCCATTTTACACACGCTCATACCCAGAGTGACTTACAGTTAGTGCGTGCATAAATGTTTCATACTGGCCGCCCGTGGGAAACGAACCCACAACCCTGGTGTTGCAAGCACCATGCTCTACCAACTGAGCTACAGGGGATACAGATATGTTTGAATGCCCAGTTATGTTCATATAATCTCAGACACAAATTATTGAAGTTTAAGACCATCCATAGAACGTACTATATGCCAGTGAAACTGAATATCATGGACTCAGAAATGTAATTCCTCTCCTGGAGGTGTAAAACACAAAAGGGGACATATGTTACGCTCTTGTGAAGACTGGCTGAATTCTGGCAAAGAGTATGTTATTTTATCTCAGCATGTCCCTTCTCCCTGTTTTTGTTTGCTTGGAAATGTTGATACTGGAGACTTATCAGAAGAAACTGTGTAACCTAGCATTTGTAGTGGCTAAGAAATGCGTTGCCATTAATTGGAAGGTTGGTTATCCTCCCACAATGTCACAATGGATGGCAGAAATGTCAAGTTATGTATCACTAAATTTGCTTTATTACAAGAGTAAAGGTATACTGTGCAACTTTCATAAGGTCTGGATGCCTTATATGGAATACTGTACGACAAAAGGAGTCTATTGAAAACATGCCCACGTCTCTGTTGCACTGTCAGTTGTCACTCTGGCCTTGGCCTAACACACCTGAAACCAATAATGAATGTTTCACAAAGATCCTAAAGCTGAGTGGGGTATGTTGAATTGGGGTGTTGCAGGGCGGTGGACCCTAGGGGCAGGACGGGGCATTTTTTCTTATTTTGGCTCTATATTCCAAAACTTTGGATTTTTAAATCAAACAGTGACAATGAAGTTAAAGTGCTTATGGTCAGCTTTAATTTGAAGGGGTATTTTCATCCATATCGTGTGAACCGTAGAGAAATTAGAACACTTTTTGTACATATTGGGACAAATTCACTTGTATGTGTAATAAAGTAGTAAAACGTTATGTATTTGGTCCCACATTCATAGCACGCAATGACTACATCAAGCTTCTGACTCTACAGATAATCCTGAATGAATCGTGAATAAGTTAGACGCACAAATATTATACCCCCAAGACATGTCTCTCTCATTACAATAACAGGGGAGGTTAGCACTTTTAAGGGGGTATGATATGAGTCTATAACTTTCTAACTCATCATTATTCAGTCAGGATTATACATAACCATGGTAGCATCCACATTCATTTAAAAGTGGTTAGAAACAGATTCTATTCTTATTTACAATAAAAGTGACCCTAAAAGGGTAATATTAGATTGTGTAGAAATGCAGGAAATTAGCATTAGATGCCCAATACATTTGAGGGAGGAACCCCAAACCCCCCACTTCTAAATCAGAAGTGGCAGAGGCATTACCGCTAGACCAGCCAGGCTATTGCGTGCGGCATATTGATTGATGACGCTCCTCCCAGCTCCTAATTGAAAGGAAGTGGCCACCCGCGCCCTTTGACCTGGCCTACCCCTGTCGTCCTAGGTAACAAGCTCGGTACCTGTCAGAGCAGTGCATCTGGAGTCCATTCAGACACTAATGAGGCCTCTGTACTGCCCAGTGTCTGTACTGTTTCCACCTTTCCCTCCCTTCTCCCCTCCTTTCTTCACCTCTCCTCTCCCTCTGTTTGTCCTTCCTCTGCCCTCCCCCTCTAACTCGCATAGTCCCACATGAAAAAATCCTATAGCATACTATGGTGTAAATACTGTAATATTAACTGTAGTGTTTTTGCAGACTAAAGTTAGCAAAAACACTACAGTGAATACTGTGGTATTTACTGTAGTATACTGTAGTATTTATAGTTAACTATATTATAAATACTGTAGTATACACTAGTATTTACTGTAGTGTTTTTGTGGACTGTAGTACACTGTATTCTACAGTATACTACAAAATTCTATAGGAAGTACGACTTATTCGAGGGATACTACAGTGTGTTGTATAGTATTCTACAGTATACTACAGTTTACTACTGAATTCTATAGTAAGTACTGTAATATTATATAGTCAAATGTAGTATTTTTTTCATGTGGGGTCCCAAACAACATGGTGATAAAAGTGTTGGTGTATGCTTTCTTTTGTTAGGGACATAGACGGTAGTTCCGATGTGTTTCAGTCACTGTTTCCAGCCTGGTATGACCTGATAAGTCCTGTTGTGGATGAGTGGCCACTCATAGGCAGGAACACAAACCAAACATTAACCGCCCTCTTAGTGTGAGTTAACTTATTGACCATTGGTCTTCTAATATGACTAAACTTATAAAGGTTTTACTTGGTACCATGTTACTTGGTACCCCCCCCCCCCCTGTAAAACCTTTATAAGTTTAGTCATATTAGAAGACCAGTTTTAAGACACAATATGTATATTTTAAAACTACACACAGTCAGCTAAATGAGGTTGTTACCGTTATATTCCCACTCACAGTGCTGTTCCCCACTGAGGCCATTTGAGCTGCTTTATGGATGGTTTAAGTTAGCTAATGTAATTAAGAGTGAAATGACGTCTGGAACAGTTCTCGTTGGATTTTAATGACCGTTCTATCATTACCGTGGTTCGACCGCAGTGGAGCAGCGATGCAGATTGAAATGCACACACAGAATCACACACATGCGGTGCACAATTGGCCCAGCGTCGTCCGGGTTTGGCCAGTGTAGGCCGTCATTGTAAATAAGAATTTGTTCTTAACTGACTTGCCTAGTTAAATAAAGGTTAAATTAAATTAAAATAAACATGCACACACAGGTGACACACACAGACTACACGCACACACACACACACACACACACACACACACACACACACACACACAGGCTACCTACACACACGCGCACTCACACACATTTGAAATACTTGATTTGAATCCACAAATCATACAATAAGGATTCAAACGTTTCAGGACAGCACCTTCTTCTCCACACAGCAAGGCTGCCCATTACCGCTGACACGGAGCAGTGCCTCACTAGCTGCTTCACCTTCATCTTATGTAGGCCTACAATCTGAAGGCCACGTACTGTCAGCCTGTGAACATTCCCAAGACTTCCGAATATCAGCACAGCAAGCTTGCACTGATAGCCAAAGCTGTTCAGGCATGACACAAGGAGCTGGTATTTAAACTGCTTGTCTGAAAAGGCCTGCTCCATGTAGCAGTCAAATGACGCGCACACAAAATAGCTGTGCTGCGACACTCCCCTTTCAACCTGACAGCGCTTGAGAGGATGTGCAGAGAAGAATGGGAGAAACTCCCCATATACAGGTGTGCCAAGATTTTAGCGTCATACCCAAGAAGACTTGAGGCTGTAATCACTGCCAAAGGTGCTTCAGCAAAGGGTCTGTATACTTATGTAAATGTAATATTTCCAGGGGGTTTTATAAAAACCTGTTTTTACTTTGTCATTATGTGGTATTGTGTGTAGATTGATTGGGAAATAAACAATTTAATCCATTTTAGAATATGGCTGTAACGTAACAAAATGTGGAAAAAGTAAAAGGGTCTGAATACTTTCCGAATGCACAGTACATATACCTGTGTTTTCTCAATCTTTCTGCTCTCTCTCTCGCTCTCTCTCTCTCTCTCTCTCTCTCTCTCTGTTTTCTCTAATTGCCCCATTCTCTCTTTCTCAGACTCATTTCTCTTTTCTCTTTTTCTTTTCTTTTCACTCACTCACTTTTTTCTCTTCTCAGCTCTTATCCTTTTCCCCTTCTCTCCTTTTCTTATTTTTAAGCATCTTGTCTTGTCTTGGCTGTGTTTGTGCTCAACCAGCCTGTGTGATCTGGACTGATTTGGGGGCTTGAGATTGCCTGGTCAGAGCCCATGTTTTTAATTACTCTTAAGCTCCACTATACGCGTTGCTTTGCCGTCAACGTGGCGTCAATATTACTTTTTACCTGCTACACAGAGCGCATTGTTTTGAGAGGAGCAGAGGGGAAGAGCGTCTTTATTCTATTTAGCCTACTGTACCATATTCATCGATTATGTGTAAGTACAATAGCTTTGGTCCAGTTTTCAGCAGGTACTCATTAAATTGTTGCTCATGGTTGTACTAAATTATCAGCTACATTATTAAAGTTGCTTTTGTTTACATTGTGAACCTAGCTAGTCAATGTAGCTAGCTAGCTAGTAGTAGTAGCTTCTTGACTTCATAAATCTTAGAAAAATAACCAGTGGTGTATAGTTGAGGCCATATGCAACCAAAATCTACTTTAAAAAAATAGAATGAACGCGCACGTCAGCCATCGAGAATTGACCTTCAGCAATTCTTGAGCTTGGACGCTGCCATTGGACGTGACGCAACGTGAGTGGAACACGGGCAGTGAAGCAGCTTTCATTGATTTCAAAGGAAGCATTTCCTCAACGGCTGATTGATGATGGCTATAGTGTAGCAGGGCCGTTAGCTGCCATTGTTATGCTTCCGAGCCCAGCGTTCAAACAGTCAGAGACACACACACACACAAAACACACTTACATGGACGCATGCACACACACACATACACACAGAGCGTGAGGCAAACACACGTATGGACGCATGCACAGGCACGCACACACACACACACACATTTTTTTTTTTTAGACTTAATAGAAAAGACTGGTCTTATGGCCTAGCGGCCTTAGCGAGTTAGCATGTTAGCATATGACGAAAAAGCAGAATTCTCTCACACATAAAGTCTGTTCACTTTGAATTATGTCTCTGTTTCTGTAATGAGATGCAAAGCACGGGAGACAATTAATTGCTTTTTTTTATCATTCTTGGTGAAAGACAGATAAAGGCACGAGCAAACGATTGTGGCTGCTGGGAGATTGGTACTCTAGGGTGTGTTGTTGGAGTCACATACATGATGGCTCACCGTCATCCATACTAATACTCAATCAATAGTGTAGTGAATGTCTATCCACATACACAGGGAACTGTAACTGATCAAATCAAATCAAATCAAATGTTATTGGTTACATACACGTGTTTAGCAGATGTTATCGGCGGGTGTAGCGAAATGCTTGTGTTTCTAGCTCCGACAGTGCAGTAATATCTAACAAGTAATATCTAACAATTACACAACATATACCCAATACACACAAATCTAAGTAAAGCAATGGAATTAAGAATATATAAATAAATATATGGATGAGCAATGTCAGAGCGGCATAGACTAAGATACAGTAGAATAGTATAGAATACAGTATATACAGTTGAAGTCGGAGGTTTAAATACACCTTAGCCAAATACATTTAAACTCAGTTTTTCACAATTCCTGACCTTTAATCCTAGTAAACATTCCCTGTCTTAGGTCAGTTAGGATCACCACTTTATTTTAAGAATGTGAAATGTCAGGATAATAGTAGAGATAATCATTTATTTCAGCTTTTATATCTTTCATCACCTTCCCAGTGGGTCAAAGTTTACTTACACTCAATTAGTATTTGGTAGCATTGCATTTAAATTGTTGAATTTGGGTCAAATGTTTCGGGTAGCCTTCCACAAGCTTCCCACAATAAATTGGGTGAATTTTGGCCCATTCCTCCTGACAGAGCTGGTTTAGCTGAATCAGGTTTGTAGGCCTCCTTGCTCGCACAAGCTTTTTCAGTTCTGCCCACAAATGTTCTATAGGATTGAGGTCAGGGCTTTGTGATGGCCACTCCAATACATTGACTTTGTTGTCCTTAAGTCATTTTGCCACAACTTTGGAAGTATGCTTGGGGTCATTGTCCATTTGGAAGACCCATTTGCGACCAAGCTTTAACTTCCTGACTGATGTCTTGAGATGTTGCTTCAATATATCCACATAATTTTCCTTCCTCATGATGCCATCTATTTTGTTAAGTGCACCAGTCCCTCCTGCAGCAAAGCACCCCCACAGCATGATGCTGCCACCCCCGTGCTTCATGGTTGGGATGGTGTTGTTCGGCTTGCAAGCCTTCCCCTTTTTCCTCCAAACAAAACGATGGTCATTATGGCCAAACATTTCTATTTTTGTTTCATCAGACCAGAGGACATTTCTCCAAAAAGTATGATCTTTGGCCCCATGTGCAGTTGCAAACCGTAGTCGGGCTTTTTTATGGCTGTTTTGGAGCAGTGGCTTCTTCCTTGCTGAGCGGCCTTTCAGGTTATGTCAATATAGGACTCGTTTTACTGTGGATATAGATACTTTTGTACCTGTTTCCTCCAGCATCTTCACAAGGTCTTTTGCAGTTCTTCTGGGATTGATTTGCAATTTTTTGCACCAAAGTACGTTCATCTCTAGGAGACAGAACGCGTCTCCTTCCTGAGCGGTATGACGGCTGCGTGGTCCCATTGTGTTTATACTTGTGTACTATTAATTGTACAGATGAACGTGGTACCTTCAGGCGTTTGGAAATTGCTCCCAAGGATGAACCAGACGTGTGGAGGTGTACAATTATTTTTCTGAGGTCTTGGCTGATTTCTTTTGATTTTCCCATGATGTCAAGCAAAGAGGCACTGACTTTGAAGGTAGGCCTTGAAATACATCCACAGGTACACCTTCAATTGACTAAAATTATGTCAATTAGCCTATCAGAAGCTTCTAAAGCCATGACATCATTTTCTGGAATTTTCCAAGCTGTGTAAAGGCACAGTCAACTTAGTGTATGTAAACTTCTGACCCACTGGCATTGTGATACAGTGAATTATAAGTCTGTAAACAATTGTTGGAAATATTACTTGTGTCATGCACAAAGTAGATGTCCTAACCGACTTGCCAAAACTGTAGTTTGTTAAAAAGAAATGTGTGGAGTGGTTGATAAATGAGTTTTAATGACTCCAACCTAAGCGTATGTAAACTTCCGACTTCAACTGTACATTTGAGATGAGTAATGCAAGATATGTAAACATTATTAAAGTGACTAGTGTTCCATTTATTAAAGTGGCCAGTGTTTTCTAATCTATGTATACAGGCAAAAGCCTCTAATGTGCTAATGAAGGCTATTTAACAGTCTGATGGCCTTGAGATAGAATCTGTTGTTCAGTTTCTCGGTCCCAGCTTTGATGCACCTGTATTGACCTCGCCTTCTGGATAATAGCAGGGTGAACAGGCAGTGGCTCAGGTGGTTGTTGTCCTTGATGTTCTTTTTGGGCTTCCTGTGACATCAGGTGCTGTAGGTGTCCTGGAGGGCTGGTAGTTTGTCCCTGGTAATGCGGTTGCGGGTGGTGCAGTTGCCATACCAGGCGGTGATATAGCCCGACAGGATGCTCTCAATTGTACATCTGTAAAAGTTTGTGAGGGTTTTAGGTGCCAAGCCAATTTTTTTCAGCCTGCTGAGGTTGAAGAGGTGCGGTTGCGCCTTGTTCACCACACTGTCTGTGTGGGTGGACCATTTCAGTTAGTCAGTGATGTGTACGCCGAGGAATTTGAAGCTTTCCACCTTCTCCACTGTGGTCCCATCGATGTGGATAGGGGGTGTTCCCTCTGCTGTTTCCTGAAGTCCACGATCATCTCCTTTGTTTTGTTGACGTTGAGTGAGAGGTTATTTTCCTGGCAGCACACTCACAGAGCCCTCACCTCCTCCCTGTAGGCTGTCTCGTCATTGTTGGTAATCAAGCCTACTACTGTTGTGTCGTCTGCAAACTTGATGATTGAGTTGTAGGCGGGCTTGGCCACGCAGTCATGGGTGAACAGGGATAATAAGAGGGGGCTGAGCACGCAACCTTGTGGGGCCCCAGTGTTGAGGATCAGTGAAGTGGAGGTGTTGTTTCCTACCTTCACCACCTGGGGGCAGCCCGTCAGGAAGTCCAGGACCCAGTTGCACAGGGCGGGGTTCAGACCCAGGGTCTCAAGCTTAATAATGAGCTTGGAGGGTACTATGGTGTTGATTGCTGAGCTATAGTCAATGAACAGCATTCTTACATAGGTATTCCTCTTGTCCAGATGGGATAGGTCAGTGTGCAATGTGATGGCGATTGCATCGTCTGTGAATCTATTGAGGCGGTAAGCAGGGGGACTAGTGGTTCTAGTGTGGCAGGTAAGGTAGAGGTGATATGATCCTTGACTAGTCTCTCAAAGCACTTCATGATGACAGAAGTGAGTGCTATGGGACGATAGTCATTTAGTTCAGTTACCTTTGCGTTCTTGGGTACATGTGTGGACAGCAGACTGGGATAGGGAGAGATTGAATATGTCCGTAAACACACCAACCAGTTGGTCTGTGCATGCTCTGAGGACGCGGCTAGGGATGCCATCTGGGCTGGCAGTCTTGCAAGGGTTAATATGCTTAAATGTCTTACTCACGTCGGCCACGGAGAAGGAGAACCCACAGTCCTTGGTAGCGGGCCGCATCGGTGGCACTCTATTATCCTCAAAGCGGGCGAAGAAGGTGGTTATTAGGTACATGTATCACAGTAAACTTGGTTTGACGAGAACACACACAAGCAAATTGTTCTTAAGTCCGATATACTCACCCCTTCTAAACTGAGCCCAACTGCCGATCCGGGTCACAGGCATCACTGTAACAGGGATCAGTTTCCTGCTAACAGCTTAGCTTCCTCCACTCCCCGACCGCCCCATACTGGGCTCGAACAAGTGTTCCTCTGCTTTGCAACACACGTGACCGTCCTCCTTGACAACGTGTAAACCGATTGAGCCATACAAAAGGGATCTCTTTGATGGCTCCATCGGCGACATTTCAAGCTAGCTGCGGAGTGAGCTTATGGTTCTTAACTCCATTACACATGCACACGCCACCACCGCCACCACCGCCACCCCCCTTTCTGTTTGTTTTGAGGGTTTGGTCTGCCTATGATCTAAGTGCTAGCCCCCATATTCAAATATCTGTTTTTTGTGGCTAGTCCCATTTGCCTTTCAAAGACCTCTGAAATGGAGGGTAAAGACCAGATGAATGTCTCTCCCCCTATTCCCTTCCTCCTCTTCTTTTCTATGTTCACAGCCCTCCATTCTCTCCCTCTCTTCCATTCTTCACATGGAGAGGCTGTCATTTGCATATTGTTAGAACGCCGGCTCGTTGGGAAAGGCCTCCTCAGAGAAGAAAAGGAAGAAGACAGGGAAAAGGGAGGAGAAGATGAGAGGCAGGCATTTACGGTCCACTTCACCCCTCCTCCACTCCATGCTTCTTCTCTCCATGTCTTTTTCACTTTCATGGATTCCCTTATATGAGAAGCACATTAGCATAATGGAAGCTGTCCTTGTCTTTGAGATTGTTCTGCCAAAGGGTCATTGATAGTGCTTCTGTGTATAGGGCCCAAGTCATTTAGATAAGCAATCTATACACAGTCCACATTATCCAATGCCTAGCCTATCTGTTCATAGCTGAGCATACAGTATGTCACTTCCAGAGCGATCAGAGTGCCATAGAAATTTGGTTCCACCGACCGTCGACATGGACCTGGCTGGAAGGCCATCCGTTATCCGAGTGCAGTGGAGCGGGGCCCACCATCTGATATTTGCCGTCTCGTTTTGTCATCTGACGTCTATATTTATAAACTTCATCGATCCGGTAGGGGGTGAGGGCAGGGAGGGGGGCTTTGTAAACTAAACACAGTTGACCAGTCAATAAAAAGAAAGTAATGTGGCATGCTTCTAGCCACACGTTGAAATTCCACCAGTACAAGAACATGGTGAGACACTTTCTTGCTTGTTGGTACTGGAATCGTGCAGGTTTTCAAGGATGGTACCTATGGTTACCTTTGTGTTAAATGTTTTATTCATCGACACGGTGGCTGAGTTCATCAGGAAGTGTATAGGGGATATATAGGGGATGTTGTTCCCACTGTGACTATTAAAACCTAACCAAACCAGAAACCATGGATAGATGACAGCATTCGCACAAAACTTAAAGCGCGAACCACCGAATTTAACCATGGCAAGGTGACTGGAAATATGGTAGAATACAAACAGTTCAGTTATTCCCTCCGTAAGGCAATCAAAAAGGCAAAACGTCAGTACAAAGACAAAGTGGAGTCGCAACGGCTCAGACACGAGACGTACGTGGCAGGGTCTACAGACAATCACAGATTACAAAGGGAAAACCAGCCAAGTCGCGGACACCGATGTCTTGCTCCTAGACAAGTTAAACACCTTCCTCGCCCGCTTTGAGGATAACACAGTGTCACCGACGAGGCCCGCTCCCAAGGACTGTGGGCTCTCGTTCTCATTGGCATACGTGAGAGACATTTACGCGTGTTAACCCTCGCAAGGATCCCGGCCCAGACGGCATCCCTATCCATGTCCTCAGAGCATACGCAGACCAGCTGGCTGGAGTATTTATGGACATATTGAATCTCTCCCTATCCCAGACTGCTGTCCTCACTTGCTTCAATATGTCCCCCATTGTTCCTGTCCCCAAGGAAGCAAAGGTAACTGCACTAAATGACTATCGCCCCGTAGCACTCACTTCTGTCATCATGAAGTGTTTTGAGAGGTTAGTTAAGGATCATATCACCTCTACCTTGCCTGACACCCTAGACCCACTTCAATTTGCATACTGCCCTAATAGATCCACAGAGGATGCAATCGCACTGCACACTGCCCTATCCCATCTGGACAAGAGTAATACCTACGTAAGAATGCTGTTCATTGACTATAGCTCAGCCTTCAACACCATAGTACCCTCCAAGCTCATCATTAAGCTCGGGGCCCTGGGTCTGAACTCCGCCCTGTGCAACTGGGTCCTGGACTTCCTGACGGGCCGCCCCCAGGTGGTGAAGGTAGGAAACAACACCTCCACTTCGCAACAATGACAAGACAGCTTATAGGGAGGAGGTGAGGGCCCTGGCGGAGTGTCAACAAAAGGAAGGAGCTGATCGTGGACAGCAGAGGGAGCACGCCCCTATCCACATCGACGGAACCGCAGTGGAGAAGGTGGAAAGCTTCAAGTTCCTCGGCGTACACATCACTGACAATCAGAAAGTATCCACCCACACAGCCAGTGTGGTGAAGAAAACGGAACAGCGCCTCTTCAACCTCAGGAGGCTGAAGAAATTAATCTTGCCCACTAAGACGCTCACAAACTTTTACAGATGCACAATTGAGAGCATCCTGTCGGGCTGTATCACCGCCAGGTATGACAACTGCACTGCCCACAACCGCAGGGCTCTCCAGAGGGTGGTTTGGTCTGCCCAACGCATCACCGTGGGCACACTGCCTACTCTCCAGGACAGCTACTGCACCCAATGTCACAGGAAGGCCAAAAAGATAATCAAGGACATCAACCACCCGAGCCACGGCCTGTTCACCCCGCTATCATCCAGAAGGCGAGGTCAGTACAGGTGCATCAAAGCTGGGACCGAGAGACTGAAAAACAGCTTCTATCTCAAGGCCATCATACTGATAAATAGATATCACTAGCCGGCTACCACCCGGTTACTCAAACCTGCACCTTAGAGGATGCTGCCCTATATACAGTGAGGGAAAAAAGTATTTGATCCCCTGATGATTTTGTACGTTTGCCCACTGCCAAAGAAATGATCAGTCTATAATTTTAATGGTAGGTTTATTTCAACAGTGAGAGACAGAATAACAACAACAAAAATCCAGAAAAACGCATGTCAAAAATGTTATAAATTGATTTGCATTTTATTGAGGGAAATAAGTATTTGACCCCCTCTCAATCAGAAAGATTTCTGGCTCCCAGGTGTCTTTTATACAGGTAACTAGCTGAGATTAGGAGCAGACTCTGAAAGGGAGTGCTCCTAATCTCAGTTTGTTAC
This sequence comes from Coregonus clupeaformis, assembly GCF_020615455.1. Lineage (NCBI taxonomy): Eukaryota > Metazoa > Chordata > Actinopteri > Salmoniformes > Salmonidae > Coregonus > Coregonus clupeaformis. Next base: position 39,198,988 of record NC_059224.1, read on the forward strand.
CTGTATAAAAGACACTTGTCCACAGAAGCAATCAATCAATCAGATTCCAAATTCTCCACCATGGCCAAGACCAAAGAGCTCTCCAAGGATGTCAGGTACAAGATTGTAGACCTACACAAGGCTGGAATGGGCTACAAGACCATCGCCAAGCAGCTTGGTGAGAAGGTGACAACAGTTGGTGCGATTATTCGCAAATAGAAGGAACACAAAATAACTCTCAATATCCCTCGGCCTGGGGCTCCATGCAAGATCTCACCTTGTGGAGTTGCAATGATCATGAGAACGGTGAGGAATCAGCCAAGAACTACACAGGAGGATCTTGTCAATCATCTCAAGGCAGCTGGGACCAAAGTCACCAAGAAAACAATTGGTAACACACTACGCCGTGAAGGACTGAAATCCTGCAATGCCCGCCAGGTCCCCCTGCTCAAGAAAGCACATATACAAGGCAGTCTGAAGTTTGCCAATGAACATCTGAATAATTCAGAGGAGAACTGGGTGAAAGTGTTGTGGTCAGATGAGACCAAAATGGAGCTCTTTGGCATCAACTCAACTCGCCGTGTTTGGAGGAGGAGGAATATTGCCTATGGCCCCATGAACACCATCCCCACCGTCAAACATGGAGGTGGAAACATTATGCTTTGGGGGTGTTTTTCTGCTAAGGGGACAGGACAACTTCACTGCATCAAATGGACGATGGACGGGGCCATGTACCGTCAAATCTTGGGTGAGAACCTCCTTCCCTCAGCCAGGGCATTGAAAATGGGTCGTGGATGGGAATTCCAGCATGACAATGACCCAAAACACAAGTCCAAGGCAACAAAGGAGTGGCTCAAGAAGAAGCACATTAAGGTCCTGGAGTGGCCTAGCCAGTCTCCAGACCTTACTCCCATAGAAAATCTGTGGAGGGAGCTAAAGGTTCGAGTTGCCAAACGTCAGCCTCGAAACCTTAATGACTTGGAGAAGATCTGCAAAGGGGAGTGGAACAAAATCCCTCCTGAGATATGTGCAAACCTGGTGGACAACTACAAGAAACTACAAGAAACTACAAGAAATTTGATCATATTACTCCAGTGCTAGCTTCCCTACACTGGCTTCCTGTTAAGGCAAGGGCTGATTTCAAGGTTTTACTGTTAACCTATAAAGCGTTCATGGGCTTGCTCCTACCTATCTTTCCGAGTTGGTCCTGCCGTACATACCAATACGTACGCTACGGTCACAAGACGCAGGCCTCCTAATTGTCCCTAGAATTTCTAAGCAAACAGCGGGAGGCAGGGCTTTCTCCTATAGATCTCCATTTTTATGGAACAGTCTGCCTACCCATGTGAGAGACGCAGACTCGGTCTCAACCTTTAAGTCTTTACTGAAGACTTATCTCTTCAGTAGGTCATATGATTGAGTGTAGTCTGGCCCAGGAGTGTGAAGGTGAACGGAAAGGCTGGAGCAACGAACAGCCCTTGCTGTCTCTGCCGGGCCGGTTCCCCTCTCCACTGGGGTTCTCTGCCTCTAACCCTGTTGCAGGGGCTGAGTCACTGGCTTGCTGGTGCTCTTTCATGCCGTCCCTGGGAGGGGTGCGTCACTTGAGTGGGTTGAGTTACTGACGTGATCTTCCTGTCTGGGTTGGCGCCCCCCTTGGTTTGTGCTGTGGTGGAGACCTCTGTGGGCTATACTCGGCCTTGTCTCAGGATTGTAAGTTGGTGGTTGGGGATATCCCTCTAGTGGTGCGGGGGCTGTGCTTTGGCGGAGTGGGTGGGGTTATATCCTTCCTGTTTGGCCCTGTCCGGGGTTTCTTCGGATGGGGCCACAGTGTCTCCCGGACCGCTCCTGTCTCAGCCTCCAGTATTTATGCTGCAGTAGTTTATGTGTCGGGGGGCTGGGGTTAGTTGGTTATACCTGGAGTACTTCTCCTGTCTTATCCAGTGTCCTGTGTGAATTTAAGTATGCTCTCTCTAATTCTCTCGTTCTCTCTTTCTCTCTGAGAACCTGAGCCCTAGGACCATACGTCAGGACTACCGGGCATGATGACACCTTGCTGTCCCCAGTCCGCCTGGCCTTGCTGCTATTCCAGTTTCAACTGTTCTGCCTGCGGCTACGAAACCCCTACCTGTCCCAGACCTGCTGTTTTCAACTCTAAATGATCGGCTATGAAAAGCCAACTGAGAGACCTGAGCCCTAGGACCATACGTCGGGACTACCGGCCGTGGTGACTCCTTGCTGTCCCCAGTCCGCCTGGCCTTGCTGCTATTCCAGTTTAAACTGTTCTGCCTGCGGTTATGGAACCCCTACCTGTCCCAGACCTGCTGTTTTAAACTCTAATGATCGGCTATGAAAAGCCAACTGAGATTTATTCCTGATTATTATTTGACCATGCTTGTCACTTATGAACATTTTTGAACATCTTGGCATGGTTCTGTTATAATCTCCACCCGGCACAGCCAGAAGAGGACTGGCCACCCCTCATAGCCTGGTTCCTCTCTAGGTTTCTTCCTAGGTTTTGCCTTTCTAGGGAGTTTTTCCTAGCCACCGTGCTTCTACACCTGCATTACTAGCTGTTTGGGGTTTTAGGCTGGGTTTCTGTACAGCACTTCGAGATATTAGCTGATGTAAGAAGGGCTATATAAAATAAAATTGATTGATTGATTGATTGAAGAAACATCTGACTATTATCTGACCTCTGTGATTGTCAACAAAGGATTTCCCTCATTAAAATGCAAATCAATTTATAAAATTCTTGACATGTTTTTTTCTGGATTTTTTTGTTGTTATTCTGTCTCTCACTGTTCAAATAAACCTATCATTAAAATTATAGACTGATCATTTCTTTGTCAGTGGGCAAACATACAAAATCAGCAGGGGGATCAAATACTTTTTTCCCTCACTGTACATAGACATAGAATCACTGGCCACTTTAATAATGGAACACTAGTCACTTTAATTATGTTTACATACTGCTTTACTCATCTCATATGTATATACTGTATTCTATTCTACTGTATTTTAGTCAATGCCACTCCGACATTGCTTGTCCTTATATTATATATTTCTTAATTCCATTATTTTACTTTTAAATTTGTGTTTATTGCTGTTAATTGTTAAATACTACTGCACTGTTGGAGCTAAGAACACAAGCATTTCACTACACCCGCAATAACATCTGCTACAAATGTGTATGTGAACAATACAATTAGATTTGATTTGATTTTGTGCCCAGTGTGTAGCCACCTCAATGGCCTATAAAATGGCTGCCATTTTGAAGGAGAGTCAATTGGCCCCCTCAGATAAACAGTTTTGCAATATTTTTGAATATTTTGCCTTAAAAATCTATGAGTGTCTAAGCTGAAGCTACAATAGGGAGTCTAATTGGCAAGCACAAGAGACTTTCACCACCAGAAGTTTGTTTTGAGCATTTTAACGTATGCGAAAGGTGTTTTGGGAAATACTGAATCTAGATTTTCATACACACTTCAAATGAAGATGCATGATATCTTTGCACAGCGTGTGTCTGGCTTGGTTGCCCGAGGGATTCATTTCACTTCTCTCCTAGCATTGTTGACAGGACAACCCAACCCCTGGGTACTTCCAAAACAGCCCCTAATAGAATTAGTTCCACTTCATTTCATTCGCAAACAAAAATAACAATAACCCTAACAGTTATGGGTGCATGCCAGCATGGCCTTAAGGTGAGCTGCAAGTCAGCTAGGATATAAGGACCTTTTCAAATGATATAATAGGCTTCAACGACTCGCTGTGTCCAACCCGGAACTACCTAGAACTCAATTCACTTCCTGTTGAACGTGGAACGAGGGAGAGCTTTGTTTGTTGTTTTGAAAAGTTTGTTGTTTTGAAAGTGTATTGGAAAGTTTCTTAGTAGTGTGACGTCACGAGAGGCTACACAGCTTTCAGCGGGATTGCTCAAGTAGTGCAAGGAGACCAGGTTCAACCAAAACAAGGATTTTATTAAAGGTCTTGGGAAACTAACGAAAGTATAACACAATTCTGTTCTCTGGTGGCTCTTAAGGGTTAACAGTTCAGGGATGTCTCTTCCACATCCAAAATCATAACTCTCCCTCGCTCAAATAACTTTTCCCCAGTCTTACTGTATTCCACGTTGCAGCTAGTGGCCAACCCAGCAAAACGTCCTTCCAAATGTCCCACACGTATTTCCACAGGTGCATATATCCAAAGGTGAGTATTTCCCAAAGGTAAGTATCTCCAAATCCTTATATTCCTCATGGAAGTGGACGTGCAGCACTCTTGTCCTCCAGAGAGCCCAGGTTGGAGACTGTGTCTCTTCCCTTCCCAAACCTTCAGCTCATCAGCTCCTCATTTGTTTCAGCTGCGTGGGAAGATTGGCCATAGAGGGGTGGAGTTCCCGACCATACCAGCAGATGGAGCCATAGCTGTCTGGGTTTGCAGCCACCTCAGGGGATGTAACGTCCCTCCAGGACACAGCCTCTCGTGACATCACACATCCCCCTCCTCGGGACCGACGTCCTCGTCGGGGTAAAGGCAGCGAAGAAGGCATCACGCCGGGAGAGGGCGTCCGCATTGCCGTGGTGCTTGCCAGACTGCTCTCTCTTCAACTCCTCCAACTCTAGGACCAGGGACTCAGCCTCCTGTTGTCTCTCCTTGAGTTTCTTACTGAACGCATCAGCCTTGGTTTTAGCAGAGTTTAGCTTCTGTTGAGCAGCTTTCAGTTCCTTCTCTCTCTCTGCCTCCGCATTCTTCATCTTGTTCTCCAACACCTTGTACTTCTCCTCTGCCTTCTTCTGGACCTCCTTACTACTGCGCAGGGTCTCCTCACACTCCTCGATGGTCCTGCGCAGCCTCTCCAGCTCCTCCTGTTGCTTAGGGAAGGAGCTCTGTTGGAGTTTAGCCTGGAGGATATCTAACTCTTCTGTCTTCATGTCTAACTGTTGCTTTAACAAACGATACCTCTCAGCGGTCCCCTTCAGACCAGACAGTTCTTTGTCCAGATTCTGTAGCTCCGTCTCTGTGTCGGTCTGGGCACCTGCCATCCCTATCAGAGCCCGGGCGGGAGTGAGTAATTCGGAAGATTGCACCGGAGCCTTCCCAGGATGAGTCTTGCCTCTCCGTTTCCGAGGTACTCGGGTTATCCTCTCCTGAGACTCTCTCCAGAGTGGGTAAAAGGCTGGGCAGTCTCGTCCAATTAGGACAGGGACGGGGAGGGAATCAACCACCCCCGCCGTCGTGTGTATGGTTCCCCGTGTGCTGGTCATTGTAAGTTCAGTAATGGGGTATTCTCTGGTGTCCCCATGGACACAGCAAACTGGGAGGACTTTCCCCGGGGTCAGACACGTTGGGCCCACCAAATCCTTACGCACCAGGGTGGCCCGGCTACCAGAATCCAGTAAGGCCTCCACATCATGGTGATTCACAGTTACCGGGCAGGTGGGGGGGTCGATCTGGGCCGCCATCTACGACTCCCAAGAGCGAGGCAAAACGATGTGTGGGTGCTGAGCTGGAGGACTCCGCAGTGGGCATAGGTTCATCGGCTGGTTTCCCACACTGCCAGGAGATATGTCCCATCTCCCCACACCGGTAACACTGTCGAAGTTTCCCCCTCCTGGTGTACTCTTCTTGGACCCGCCTGGTTTCTGGCTCCCCCTGGAGCCGGGATAAGTCCTGACGTGGCTGGGTTCGAGACCTTGGGGTCCTTTGGACGGGTTCTTCCCATTTGTGGTGGGGCCGCCCTCCTGGGGTCTTTTCGGGAAGCATTCAGCATCTCCGCTGTGGCCTGGTACTTTTCCACAGCTTCCACGGTCAGATCAGCCGTGGTCAAGGCCTGTTGACTGATGAACCGTTTTGCCTCATAAGGCAGGGCGCGTAGGTAACGATCCACCACAACGGCCTCCACCACCGCCGCTGCTGTATTCCTCTGCGGATCCAGCCATTTCCTTGCGATTCGGACAAGTTCATGCATCTGCGCCCGAGGAGGTTGGTCTGGTTGGAAGGTCCAGCTGTGAAAGCGCTGGGCCATACCAAACTTTGTGAGTCCATATCTGCTGAGGATCTCAGACTTCAGGGCATCATAGTCAGTAACCTGGTCAGGGCCCAGGTCCCGGACAGCATTCAGTGATTCCCCGGTTAGAAAGGGGGCTAACAGACCAACCCACTGTTGCTTGGGCCAGGCTTCCCTAGTGGCCGTGGCCTCAAATGCATGCAGGTATGCCTCAATGTCATCGGTAGCTCCCATCTTAGATATAAAGTCACTTGCCTTTATTGGGCGGGTATTTTGGACAACCCTCTGTCTCTGCAACTGCAATTCCTCTGCCTTCAGAAGGTTGGCTTTCTTTTGCTCCTCCAAGAGAGCCACGTTTGCTTGCATCTGGGCTTGCTGGCCAGCAACAAGGGCTTTCAATATGTCCTCCATTTCAGTCGGCGGGGAGCCTACGGCCAACTTGGAAAACTGGGTGATCAAACCTTCGGTATCCTCCTCTGACATGCACTATTAACGCTTGAGCTGCCCGTATTCTCCACCATCTGTGACGTCACGAGAGGCTACACAGCTTTCAGCGGGATTGCTCAAGTAGTGCAAGGAGACCAGGTTCAACCAAAACAAGGATTTTATTAAAGGTCTTGGGAAACTAACGAAAGTATAACACAATTCTGTTCTCTGGTGGCTCTTAAGGGTTAACAGTTCAGGGATGTCTCTTCCACATCCAAAATCATAACTCTCCCTCGCTCAAATAACTTTTCCCCAGTCTTACTGTATTCCACGTTGCAGCTAGTGGCCAACCCAGCAAAACGTCCTTCCAAATGTCCCACACGTATTTCCACAGGTGCATATATCCAAAGGTGAGTATTTCCCAAAGGTAAGTATCTCCAAATCCTTATATTCCTCATGGAAGTGGACGTGCAGCACTCTTGTCCTCCAGAGAGCCCAGGTTGGAGACTGTGTCTCTTCCCTTCCCAAACCTTCAGCTCATCAGCTCCTCATTTGTTTCAGCTGCGTGGGAAGATTGGCCATAGAGGGGTGGAGTTCCCGACCATACCAGCAGATGGAGCCATAGCTGTCTGGGTTTGCAGCCACCTCAGGGGGATGTAACGTCCCTCCAGGACACAGCCTCTCGTGACATCACAGTAGCTAGCTAACTTTTTAGTTTGGATCTCACGACGAATTTGGCATCAGTTGCTGGGACTGCTACTCTCTGTCCAGTGATCCTGCCAACCAAGGCAGTGTCTGTGGAGCTATTTCGCGCAGCAGCTAGCTTATCAAAATAGCAGGGTTTCTTGAGTTTTTTTTACTTTTATTTTTATTTTTGGGGGGTAGATCAGCTTAATATTGCAGATAAATTGTAACTTCGATCAATGTAATTGTCTGCATCACTTCCAATATACATACATACATACACATACACATATACATACATACACACATACACGCATACACATATACAGAAAGTATTTGATACACTACCGTGGTTTTTTTTGCAGGTTTTCCTACTTACAAAGCATGTAGAGGTCTGTAATTCTTTATCATAGGTACACTTCAACTGTGAGAGACGGAATCTAAAACAAAAATCCAGAAAATCAAATTGTATGATTTTTAAGTAATGAATTTGCTTTTTATTGCATGACATAAGTATTTGATCACCTACCAACCAGTAAGAATTCCGGCTCTAACAGACCTGTTCATTTTTCTTTAAGAAGCCCTCCTGTTCTCCACTCATTACCTGTATTAACTGCACCTGTTTGAACTCGTTACCTGTATAAAAGACACCTGTCCACACACTCAATCAAACAGACTCATTTACATTTACATTTTAGTCATTTAGCAGACGCTCTTATCCAGAGCGACTTACATTATTTATTTATTTTCCTACCCCCTGTGGGAATCGAACCCACAACCCTGGCGTTGCAAACGCCATGCTCTATCAACTGAGCTACATCCCTGCCGGCCATTCCCTCCCCTACCCTGGACGACGCTGGGCCAATTGCGCGCCACCCCATGGGTCTCCCGGTCACGGCCGGCTCTCCACAATGGCCAAGACCAGAGAGCTGTGTAAGGACATCAGGGATAAAATTGTAGACCTGCACAAGGCTGGGATGGGCTACAGGACAATAGGCAAGCAGCTTGGTGAGAAGGCAACAACTGTTGGCGCAATTATTAGAAAATGGAAGAAGTTCAAGATGACGGTCAATCACCCTCAGTCTGGGGCTCCATGCAAGATCTCACCTCGTGGGGCATCAATGATCATGAGGAAGGTGAGGGATCAGCCCAGAACTACACGGCAGGACCTGGTCAATGACCTGAAGAGAGCTGGGACCACAGTCTCAAAGAAAACCATTAGTAACACACTACGCCGTCATGGATTAAAATCCTGCAGCGCATGCAAGGTCCCCCTGCTCAAGCCAGCACATGTCCAGGCCCGTCTGAAGTTTGCCAATGACCATCTGGATGATCCAGAGGAGGAATGGGAGAAGGTCATGTGGTCTGATGAGACAAAAATAGAGCTTTTTGGTCTAAACTCCACTCACCGTGTTTGGAGGAAGAAGAAGGATGAGTACAACCCCAAGAACACCATCCCAACCGTGAAGCATGGAGGTGGAAACATCATTCTTTGGGGATGCTTTTCTGCAAAGGGGAAAGGACGACTGCACCGTATTGAGGGGATGATTGATGGGGCCATGTATCGCGAGATCTTGGCCAACAACCTCCTTCCCTCAGTAAGAGCATTGAAGATGGGTCGTGGCTGGGTCTTCCAGCATGACAACGACCCGAAACACACAGCCAGGGCAAATAAGGAGTGGCTCCATAAGAAGCATATTCAAGGTCCTGGAGTGGCCTAGCCAGTCTCCAGACCTGAACCCAATAGAAAATCTTTGGAGGGAGCTGAAAGTCCGTATTGCCCAGCGACAGCCCCGAAACCTGAAGGATCTGGAGAAGGTCTGTATGGAGGAGTGGGCCAAATTCCCTGCTGCAGTGTGTGCAAACCTGGTCAAGACCTACAGGAAACATATGATCTCTGTAATTGCAAACAAAGGTTTCTGTACCAAATATTAAGTTCTGCTTTTCTAATATCTCAAATACTTATGTCATGCAATAAAACGCAAATTAATTACTTAAAAATCATACAATGTGATTTTCTGGATTTTCTAAATTCTGTCTCTCACAGTTGAAGTGTACCTATGATAAAAATTACAGACCTCTACATGCTTTGTAAGTAGGAAAACCTGCAAAATCGGCAGTGTATCAAATACTTGTTCTCCCCACTGTATATACTCCCCTTCATTACTTTCCAACCCCGCCACCCTTTCCCCACTTGGAGTAAACTAATGAACAACAACGCCTAGGCCTCTACTTCCAGCCCATACCCACTATCTACATTTTATGGACACAGTCAATTTTACAGTAATTATATTTTGTTTGTTCTTTCTCCTGAACTTCTTCTACTCTCAACCTCTCCGATCATTTTCATGATGTCCATCCGGTTTGCTTCTATATGCCATATCTTTCTAACTGTGCTCCTTCACAAAAGCTCCCAACCCACAACCCATACACTTATTATGGACACAGCGTGCCTACATTATTAGTTATCATTTTATAGTTTGTTGTTAGTTGTTATTAGTCCCATCCTTCAATTCCATTCAACACCTCCCATCCATATAGGATTTCTATTTGCCATATATATTTCAACTGTACTGTGATGTCTTACAAAAGTTCTGAACCTTTCTATTCTCATTGTTTCTACAGATTGTGAATTGAAAATAAACATTTTTGCTAATAGTATTATTATGTTATTGATCGATTGACTATGACTTTTCAGATCACCCAGTAGTGCTATCTGCAGGGTTAGCTCCAGGTAAATATTGCAATCCTTTAGCCATTCCTGGACCTGTGTCCAAAAACAAGCTACAAATGGACAGTACCAAAACAAATGATCTAATGATTCTGTCTCTTCGCAGCAAAATCTGCAGAGCTGGGAAGATTGTGTCCCCCATATAAATAACATTCTATTGGTAGCAAGAATTTTATATAATAATTTAAATTGAACGATTTTAAGTTTTGAATCCGGTGTCGTTTTGCGTATCAGTTCATAAACACTATGCCATGGGATCGGTACATCAAAAATCTCTTCCCAACTATTTTGCAATCTATATGGGACGGCTGTCAATCCTTTGACCCTTAAATGAAACTGGTATACTTTTTTATTTATCACAGTTTTCTTTAACCAATTATGTTCTTTAATGCAAGGACGACAGACAAGGTCCTTACTTTCTCCTCCTTCCACTTTCCTCTTCCATTTTTGAGGTAAGGCTGCAATTATTTTGTTGTAATTTTGGGTAAGGCAGACATTTCCATATGTTTTTGTTAGCTGCATGTGCGACATAACTCCACCAGTCCTACCGATGATATCATTAACAAAGATTATACCATTTTTTTTTTTTTTGTCAAAAAAACGTTTTTTTGTTAATTAGAATATTTGAGTTTAACCACAATATTTGTTGCATTATTTGTTCTGTCGTTTCTGGAGGATTAAAATGAAATTGCAATCAACTTTCTATGGCTTGTTTTAGAAATAGTGATTTCTGGGAGATGATTTCCTTTTCAAATAACTGAAAGTGAGTGGTTGTAATCTGAATAAAGGGAAAAAGGCCATTCTTGAACATTGGGTGAGACAATCTTACTAATTTGCTAGAGAACCAGTTCGGATTTAAGTATAACTTTTGTATGACTGAAGCTTTTAGTGATAGGTCTAATGCTTTAATATTTAATAATTTATGTCCTCCGAATTCATTTTCATTATATAAATAGGCCCGTTTAATTTTGTCTGGCTTGCCGTTCCAAATGAAATGGAATATTTTTTCTCATATAATTTAAAAAAAACGTTCGCTAGGCGTAGGCAAGACCATAAGCAAATAGATAAACTGGGATAATACTAAAGAGTTAATTAGGGTGATTTTTCCACAAATTGACAGGCACCAACCTTTCCATGGTAGCAAGATCTTATCTATTTTTGCTAACTTTTTATTATAATTTATTGAACTGAGATCATTTATTTCCTTTGGGATATGTATTCTGAGTATATCCACGTCACCATCAGACCATTTTATTGGTAAACTACATGGCAATGTAAAAATTGTATTTTTTATTGATCCAATACGCAATATAGTACATTTGTCATAATGTGGTTGTAATCCAGAGAGGTTAGAAAATGTATCTAGATCCAATATGAGGCTGTGGAGTGATTCTAGTTGTGGATTTAAAAGAAAACATGAATCATCAGCGTACAATGACACCTTTGTTTTTAAACCCTGGATTTCTAATCCCCTGACATTATTGTTGGATCTGATTTTAATAGCTAACATCTCGATGGCCACAATAAATAGATATGCCGATAGTGGACAACCTTGTTTCACTCCTCTTGACTACCTACCATGACAAAGACCAAAGCTGGCGGGAGTACCGTTGAGGACAGTGGTGTCTCTCTTTCACTGGTGAAGGATCTTTTAAAATCAACAAAAATAGTTATATAATCAGTTATTACAACAACAAGAAAATAGCTTTGTCCAAATACTGGTCGATTCAACTAATAAAAGAATGAACGACCTGACCAGAGAGGTCCAGGACCTGAAGAACAGTTTGCAGTTCTCCCAGGGTCAGCTCGATGAGGTGAAACAGGAGAACGGCAAGATGTCAGCAATCTGTAAGTCAGGAACAATCAGCAAAATGAAGATCAGCATTCCCTCCTCGTCGCAAAATTGTCGCGGTAATTATTCTAATCAAAGGAGAGACTTTTAGATTTCTTCAAAACAATTGACCTTTATTATCTAATTACTGCGGTAATGGAACGTTAACGGTCACCCATTGGTGTAGAGTTAAGGCCCAAATAAGCAGGGTTAGCTTACAACTTTTTATTGTCTTTCTGAGTGCTTGTGTTGAAGAACAGATGTGTGAAATTATACAAAGGTACATCTTGCTCTAATGCAACAGACAGCAAGATTTACATGGCGCCAAATATCTGTCTCTAGTTCATTTACTACTTGTTTATACAGAAATACTAATGCAACACGGGACACTAGGTCCTTCCCTTAATTTATGAAGTCCAGTGTTCATTAATATTCTGGAGGGAAGGTTCTCCTCATCCTGGCAGACAGACCAGCATTTCACACAGACACTACTAATGGAAGGGAGTGTTTTCTTATCACCAAGCCATCATAAATAGACTGTCAGTGTTAAGCCTCAGAGGCTCTTCTCGGAAAAACAGACATTGTGAAAGTACTAATATAGGAATAGATTCTAATATAAAAGTAATGTGATTAACATAATGTTGTAATTCTACCACAAGTTGCAGTCTGTCTTGGAATAGGTGGACAGTAATATACTGGTACTGAACATCTAAAAAATTAAGAGCATTGTATTTGGGACAAATCATTCCCTAAGTTCTAGACCTCAGCTGAATCTGGTAATGAATGGTGTGGCTGTTGAACAAGTTGAGGAGACTAAATTACTTGGCGTTACCTTAGATTGCAAACTGTCATGGTCAAAACATATAGATTCAATGGTTGTAAAGATGGGGAGAGGTCTGTCCGTAATAAAGAGAGGCTCTGCTTTTTTGACACCACATTCCAAAAAGCATGTCTTATCTTGATTATTGCCCAGTCGTGTGGTCGAGTGCTGCAAGGAAAGACCTAGTTAAGCTACAGCTGGCCCAGAAAAGAGTGGCACGTCTTGCTCGTTATTGTAATCAGAGGGCTTATATAAATACTATGCATGCCAGTCTCTCTTGGCTAAGAGTTGAGGAGAGGCTGACTGGATCACTTCTTTTTTATAAGAAACATGAATGTATTGAAAATCTCAAATTGTTTGCATAGTCAATTTACACACAGCTCTGACACACACACTTACCCCACCAGACATGCCACCAGGGATTTTTTCACAGTCCCCAAAGCATACAGTATTATACGTATAGAGCCATTATTGCATGGAACTCCGTTCCATCTCATATTGCTCAAATGAACAGCAAACCTGGTTTAAAAAAACAGATAAAGCAACATCTCACGACACAACGTCTCTCCCCTATTTGACCTAGATAGTTTGTGTTCATGTATTGGTATTGATATGTAGGCTACGTGTGCCTTTTTTAAATGTATTTTTTATTGATGTAGTTCTGTCCTTGAGCTATTGTCACGGTTCAGACAGACGACAAGAGGACCACAATTGCGTCACACCAGAAAGTTTATTTAAACTTAAGGGAAAAGGGAAGTAGGGAGTGAGTGAAGGCTCCAGGGGTTATCCCGTCCAATGTGCTGGGTCTGTGCCTCCCCCCAGTGGCAGCGATGCGTCCGATGACGCCGGTGGTTGGTGGTCCAGAAGTCCGGGGTCGAAGAGTAGTCAGGAGTCGTAATGGCAGAAAGCAGGTCTGGTTTTCCTGGGGCAGAAGAGTATCCAAGAATCAGGCAGGTCCGGGGTCACAAAACAAGGGTGAGCCAGAAGCGCGAGCACACAGGTTCCGGGTGTGAGCTTTGCAGACGATCTGACAAAGGAGAGCTGAAAGACAGGACTTTAAATACTGGGAGAGGTTAGTGGGTAATGCAGCGCAGCTGGCAGAGTAATTAGAGCCGAGCAGAGCAGGGACAGGTGGAGCTAGTTAGGCTGAGTAGAGAGAGAGAGATGAGCAGAGTGGAAGATAGTGGAAACACATTAAGGTGGTAACCCGGTGGAGTGAGAGGGCTCATGACAGAACCCCCCCCCCAAGGGACGGCCCCAGAAGTCCCAAGAGCAACACCACGCCGGGCGGGAGGAGGGGAGCCGGAGGAGGGCTAGAACTCCTCCGAACGGTCCGAGCGAACGCCCTCATCCTCGGAGGAAGCCGGAGGGCCGTGGTCGGGAGATGGGACAGGTCCCGAGACAGGATCAGGCACAGGACAGGAAGCCGAGCGGGCAGGACGGTTAGGGATCCCTCTGGGGCGGCCCCTACGGATTGCAGGTTGATCAGGATGCCGTTGGTGGAAGGCGGTGATGAGAGTCCTATCCACAATCCGACTAGCTGGCACCCAGGTCCTTTCCTCAGGTCCATAGCCCTCCCAGTCAATGAGGTACTGGAGACCCCTACCCCTCCGTCTGGACTGAAGCAGGCGGCGGACGGTGTAAACCAGACCACCATCGACGAGCCGTGGAGGAGGAGGACAAGGCGCAGCAGGGACCAGCGGACTCTCATGAATGGGCTTAATCTTAGACACGTGGAAAGTGGGGTGCACCCTCATGGAATTAGGCAGTTGGAGCCGGACAGCAGTTGGGCTAATCACTCTTATGATAGGGAATGGGCCAATGAACCGAGGTGCCAACTTCTGCGACTCCACCCTGAGTGGCAGGTTCCTTGACGACAACCACACCCTTTGACCAACATGGTAGGTGGGAGCAGGGATTCTCCGACGGTTGGCCCCGGTAGTGTAGCTGGCAACGGATCTGAGAAGTGTGGCTCGGGCCTGTGACCAGGTGCGGCGACATCGACGGGCAAACGCAAGTGCAGATGGGCAAGTAACCTCCCCTTCCTGACTGGCAAATAGAGGAGGCTGGTATCCATAAACACATTGGAAAGGGGACATACCGATGGCAGAGCAGGTCAGAGAATTGTGTGCGTACTCCACCCATGTCAATTGCTGCGACCAGGAGTGGGGGTTGCGTGAAGTCATGCATCGCAGTGCCTTCTCGAGCTCCTGATTTGCCCGCTCTGACTGCCCATTGGATTGGGGATGGAATCCGGAAGTCAGACTGACTGTGGCTCCCAGCAGGTGACAGAACTCCTTCCAAAAAGCGGAGGAGAATTGTGGACCACGGTCAGAAACTACATCCTTTGGCAGTCCGTGGATCCGGAAGACGTGTTCCAGGACCACCTGGGCGGTCTCCTTGGCGGTTGGGAGCTTGGGGAGGGGAATGAAGTGTGCCATCTTGCTGAATCGGTCAACTATGGTGAGAATGACGGTCTTGCCCCTTGAAGGGGGCAGCCCCGTGACAAAGTCAAGGGCGATGTGAGACCAGGGACGTCTGGGCACAGGCAGGGGCTGCAGCAATCCGGCTGGGGGCTGGCAGGACGACTTGTGTTGGTTGCAGATGGGGCAGGCTCGGACGAATTCCCGTACATCCTTTCTCAGAGCGGGCCACCAGAACCTCTGGGCGAGCAGGTTGTAAGTGCGGGTGGAGCCAGGGTGACAAGCTAGGCGGGAGTCATGTCCCCACTGAACGACCTGGGACCTTAGGTTTTCGGGGGACAAAAGGCGGTCAGCTGGGCAAGTGCTGGGACCGGGCTGGTTACGGAGAGCTTCCAGCACCTGTTCCTCAACAGCCCAGGTCAGAGCTGCTACGATGCAGGGACTTGGCAGAATCGACACAGGATCCTTGGAGGGGTTGTCATCCTTCTGGAATTGACGGGAGAGGGCGTCTGGCTTGGTGTTGCGTGATCCAGGCCGGTATGACAGAGTGAAATTAAACCTGGTGAAGAACAGGGCCCAGCGGGACTGCCTGGAGTTCAACCGTTTGGCCGTGCGGATGTACTCCAAGTTCTTATGATCGGTCCAAACGAGAAATGGAATGGTGGACCCCTCCAGCCAGTGACGCCACTCCTCCAAGGCAAGCTTCACAGCCAGCAGCTCTCGGTTCCCTATGTCGTAATTGCACTCAGAGGGGGACAACCGACGTGAGAAAAAGGCACAGGGATGGAGCTTCCTATCCTCCGCAGCCCACTGAGAAATCACAGCACCAACTCCCACATCCGAGGCGTCCACCTCCACAATGAATTGCCGGTCCACGTCAGGCATCTGGAGGATGGGAGCGGAGGTGAACCTTACCTTGAGGGTACTGAAGGCCTTGTCGGCTGCTGGGGTCCAGGTGAAGGGTTGCTTGGTGCTGGTTAGAGCAGTGAGAGGGGCAGCAACGGTACTGTAGTTCCGGATAAACTTTCTATAGAAGTTAGCAAACCCCAGAAACTGTTGCAGCTTCTTTCTGTTCTCCGGAACTGGCCATGACGTGACTGCTGATACTTTGGCAGGATCCATTTGGATACTTCCCTCTGCCACTATGTACCCCAGGAAGGCCACTGTCTTGACGTGAAACTCACATTTCTCTGCCTTGGCGTAGAGGGAATTCTCCAGAAGACGATGAAGGACTTGCTGGACATGGCGGGTGTGTTCAGACAGGTTTCTGGAGTAGATTAAGATGTCATCCAGGTAAACGAAGACAAACTTGTTTAACATGTCCCGCAGTACATCATTCACTAGAGCCTGGAACACAGCAGGAGCATTGGTGAGGCCAAAAGGCATAACCAGATACTCGTAGTGGCCTGTTGGTGTATTGAATGCGGTCTTCCATTCATCTCCCTCCCGGATCCGCACTAGGTGGTAAGCGTTTCTGAGATCCAACTTGGTAAAAACAGTGGCTCCCTGGAGCAACTCAAAAGCAGAGGTGAGCAGAGGGAGAGGGTAACGGTTTTTCACTGTGATGTCGTTGAGTCCCCTGTAGTCGATGCAGGGGCGAAGAGATCCGTCCCTCTTCCCCACAAAGAAGAAGCCAGCACCAGCCGGAGATGAAGATGAACGGATCAATCCTGTGGACAGAGAGTCATTGATGTAGTCCTCCATGGACCTTCTTTCAGGAGCAGACAACGAATAAAGACGGCCCCTTGGAGGGGCTGTTCCAGGGAGGAGGTCGATGGCACAGTCGTACGGTCGGTGAGGGGGCAGAGATGTGGCTCTTGCTTTGTTAAACACTTCTCTGAGACCATGGTAGCATTCTGGGACATGGGAGAGGTCAGGGGCGGAGTTAGTAGGTACTGGCCGAGGGGGTAGTGCGGCAGCAAGCAGGCAGGTACGGTGGCAGTCCTCTCCCCACTCCCTGATCACCCCGGTCACCCAGTCGAGCTGAGGGTTGTGCCGGCGGAGCCATGGGTAACCCAGGATGAGGGGTTGGCCTGGAGAGGGGAGCAGGTGAAACTGGATAGTTTCTTGATGGTTTTCCGGACAGACCCATCAAGACCGGGGCCGTGACATGAGTGACCGATCCGAGTAAGTGTCCGTCCAGTGCCCGGGCAGGAATAGGAGGTGTCAAACGGAGGTTCTCCAGTCCCAGTTGGCGTGCCAGCTTGATGTCCATTATGTTGGCTTCGGCGCCAGAATCCACCAGAGCAGCCAGGGTGTGAGTAGAGTCAGAGAGGCGGAGGTGAACTTGCAGCAAGGGTTTGCGGTCGGAGGACTGGATGGTCATTGAGCTCAACCGGACTCCCCCTATGCCCGGTGAGCTTCGGCTTTTAAAGGGCAGGTTACCACACGATGTCCATCACCTCCACAATAGAGGCAGAGGTTTGAGGTGAAGCGGCGCTGGCGCTCTGCAGGAGTGAGAGAGGCTCGCCCAATCTCCATAGGCTCAGACTGATCAAGCTGACTTGGGTGAGTGGCAGTAGCTGACAGGAGCCCAGTCGGATCTCTCCGAATGCCGGTAGTTGGTGGACCTTGGCGCCCCCTCTCACGACGACGGGTCTGTATCCTTCTGTCGATCCGGACAGTCAGTGCGATGGCTTCATCAAGAGTGGAAGGCAGTTCATGGGAGACCAACTCGTCCTTGATATAGTCAGCCAAGCTATGGAAGAACGCGTCCACCAACGATGGTGTGTTCCAAGAACTTCGTCTTGCCAGGGTTCGGAAGTCGATGGAATGGTCTGCGACTGTACGTCTGCCTTGTCGAATACTGAACAGTTCACGAGATGCCTCTGCGGTTGGTGAATCCAGGTCAAACACCTTCAGCATCTCCTCAGCAAACAGGTCGAAGGTTGCACATGCGGGGGTTTGACGTTCGAACTCTGCTGTTCCCCAGAGTCGAGCTCGGCCCGTCAGGTGAGTGATGGCATACCCGACCCTAGCCCCCTCCGTGGCGAAGGTCCTTGGCTGCAAGGAGAACTGAAGTCGGCAGCTAGTCAGGAATGGCCGGACCTGGGTAGAATCGCCGTTGAACCGCTCGGGGTTTCCAATCTTGGGTTCCGGGGCAGCGGCTGAAATGACCGGGGCAGGTAACTCGGAGGCAGGGCTGGTGGGCAGACTGGCTGGGGTAAGGTTGGTGAGGAGTTGGATGATCCTGGCGAGTTGTTGTTGCTGCTGCTGGGACTGCTGCTGGTGCTGCTGGAACTGCTGATGCTGTTGGTAGCCGGCCTGAAGCAGAGAGGTGATGTCGCCGCTCATGCGGCCTAGCTCTCTCTCAGTGTGTTCCAGGCGTAGCATGGCGGTGGGTTGCTCAGGTTCTTCGGTTTCCATGTCGAGGGAAGTGTGCGCTGAGTCCATGATGGTCAGATCGTACTGTCACGGTTCAGACAGACGACAAGAGGACCACAATTGCGTCACACCAGAAAGTTTATTTAAACTTAAGGGAAAAGGGAAGTAGGGAGTGAGTGAAGGCTCCAGGGGTTATCCCGTCCAATGTGCTGGGTCTGTGCCTCCCCCCAGTGGCAGCGATGCGTCCGATGACGCCGGTGGTTGGTGGTCCAGAAGTCCGGGGTCGAAGAGTAGTCAGGAGTCGTAATGGCAGAAAGCAGGTCTGGTTTTCCTGGGGCAGAAGAGTATCCAAGCATCAGGCAGGTCCGGGGTCACAAAACAAGGGTGAGCCAGAAGCGCGAGCACACAGGTTCCGGGTGTGAGCTTTGCAGACGATCTGACAAAGGAGAGCTGAAAGACAGGACTTTAAATACTGGGAGAGGTTAGTGGGTAATGCAGCGCAGCTGGCAGAGTAATTAGAGCCGAGCAGAGCAGGGACAGGTGGAGCTCGTTAGGCTGAGTAGAGAGAGAGAGATGAGCAGAGTGGAAGATAGTGGAAACACATTAAGGTGGTAACCCGGTGGAGTGAGAGGGCTCATGACAGCTATGTTCTGTATTATGTCATGTTTCATGTTTTGTGTGGACCTCAGGAAGAGTAGCTGCTGCTTTTGCAACAGCTAATGGGGATCCTAGTAAAATACCAAATACCAAAAGTCCAATAACAAATCATATTTTATTTGTTGCTTCGTAAACAACAGGTGTAGACTAACAGTGAAATACTTATATAAGGGCCCTTCCCAACAATGCAGAGAGAAAGAAAATAGAGAAATAATAGATAAAGGTAACAACACATAATAATAAAAGTAATAATACATATACAACTACATTGTAACTTTACAAGTAAAAAAAATGTTTTGTGGTATTGAAAGAAGTTTATATTATTTGAATAGTCAAATCATTTTAAATTCCCATCGATAGTCGGTAGTGGTCAGTACATTTGGTCAATAGTTGTGGTCAGTAGTAGTGATCAGTAGTTGTGTGGTTCAGAAGTTGTGGTCAGTAGTTGTGTGGTTGTGGTCAAAAGTTGTGTGGTTATGGTCAGTAGTTAGATGTGTGGTCAGTAGTTGTGTGGTGTGAAGTTGTGTGGTTGTGGTCAGAAGTTATCAATCAATCAATCAAATTGATATTTAAAGCCCTTTTTACATCAGCATATGTCACAAAGTGCTATACAGAAACCCAGCCTAAAACCCCAAACAGCAAGCAATGCAGATGTAGAAGCATGGTGGCTAGGAAAAACTCCCAAGAAAGGCAGGAACCTAGGAAGAAACTGAGAGGGGTGGCTCTGAGGGGTGGCCAGTCTTCTTCTGGCTGTGCCGGGTGGAGATTATAAGAGTACATGGCCATTTAAGGCCAGCTTGGTCTTCAAGATGTTCAAACGTTCATAGATGACCAGCAGGGTCAAATAATAATCACAATGGTTGTAGAGGGTGCAACAGGTCAGTACCTCAGGAGTAAATGTCAGTTGGCTTTTCATAGTCAAGCATTCAGAGGTCGAGACAGCAGTTGCGGTAGAGAGAGAGTCGAAAACAGCAGGTCCAGTGAACAGGTCAGGGTTCCTTAGCCGCAGGCAGAACAGTTGAAACTGGAGCAGCAGCATTACCAAGTGGACTGGGGACAGCCAGGAGTCATCAGGCCAGGTAGTCCTGAGGCATGATCCTAGGGCTCAGGTCCTCCGGGAGGGGAGGGAGAGAGGGAGAATTAGAGGGAGCCTACTTAAATTCACACAGGACACCAGATAAGACAGGAGAATTACACCAGATATAACAGACTGACCCTAGCCCCCGGCACCTAGACTATTGCAGCATAGATACAACTTATGTTATGTGGTTGTGGTCACTAGATGTGGTCAGCAGTTGTATGATAGTTGTCAGAAGTTGTATGGTTGTGGTCAGTAGATGAGTGGTCAGCCGTTGTGTGGTTGTGGTCAGAGGTTGTGTGGATGTACTCAGTAGTTGTGTGGTTGTGGTCACTAGATGTGGTCAGAGGTTGTGTGGTTGTGGTCAATAGTTCTGTGGTTGTGGTCAGAAGTTGTCTGGTTGTGGTCAGCAGTTGAGTGGTCAGTAGTTGTGTAGTCAGAAGTTGTGTGGTTGTTGTCAGAAGTTGTGTGGTTGTGGTCAGTAGTTGTGTGGTTGTGGTCAGAAGTTGTGTGGTTGTTGTCAGTAGTAGTGTGGTTGTGGTCAATAGATGTGGTAAGCAGTTGTGTGGTTGTGTTCAGAAGTTGTGTCGTTGTTGTCAGTAGTTGTGTGGTTGTGGTCACTAGATGTGGTCAGAAGTTGTATGGTTGTGGTCAATAGTTTTGTGGATGTGGTCAGAAATTGTCTAGTTGTGGTCAGTAGTTGTGGTCATCAGTTGAGTGGTCAGTAGTTGTGTGTTCCTAAGTTCTGTTGTTGTGGTCAGTGGTTGTGTGGTTGTGGTCAGAAGTTGTGTGGTTGTGGTCAGTTGTTGTGTAGTTGTGGTCCATAGATATGATAAGCAGTTGTGTGGTTGTGGTCAGACGTTTTGTGTTTGTTGTCGTGAGTTTTGTGGTCACTAGATGTGTCTGGTTGTGGCCAGTAGTGGTGTGATTGTGGTCAAAAGTTGTGTGGTTGTGGTCAGTAGTTGTGGTACGTAGTTGTGTGGTTGTGGTCACTAGATGTGGTCAGAAGTTGTGTGGTTGTGGTCTGTAGTTGTGGTCAGCAGTTGAGTTGTCAGTGGTTGTGTGGTCAGAAGTTGTGTGGTTGTGGTCGGTAGTTATGTGGTTGTGTGGTCAGAAGTTGTGTGGTTATGGTCAGTAGTTATGTGGTTGTGGTCAGTAGATATGGTCAGCAGTTGTGTGGTTGTGGTCAGAAGTTGTGTGGTTGTGGTCAGGAGTTATGCGGTTGTGGTCACTATGTGGTCAGCAGTTGTGTGGTTGTGGTCAATGGATGTGGTAAGCAGTTGTGTGGTTGTGGTCAGAATTTGTATGGATGTGATCAGTAGTTGTGTGGTTGTGGTCAGAAGTTGTGTGGTTGTGGTCAGTAGTTGTGTGATTTAGGTCGTAAGATGTGGTCAGCAGCTGTGTGGTTGTGGTCAGAAGTTGTGTGGTTGTGGTCAGTAGTTGTGTGGTCAGTGGTTGTTTGGTCAGATGTTATGTGGTTGTGTTCAGTGGTTATGTGGTTGCGGTCACTAGATGTGGTAAGCAGTTGTGTAGTTGTGGTCAGACGTTGTGTGGTTGTGGTCAGTAGTTGTGTGGTTGTGGTCAGAAGTTGTGTGGTTGTGGTCAGTGGTTGGGTGGTTGTGATCAGTCATTGTGTGGTTGTGGTCACTAGTTGTGTGATTGTGGTCACTAGATGTGGTCAGCAGTTGTGTGGTTGTGGTCAGAAGTTGTATGGTTGTGGTCAGTAGTTGTGGACAGTAGTTGAGTGGTCAGTAGTTGAGTGGTCAGTAGTAATGTGGTCAGTAGATGTGTGGTTGTGGTCTGTATTTGTGTTCTTCAGTTGTTGTGTGGTCAGTAGATGTGTGGTTGTGGTCAGTAATTGTGGTCACTCTTCACCCTTTTCATCATTTTTGCCCTCTGTGAGTATCCATAGCAACGGCTCCGTTTGGGCTGCTCAATGATGACAGAGAGCTGTTAGTAGATGTCAGCTAGCCACTTTTCTTTCACTCTAAACTCCAACAAACAACTGTAGCTTTTTATTGGTAGAAGCTATTACTAATCCGCTCTATCCAATCAGAGGGGTACAGCCCACCCTTCTCTTTAGAGAAAGGCAAACTAGACAGTTACGTTATTTAGAGCACGGAGCATGATCCTGGAAAAGGAGGATGAAGCTAGTAAGCATTAGAAATCTTCTCTTTATCATTCCAGGTCGTCCAGACCGGGTAATTATTCTTAATCTTAGCGCTAGCTGTTCGGTATGAAACAGATTGATGAATCATGGGAATTTGAAGAGCTATGAAAAAAAAAAAAAATGAAGACATTCATTCCCGCGTGTTAAGCATTGATAGGCAACAGTAGCCTTGGCAACACTGCTCCCTTTTGGCTAAAGCAATTGTGAGAAACATGCTAGCATATAGTAAGTTTGTGCTTTAATATTAACAAAATACTGCACTCTGACCCACAAAACGTATTTGCTAGATTCATGATAGTGTTGTTAGACAAAGCAAGGAAAGTGAACTAAACATGATGTAGTTTTATTGGAATTTGCAGCTGTGTTGGTAAATAATTAATCTGCTAGCTTCTGACATGACTTACTGTAGCTAGAAAGAGAGCAGTTGATGGGTTACTAAAACAGCTCTATCTACACATTGGTAGATGCTATTCCTAATCCGTTTTTCGGATTTGACGTGCAGAGAAGTAGGGGAAGATTTCATACCCTCTTAACTTTTTGTGTAACTTGTTGGGGTAGTGGTCAAAACAGTAGTTGTTTGCAAAAACGTTACAGAAAATATTGTTAATGTGGTAACTGAAACAGCTATATTGTTAGATCAGTACTGGATATTTCTGTTATTATTTCAGATTTGAATAGCGGAGAAGTAGACCAAGATGTCATACCCTCTAACCTTTTGTCTAAATTGTTAGAAAAGTGGTCAAAGTAGATTGTGTCAAAAGTTGCATTTTTTGCATTGACAGTGAATGGCAGTTGGAAGTGATGATGTCTCAATGGGGAGCTTTAGAATATTGAGGAAAATACCATGAAAGTGAATGAAGATTGTCAAAAATAAGTACAAAAAATGTAATAACGTAAAAAGTCTAAAAGATATCAAAAGATGTATACAAGCAACTCGAGTGAGACCTTCCTGCACGTTTAAAATTTTGAACAGCGTTTCTAGCTTAAACGGCGTAGGAGGGGTAGCTTGCTAGTATAATTATAAGTATAATAATAATGACAATGAGAAAAAGAAGAAGAAGAAGAAGAAGAAGAAGAAGAAGAAGAAGAAGAAGAAGAAGAAGAAGAAGAAGAAGAAGAAGAAGAAGAAGAAGAAGAAGAAGAAGAACTTGGATATGTACACGGGGTACCAGTACCGAGTCGATGTGCAGGGGTACAAGGTCATTGAGGTAGATACACTACAGGACCAAAAATATGTGGACACCTGCTTGTCGAACATCCATTCCAAAATCATGGGCATTAATAAGGAGTAGGTCCCCCCTTTCCTGCTATAAAAGCCACCACTCTTCTGGGAAGGCTTTCCACTAGATGTCGGAACATTGCTGCATAGACTTGCTTACATTCAGCCATAAGATAATTAGTGAGGTCAGGTTTTCGATGGGGTTGAGGTCAGGGTTCTGTCAAGTTCTTCCACATCGATCTTGACAAACAATTTCTGTATGGACATTGTTTTGTACTTGGGGGCATTGTAATGCTGAAACAGGAAAGGGCCTTCCCAAAACTGTTGCCACAAAGTTGGAAGCACATAATCGTCTAGAATGTCATTGTATTCTGTAACGATAAGATTTCCCTTCACTGGAACTAAGGGGCCTAGCCCCAACCATGAAAAACAGCCCCAGACCATTATTCCTCTTCCACCAGAATTTACAGTTGGCACTATGCATTTGGGCTGGTAGCGTTCTCCTGGCATCTGCCAAACCCAGATTCATCCATCGGACATCCAGATGGTGAAGCGTGATTCATCACTCCAGAGAACGCGTTTCCACTGCTCCAGTCCAATAGCAGCGAGCTTTACACCACTCCAGCCGACGCTTAGCATTGTGCATGGTGATTGGCATTGTGCATGGGTTTCCACGGCTGTTTGGCCATGGAAACCCATTTCATGAAGCTCGACGAACAGTTCTTGTAATGAAGTTGCTTCCAGAGGCAGTTTGGAACTTCGTAGTAAGTGTTGAAACCGAGGACAGATGATTTTTACGCGCTACGCGCTTAAGCACTCGCCGGTCCCGTTCTGTAAGTCTGTGTGGCCTACCACTTCGAGGCTGAGCCGTTGTTGCTCCTAGACGTTTTCACTTCACAATAACAGCACTTACAGTTGATCAGGGCAGCTCTAGTAGGGCAGAAATTTGACGAACTGACTTGTTGGAAAGTCACTGAGCTTTTCAGTAAATCAAATCAAATCAAATCAAATCAAATTTTATTGGTCACATGCGCCGAATACAACAAGTGCAGACATTACAGTGAAATGCTTACTTACAGCCCTTAACCAACAGTGCGTTTATTTTAAACAAAAAAAGTAAGAATAAAAAAAAAAAAAAAAAAAAAAAAGTGTTGAGAAAAACAAAGAGCAGAAGTAAAATAAAGTGACAGTAGGGAGGCTATATATACAGGGGGGTAACGGTGCAGAGTCAATGTGCGGGGGGCACCGGCTAGTTGAGGTAGTTGAGGTAATATGTACATGTGGGTAGAGTTAAAGTGACTATGCATAAATACTTAACAGAGTAGCAGCAGCGTAAAAAGGATGGGGTGGGGGGGCAGTGCAAATAGTCCGGGTAGCCATGATTAGCTGTTCAGGAGTCTTATGGCTTGTGGGTAGAAGCTGTTGAGAAGTCTTTTGGACCTAGACTTGGCACTCCGGTACCGCTTGCCGTGCGGTAGCAGAGAGAACAGTCTATGACTAGGGTGGCTGGAGTCTTTGACAATTTTGAGGGCCTTCCTCTGACACCGCCTGGTATAGAGGTCTTGGATGGCAGGGAGCTTTGCCCCAGTGATGTACTGGGCCGTACGCACTACCCTCTGTAGTGCCTTGCGGTCAGAGGCCAAGCAGTTGCCATACCAGGCGGTGATGCAACCAGTCAGGATGCTCTCGATGGTGCAGCTGTAGAATTTTTTGAGGATCTGAGGACCCATGCCAAATCTTTTTAGTCTCCTGAGGGGGAATAGGCTTTGTCGTGCCCTCTTCACGACTGTCTTGGTGTGCTTGGACCATGATAGTTCGTTGGTGATGTGGACACCAAGGAACTTGAAGCTCTCAACCTGTTCCACTACAGCCCCGTCGATGAGAATGGGGGCGTGCTCAGTCCTCTTTTTTTTCCTGTAGTCCACAATCATCTCCTTTGTCTTGGTCACGTTGAGGGAGAGGTTGTTGTCCTGGCACCACACGGCCAGATCTCTGACCTCCTCCCTATAGGCTGTCTCATCGTTGTCGGTGATCAGGCCTACCACTGTTGTGTCGTCGGCAAACTTAATGATGGTGTTGGAGTCGTGCCTGGCCATGCAGTCATGGGTGAACAGAGAGTACAGGAGGGGGACTGAGCACGCACCCCTGAGGGGCCCCCGTGTTGAGGATCAGTGTGGCAGATGTGTTGTTACCTACCCTTACCACCTGGGGGCGGCCCGTCAGGAAGTCCAGGATCCAGTTGCAGAGGGAGGTGTTTAGTCCCAGGATCCTTAGCTTAGTGATGAGCTTAGAGGGCACTATGGTGTTGAATGCTGAGCTGTAGTCAATGAATAGCATTCTCACGTAGGTGTTCCTCTTGTCCAGGTGGGAAAGGGCAGTGTGGAGTGCGATAGAGATTGCATCATCTGTGGATCTGTTGGGGCGGTATGCAAATTGGAGTGGGTCTAGGGTTTCTGGGATTATGCTGTTGATGTGAGCCATGACCAGTCTTTCAAAGCACTTCATGGCTACAGACGTCAGTGCCACGGGTCGGTAGTCATTTAGGCAGGTTATCTTAGAGTTCTTGGGCACGGGGACTATGGTGGTCTGCTTGAAACATGTTGGTATTACAGACTCGGTCAGGGACATGTTGAAAATGTCAGTGAAGACACTTGCCAGTTGGTCAGCACATGCTCGGAGTACACGCCCTGGTAATCCGTCTGGCCCAGCGGCCTTGTGAATGTTGACTTGCTTAAAAGTCTTACTCACATCGGCTACGGAGAGCGTGATCACATAGTCGTCCCGGAACAGCTGGTGCTCTCATGCATGCTTCAGTGTTGCTTGCCTCGAAGCGAGCATAGAAGTGGTTTAGCTCGTCTGGTAGGCTTGTGTCACTGGGCAGCTCGCGGCTGTGCTTCCCTTTGTAGTCTGTAATAGTTTTCAAGCCCTGCCACATCCGACGAGCGTCAGAGCCAGTGTAGTATGATTCAATCTTAGACCTGTATTGACTCTTTGCCTGTTTGATGGTTCGTCGGAGGTCATAGCGGGATTTCTTATAAGCTTCCGGGTTAGAGTCCCGTTCCTTGAAAGCGGCAGCTCTACCCTTTAGCTCAGTGCGGATGTTGCCTGTAATCCATGGCTTCTGGTTGGGGTATGTACGTACGGTCACTGTGGGGACGACATCATCGATGCACTTATTGATGAAGCCAGTGACTGATGTGGTGTACTCCTCAATGCTGTCTGAAGAATCCCGGAACATGTTCCAGTCTGTGCTAGCAAAACAGTCCTGTAGCTTGGCATCTGCGTCATCTGACCACTTTTTTATTAACCGAATCACTGGTGCTTCCTGCTTCAGTTTTTGCTTATAAGCAGGAATCAGGAGGATAGAGTTATGGTCAGATTTGCCAAATGGAGGGCGAGGGAGAGCTTTGTATGCGTCTCTGTGTGTGGAGTAAAGGTGGTCTAGAGTTTTTTTCCCTCTGGTTGCACATTTGACATGCTGGTAGAAATTAGGTAGAACGGATTTAAGTTTCCCTGCATTAAAGTCCCCGGCCACTAGGAGCGCTGCATCTGGATGAGCGTTTTCCTGTTGATTAATGGCCTTGTACAACTCATTCAGTGCAATCTTAATGCCAGCATTGGTTTGTGGTGGTAAATAGACAGCTATGAAAAATATAGCTGAAAACTCTCTTGGTAAATAGTGTGGTCTACAGCTTATCATAAGATACTCTACCTCAGGCGAGCAAAACCTCGAGACTTCCTTAGTATAGCCATTCTACTGCCAACGGGTGTGGCTGAATTAGCCAAATCCACTGATTTGAAGGGGTGTCCACATACGTTTATATATATAGTGTATGTTCTTCTGAAATATGAACACAGAAATACTGGACATTTTCAACTCGTATTATAATGGCGATTTGACCAAATTACAATCATGGTCTTGAATTGGTCTGGTCTCGGTCTTGACCCCTTGTCCCACTCCCAGTCTCGGTCTCGACTCGATCTCGCCCCCTCTCTGGTCTTGGTCTTGACTCGAGCTCGATTTGCTTGAGTCTTGGTCTTGAATAGGTCTAGCTTTAGGTGGTCTCGAACACAACACTGGTGTGTAATGAGTCAAAAATGTTCGTGCAAAAAGGGTAAATGCAGATAGTCCGGGTAGCAATTTGGTGAACTATTTAACTAAATATTTAGCAGTCTTATGGATTGGGGGTAGAGGCTGTTCAGGGTCCTGTTGGTTCCAGACTTGGTGCATCGGTACTGCTTGCCGTGTGGTATCAGAGAGAACTGTCTCTGACTTGGGTGGCTGGAGTCTTTGACAATTTTTAGGGCCTTCCTTTGACACCGCCTGGTATAGATGTCCTGGATGTCAGGGAGCTCGGCCCCAGTGATGTACTGGGCCATACACACTAACCTGAGTAACGCCTTGCGGTCGGATGCTAAGTAGTTGCCATACCAAGCGGTGATGAGGCTAGTCAAGAAACTCTCAATGGTGCAGCTGTATAACTTTTTGAGGATCTGAGGGCCCATGCCAAACCTTTTCAGTCTCCTGGAAGAGGCATTGTCGTGCCTTCTTCACGACTGTGTTGGTGTGTGTGGACCATAATAGATCTTTAGTGATGTGAACACCGAGGAACTTGAAGCTCTCAACCCGCTCCACTACCTGCTCCACGTGAAAGGGGGCGTGATTGGGCCTCCTTTTCCAGTAGTCCACGATCAACTCCTTTGTCTTGCTGACATTGAGGGAGAGGTTGTTGTGCTGGCACCACACTGCCAAATCTCTGACCTCCTCCCTGTAGGCTGTCTCATCATTGTCGATGATCAGGCCTACCACCGTCGTGTTGACAGCAAACTTAATGATGGTGTTGGAGTCGTGCGTGGCCACGCAGTTGTGGGTGAACAGGGAGTACAGGAGGGGACTAAGTACGCACCCCTGAAGGGCCCCCGTGTTGAGGGTCAGCGTGGCAGTACCCTAGGGAGAGGTGCGTCTATGTACTTGTGTTGTGGGGGTGTTAGGAGTAGGGGGATAAGTTGTGAAATGGAAGCTTTTGTTGCAACACTGTTTCGGAGGAGGTAAAGGGTGGTGATGGCGTGAGGGGTGTATAGGGAGAGGCATCTTGTAGGCCATTCAAGGTCTTGAGTTACTCACACACACAAACACACACACACAGTGAGGTAACTCAATCCCGAATCAGGGCATTAAAGCCTGTCAGCCCAGTCAACCCTACTCTAATGTATAATTTAGAGGAAGGAAGTAGCAGTAATAGTGAAGACATAAACATGTTGAGATAATTGAGCAGTCACTCCTCTAATGAATGTATGTTGGACACAGGGCCTGAGTGACAGCTTCTCAGATGAAGAGGGGGAGAGAGAGATAGAGAGAGAAAGAGAGAGAGAGAGAGAGAGAGAGCAAGACAGGCTGTCTTTAAAAAATATATTTTCTTCAATAAATTGTCATGCTTACAAGCTCTCGCTCTCGCTGCCACACACACACACACACACATACACACACACACACACACACACACACACACCGGATAGTAGGCATGGCTTGTGCAGAACCGTATGATGGAGGCTTTGCTGCCCTGCGTGTGTGCTCACTCCACTCTCGCTTGTACTCCTGAGTGGCGCAGTGGTCTAAGGCACTGCATCGCAGTGCTAACTGTGCCACTAGAGATCCTGGTTCGAATCCAGGCTCTGTCGCCGCTGGCCGCGACCGGGAGACTCATGGGCGGCGCACAATTGGCCCAGCGTTGTCCAGGGTAGGGGAGGGAATGGCCGGCAGGGATGTAGCTCAGTTGATAGAGCATGGCGTTTGCAACGCCAGGGTTGTGGGTTCGATTCCCACGGGGGGCCAGTATAAAAAAAATATGTATTCACTAACTGTAAGTCGCTCTGGATAAGAGCGTCTGCTAAATGACTAAAAAATGTTTAAAATAATGAGCCCCTGTCTCCCTCCACCACAACCATCACACTGCCTGCCTGCCTCAGCCATGTCTCCTGTCACTGGTGCTCACACACTCTTGAGCAATTCATTTTCAACATGGCTGGGTTTGCTATCTCGGTTAGGGGGAAAGGGTGCCATGCCTGCGTCAATACTAATTTTGAATGGAGGAAAACAAATGTATTTAATCCTTGTTTGTCTTGTCTCGTTAGTTTCTCTCTATCTCTATCGCTCCTTTTTTCTGTCCCTTTCCTCTCCCTCCAGGCCTAGCCACCTGATATCCATCAGAGCAGCAAATGGAATTGTTATGTAGTAGCTACAATGTAATGGAAATAATATTTAAAACAGAGGCTGACTGGTGAAATAAGGGGAAATGAGGAAGGACATATTCTGCCCTCGTCGGTTTGTATTGGTGGACGCTTTGCTTTCTGTTTTCAGCAGCTCCAGGGAGGAAAGGGAGCTATTTGAGCTTGACACGCAGTATATTTACGTCTCTCATCATTGGGTGCATCTCAATAGCCTGAAGTGGCTTCCTCTCCTTGTATGCCATCCTTCATCTGCACTAAGGTTGAAAAACTAAATCCCCATTAGCCTTCCACTATATATTCTTTATTCATATTTTGTTGTCAGATCAGTAATGTGATTATAGGTATGTTGAACGCTAAATGAGAGACCTCAGTTTATTGTTTTTGTAAAGTTGTGACAGTGTCTGAAGTTGTTTGCCGTAGCTAGCTACTAGCCTAGCTGGTAGCTATCAGTATCAAGATAGCAGGGTTTTTCACAAACAGCTTGAACATAGCCCGTGGCTGGGACTGCGGCGATGTCTCAAGCTAATTGTGTCTGTATTCCCTGCTGCCTGTTGCTTTTTCCCTGCAACCTGACCTGGCTGGAACTGCGTTGTATACCGTTAACCGATGCTGCTACCAACATTACGCACAAAGACACTGCTTTCATGCAAAGAAAAAGCCATATCTCAGACTGGCCAATAAAAATAAAAGATTAAGATGGGCAGTCTGAGATATGGATTTTTCTTTGCAACTCTGCCTAGAAGGTCAGCATCCCGGAGTCACCTCTTCACTGTTGACGTTGAGACTGGTGTTTGTGAATAGTTATGCACGTTCAAGTTTTCTGTTTCTTTGTCTTATTTCTTGTTTGTTTCACAAAAAAATATATTTTGCATCTTCAAAGTGGTAGGCATGTTGTGTAAATCAAATGATACAAAGCCCCCCAAAAATCAATTTTAATTCCAGGTTGTCAGGCAACAAAATAGGACAAATACTTTCGCAAGCCACTGTATGCACAGTACCAGTTAAAAGTTTGGACACACCTACTCATTCAAGGGGTTTTCTTTATGTTTACTATGTGAAGACCTCAAAACTATGAAAAAATACATATGGAATCATGTAGTAGCCAAAAAAGTGTTGAAGAAATCAAAATATATTTTATATTTGAGATTCTACAAATAGCCAACCTTTGCCTTGATGACAACTTTGCACACTCTTGGCATTCTCTCAACCAGCTTCACCTGTGATGTTTTTCCAACAGTCTTGAAGGAGTTCCCACATATACTGAGCACTTGTTGGCTGCTTTTCCTTTCTCTGCGTTCCGACTCATCCCAAACCATCTCAATTGGGTTGAGGTCGGGGGATTGTGGAGGCCAGGTCATCTGATGCAGCACTCCATCACTCTCCTTCTTCGTAATATAGCCCTTACACAGCCTGGAGGTGTGTTGGGTCATTGTCCTGTTGAAAAACAAATGATAGTCCCATTAAGCCCAAACCAGATGGGATGGCTTATCACTACAGAATGCTGTGGTAGCCATTCTGGTTAAGTGTGCCTTGAATTCTAAAACAAATCACAGACAGTTTCACCAGCAAAGCACCCCCACACCATAACACCTCCTCCTCCATGCTTTACTGTGGGAAATACACATGCGGAGATCATCTGTTCACCCACACCGCGTCTCACAAAGACACGGCGGTTGTAACCAAAATTCTCAAATTTGGACTACAGACCAAATGACACATTTCCACCGATCTAATGTCCATTGCTCGTGTTTCTTGGCCCAAGCAAGTCTCTTCTTCTTATTGGTGTACTTTAGAAGTGGTTTCTTTGCAGCGATTTGACCATGAAGAAAGATTTGACCATGAAGAAAGATTTGACAGTACAGTTGAAATATATATGGCAAATAGAAATCCTATATGGATGGTGTTAAAAGATAGATGAGAGGTGTTTGTTGTTAGTTGTTCCTTCAATTCCATTCAACACCTCCCATCTATCTTTTAACACCATCCATATAGGATTTATATTTGCCATATATATTTCAACTGTACTGTGATGTATGCACGCACGACTGTAAGTCGCTTTGGATAAAAGCGTCTGCTAAATGGCATATTATTATTATTATTATTATTATTATATTATTATTATTATGTCTTACAAAAGTTCTGAACCTTTCTATTCTCATTGTTTCTACAGATTGTGAATTGAAAATAAACATTTTTGCTAATAGTATTATTATGTTATTGATCGATTGACTATGACTTTTCAGGTCACCCAGTAGTGCTATCTGCAGGGTTAGCTCCAGGTAAATATTGCAATCCTTTAGCCATTCCTGGACCTGTGTCCAAAAACAAGCTACAAATGGACAGTACCAAAACAAATGATCTAATAATGATTCTGTCTCTTCGCAGCAAAATCTGCAGAGCTGGGAAGATTGTATCCCCCATATAAGTAACATTCTATTGGTAGCAAGAATTTTATATAATAATTAAATTGAAAAAATCTACGTTTTGAATCCGGTGTCAAAAATATCTTCCCAACTATTTTGCAATCTATATGGGACGGCTGTCAATCCTTTGGTCCTTAAATGAAACTGGTATACTTTTTTATTTATCACAATTTTCTTTAACCAATTATATTATTTAATGCAAGTCCAACAGACAAGTTCCTTACGTTTCCCCCCTTGCACTTTCCTTTTCCATTTTTGCGGTAATGCTGCAAATATTTGGTTGTAATTTTGGGTAGAGCAGACATTTCCATATGTTTTTGTTAGCTGCACCAGTCCAACCGATAATATAATTTACGAAGATGATACCTTTTTTAAACATTTGTAAAAAAAAAAAAAAAAAAAAAAAGGTTTTTTATCAATTTGTATATTTGAGTTTAACCACAATATTTGTTGCATCATTCGTTTCTGGAGGAATAAATTGAAATTGCAACCAACTTTCTATGGCTTGTTTTAGAAATAGTAATATTTGGGAGATTATTTCCTTTTCAAATAACTTAAAGTGAGAGGTTGTAATCTGAATAAAGGGAAAAAGGACATTTTTGAACATTGGGTGAGACAATCATACTAATTTGCTAGAGAACCAGTTCGGATTTAACTTTTGTATGACTGAAGCTTTTAGTGATAGGTCTAATGCTTTAATATTTAATAATTTCAGTCCTCCAAATTCATATTCATATTCGAATTCATATTCATTATATAAATAGGCCCGTTTTAATTTTGTCTGGTTTGCCGTTCCAAATAAAATTGAATATGTTTTTCCCATATAATTTAAAAAACGGTTCACTAGGCGTAGGCAAGACCATAAGCAAATAGGTAAACTGGGATAATACTAAAGAGTTAATCAGGGTGATTTTTCCAGAAATTGCCAGGTGTTTACCTTTCCATGGTAGCAAGATCTTGTCTATATTTGCTAACTTTCTATAAAAATGTATTGGAGTGAGATCATTTATTTCATTTGGGATATGTATTCCGAGTATATCCACATCACCATCAGACCATTTTATTGGTAAACTACATGGTAATGTAAAATATTACTTTTTTTGGTGATCCAATACGTAATAGAGTACATTCATCATAATTTGGTTGTAATCCAGAGAGGTTAGAAAATGTATCTACAGTGAGGAAAAAAGTATTTGATCCCCTGCTGATTTTGTACGTTTGCCCACTGACAAAGACATGATCAGTCTATAATTTTAATGGTAGGTTTATTTGAACAGTGAGAGACAGAATAACAACAACAAAATCCAGAAAAACGCATGTCAAAAATGTTATAAATTGATTTGCATTTTAATGAGGGAAATAAGTATTTGACCCCTCTGCAAAACATGATTTAGTACTTGGTGGCAAAACCCTTGTTGGCAATCACAGAGGTCAGACGTTTCTTGTAGTTGGCCACCAGGTTTGCTCACATCTCAAGGAGGGATTTTGTCCCATTCCTCTTTGCAGATCTTCTCCAAGTCATTAAGGTTTCGAGCCTGACGTTTGGCAACTCGAACCTTCAGCTCCCTCCACATATTTTCTATGGGATTAAGGTCTGGAGACTGGCTAGGCCACTCCAGGACCTTAATGTGCTTCTTCTTGAGCCATTCCTTTGTTTCCTTGGCCGTGTGTTTTCGGTCATTGTCATGCTGGAATACCCATCCACGACCCATTTTGAATGCCCTGGCTGAGGGAAGGAGGTTCTCACCCAAGATTTGACGGTACATGGCCCCGTCCATCGTCCCTTTGATGCGGTGAAGTTGTCCTGTCCCCTTAGCAGAAAAACACCCCCAAAGCATAATGTTTCCACCTCCATGTTTGACGGTGGGGATGGTGTTCTTGGGGTCATAGGCAGCATTCCTCCTCCTCCAAACACGGCGAGTTGAGTTGATGCCAAAGAGCTCGATTTTGGTCTCATCTGACCACAACACTTTCACCCAGTTCTCCTCTGAATCATTCAGATGATCATAGGCAAACTTCAGACGGGCCTGTATAAGTGCTTTCTTGAGCAGGGGGACCTTGCGAGCGCTGCAGGATTTCAGTCCTTCACGGCGTAGTGTGTTACCAATTGTTTTCTTGGTGACTATGGTCCCAGCTGCCTTGAGATCATTGACAATATCCTCCCGTGTAGTTCTGTGCTGATTCCTCACCGTTCTCATGATCATTGCAACTCCACAAGGTGAGATCTTGCATGGAGCCCCAGACCGAGGGAGATTGACAGTTATTTTGCGTTTCTTCCATTTGCGAATAATCGCACCAACTGTTGTCACCTTCTCACCAAGCTGCTTGGCGATGGTCTTGTAGCCCATTCCAGCCTTGTGTAGGTCTACAATCTTGTCCCTGACATCCTTGGAGAGCTCTTTGGTCTTGGCCATGTTGGAGAGTTTGGAATCTGATTGATTGATTGCTTCTGTGGACAGGTGACTTTTATACAGGTAACAAACTGAGATTAGGAGCACTCCCTTTAAGAGTGTGCTCCTAATCTCAGCTCGTTACCTGTATAAAAGACACCTGGGAGCCAGAAATCTTTCTGATTGAGAGGGGGTCAAATACTTATTTCCCTCATTAAAATGCAAATTAATTTATAACATTTTTGACATGCGTTTTTCTGGATTTTTTTGTTGTTATTCTGTCTCTCACTGTTCAAATAAACCTACCATTAAAAGTATAGACTGATCATTTCTTTGTCAGTGGGCAAAGGTACAAAATCAGCAGGGGATCAAATACTTTTTTCCCTCACTGTAGATCCTCTATGAGGCTGTGGAGGGATTCAAGTTGCGGATTTAAAAGAAAACATGAAGCATCAGCGTACAATGACACCTTTGTTTTTAAGCCCTGGATTTCTAATCCCCTGATATTATTGTTGGATCTGATTTTAATAACTAACATCTCGATGGCAATAATAAATAGATATGCCGATAGTGGACAACCTTGTTTCACTCCTCTTGACAGTTTAAAACTTTCTGAGAAATAGCC
This sequence comes from Coregonus clupeaformis, assembly GCF_020615455.1. Classification (NCBI taxonomy): domain Eukaryota; kingdom Metazoa; phylum Chordata; class Actinopteri; order Salmoniformes; family Salmonidae; genus Coregonus; species Coregonus clupeaformis. The sequence goes on from NC_059224.1 coordinate 39,234,000, forward strand.
ATTATTTACTATTTTACACCTAGGGTTACTATACATGATTTTAACCCAATTCATAAGAGATTGTCCAAAATTGAAATGCTCCAGACATTTATATATAAACCCCAGTCGTACTTTATCAAATGCCTTTTCGAAGTCTGCTATGAATGGTAGGCCTGGTTTCCCAGATGTTTCATAGTGTTCTATTGTTTCCAGTAATTGCCTTATATTATATCCAATGTATCGCCCATGTAAAAAACCTGTCTGATTAGAATTAATAATGTCCGACAATACCTTTTTAATTTTATGCGCTATACATTTTGCTACAATTTTTGCATCACAATACTGAAGTGTAAGGGGCCTCCAATTTTTTAAATGGACTGGATCTTTATATTTTCCACTTGCATCCTGTTTCAGTAATAATGAAATCAGACCTTCTTCTTGAGTGTCTGATAATCTACCATTTACATAGGAGTGGTTAAAACATGCTAATAACGGTCCTCTGAGTATATCAAAAAAGGCTTGGTATACCTCGACTGGTATGCCATCCAACACTGTAGTTTTCCCGGACTTAAAGTCTTTAATTGCATCCAGAAGTTCCTCCTCTGTAATTTCACCTTCACATGAGTCTTTCTGTATGGTTGTTAATTTTACATTATCAATAGAAAGAAAATCTCTACAATTTGCTTCAGTTTTGAGTCCCTGGCGGCGTAGTGTGTTACTGATGGTAGGCTTTGTTACTTTGGTCCCAGCTCTCTGCAGGTCATTCACTAGGTCCCCCCGTGTGGTTCTGAGATTTTTGCTCACCGTTCTTGTGATCATTTCGACCCCACGGGGTGAGATCTTGCGTGGAGCCCCAGATCGAGGGAGATTATCAGTGGTCTTTCATGTCTTCCATTTCCTAATAATTGCTCCCACAGTTGATTTCTTCAAACCAAGCTGCTTACCTATTGCAGATTCAGTCTTCCCAGCCTGGTGCAGGTCTACAATTTTGTTTCTGGTGTCCTTTGACAGCTCTTTGGTCTTGGCCATAGTGGAGTTTGGAGTGTGACTGTTTGAGGTTGTGGACAGGTGTCTTTTATACTGATAACAAGTTCAAACAGGTGTCATTAATACAGGTAACGAGTGGAGGACAGAGGAGCCTCTTAAAGAAGAAGTTACAGGTCTGTGAGAGCCAGAAATCTTGCTTGTTTGTAGGTGACCAAATACTTATTTTCCACCATAATTTGCAAATAAATTCATAAAAAATCCTACAGTGTTAATTTCTGGATTTTTTTTTCTCAATTTGTCTGTCATAGTTGACGTGAACCTATGATGAACATTACAGGCCTCTCTCATCTTTTTAAGTGGGAGAACTTGCACAATTGGTGGCTGACTAAATACTTTTTCCCCCCACTGTATTTGCTATCTATGTGCGGCGCCATGTTTGTTGACATTATACAATGCATTCTGGGTTTCACGTAAATGGTGGGTGTCACATAAACATAGCGGTGTGCACAAACTACCCATCGTTGGGTTACTTTAGATTTTTTGAAAGTGTTTTCCTCAATTATTTTGATTAATGGTGAGCTCACTCATCATGTGATGAATTATAAATGCTAATTGCTATTAGCTAATTCATATTATGCTTTCTGTCTGCCGAGAGTTAACTAAATATGACCGCTTGTGTTACGTCAATCTTTCCTCAGTTAGCACTAGGACTAATGTAGCCTACAATGTCTGAACATTGCATCCAAAAATAAACTGGTCACATTCAGGACATGTTTCTGTGAAGAAACATTGTGGGCAGCTCAAATGCTGACTGTTGGGTCAATCAAACTGGACGTTCGAATAACGTGTCCTAATCAGACCGGTTTGAGCGTACGCTGCAGGGACCACCGTAGAATGATCACACCCATGTGTTGTTACAGTGAGGGAAAAAAGTATTTGATCCCCTGCTGATTTTGCACGTTTGCCCACTGACAAAGAAATTATCAGTTTATAATTTTAATGGTAGGTTTATTTCAACAGTGAGAGACAGAATAACAACAACAAAATCCAGAAAAACGCATGTCAAAAATGTTATAAATTAATTTGCATTTTAATGAGGGAAATACGTTTTTGACCCCCTCTCAATCAGAAAGATTTCTGGCTCCCAGGTGTCTTTTATACAGGTAACAAACTGAGATTAGGAGCACACTCTTAAAGGGAGTGCTCCTAATCTCAGTTTATTACCTGTATAACAGACACCTGTCCACAGAAGCAATCAATCAATCAGATTCCAAACTCTCCACCATGGCCAAGACCAAAGAGCTCTCCAAGGATGTCAGGGACAAGATTGTAGACCTACACAAGGCTGGAATGGGCTACAAGACCATCGCCAAGGAGCTTGGTTAGAAGGTGACAACAGTTGGTGCGATTATTCGCAAATGGAAGAAACACAAAAGAACTGTCAATCTCCCTCGGCCTGGGGCTCCATGCAAGATCTCACCTTGTGGAGTTGCAATGATCATGAGAATGGTTAGGAATCAGCCCAGAACTACACGGGAGGATCTTGTCAATGATCTCAAGGCAGCTGGGACCATAGTCACCAAGAAAACAATTGGAAACACACTACACTGTGATGAACTGAAATCCTGCAGCGCCCGCAAGGTCCCCCTGCTCAAGAAAGCACATATACAGGCCCGTCTGAAGTTTGCCAATGAACATCTGAATGATTCAGAGGAGAACTGGGTGAAAGTGTTGTGGTCAGATGAGACCAAAATCAAGCTCTTTGGCATCAACTCAACTCACCGTGTTTGGAGGAGGAGGAATGCTGCCTATGACCCCAAGAACACCATCCCCACCGTCAAACATGGAGGTGGAAACATTATGCTTTGGGGGTGTTTTTCTGCTAAGGGGACAGGACAACATCACCGCATCAAAGGGACGATGGACGGGGCCATGTACCATCAAATCTTGAGTGAGAACCTCCTTCCCTCAGCCAGGGCATTGAAAATGGGTCGTGGATGGGTATTCCAGCATGACAATGACCCAAAACACACGGCCAAGGCAACAAAGGAGTGGCTCAAGAAGAAGCACATTAAGGTCTTGGAGTGGCTTAGCCAGTCTCCAGACCTTAATCCCATAGAAAATCTGTGGAGGGAGCAGAAGGTTCGAGTTGCCAAACGTCAGCCTCGAAACCTTAATGACTTGGAGAAGATCTGCAAAGAGGAGTGGGACAAAATCCCTCCTGAGATGTGGGCAAACCTGATGGCCAACTACAAGAAACGTCTGACCTCTGTGATTGCCAACAAGGGTTTTGCCACCAAGTACTATGTAATGTTTTGCAGAGGGGTCAAATACTTATTTCCCTCATTAAAATGCAAATCAATTTATAACATTTTTGACATGCGTTTTTCTGGATTTTGTTGTTGTTATTCTGTCTCTCACTGTTCAAATAAACCTACCATTAAAATTATAGACTGATCATGTCTTTGTCAGTGGGCAAACTTACAAAATCAGCAGGGGATCAAATACTTTTTTCCTCACTGTACGTGTTGAAGTGTTAAAGATTTTTTCATTGGCAAGATATATTTAGGCATGACATGCCAGCAACAAATGCTGAACCTACACATCCAAGTATAACTGACCAAATTATGAAAGACAAGCCTTGTAATTTTGAATTCCGTAAAGTGAGTGAGGAAGAGGTGAATTTGTTTTTGTTGTCTATCAACAATGACAAGCCACCTGGGTCTGAAAACTTTGTTGGAAAATTACTGAGGATGATAGTGGACGATATTGTCACTCCTATTTGCCATCTCTTCAATCTAAGCTTACAAAAAAGTGTGTTCCCTCAGGCCCGGAGGGAGACAAAGTAATGCCGCTACCCAAGAAAACTAAAGCACCCTTTACTGGCTTAAATAGCCGACCAATCAGCCTGTTACCTACCCTTAGTAAACTTTTGGAAAGAAATGTGTTTGACCAGATACAATGCTATTTTAAAGCAAATAAATTAACAACAGACTTTCAGCACGCTTATTACATTTACATTTTAGTCATTTAGCAGATGCTCTTATCCAGAGCGACTTACAGTTAGTGAATACATTTTTTTTTTTATACTGGCCCCCCTTATAGGGAATGGCATTCAACATGCACGGCACTTACACAAATGATGGATGATTGGCTGACAGAAATTGATAATAAAAAGATTGTGGGAGCTTTTGACATTATCGATCATAGGATGCTACTTGAAAAACGTATATGTTATGGCTTTACACACCCTGCTCTATTGTGGACTGAGAGGTACCGGTCTAACAGAACACAGAGGGTGTTCTTTAATGGTATCCTCTCCAACATATTCCTGGTAGAATTAGGCATTCCCCAGGGCAGCTGTCTAGGCCCCTTACTTTTTTCAATCTTTAATAATGACCTGACACTGGCTCTGAGTAAAGCCTGATGACTCAACACTATACATGTCAGCTACTACAGCGAGTTAAATCACTGACACATTTAACAAAGAGCTGCAGTCAGTTTCAGAATGTGTGGCAAGAAATAAGTTAGTCCTAAATATTTCAAAAACTAAAAGCATTGTATTTGGATAAATCATTCCCTAAACCCCAAGCCTCAGCTGAATATTGTAATTCAACAAATATACATACAGAGAGTAGACTGGAAATGGAAAGAACCACTTTAGACTTTTCATTCAGATGAGCCCGTGGAACTGGTATTGGTGACTGTGAGTTACTGTGGTGGTCAGATGGAACAGGTTTTGCACAGACACTAAGTCTGCTTCCCAAAAGGAATAAGCTACAATTTGGTACACAACCTCAGCGTAGTGTTTTTAGAAGCAGTTGTTGATTAGGTCTAAGGCCTGTCTGTCTGTGACTGCCTCTGTGATTCACACAATGGGGAGATTAGAGTGAAATGTTGATGCCATTGCACTGGCCTTGGTGACTAAGTCTGCAGGTATGACACATTCACAAGACACTCACTCTCACAATACTATTGTGGCAATTGTAACAAAATCTTAACGGCCACCAATAATAATGGAAAGGTGACAAGAGAGACAAATGGACATGCAGGTGGTTGGACGGACAGACCAACATACGGACTGAGAGTCAGACAGGCAGACTAGTAATAGACAGACAGGCAAGCATACAGTGCACCTCTATGAATGCACCTTTTATTGTTCCTGTGTTTACTCCATATGCATTTCTCTCTCCGCATGCATGTCTGCATCTTAGAATGAAGCACCCAACCTCTCTTCTCGTCCCTTTTTGCCCCATTTTGAGTGAGATCTCTCCTTTCTGAAGTATACCTGCTCCATTTTGATGAATGTACGGCCTCACCCGCCCATCTGCAGACCCGGCGCCAGAACGAATCAGTTGGACGGGCATTTGATTTCCATAGGCGGGCTCGTTTTTTACACGGGACCTCCTATGTGTGCATGTGCTTGCGCGTTCACAATTTGTTTAATGGGTGTAGTAATAGTAAAGACCATAGGCAGCTCGTGAGTTTAAAGTTTAGGGAAGCTTACAATTTATCCTACCATTTCTACCAATCTGCGTGCCAGTTATGATTATTTTATGTGCATTTCATTTCAATAATAATGTTTTGGTTTCTCAAAATCATGATCTTGTGGTTAATCATAAAAATCTGATGTAAAATGACAAAAATAAAAAAGGTAAAAATTCAACTATGGCAAGAGCACTAGCTTCTGCCTTATGGACACATTGATACAATGTGATCTATTGGTGGCTAAAGAAATGAGAGCATAGAACTCAGAGATAGCCTATAGGCCAATGCAGCAGTAGGCCTATAACTTCCATCATCAACTAAGTAAAATACATAGGCCTAAAGCCGACAAGTAAAAATATTAGAAGATATCCTGATTCATATTCCATTTCTTCACATTCATCTCTCTTCTCCGTCTGTCTGCCTCCCTTTCTATCTGTCTTGAATTGAGCTATTGCTAGTGAAGTTCAACATTGTATCAAATCATCAAATGGTCCGGCCCGAAGCTGTTGCAAATTCTGGGCCTTCAAAGTTTCCTGCGCCAGTGAGCTCGGGACAGAATGCTGTTTTTTATGACGTTTTCACTGGATATATGGGATTATCAAATCATTATATTTTGCTCTTTCACATGCAGGCTTGGTGATTTTCAAGGCCGGAAGTGTTGGAAAGATTTTTCAAAACGCTGAGGAACTATCCCTCGCAATGGATGTTAAAAAAAAACAGATTTTGTTGACTTGTGTGAGGCGAATAAAAAATGAGTGGTGTACATAGTGATTTAAGACAAAATCAGAAATAAGACATTGACAAAAACGGCACTTTCCAACATATGCATGCATTCAGGAGAGAGGCACACCATATATTCGCCACATCCCCCTCCCCTTCTTCTTGATACAACATTTAAATTATACTCAAGGCACATTATCTTCACACATATTTTAGACGCTTTTCACTGACAGCCGTAACTCAATCAGCTAGACCTATTGCCACGCGCACTACCCAAATTGCGAGCTTCCCAAACACACTTGTGATTTGAAACAATCCACAGCTATTTTGTTAGAAAAAGCTAACGATCCTCTGTGGCTAAGTCATGCTCCCTGGTGAAGTATTTTGAATGATTATATAATTTTGGCGAAACATCAAACATTAATTTAGGGTACTCCACCATCCTAATCCACTACTGTACACCCGCCAACTTTCCTTTCCAATTCGCAAGAGGCTGAATCCAGAGATCTGTATATAATGTTGAGATGCTCATGTCTCCGCCTTAACAATGGGAGTCTTTGTCCTAATTAAGGGAAGACAGGCGGCAAGCTTAGGTCTGTATATTATTCCCATAGAAACGCATTGGGCTTACACTGGACAGATTTTGGCGAGAGTAAGCCCTCTCACTTCGCCTCTTCCTCTCTGCTGAAACTATATCACCGGAGAAAGCATCTGAGCGAGCGAAACAGCGCCCCTCTATATGTGGCCCATGTATCTGATGCTGTCTGGCCAGAAATAGTGTGACATGGCATACTATTTTGGTCCAGACAGCATCAGATATATTGTGTACACATACTGAGACAGAGGGACACTGTTTTGCTCGCTTGGATGCTTTAACTGAGATTGATGTGTCTTTCTGATGTGTCTTTCTGTCAGCGTGCGTCTCGGTCAAATAAATGATTGATAACCCTAAGGCCCGCCCATAAGGCCAGCCCTGCCCATCTGTAGGGCCCTGTAATATCAGTTGTATTTTTTACCTGATTCCATTTCATTTTTCCCCAAATTAATTTTTCTCTGTTTTGTTTTTCCAGGTTTCCATTTTCCCCTCAAACTCACACTTTTTTTAAATAGTAAAACAACAAAATTTGATGTTCTAAGTCTAGAACAATGCTTAAACCACATCAGGAGACCACATTTGAGGTTTTGGAAAAATCTAAGAAATGTAGAATCTTGGGTTAGTTACTGTAGAAACTTGGGATAGTTAACCTTTGATGCAAGTGCGCACCAGCCAGAGACCATTGTTTGGTTTAGCAGTGTTTCTGTAGCGCTCATGTGATTGCAGAGTTTGCAAAACAAATGGCTACTGGATTTATGCAAATAATCATGATAGCATTCTGCTAGGTAGGCATAGGCTACTTTGTAGGTAACATTTAATTGAGAAGGTTTTTGGGAAAGCCTTTCCCTCTACCAGCAGACGGTACATTAGCATTTTCGCTAAAAGCTACACAAAGTGTAGACTAGACATATGCGTGCACCGCACACAACACACACAGACAGGGGCATTCCTGTGCCGTTTCAGAAAGTTGCAGGAAAATACAAATCACTTATGCATTTTGTTCATGTCTTAAGATTAACTTGGGCAAATTAATGCATTTTCCGCAACTCAAATTTGATAGGGCCCTACATCTGCAGGGAGCCTTTCTCTGGACCTATTCTCCCGGCTTCTGACTCGCCAAATATAACCACACTACATCACCTCTTCAACATGACACAGACTCAATAGGATTTTCCTCTCTATTTTCTTCTACGTCTAAACAGGGGTTTATGGTGGGCAATGGGGGGTGCCGGGATTTGGCTGATTGCAAGGGCTAGGAGGGGAGGAAAAAAAGAGGCTGTGGTGGCAAGATAGACAATCGGGTGATTCATGTCTGGCTGTGCGGCCATGCGAGGGAGGGTATTAGGGTTATTATCGACATTAAGGATGCAGCAGGTGGACTTCTTCATGGTGGTACACGGAGAGCGAGGGAAGAAGGGAGGGAGGATGTGTAGAAGGTTGCTGACTGTTGACGTCTCTCTCACCCTCCTATATATTTCTCTCTCCCTCAAATGTTTATTCCTGCCTATACCTCTGTGTGTTTTTGCTCCACTCTCATTCAGTTGTTTTCTTCTTGAAAGAAAGGATACACATAGAAATAGAAATATCACATAGTATGCATATTGTACCCATATACAATCCCTTCTGAAAGTATTCAGACCTCTTGACTTTTTCCACATTTTGTTATGTTACAGGCTTATTCTGAAATTGATCAAATACTTATTTTCCCCCTCAGCAATCTACACACAATACCCCATAAGGACAAATTGAAAAAAGGATTTTAGAAATTTTAGCAAATGTATTAAAAATTAAAAACGGAAATACCTTATATACATAAGTATTAAAACCCTTTGCTATGAGACTTGAAATTGAGCTTAGGTGCATCCTGTTTCCATTGCTCATTCTTGAGGTATGTCAAGAACTTGATTGGAGTCCCACCTGTGGTAAATTCAAATGATTTCACATGATTTGGAAAGACACACCTGTCTATATAAGGTCCCACAGTTGACAGTGCATGTCAGAGCAAAAACCAAGCCATGAGGTCGAAGGAATTGTCCGTAGAGCTCCGAGACAGAATTGTGTTGAGGCATAGATCTGGGGAAGGGTACCAAAACATTTCTGCAGCATTGAAGGTCCCCAAGAACACAGTGGCCTCCATCATTCTTAAATGGAAGAAGTTTGGAACCACCAAGACTCTTCCTAGAGCTGGCCGGCCGGCCAAACTGAGCAATCGGGGGAGAAGAGCTTTGGTCAGGGAGGTGACCAAGAACCCGATGGTCACTCTGACAGAGCTCTAGAGTTCCTCTGTGTAGATGGGAGAATCTTCCACAAGGACAACCATTTACATTTTACATTTTAGTCATTTAGCAGACGCTCTTATCCAGAGCGACTTACAGTTAGTGCATACATTATATATTTTTTCATACCCCCTGTGGGAATCTAACCCACAACCCTGGCGTTGCAAACACCATGCTCTATCAACTGAGCTACATCCCTGCCGGCCATTCCCTCCCCTACCCTGGACGACGCTGGGCCAATTGTGCGCCGCCCATGATCATCTCGGCAGCACTCCACCAATCAGGCCTTTATGGTAGAGTGGCCAGACGGAAGCCACTCCTCAGTAAATGGCACATGACAGCCCGATTGGAGTTTGCCAAAAGGCACCTAAAGACTCTCAGATCATTAGTAACAAGATTTTCTGGTCTGATGAAACCAAGATTAAACTCTTTGGCAAGGATTACAGTCTCGAGTGTTCTTGGGTATGATGCTACAAGCTTGGCACACCTGTATTTGGGGAGTTTCTCCCATTCTTCTCTGCAGAACCTCTCAAGCTCTGTCAGGTTGGATGGGGAGCGTCGCTGCACAGCTATTTTCACGTCTCTCCAGAGATGTTCGATGGGGATCAAGTCCAGGCTCTGGCTGGGCCACTCAAGGACATTCAGAGACTTGTCCCGAAGACACTCCTGTGTTGTACTGTCATTATGGGGTATTGTGTGTAGATTGATGAGGAAAAAATAAAATGTAAGCCATTTTAGAATACGGCTGTAACGTAACAACATTTGAAAAAAGCCAAGGGGTCTGAATACTTTCCGAATGTGCTGTATAGGGAGACTGTTTGGTGCCAAAAATAAGGGGTTACATTTTTTTTTTTAAATACATGTATGCTATGTTTCCTGTTCTTTCTTATATCTCTCAGATATAGGACAGACACTTCAGAACAAACTTCCTGTTTCATGTAGTGAATCTGAAATTAAATGTGTTTGTATGGGCTAATAGCAGTAAGGCCAAATAAAAATATATATTGTTTTGTATGTATTTTTTTTATACTTCAAGGGGTCTTAAAATTCAATATCAAATAGCAAAATGATCATTGGTATGACCTACTTAAAACAATTCCATATAGCTTAGTAGAACCCTCTCCCCCGGCTTAGATAAGGCTTACACTGATGGGTTAAAGTTTTGAAACAGAAGATGGAGGGGAAGTATCCAGTGTTACTCTCTACGTCTGTGTCCTGTAAAGATATTGTTTCCTTCTCTCTTTCCATTTTGTTCTCTCTTTCGTTCTTTCAATGGAGTCATAAAATGCTCCAGATTCTCAGTGCGGTGAACCTGTTTCATGGTAGTGTATTCAAATAAAATTGTATTTGTCACATGCTTTGTAAACAACAGGTGAAATACAATTCTGAGTAATTTTTTATAAACAATATAAATAATGTTTACACATTGAATAATGAATACCGTAAAACTTGAATTAACACTTCAATTAATAACCTATTTAATTTGCTTAAATCACTGAACACAACAGGCACTTAGTAGAGACAGGCTTCAATTTGAACCAGGCGTCTATTTCCTTAAAATCCTTAAAAGTCTATTGACGCACCCGTAAGTAACATACACCACATGGCCAAACGTATGTGGACACCTACATGTTGAACATCTTGTTCCAAAATCATGGGTATTACTATGGAGTTGGTCCCCCCTTTGCTGCTTTAACAGCCTCCACTCTTCTGGGAAGGCTTTCCACTAGATGTTGGAAAATTGCTGCAGGGACTTGTTTCCATTCAGCCACAAGAGCCTTAGTGAGGTCAGGCACTGATATTGCAGTCGGCATTCCAATTCATCCCAAAGGTGTTTGATGGGGTTGAGGTCAGGGCTCAGTGCAGGCCAGTCAAGTTCTTCCACACCGATCTTGAAACGATTTCTGTATGGACCTTGTTTTCTGCACGGGGGCATTGTCATGCTGAAACAGGAAAGGGCCTTCTCCAAACTGAACCCGAACCATGAAAAACAGCCCAGACCATTATTCCTCTTCGACCAAACTTTACAATTGGCATTATGCATTTGGGCAGGTAGTGTTCTTCTGGCATCTGCCAAACCCAGATTTGTTCGTCGGACTGCCAGATGGTGAAGCGTGATTCATCACTCCAGAGAACACGTTTCCACTGCTCCAGAGTCGCAACGCAGCGAGCTTTACACCACTCCAGCCGACGCTTGGCATTGCGCATGGTGATCTTAGGCTTATATGCGGCTGCTCGGCCATGGAAACTCATTTCATGTTGCTTCCGACGAACAGTTATTGTTGCTTCCAGAGGCAGTTTGGAACCCGGTAGTGATTGTTGCAAACAAGGACAGACGATTTTTACGCGTTACGTGCTTCAGCACTCGGCGGTCCCGTTCCGTGAGCTTGTGTGGTCTACCACTTCGCGGCTGAGCCGTTGTTGCTCCTAGACGTTTCCACTTCACTGCACTTACAGTTGACTGGGGCAGCTCTAGCAGGGCAGACATTTTACGAACTGACTTGTTGGAAAGGTGGCATCCTATGACGGTGCCACATTGAAAATCACTGAGCTCTTCAGTATGAGCCAACATCAATCAATCAATTTTATTTTATATAGCCCTTCTTACATCAGCTAATATCTCGAAGTGCTGTACAGAAACCCAGCCTAAAACCCCAAACAGCTAGTAATGCAGGTGTAGAAGCACGGTGGCTAGGAAAAACTCCCTAGAAAGGCGAAAGCCTAGGAAGAAACCTAGAGAGGAACCAGGCTATGAGGGGTGGCCAGTCCTCTTCTGGCTGTGCCGGGTGGAGATTATAACAGAACCATGCCAAGATGTTCAAAAATGTTCATAAGTGACAAGCATGGTCAAATAATAATCAGGAATAAATCTCAGTTGGCTTTTCATAGCCGATCATTAAGAGTTGAAAACAGCAGGTCTGGGACAGGTAGGGGTTCCATAACCGCAGGCAGAACAGTTGAAACTGGAATAGCAGCAAGGCCAGGCGGACTGGGGACAGCAAGGAGTCACCACGGCCGGTAGTCCCGACGTATGGTCCTAGGGCTCAGGTCTCTCAGTTGGCTTTTCATAGCCGATCATTAAAGAGTTGAAAACAGCAGGTCTGGGACAGGTAGGGGTTTCGTAGCCGCAGGCAGAACAGTTGAAACTGGAATAGCAGCAAGGCCAGGCGGACTGGGGACAGCAAGGTGTCATCATGCCCGGTAGTCCTGACGTATGGTCCTAGGGCTCAGGTTCTCAGAGAGAAAGAGAGAACGAGAGAATTAGAGAGAGCATACTTAAATTCACACAGGACACTGGATAAGACAGGAGAAGTACTCCAGGTATAACCAACTAACCCCAGCCCCCGACACATAAACTACTGCAGCATAAATACTGGAGGCTGAGACAGGAGCGGTCCGGAGACACTGTGGCCCCATCCGAAGAAACCCCGGACAGGGCCAAACAGGAAGGATATAACCCCACCCACTCCGCCAAAGCACAGCCCCCGCACCACTAGAGGGATATCCCCAACCACCAACTTACAATCCTGAGACAAGGCCGAGTATAGCCCACAGAGGTCTCCACCACAGCACAAACCAAGGGGGGGCGCCAACCCAGACAGGAAGATCACGTCAGTAACTCAACCCACTCAAGTGACGCACCCCTCCCAGGGACGGCATGAAAGAGCACCAGCAAGCCAGTGACTCAGCCCCTGCAACAGGGTTAGAGGCAGAGAACCCCAGTGGAGAGGGGAACCGGCCCGGCAGAGACAGCAAGGGCTGTTCGTTGCTCCAGCCTTTCCGTTCACCTTCACACTCCTGGGCCAGACTACACTCAATCATATGACCTACTGAAGAGATAAGTCTTCAGTAAAGACTTAAAGGTTGAGACCGAGTCTGCGTCTCTCACATGGGTAGGCAGACTGTTCCATAAAAATGGAGATCTATAGGAGAAAGCCCTGCCTCCCGCTGTTTGCTTAGAAATTCTAGGGACAATTAGGAGGCCTGCGTCTTGTGACCGTAGCGTACGTATTGGTATGTACGGCAGGACCAACTCGGAAAGATAGGTAGGAGCAAGCCCATGTAATGCTTTATAGGTTAACAGTAAAACCTTGAAATCAGCCCTTGCCTTAACAGGAAGCCAGTGTAGGGAAGCTAGCACTGGAGTAATATGATCAAATTTCTTGGTTCTAGTCAGGATTCTAGCAGCCGTATTTAGCACTAACTCGATGCCGACACATCTTTCTAGCTGATTTACAAGCTGAAGCTATGTTGCACTTGGTGACCTCTGACTGTTTCATCCTAACATCGTTGGTGCCGACGTGGATAACAATATCTCTATACTCTCTACACTCGCCAGTTTTAGCTTTAGCCAGCACCATCTTTAGATTAGCCTTAACGTCGGTAGCCCTGCCCCCTGGTAAACAGTGTATGATCGCTGGGTGATTCGTTTTAAGTCTAATACTGCGGGTAATGGAGTCGCCAATGACTAGGGTTTTCAATTTGTCAGAGCTAATGGTGGGAGCCTTCGGCGTCTCAGACCCCGTAACGGGAGGAGTAGAGACTAGAGAAGACTCAGACTCAGACTCCGACTCGCTACATAATGGGGAAAACCGGTTGAAGGTTTCTGTCGGCTGAATGAGCGACACCGGTTGAGCATTCCAACAGTATTTCCCTCCAGAAGCCATGAGAAAGTTGTCCGGCTGCGGGGACTGTGCGGGGGGGATTTATACTAACGTTACTGTCTGTACTTACTGGTGGCACAGACGCTGTTTCTTCCTTTCCTACACTGAGATTACCCTTGCCTAACGATTGCGTCTGAAGCTGGGCTTGTAGCACAGCTATTTTCGCCGTAAGGCGATCGTTCTCCTGTATATTATGAGTACAGCGACTGCAATTAGAAGACATCATGTTAATGTTACTACTTAGCTTCGGCTGTTGAAGATGTTGATGAACCATGTCCAGATAAAGCGTCCGGAGTGAAAAAAGTTGAATAAGGGAAAAATGTTGCGATGGAAAAAAGGAAAATAACGTAAAGTTGGCAGCTAAAACGCACAGGAAAATGACTCTTCTGTCTCGGGATAAACGTCCGGGGTGAAAAAGTTTAACGAAAAAAGATGAGTGAGGACAAAACTAAAAAGTTGGTAAATTTGTTGAACACAAAGATTGATTAAACGTTTATTAAAAGTAAAACGTGAATAGTTTGGCAGGTAGCCAAGTAGCAACAAACAGCACAGCAGTACGGAGACAATGCGGAAGCGAGACGGAAGTCACGTCAAATCTCGTCAAATCTCGTCAAACATCTACTGCCAATGTTTGTCTATGGAGATTGCATGGCTGTGTGCTCGATTTTATACACCTGTCAGCAACGGGTGTGGCTGAAATAACCGAATCCATGAATTTGAAGGAGTGTCCACATACTTTTGGTGTATAAAAAAAATCCCAATCAAAATCTGTCAATTTAAGCTAGAGATATCAGTTTTTTTTGCACGGGCTTCGTCTCTCAATCCATCGCATCTGACTATGTCAGCCTTCCACATCTGATGTGGTCACTGATGTGCCAACTTCTGTCTGTAGCATCCAAACAGTTTGGGCTACAAACTAATATGATGCCACTGTGGAAAGGGGAGGCTCTCACAAACATGCTAGCTTCTCCGTTTTGCTCTACGAGTGTCATGGGACTCGTCTGAAAGTAGCCTATACAAATGATGGAAGTATGGAGGTCGTTTTGTGCCACCAAAAATAAGTGATTAAGCATTTTAATACATTTCTTCATTTCCTGCACTAATGTGTTATCATAAACACTATGTGTCATGTTTGTTTTGTCTTAGTGTGCCTCTATTTCATAAAAAAATCTTTCCTTGACAAAAGACGCATGGGGTGGCGCACAATTGGCCCAGCGTCGTCCAGGGTAGGGGAGGGAATGGCTGGCAGGGATGTAGCTCAGTTGGTAGAGCATGGCAACGCCAGGGTTGTGAGTTCGATTCTCATGGGGGTCCAGTATAAAAAAAAATATATGTATGCACTCATTAACTGTAAGTTGCTCTGGATAAGAGCGTCTGCTAAATGACTAAAATGTAAATGTTAAATACATTTTCTACTCTTTGACTGTGCATTCTCTGCAGGTCTTCCTATCGCCACTAGAGGGCAATCAGACAAGTTCTCGGGGTCTGTAGTCCCGAAGTTGTTGACTGTTTTAGTGCATTGAATTTGGCCTTACCGCTATTAGCCCACAGAAACGCATTGAATAACAGATTCATACATGGAAAAACAGACAATCAAAAAATATAGTGTCTGTCCTATATTAGAAAGAAAGATCTGGATTTATACTTTATTTTGACCCATATAGAAAAAGGCACTAAACTACTTCCATATACATTAGGAAAACCTGCTCTTTCCATGACATAGACTGACAAGGTGAATCCAGTTGAAAGCAATGATCTCTTCTTGATGTCACCTGTTGGGCTCCCGAGTGGCGCAGCTGTCTAATGCACTGCATCTCAGTGCTTGAGGCGTCACTACAGACCCTCTGGTTCGATTCCAGGCTGTATCACAACAGGCCTTGATTAGGAGTCCCATAGGGCGGTGCACAATTGGCCCAGCGTTGTCCAGGTTTGGCCGGGTTTAGGCCGTCATTGTAAATAAGGATTTGTTCTTAACTGACTTGCCAGCTTAAATACATTTTAAAAATCTCCACTTCAATCAGGTTAAAGAAGGATTTTTAAGCCTTGAGACAATTGAGACATTGATTGTGTATGTGTGCCATTCAGAGGGTGAATGGGCAAAACAAAAGATTTAAATGCTTTTGAACAGGCACCGGTTTGAGTGTGTCAAGAACTGCAACTCAACAGTTTCCGGTGTGTATCAAGAAGGGTCCACCACACAAAGGACATCCAGCCAACTTGACACAACTGTGGAAAGCATTGGAGTGAACATGGGCCAGCATCCCTGTGAAATGCTTTCGACACCCTGTAGAGTCCATGCCCTGATGAATTAAGACTGTTCTGAGGGAAAAGATTGTGCAACTTAATATTAGGAAGGTATTCCTAATATTTTGTACACTCAGTGTATACTTCCATTAATTTATTTTACTGGTATTGGGCTACCTTCAGAGGAGTTTTGTGAGGCAACCAATATGTACGTGTTCATGAGAATCTCACCTTTCCATAGAGGGGTCATATTAGTGTGTAGCCCAAACTGTTCGGATGCAACAGACAGAAGTTAGCAGATCGGCCGTCCGACTTCAGATGTGTCCCATGTCGCTTGTGGGGGTCGTAGAGCAGAACGGAGAACACCATAATGTGTGGTCATATTGTAGGCCAAATCGGCTATGTGAGAAGACGATTTTTGGGATGTCTCATGGTCTGACAAACACCACTGTAGCTCGGCCACCTTTCCATCGCAGATACTGAAGGCAACAATTGATTGAGACGCAGCCCATGCAGATATCTCTAGTTTAAACAGACAGATTTTGATGGGATTTTTTGTTTACGCTAATTAGATTTACGCGGGGTCGTGGACATCGACTATAGGGGGATTTAATTGATGTTTTACAGTAGCAATAACGTGTGTGTGTTGTCAGTATGCATGTGTGTGCCTTTTATGTGTGTGTATCAGTGGCAGTCAGTGCCTTTTAAGATGAGGGAGGACAAAACAATCTTTTATGAGCATGGCCTTCTTTCTATTACAGCATATTAGATGACTCTCATTCATATTCCATTCACCCAGTTCAATGTAACTGCGATAGGTTTAGGCTAGTACATGATACTCTACAACTTAGCCTATGAATGAAAGTTTACAACGTAGATGCACACAGGTCGAGAAACAAATTTGAGGTGACAGACAGTGACATTAAATACCGCCTTGCACACTCTTGCCTGGATCTATCTGATATAGGGTGTAATCATTAGTCCAACAGTTGCATACAAATGGACAAATGCAGGTATGTTTATCCCCGTTTCGTTCCGTTTGCTTCCCTTTAAGAAATGTTTTTCAACAGAATCGGCAGAATGAATACACCCCTGATCACACGTAAACAGAGTTCACTCTCATAATTCCACGTTGTATTCCTTCCTGCTTGTGGACTTCAATGCACAACAAATCAGCTGTATGTGACCAGGCGAAAAAATCTTTCCAAGCCAAACCTCTACAAACAGCCTACATCGTTGTCACCATATTAGCTAAAGTAACGTCATAGTCAGAATAGATAATATAGGGTGACCACACGTCCTCTTTTTCCCGGACATGTCCTCTTTTTGGACCTAAAAAAATGCGGCCGGGATTTCTAAATTGTCCAAAATGTCCGGGATTCGGCTTTTGCTTTCTACAGTCGCCATTCATTGTGTGCGTTTTCGGGGTTTTGCATTGCTTTGACCTTTCTCTTTAGGTCCCGCATTCTCACACGCCACCATTGGTCGGTCATGTAGGCCTACGCAAACATTGGTCAAACTGCATCTCAATCATTACCCTCACCATGGCAACAGCCAAGAGACAGAGCAGCAACTAGCTTGTCAACAGTGGCACATGGCTCCAGAACAGCGTAAAAATTCCCCAACGCAAATGTAAATTCACAGACTATTTAAAGAGAAAATTCCTGTGTTTTCGTCTTGGTCGGGATCCGTGTGAAGCAGAATGCATGACCTGCAAAGCTGGCACGTACGTGTGTGTGACAGTGTCAAATAAAGGTGCTAGCGACATAGAAGCCCACATAAGCTCCGCAAAACACAAAATTGCAGCTAAAGGAGAGAGTTCGTCAGGTAAATTAACTGACTATTTTGTGAGAGCAGGTAAAACAGAAGATGCTGTTACTGCTGCGGGGGGAGTTTTTGCATTCCACACCACGAAGCATCACAATAGCTACAGATCAATGGACTGCACGTCTGCCTTGTTAAAAAAGGCTTTCCCTGATTCCGAGACTGCGCAAACATTTTCAAGCGCTCGTACTAAGACCGAAGCAATTGTTAATGCTGTGATAGCACCACATTCTGTCGACATAGCTCTGAAAGCACTAGAAGACACACCCTACTGTGGTGTTTCTACTGATGGGAGCAATCACGGTGCTGTGAAAATATTCCCTCTATTTATTCAGTATTTTGATTGGAAGAATGGTGGCGTGCAAAGTAAATTTGTAAAAGTTAAAAACACTCCAAATGAGACAGCTGATACGATCGCGCAATACATCAAAGAAAGACTGGAAAATAATGGGATTTTTTCCAAATGTATTGCATTTACAGGTGACAACTGCAATACAATGTTCGGGGGAATCCGGTGTGATGAAGAAGGAAAGAATGTTTTCGCAAACTTAAAGAAGTCATTGCAGAACAAGACTTTAATCAGTGTGGACTGCCCAGCACACGTCTTGAACAATTGTGTTCATTACGGGGCAGACACACTAGATGTCGATATTGAGAACATCATCTTCAGAATATGTCAATACTTTTACATCTACACTGTGCACACAGAGAATCTGAAGGAGTACTGTGAATTTGTTGATGTTGAATACAGAAGTCTCCTTTCTCACAGCAAGACGCGATGGCTGTCATTATTCCCAGGTATTGAGAGGCTGCTACAGATGTTTCCAGCCTTGAAAGCATTATTTTTGTCACAGGAAAAAAACACCCTCCTTGATCAATATGTTTTTTGAAGATGAGTTCAGTGAAATTTACCTCTGGCACATGCATTCACTCATGTGTGTGTTTCATTCACACATTCAGAAGATGGAAAGGGAGAACAACTCAATTGTGGAAGTGAAGAACCTTTTGAACAAAGTCCACACCATGCTTCTTGAATGCAAGACCAATAACTTCATGTCCCTTAAAGTTAAGGGACTATTGGCACAAAAGCACAAGGATGAACTTGGTAAGAATTGTGACCATTTCAGTGCTCAAGTACAGGGTCTGTACAGTTCATGCCTGGAGTATCTGGAGAAATGGATGGCACCCATGGAGGAGTTCTCCTCTTTCATGTGGATGGATCTGAGTGAGACACCTGACTGGAATGACATAGAAGCCTGTATCAAACACCTGGGAGAAAAGGGGGTGCCAACTGATGATGCAAAGCGCTTTGATCAGGTCACCAACCTGAAGAAATTCACAGAAAGGTGTAACAGTGATGGAGAGTTCAGTAATCTGCAAGCACACAAGAAGTGGATCAAATATTTTGAAAGGTCCAAAAGCATAGATTTTCATTCAGAGCTACTGAAGATTGCAGAGTTTTTCTTTGCTATTCCTTCTCACAATGCAAATGTAGAGAGAGTTTTTTCACTGATGCAAAGCCAGTGGACAAAGGAAAGGAATCACTTGTCTGTTGAGTCACTGAAGGGGCTTCTGTGTACACAATACAACTTTAAAAACATGTCTTGCAAAGACTTTCATGCCTACGTGATTGGTAATCAAGGACTGTTGGGAAAGATTCGATCTTCGGGAAAGTATGCCAGAGAGCATCAGGAGGACTGACATTATTTCTGACTGAAATAGTGGATTTTTTTATGACAACTGTTTTTTATTTTTTTATTTTAACCTATGGCCATGAAAATAAACAGTGTCATGTAAAAGGTGTTAAAAGCTAAACTGTATATTTTTGTTTGTTTGTTATTATTCTATTGTTGAGGGCCAACAGTTGAATGGAAAGGATGTATTACTTTATGTATTAAAGTTCAATAACATAGTTGCATGGTTGTGAACGCATTTGTATTTACCACCCACTGCAGGTGTCCGTCTGCCTCCCGCTCCCACTGTCCTCTTCTTTGAAAACGAAAATATGGTCACCCTAGATAATAGAACTAACACATTAGTAAATCTGCCACAATCATGCAGTAATGTTAGTGTACAATCAGTAAGCAGTTACACCGGTGGGCCCCGTTGGCAATAAATTAGTAATACCAAAAGCTTACCTTGACTTGGAAGAGTTCCAGTGTTGTGTTGGAAAGTCATAGCCAGCTAGCTAACATAGCATCCCTCTGTTTGAGTAGGGTGTTTCAGTAGAATAAACTAGCTAGCTGCATTTGTTAGCTAAGTAAGTGAAACTGAAAGTGAAAAAATATGACAATCTCTCTCTCTCTATTTCTCTCTTACTTAAATTAATTTGTTAAACTGTTCAACTATTGTCTTTCTCTCTCTTTGAGTCAACTACTCAACACATTTTATACACTGCAGTGCTAGCTAGCTAGCTGTAGCTTGTGCTTTCAGTACTAGGTTAATTCTCTGATATTTTGATTGGGTGGACAACATGTCAGTTCATGCTGCAAGAGCTCTGATAGGCTGGAGGACGTCCTCCGGAAGTTGTGATAATTACTGTGGAAGTCTGTGGAAGGGGGTGAGAACCATGAGCCTCCTAGGTTTTGTATTGAAGTCAATATACCCAGCGGAGAAACAGAAGCTAGCTGTCCTCTGGCTACACTATGGTGCTACCCTATAGAGTGCTGTTGAGGCTACTGTAGACTTTCATTGCAAGATAGTGTGTTTTAATCAGTTATTTGGTGACGTGATTATATTTAGTATAGTTTTATCTAAAAATGATAACTTTTTTAATGTTTTACAATTTTAATCGTTATGAAATTCACTGAGGAGGATGGTCCTCCCTTTCCTCCTCCGAGGAGCCTCCATTGGTGTGTATGTGTGTGTTGGGGTGTCAGTGTAAGTACAGTATGTGTGTGTGGGTAGAGTCCAGTGTGTGTGCATAGAGTCAGTGCAAGAGAGTCAGTCCAAAAAAGAGTCAATGCAAGTAGTCCGGGTAGCCATTTGATTAGCTATTTAGCAGTTTTAAGGCTTGGGGGTAGAAGCTGTTCAGTGTCCTGTTGGTTCCTGACTTGGTGCACTGGTACCAATTTCCGTGCGGTAGCAGAGAGAACAATCTATGGCTTGGGTGGCTGGAGTCTGACAATTTTTTGGGCCTTCCTCTGACACCGCCTGGTATAGAGGTCCTGGATGGCAGGGAACTCGGCCCCAGTGATGTACTGGACCATACTCACCACCCTCTGTAGCGCCTTGCGGTCAGGTGCCTTGCAGATGCCATACCAAGCAGTGATGCAGCCTTTCAAGATGCTCTCAGTGGTGCAGCTGTATAACATTTTGACGATCTGAGGGCCCATGCCAAATCTTTTCAGCCTCCTGAGGGGGAAGAGGCACTGTCGTGTGTGTGGACCATGTTAATTCCTCAGTGATGTGGACACCGAGGAACTTTAAGCTCTTGACCCGCTCCACTACAGCCCCATCGATGTGGATGGGCTCGTACTCGCCCCTCCATATTCCTGTAGTTCACAATCAGCACCTTTGTCTTGCTGACGCTTTAGCTGGATTACACCGATGATGGCTGAACACCAAAAAGGTTCCTCCATTCTCTTCTAGAATGCGTATATTATTCTCAGCAACATTTAATTCCAATTTTGAGTGTGGACCTGGAACATTATTATGTTAACCCTCCCGCTGTCCTAGGGTCAAAATGACCCGCCACTGTGTTGAACCAACTTTATTTATTTTTTATTTTTTGGGGATCATTTGTGAGAAGGAGGCAGTGAGACTTTAAAGAAAGTATCACTGCCTCCTTCTCACAAATTATCCAAAAAATATAAAAATTTAATAAAGTTGGTTCAACACAGTGGCGGGTCATTTTGACCCTAGGACAACGGGAGGGCTAGAGGAGGCACATAAAAAATAAAAATAAACATTTGCTTTGATCCCGGCCACTGATGACTAACTGAAGACTTGTGAGGGAGGAGATAGGAATCCAAGTTCTACACTGGCCTTGTACCAGACCAATTGCCCCAAATTGTCCCCATTCTTCCCCACTTTCTCCTTCCAGACGCGAGTTCGGCTTACGAGTGACACAAGGTTGCGACACTTACGAACAGGGTGGGACCTCATTCCTAGGAGGCCGGGCGGGACACGTCGAAATGCTATTGTGGCTGGACACACACCCTCGTAACTGAGGCAAAGACGTCCTGTTTCTCCATTACTCTGCTACAGCCAGCTGCGCTGTGCTAACATAAGCCTGTTTTCACTTTACTATATTTGACCTAATGCTATAGCACCGCTCACAGATGACTTGCCTGGTGAGGTAAACCTGGGGAAGGACACACACACACCTGGAAGGACACACACCTGGGCTTAAACACTCACAAACAACGAGGACAGTAGTAAGCAGTGAGTTTGCTTTGTAATCTCATGCAGTTCCAATACGACAACAGTAGTACAATACAGATGTACCATCAAAGAAAAGACTACGTCTTTGACTTTCAAGCCCCTTAAATCATTCAGCACTGAGTCCTCCCACTTCAAACACGAGTTTACTTGAGCACCAACACAGACTTTTCCCCATCTAGCGTACAATACTCGAGCAGAAGAGTTGACACATTGTTTGCATTTGGTGTTGGGAGAGGGAGTGTGGGGGGGAGGAAGGGTTTTAAGAGAGGGAGAGTGGGGGGATGAGGTGTCTGGTGTTAAGAGAGGGAGAGTGGGGGGATGAGGTGTCTGGTGTTAGGAGAGGGAGAGTAGGGGGATGAGGGGTCTGGTGTTAAGAGAGGGACGTTGGGGGATGAGCGGTCTGGTGTTAAGAGAGGGAGAGTGGGGTGTGAGGGTTCTGGTGTTGGGCGACGGCGACGGCGAGGGAGAGTGGGGGTACGAGGGGTCTGGTGTTAAGAGAGGGAGAGTGGGGGGATGAGGGGTATGGTGTTAAGAGAGGGAGAGTGGGGGGAAGAGGGGTCATGTGTTAAGAGAGGGAGAGTGGAGGGATGAGGGGTATGGTGTTAAGAGTGGGAAATTGGGGGGGATGAGGGGTATGGTGTTAAGAGAGGGAGAGTGGGGGGTGAGGGGTCTGGTGTTGGGTTAGGGAAAGTGTGGGGGGTAAGGGGTCTGGTGCTGAAAGAGGGAGAGTGGGGGGGGTGAGGGGTCTGGTGCTGAGAGAGGGAGAGTGGGGGGATGAGAGGTCTAGTATTATGGGGGGGGGTGTGGAGAATTGGAGAGGGTAGGTTGTTTTAGTGAAGTCATGGACTGAGATGGTGAGATGGTCACAGATGAGAGACTTGGGCCTGAGAGCTGGACTTCTGTGGATAGGGGTGCTTCTGCTCCATTTCTATAAATGCGACACGTGAACCGTCAGAAAATAAATTCACACAGAACAAGCCGTAGATCGAGAACATATGTGCATCGATATACGTGTGTATATATGTGGCATACTGTATGCGTCTCAATGTATCCTTTTACAGTATGTGTGTGTGTGTGTGGGTGTGTGTGTGTGTGTGCGATGCACGTGTTTTTAAGACCAAAATCAAGACCATCTGTTTTAATATCCCACTGTTTTCCCTAATTATTTATCTTCATGAGTTGAAGTTTACTTTTCCTCTTTTATCTGATCCCAAACTGTGCCCCATTCGCTGCCCTCCCAACTCATCGGCTACCCACACTCATCCTGCCTCTGTGGGAGTGTAAGCTCATGGGGCAAAGGTTGTGTCACCGATGAATAATATTGATAGAGCAATGTTTGCTTTTTAAAAGTGCTGGCAGGTTGCGTAGTTGGAAATATTGATTCTGGAATGGGTGGCAGAGCAGGGTAGCAGAGTTCATCTGAATCATGAATCAATGGCTATTGGCCCCAGACAAACAGTGGACTAAACCATGAAACACACTGAGAATCTCACTGCCGATAGACTCCCAATAATTACTTATCACAGTGGGAGGACGTTCCTTCTCTTGCTAGAACAAAAGCAGTACCTGCTGCATGCCGAACCGGTAGAGACGAACCTATAATTTCTACTTGTAGAATCGTCAGTGTTCAACAACTTGACTTTGAGCCAATCAGAGAGCATGAACCCCCACGTGGCGGAGCCAACAAAAAAATTTAAAATCCGTATTTTCTCCGTACATCCACAGATGAGCCAGTCACACTTTATATCAATATAGGCTATGGGATAGTAGCTAGCTAAGTGCACAGACAAAATGCACACAACACTAAATACTTCCTCCAAGCTAGCTAACCACTGTAGCTAGTATTGACAATATAATGAAATCACAATGGATTAGCTTGTTTATATGAAACAGCTGCCTGTGTTAGCTGCTGAATATGCTAACGTTAGCTAGCTAGCTAAATATTTGGCTTAGGGCTGGCACTGGCGGTATGGGATTATTAATTCAATTGTTTCTTCGTCATCTTGAGCAGGTTGTTATCAAGCTGTGGTCATATGGCTAGTATCAACAAGGGCTTTCTACAAGATAGCAACATTTTCGCAGCTAGCTTGGAATCTAGACCATAAGCCACACACACGGACATGCATTGCCAAACAACACTACTGCCACCTTCTGGTTGGAGTATTTTAACAAGGTCAAGTGGCTGACGACTTCCAAGGTCTTTGCTGTGTGAACACAAAATAGATTTACTGCCGACACACTGTTCAGAGGTGCTAAGTACTGTTGGCAGGCAAACGGCAGACAATCCTACCACTGTGTCTGAGCTTTTAGACAGATTGGGCCTTCTGTGGGCAGCTGGGTCCTATATAAAAAGGCAGCAACACAAACACACACACACACACACACACACACACAAGCACACACACAGACAGACAGTAGACACAGACACAATATCTCACACATGTACACAAGGGATGGAGAAGGGTGTCTTGCACTAACGGCTTATTCATCAATTTTTTTTACACCAGTATCTGGATGGTTATGGGACTATACTGACTAGTCTATACACACACATATAGTTTACAACACAGGTGTACACGGATGACTTTAAACACAGTAAGAGTAATCCATAAATACACATAGGGCAAGTAATTTCCGGGCTTGCTGCTCCCACTCCCTCTCTCCCTCTCTCCCTCTCTCCCTCTCTCCCTCTGCCTCTCTTTCTCTCTCTGTCATGCACATGCACAGGGCAATGGTATGATCTCTGATTTTGTTCCCAGTCGGAGTCCTGCATTGTTGTGGTGTTTTTCTATTTTTCTCTCTTTCTCTGTGGCTGAAGTGAACATCCTCTCTTTCTCTCTCTTTCAGTCCCTCTCTCTCTTTCTTTCAGTCCCTCTCTCTCGTTCTCTTTCAGTTCCCCCTCTCTCTCTCTCTCTCTCTTTCTCTCTCTCTCTCTCTCTCTCTCTCTCGCTCTCTCTTCTCTCGCTCTCTGCCCCCCCCCCCCCCTCTCTCTTTCTCAGCCAGAGGGGGAAGTGGCCCATAAAAGTGAACTAATATCCCATCTCCCTGTGCACAAAAGGCCACCTGACGCCACAGACATTCACAGCCCTTTGAACATGACAGGGAGACCCCACGCTAAGCGCCATGGCTAGCTGCACAGGTCCAATTTGCACCGCCTTTGCCCCTGCCGCGGCTCAACGCGTCCGATTACGGCGCCTCACCTCCCACTGTAACCTCCCATCCTCCCCTCTGCCTCACCCCTCCCTCTTTCTTCTTTAAAACATACTTCCTTCCTCTCTGCAATCTTGTTACTTTTGTTGCTTCTCCCTCCCGCCACCCCGTCTCTTCTTCTTCTTTCAACACTCACAAAGGACAATGTTGGGCGATGAGGGATGTCAACGTTATCTTGGTAGCTGCTCTGGATTTTAATTAAGCAGAATTTAATTAAGCAGAATTATTCTTCTCCTTTGTTTCTCTTCCCCTATTCTCCAGCTGCTGGCTGGCTTTGTATGTGTGTGTATGTGTGTTTGTCTGTGTGTTTGTGTGTGCATGTGTGCTCTTTTGTATAATAATTAACCAACTGTATACCTGTAGGACGAGTCTCTAACATGACTCATCAAACACAGCTAGGACAAGATCGCAAAGGTCACTTTTCAACCACCCAACTGTGTGTGTGTGTGTGTCTGTGTCTGTCTGTGTGTGTGCGTGTGTGTGTGTGTGTGCACCTGCATTTATTTACACATGCACTTGTCCAAGCGCTCCCTACCCATCCCACACCCCAGCAGGCCTAACAGCTATCCTACAGATAGCACAACACAACACACTCTGCAAACCCACAGTGAGTTAGACAGTGAGATAGCTAAGTAACTATACATTTTCAATTGATTATAGAAGTTCAAAAGTTATTCTTTTGAACAAAAGTTCAGAACTCTCCGGGTAGTGGCCATCATGTATTTTTAATGGCTCCTTTTGATTAACCTACTGTATTTTATCTCCTCATTTCAATTCCACTGGAGTCGGCAGGAAGTCAAGAGAGAGGGCCAAGTCGGATTTAACAGCTGAATAATGATTGGCCCCGACTCTGCTGACTGTCGCGGTGGAATGCTAAAGAGAGTCATTCCCATCCCAGTAGCAGGTATTGGGGTTAGGGAAAAGGAGGAGGATTGGAGGGGAGTGTGCGGGGAGAAGGGACCTGTCCCTGCTTGAAATTCTGAGCAACTCTGGTCGGCCTCTGTCCAAATCCCCCTCCGGAGTAAATAGGCTTAATCTCGGAGAAGGCAATATGGGATCATTAAAAAGTGGGTTGAAGAATAGAGGCAAGGTCCACCCCTTCCTCCCTCCTTCCTACTCCTTTCCGACCAGCCTCCTCTTTCACCTGCCGTACTGATACTGTTGAATCACCAAAATCCTCCTTTTATCTCTGTCCATACCTCTTTCCCTCCTCTCTCTCTCTCTCTTTCTCTCTCGAGTCAATCCCGCCTCTTTTGCCCAGAGGGCAGCCCATCCCCTCATCCAACCGCCCTATCTCCTTCCTTGTTGGGATGTGTTTCTGGTTTGCTCTCCTTCCCTCATTCTCTATTCCCTCTCTCTCTTCCCTCCCAGAGTCCCACACACATTTATCAGATCTCAGTAGGGGTGGGCTAGATCTGCTGCTGTGGTGCTGTGTCCTCTCTCCTCCTCTTTCTCCCCACACTACTGACCTGACCTCTATAGATAGAGTATGTGGGAAGAGAGAAAGAGAGAGAGAGAAAAAGAGACTAAAAGTAACTAAAATAATTTATCAGAAACAGAACAGAGAGAGAGATAATATGGGGGAAATTGAGAGAGTGGGATGAGAGAGGAAAATAGCAGGGGAATAGATACTGTGTGAAGTGATGGATAGGCCGAGACGCAATAAATGTAATTGCAATTTTTGTACCAGATATTACGATTTTACTTGCGATTATACACTGAACAAAAACATAAACGCAACATGTAGGGTGTTGGTCCCTTGTTTCATGAGCTGACATAAAATGTCCCAGAAATGTTCCCTATGCACAAAAAAGCATATTTTTCTAAAATGTTTTGACAATTGTGTTTACATCCCTGTTAGTGAACATTTCTCCATTGCCAAGCTAATCCATCCAACTGACAGGTGTGGCACATTAAGAAGTGTGCTGTTAAAATGTGCCGGTTTGTCACATAACACAATGCCACAGATGTCTGAGCGTTCAAATGGCTTGCAGACTGCAGGAATGTCCACCAGAGCTGTTTCCAGATAATTGAATGTTCATTTCTCTACCGTAAGCCGCCAACGTCCTTTTAAAGAATTTGGCAGTACGTCCAACTGGCCTCACAACCGCAGACCATGTGTATGGCGTCGTGTGGGTTAGCGATTTGTTGATGTCAACGTTGTGAACAGAGTGCCCCATGGTGGCGGTGGTGTTATGATATGGGCAGGCATAAGCTACGGCCAATAAACACAATTGCATTTTATCGATGGCAATTTGAATGCACAGAGATACCATGACGAGATCCTGAGGCCCATTGTCGTGCCGTTCATCCGTTGCCATCACCTCATGTTTCAGCCTGATAATGCACGACTCCATGTCAAAAAGATCTATACACAATTCCTGGAAGCTGAAAATGTCCCAGTTCTTCCATTGCCTGCATACTCACCAGACATGTTACCCATTGAGCATGTTTGGGATGCTCTGGATCGACGTGTACGACAGCGTGTTCCAGTTCCAGCCAATTTCCAACAACTTCGCACAACCATTGAAGAGGAGTAGGACACATTCCACAGGCCACAATGAACAGCCTGATCAACTCTATGCGAAGGAGATGTGTTGTGCTGCATGAGGCAAATGATGGTCACTCCAGATACTGACTGGTTTTCTGATCCACGCCCCTACTTTTTTTTAAAGGTATCTGTGACCAACAGTTACATATCTGTATTCCCAGTCATACAAAATCCATAGATTAGGGCTAATAACTTCATATCAATTGACTGATTTCCTTATATGAACTGTAACTCAGTAAAATCTTTGAAATTGTTGCATGTTGCATTTACACTACCAGTCGAAAGTTTGGAAACACCTACTCATTCAATTCTCCGTTAGTTTTTCATTTGTTGTCATGCATAACAAAACTGCATTGCAAGTGCCCACTGTATTACAACCATAAAATAGAATGATCATTCTACTTCTATAATTCCAACAGTTTACCCAAGTGTTTTGATCTATACTGAACAAAAATATAGAGTACCAGTCAAAAGTTAGGACACACCTACTCATCCACTGGTTTTTCTTTATTTTTACTATTTTTTACATTGTAGAATAATAGTGAAGACATCACAACTATGAAATAACACATATGGAATCATGTAGTAACCAAAAAAGTGTTAATCATATCTAAATATATTTTAGATTTTAGATTATTCAAATAGCCACCATTTGCCTTGATGACAGCTTTGCACACTCTTGGCATTCTCTCAACCAGCTTCATGAGGTAGTCAACTAAAATACATTTCAATTAACAGGTGTGCCTTCTTAAAAGTTAATTTGTGGAATTTATTTCCTTCTTAATGTGTTTGAGCCAATCAGTTGTGTTGTGACACGGTAGGGGGGGTATACAGAAGATAGTCCTATAAAGACCAAGTCCATATTATGGCAAGAACAGTTCAAATAAGCAAAGAGAAACAACAGTCCATCATTACTTTGAGACATGAAGGTCAGTGAGCACAGAACATTTCAAGAACTTTGAAAGTTTTTTCAATTGCAGTCGCAAAAACCATCAAGCGCTATGATGAAACTGGCTCTCATGAGGACTGCCACAGGAATGGAAGACCCAGAGTTACCTCTGCTGCAGAGGATACGTTCATTAGAGTTACCATCCTCAGAAATTGCAGCCCAAATAAATGCTTCACAGAGTTCAAGTCACAGACACATCTCAACATCAACTGTTCAGAGCTGAATGTGTGAGTCAGGCCTTCATGGTCGAATTGCTGCAAAGAAACCACTACTAAAGGACACCAATAAGAAGAAGAGACCTGCTTGGGCCAAGAAACACGAGAAATTGACATTAGACCGGTGGAAATGTGTCCTTTGGGTTGGAGTCCAAATTTGAGATTTTTGGTTCCAACCGCCATATCTTTGTGAGACGCGGTGTGGGTGAACGGATGATCTCCGCATGTGTAGTTTCCACCGTAAAACATGGAGGAGGACATGTTATGGTGTGGGGGTGCTTTGCTGGTGACACTGTCTGTGATTTATTCAGAATTCAAGGCACACTTAACCAGCATGGCTACCACAGAATTCTGCACCGATACACCATCCCATCTGGTTTGGGCTTAGTGGGACTATCATTTGTTTTTCAACAGGACAATGACCCAACATAACTCCAGGCTGTGTAAGGGCTATTTGACCAAGAAGGAGAGTGATGGAGTGCTGCATCAGATGACCTGGCCTCGACAATCCCCCGACCTCAACCCAATTGAGATGGTTTGCAATGAGTTGGACGGCAGAGTGAAGGAAAAGTAGCCAACAAGTGCTCAGCATATGTGGGAACTCCTTCAAGACCGTTGAAAAAGCATTCCAGGTGAAGCTGGTTGAGAGAATGCCAAGATTGTGCAAAGCTGTCATAAAGGCAAAGGCTGGCTATTTAAATTACCATTTTTTGGGTACTACATGAGTCCATATGTGTTATTTCATAGTTTTGATGTCTTCACTATTATTCTACAATGTAGAAAATAGTAAAAATAAAGAAAAACCAGTGAATGAGTAGGTGTGTCCTAACTTTTGACTGGTACTGTATACTTTTGTTCAGTATAGATCAAAACACTTGGGTAAACTGTTGGAATTATAGAAGTAGAATGATCATTCTATTTTATGGTTGTAATACAGTGGGCACTTGGAATGCAGTTTTGTTATGCATGACAACAAATGAAAAACTAACGGAGGAGATGGCTTTGACGAAGTTGGAACCAAAGTCTTGATCAGTGTTTCCCATGGGACCCTAATTAGATTTAAATAGATAGGTACATTCAGGAAAAGATTTTAGAATCTTCTTAACCTTTTCCTCTCTGATTAAGAACAAGGTGTTGCACAAACAATTCTGATATACTCCACCACTGGTACCAGCCCTATTTCAGTGGATTTAGCTAGGCAGCTAGCTAGCTAGTGATTAGCATTAGGGGCTAACTCCATTTTCTTTGGCACATTTGCAGCTAGCTAAGACCAACTAACTAGCGTTTTGCAGAGAGCAAGTTACACTTCCAAGTAGTAATATAGAAAACATGTGGCTTTATATTAATTAAGAAGCAAAGTGGAAAGCTGCATCATTCTTTTTTGGAACAATCTATTGACTGCATGCTGTTGTTTGGTCAATGTATGCAGAGTGAATCTCAAGCACAAGGAGTTGCCTGCTTGAGTGTATGGGATTGGAAGCAGCCAAAAGTTACAGGCGGATAAGTGGCGTTTTAAAATAGCGCAGCTTCTTGCGATATGGATATTGCACATGTCAATATCGCAATTTCAATTACAATTAGATGAATCGTGCAGCCCTACTGAGAATGATCAGACAGAAAGAAAAATAAGCAGAGAGAAAGGAAAAACTAGGGACTTCAGGGCAGGCGTGCCATTCTGCCTCTCTCTGTTGAAATGAAACCGCTAGTGCACACTTCCTAGCTCGTTCACACTGATTTATTTCCTGCTGCTAATAGAGTGTATTACTGAAGCGAATAGGAACTGACTGTTTAGCATAGCTAGTAGTTCTCATTGGGAGTAAAGAAGGACGTACATGTTGTGCTTGTTGTTGAGAAAAGTACCTGTTTGTGTGTGTGTGTGTGTGTGTGTGTGCATGCATGCATGCTTGTGTGTGGCCTCAAATCCTGCACTGCTAATCAGATCTGTAGCCACAAATAAAGAGAGGACAGACGACAGATACCTCCCTCCTTCCCCCACTCTCTCGCTCATCTCTCCATCCCTCTGTCTCTGTCACTTGGAGGCTGATCTGTGCAGTCATCAATAAGACGGGCTGATTGGAGATTGATCTACCGTCGACTGATGCCAAGGTAATTCTCTCTAAGTGATTTTACCCTCCAGTGCCTGGCAAGATAGAGAGAGTGAGAGTGAGAGCGAGAGCGAGAGCGAGAGCGAGAGCGAGAGCGAGAGCGAGAGCGAGAGCGAGAGCGAGATCGAGAGAGAGAGAGAAAGAGAGAGAGAGCGCGAAAGAAAGAAAGAAAGAAAGAAAGAAAGAAAGAAAGAAAGAAAGAAAGAAAGAAAGAAAGAAAGAAAGAAAGGGGAGAGAGAGAGAGAGAGAGATAGAGAGAGAGAGAGAGAGAGAGAGAGAGAGAGAGAGAGAGAGAGAGAGAGGCGAGGGAGCAAGAGAGCAAGAGAGAGAGAGAGAGAGAGAGAGAGAGAGGCAAGTGAGACTGTCGAGGGACAGTGTGTCAGTACCATCCCAATCACCTATGAGCCAAGGGGTAGGAAAGATACAGACACTGAGGCCCAATCAAATACAGGAAAAGGAGAGACGTTCTTTCCCAATTGACCACCTGCTAGGTTTGAACAGAGAAAAGTACAGGAGTAGGACTTTGACTCTTGATGTCCCTGCTCAAACTATAGTGTTCTTTATGACTGAGAGATCGGCCAATATAAACAGTGGGCAGTGGACCCTGACCTTCTGTAAGTGTGTGTGTGTGTCCAATCCTCTCCCTTCTGGGTGTCTGCACTGTGACTGATAGCACTGCTCTGTCCACCCCAGTGCCTCCCTGAAAGTCAATGATGAACGAGATGACGTCCGCAATGCATCCACCAGCCTCACCAGAGAGCACTGGTGCCTGAAAAAGGGGTGTATAGGTGTGTGTGTATAAATGTGTGTGTTTCATTTGTGTATGTCTGTTCGAATACATCAGTATATGATGTGTGTGTATGTGCGTGCACAATTGTGCATGTGCCTGGGTGTACGTGCTTGTGTGCATGTGTGTGTGCCAGTGAATTGGGGCCAGCTTTAATCAAAGTAAGATCATACGCCAGTAAAACACAAACACCCCTGTCCTGTCTCACGCTCCACTGCTTCATGTAATGAACTGAATGGTCGGCTGGGCGGAGGCCCACTCACCACTGCCCCAGACACATAGGGACCAGACCCTAGATCTAGAGATCAATGATCGAAGTGACACACAGCAGGCCAACACTCTTAAAGTCATTGACTTCGGGGTAAGGTTGATGTTTGCACTATTTTGCACCTTGCACTTTTGCACCATGCACTTGATAAAATAGAATTGGTCTATTTTTGATAGACTTCTGAGTTTTATTTTACGCTGTTAGATTTCAGTGTGTGATGTGCATTTCTCCCTCCCCTTACCTAAACACATTGACCTCATTGAACTGATGCTAAACTCAATGACAAGACATGAGTTAGAGAGCAGAAGACACATCAGAGAAATAATGAGTAGGATCTGGGGAAAGATAGCTAGGCTAAACATGAAAACATGGCAGAACACCTATTTACTCCACCTCTCTCCCTCTATCCACACTCTCAATCTAGCAGGAGATTTCTCAGATTACCTAGGTAGCATCCCAAATGGCACCCTATGTAGTGCATAGTCCTATAGGCACTTGTCAAAAGTAGTGCACTTTGTCTTGTAGGGAATAGGGTGTCATTTGGGACACAGTCAAGTTCTCAGATTACCTGCACTCGTTTGAAACCCCATGAAGGTAATTGAAGATAATGCTATCTCAGTCTCTAGGCATTAGTGTGTCAACAGTAGTAATATAATATCTACTGTAATTTTGGCTTATTGCCAAGGCACGTACAGAGGGGTTCAGTGAGGCGTCAACAGTGACTCCGGAAACTGACGTTGGAATTGATCTATTTTTCATTTAGAAATGTGTCTCCTGAGCATTGTGTTTTAGTAAATGATTTTGATGTGCATATGGATTAAGAACGACAACAGGATGAGCAGTTTATGTTTTCACGTTAGAATCTATTAAGTTTGCCGACGACACAACAGTGGTAGGCCTGAACACCGACAACGATGAGACAGCCTATAGGGAGGAGGTCAGAGACCTGGCCGTGTGGTGCCAGGATAACAACCTCTGCCTCAACGTGACCAAGACAAAGGAGATGATTGTGGACTACAGGAAAAAAATAGGACTGAGCACGCCCCCATTCTCATCGACGGGGCTGTAGTGGAACAGGTTGAGAGCTTCAAGTTCCTTGGTGTCCACATCACCAACAAACTATCATGGTCCAAACACACCAAGACAGTCGTGAAGAGGGCACGACAAAGCCTATTCCCCCTCAGGAGACTGAAAAGATTTGGCATGGGTCCTCAGATCCTCAAAAAATTATACAGCTTCACCATCGAGAGCATCCTGACTGGTTGCATTACCACCTGGTATGGCAACTGCTTGGCCTCCGACCGCAAGGCACTACAGAGGGTAGTGCGTACGGCCCAGTACATCACTGGGGCCAAGCTTCCTGCCATCCAGGACCTCTATACCAGGCGGTGTCAGAGGAAGGCCCTCAAAATTGTCAAAGACTTCAGCCACCCTAGTCATAGACTGTTCTCTCTGCTACCGCACGGCAAGCGGTACCGGAGTGCCAAGTCTAGGTCCAAAAAACTTCTCAACAGCTTCTACCCCCAAGCCATAAGACTCCTGAACAGCTAATCATGGCTACCCGGACTATTTGCACTGCCCCCCCACCCCATCTTTTTACGCCGCTGCTACTCTGTTAATTATTTATGTATAGTCACTTTAACTCTTCCCACATGTACATATTACTTCAACTACCTCAACTAGCCGGTGCACCCGCACATTGACTCTGCACCGGTACCCTGTATATATAGCCTCCCTACTGTTATTTTATTTTACTTCTGCTCTTTTTTTCTCTACACATTTTTGTTGTTGTTTTATTTTAATTTTTTATTAAAAATAAATGCACTGTTGGTTAAGGGCTGTAAGTAAGCATTTCACTGTAATGTCTGCACCTGTTGTTTTCGGCGCATGTGGCCAATAAAATTGTATTTTATTTTATTTGATTCAGTCCACCCTTCCACAAGGTATAAACACTAATCTACACTACCGGTCAAAGGTTTTAGAACACCTACTCATTCAAGGGTTTGTCTTTATTTGTACTATTTTATTCATTGTAGAATAATAGTGAAGACATCAAAACTGTGAAATAACACATATGGAATCATGTAGTAACCAAAAAAGTGTTAAACAAATTAAAATATATTTTATATTTGAGATTCTTCAAAGTAGCCACCCTTTGCCTTGATGACAGCTTTGCACATTCTTGGCATTCTCTCAACCAGCTTCATGAGATAGTCACCTGGAATGCATTTCAATTAACAGGTGTGCCTTCTTTAAAGTTAATTTGTGGAATTGATTTCCTTCAAAATGTGTTTGAGCCAATCAGTTGTGTTGTGACAAGGTGGGGGGTATATAGAAGATAGCCCTATTTGGTAAAAGACCAAGTCCATATCATGGCAAGAACAGCTCAAATAAGCAAAGAGAAATGACATTCCATCATTACTTTAAGACATGAAGGTCAGTCAATACGGAACATTTCAAGAACTTTGAAAGTTTCTTCAAGTGCAGTCGCAAAAACCTTGAAGCGCTATGATAAAACTGGCTCTCATGAGGACCAACACAAGAATGGAAGACCCAGAGTTACCTCTGCTGCAAAGGATACGTTCATTAGAGTTACCATCCTCAGAAATTGCAGCCCAAATAAATGCTTCACAGAGTTCAAGTCACAGACACATCTCAACATCAACTGTTGAGAAGAGACTGTGTGAATCTGGCCTTCATGGTCGAATTGCTGCAAATAAACCACTACTAAAGGACAGCAATAATAAGAAGAGACTTGCTTGGGACAAGAAACACGAGCAATGGACGTTAGACCGGTGGAAATTTGTCCTTTGGTCTGGAGTCCAATTTGGAGATTTTTGGATCCAACCGTCTTTGTGAAACACGGTGTGGATAAACGGATGATCTCCGCATATGTATTTCCCACCGTAAAGAATGGAGGAGGAGGTGTTATGGTGTGGGGGTGCTTAGCTGGTGACACTGTCTGTGATTTATTCAGAATTCAAGGCACACTTAACCAGCATGGCTACCACAACCTTCTGCAGCGATACACCATCCCATCTGGTTTGGGCTTAGTGGGACTATCATTTGTTTTTCAACAGGTCAATGACCCAACACACCTCCAGGCTGTGTAAGGGCTATTTGACCAAGAAGGAGAGTGCTGCATCAGATGACCTGGCCTCCACAATCCCCCGACCTCAACCAAATTGAGATGGTTTGGGATGAGTCGGACCTCAGAGTGAAGGAAAAGCAGCCAACAAGTGCTATGCATATGTGGGAACTCCTTCAAGGCTGTTGGAAAAGCATTCCAGGTGAAGCTGGTTGAGAGAATGCCAAGCGTGTGCAAAGCTGTCATCATGGCAAAGGGTGGCTATTTGAAGAATCTCAAGTATAAAATGTATTTTGATTTGTTTAACACTGACTGGGAGCTCATTGAGCTTAATTTGTCCCGGGCCCTATTGTTGTTGTTGTTGTTGTTGTTGTTGTTGTTGTGAACCCATATGTCACCACTTTGTTTGCACTCAAGCTAAAGAGGACAAAGACAAAGGTCGCACTCGTCAACATGCTCCCTCTACAAGGTGACAACATTCCCTGACAACACAGGGGGCTGTAGTTGGTGTACGTGTGTGTGCTCTATTCATGTGTGTACTATAACTTTCTTTTTGTCTGCGTGTATGTGTGTGTGTATGTGTGTATGTGTGTGTGTGTTTGTGTCTTTCAGGTAGGGTTTGTTTGTTTGTTTGTACAGCTGGTTTGACTGACAGTTGGAGAGTGAGTCAGAGTGTTGAAGACTAGGGGAACACAGAGCTGCTCTTGTAGCTGCTGTTGTTGTCAGTGTTTGTTTGTTTGTTTGACTGGGAGACAACCCCGGGAGCGCTCTTGTGTAGCAAAGCGTGTATCTCACACACACACACACACACAGACATTCTCACTCAAAACCTGTGATCACACATGGGCCTCTTATGGTCCTGGGTTGGCTCGGTGGATAAACCAACACACACATTCAAGCACAAGCACACACACACACACACACACACAGACACAAAATAAAACCTAAAATACTTGGATAATGTGGTTTTGTCATCATTGAGTCAGAACAGCTAAAGCTAAGTTCAGGGTACTCTGCCCATATCATAAAACACTGAGTAGGCCTTGATGCCATAATACCATACTGATCTGGTTGTACTCTGCCAGGTGACAGGCGTCAGCATTCTGTTGTGGTTGTCAGAATTGTTTTCATATAGGTTGAAAGCTTACTGCTATCGTGTCTCTATGTGGACCGCCTAACCGGCAGGCAGCCCTATATCCAAATGGAACAATAAGGTCCCACATCACCAGGCACAAAGGCAAAACAAAAAATGACATATGCCCACATTTGTTTTCCTCAATTAGCGATTCGATTATTCTCTTTCCGTCACACTCTGATGGCAGATTTTGTATTTTGTACGCCTGCCGAAGCCTCTTCTTTGCAAATGACTGTCGCTCGTGCTGGCGTCTCTAGTTGAGACCATATCTCATTTTATGGCTTAATTTGATCTTTGAAGAAGCAGAACACGCCTCATAAATGCTGACTGCATGGTGTCATGTGATATGAAAGGAACCCAGCCGAAGAAGAATCGGGACAAGCCCTCCACTGCCAAGCCGGAGCACTTATTGTTGCTTAGCATTTTTAGTTTTTTCCCCCCTTTTCTTTTTTTCCTTATATTGCCTCCTTGTTAGAACATGCTAATGGTCCTTCCCCTGCATTTAGGCCCCTTGTTTTTCCTCTCTCTTTTTACTTTGTTTCACTCTCTTTCTATTTCCTTCTTTCTTTTGCTCTCTCCCGTTACAAACACTGACTCTGTACTCTTTCAATCCTTGTCTCGCTTCTCCTTCTCCAACACTCATGCTCTGTATCATGAACACTGAACACTGTATTGCCCTCTTTCCCTCCCGCTTTCTTTCTCTATCTCTCTCCTCTGCATGCACTCAGTGGTGATCATCTATGCACGGTCCGTCCCAGCATGCAATGATTTGTGAGCCAGGAGCGTGATGTTTGTGTACTGAGATAGGACCGATGTGTCTAAGTTGAAACAGAGGCTGCCAAGGCCTGTTCAAAGGGCCAATCCTTTGACCCTGAACTGGGACCTTGTCCTCCTCATAGGCTATTGTATGGTGATTTGGAGTTCATGGATAACCCTGGGAAAGGACATTCTCTCTTGCACTCGCTCACACACACACACACACACACACACACACACAACAATTCACACTCACAAGTAGGAAACTTTGCTCATCCTTTGTTGTCTCGGCCACTTCCTGGTTTGTGCTCTGAAGCGGTCATTGTTCCCGGGGTGGGCATGTTTACACGTTGGACCAAGGCCTAGTACTTCCTGTCCCGTAGCGTCCGTCTTGTCCATTCACCTTTGAGGGTTTCAGCCCAGTGGGGGCTATTGGCATGAAAGAGAGTGAGTAATGTACTCTAGCTTGTTTGATCTTCCTATCCCTTTTTATCCCTGCTGCTATTTGCATGGCGAGGTGACGTAACTGAAATATATTTTGTGTGCTGCATGATCCAAGATGGCGTAGCAGTGCGGTCGTGTACTCTGTGTGTGTCCGTGTAAATAGCCAGTTTTTTGTATTTTTCGTACATATTTCCCTATTACACTTTTCATCCTTCTACTAAATATACTTTCCTGCAACCCGCCTCACTCAATGTGGAAAGGATTCTATTATTGACTTACCTTTTATCTAGAATCTCCAGTTGAAACTAGCTAGCCAGCTAACTAGCTACTTGCTATTAGCCACCGTTAGCGGTTTTCACCCAGAACATTGGATCTTCTGCCGGAATAACTGAATCACTGGACATTAACACCGGATCGCAACTAGCTAGCCGCAACCAAATGGATGTTGCTGTTGGCTAATCACCACTGCCCCCGAAGCAAGCACCAGTTAGCCTTGAGCTAGCCTCGAGCCAGGCCCATATCCCGGCTCTCTACCTCTCGGTCTACCGGACGGGAGTAGCCAGCTAACTAGCTACTTGCTATTAGCCACCGTTAGCAGTTTTTCACCGTTGTCCATGGCCTGCACTACCTACCAGCCAGCTCTAGCCTGGACTATTATCGGCCAGTCTGCACTGTCTGCACAGCGCGCTATCAACCCAGAACATATCGGTTTTTCTGCCGGAATCACTGAATCACTGGACCTTTAACACCGGATCATCGCAACTAGCTAGCTTCAACCAAATGGATGTTGTTGTTAGCTAATCTGCCTTGAGCTAGCCTTGAGTCAGTCCCATCTCCTGGCTATCTTTACACGGTATACCCTGTCCTGTTTATCTGTTTAGCCTCAGCCCAAACTTTAATCGCCTTTACCAGTTGTTGTCTTAGCTCTCTCGAATAACACCTGTGATTGCTTTATGCCTCTCTCCCATGTCAATATTCCTTGCCTATTGCTGTTCCAGTTAGTGCTTATTATACAATATCACTGTAGACCCCCAAGTCCCTCTCAAACTGCCTCAAATAGCTCCTTTGTTCCACCCCCCATACATGCGGAGACCGGCTCAATCAGTGCCTCCAGTGATGCTATCTCTTTCATCGTTACCCAATGCTTAGGTTTACCTCCACTGTACTCATATCCTTCCATATTCTTGTCTGTACATAATGCCCTGAATCTATTCTACAATGCCCGGAAATCTGCCCCTTTTATTCTCTGTACCCAACGCAATAGAAGACCAGTTCTTAAAGTCTTTAGCCGTATCCTTATTCTAGTCCTCCACTGTTCCTCTGGTGATGTAGAGATTAACCCAGACCCTGCAGCCCCCAGTATCACTCCTACTCCCCAGGAGCTATCATTTGTTGACTTCTGTAACTGTAAATGCAAGGTTTTTTGCATGTTAACATCAGAAGCCTCCTCCCTAAGTTCGAGTTATTCACTGCATTAGCACACTCCGCCAACCCTGATGTTCTAGCAGTGTCTGAATCCTGGCTTAGGATTCAACATTTTCCGTCTAGATAGAACTGCCAAAGGGGGTGGCGTTGCAATCTACTGTAGAGACAGCCTGCAGAGCTCTATCATACTATCCAGGTCTGTGCCCAAACAGTTTGAGCTTCTACTTTAAAAAATCCACCTATCCAGAAATAAGTCTCTCACTGTTGCCGCTTGCTACAGACCCCCCTCAGCCCCCAGCTGTGCCCTGGACACCATATGTGAATTGATTGCCCCCCATCTATCCTCAGAGTTCGTACTGCTTGGTGACCTAAACTGGGATAGCTTAACACCCCGGCCAACCTACAATCCAAACTAGATGCCCATAATCTCGAACAAATTATCAACGAACCTACCAGGTACAACCCTAAATCCGTAAACATGGGCACCCTTATAGATATCATCCTGACTAACTTACCCTCTAAATACACCTCCGCTGTCTTCAACCAGGATCTCAGCGATCACTTCTTTATTGCCTGCGTCCGTAATGGGTCCGCGGTCAAACGACCACCCCTCATCACTGTCAAACGCTCCCTAAATCACTTTAGCGAGCAGGCCTTCTTAATTGACCTGGCCCAGGTATCCTGGATGGATATCAATCTCATTCCATCAGTAGAGGATGCCTGGTTGATCTTTAAATGTGCTTTCCTCTCAATCTTAAATAAGCATGCCCCATTCAAAAAATGCAGAACTAAGAACAGATATAGCCCCTTGCTCTAATCAGACTTGACTGCCCTTGACCAGCACAAAAACATCCTGTGGCGTACTGCATTAGCATCGAATAGCCCCCGCGATATGCTACTTTTCAGTGAAGTTAGGAACCAATATACACAAGCAGTTAGGAAAGCAAAGGCTAGCTTTTTCAAACATAAATGTGCATCCTGTAGCACTAACTCCAGAAAGTTTGGGGACACTGTAAAGTCCATGGAGAATAAAAGCACCTCCTCCCAGCTGCCCGCTGCACTGAGTCTAGGAAACACTATCACCACCGATAAATCTACAATAATCGAGAATTTCAACAAGCATTTTGCTACAGCTGGCCATGCTTTCCACCTGGCTACCACTACCCCGGTCACCAGCTCTGCAACCTCCGCTGCAACTTGCCCATGCCCCCCCTGCTTCTCCTTCACACAAATTCAGACAGCTGATGTTCTGAAAGAGCTGCAAAATCTGGACCCCTACAAATCATCTGGGGTAGACAATCTGGACCCTTTCTTTCTAAAATTAGCCGCTGAAATTGTCGCAACCCCTATTACTAGCTTGTTCAACCTCTCTTTCATAACGTCTGAGATCCCCAGAGATTGGAAAGCTGCCGCGGTCATCCCCCTTTTCAAAGGGGGTGACTCTCTAGATCCAAACTGTTACAGACCTATATCCATCCTGCCCTGCCTTTCGAAAGTTTTTGAAAGCCAAGTTAACAAACAGATCACCGACCATTTCGAATCACACCATACCTTCTCCGCTATGCAATCCGGTTTCCGAGCTGGTCATGGGTGCACCTCAGCCACGCTCAAGGTCCTAAACGATATTATAACCACGATCGATAATAGACAGTACTGTGCAGCCGTCTTCATCGACCTGGCCAAGGCTTTCAACTCTGTCAACCACCACATTCTTATTGGCAGACTAAATAGCCTTGGTTTCTCAAATGACTGCCTCGCCTGGTTCACCAACTACTTCTCAGATAGAGTTCAATATGTCAAATCGGAGGGCCTGTTGTCTGGACCTATGGCAGTCTCTATGGGGGTGCCAAAGGGTTCAATTCTTGGGCCGACTCTTTTCTCTGTGTATGATTGTAAGATCCACCTCTACGCAGACAAAAATATTTTGTATACATCTGGCCCTTCATTGGACACTGTGTTAACAAACCTCCAAACAAGCTTACATGCCATCCAACACTTCTTCCGTAGCCTCCAACTGCTCTTAAACACAAGTAAAACTAAATGCATGCTCTTCAATCGAACACTGCTGGCACCCGCCCACCCGACTAGAATCACCTACTCTCGACGGGTCTGACCTAGAGTATGTGGACAACTACAAATACCTAGGTGTCTGGTTAGACTGTAAACTCTCCTTCCAGACTCACATTAAGCATCTCCAATCCAAAGTTAAATCTAGAATCGGCTTCCTATTTCGCAACAAAGCCTCCTTCACTCATGCTGCCAAACATGCCCTCGTATAACTGACTATCCTACCGATCCTTGACTTTGGCGATGTCATTTACAAAATATTTACATTTACATTTTAGTCATTTAGCAGACGCTCTTATCCAGAGCGACTTACAGTTAGTGAATACATTTTTTTTTTTTTTATACTGGCCCCCCATGGGAAACGAACCCACAACCCTGGCGTTGCAAACGCCATGCTCTATCAACTGAGCTACATCCCTGCCGGCCATTCCCTCCCCTACCCTGGACGACGCTGGGCCAATTGTGCGCCGCCCATGAGTCTCCCGGTCGCGGCCGGCTGCGACAGAGCCTGGATTCGAACCAGGATCTCTAGTAGCACTGTTAGCACTGCGATGCAGTGCCTTAGACCACTGCGCCACTCCGACACTCTACTCAGCAAATTGGATGTAGTCTATCACAGTGCCATCCGTTTTGTCTCTAAAGCCCCATATACTACCCACCACTGTGACCTGTACGCTCTTGTTGGCTGGTCCTCACTACATATTTGTCGCCAAACCCACTGGCTCCAGGCCATCTATAAATCACTGCTAGGCAAATCCCTGCCTTATCTTAGCTCATTGATCACAATAGCAACACCAACTGTAGTATGCGCTCCAGTAGGTATATCTCACTGGTCATCCCCAAAGCCAACACCTTCTTTGGCCGCCATTCCTTCCAGTTCTCTGCTGCCAATGACTGGAATGAACTGCAAAAATCTCTGAAGCTGGAGACTCTTATATCCCTCACTAACTTTAAGCATCAGTTGTCAGAGCACCTTACCGATCACTGCACCTCTACACAGCCCATCTGAAATTAGCCCACCCAACTACCTCATCCCCATATTGTTATTTATTTTGCTCATTTGCACCCCAGTATCTCTATTTGCACAAATAATCTCTTGCACATCTATCATTCCAGTGTTAATACTAATTGTAATTATTTTGCACTATGGCCTATTTATTGCCTTACCTCCATAATTTGCTACATTTGCACACACTGTATACATATATTATGTTGTATTTTTGACTTTATTTTTTGTTTTACCCCATATGCAAATCTGTGTTGTTGTTTTTATTGCACTGCTTTGCTTTATCTTGGCCAGGTCGCAGTTGTAAATGAGAACTTGTTCTAAACTGGCTTACCTGGTTAAATAAAGGTGAAATAAAAATTAAAAATAAATAGGCACAGAATGTACAGTACCTAACCAATCATGGAAAAGCAGGCTAGAAAACATGAGTTTCCATTCAGGATCAGAGGAAGATTGGTTTCCTCTTGAGTTTTATTTCCTCCCAAGGTTTCCTGCTACAGAGCACATAAACTGTAGCATTTATCTTGGACCCCTTTGGTGCTATGCTAGCAAAGATAAAGATGTTGAACTGCAGAGAGGGCTGAAAGATAAGCTGACACATGGAGGTAGTAGTGCAGCACTATCATTAACATTACCTGAAACAGAGGTAGAAGTGCACAGA
Source organism: Coregonus clupeaformis (assembly GCF_020615455.1). Taxonomy (NCBI): domain Eukaryota; kingdom Metazoa; phylum Chordata; class Actinopteri; order Salmoniformes; family Salmonidae; genus Coregonus; species Coregonus clupeaformis. Next base: position 39,276,830 of record NC_059224.1, read on the forward strand.
GAGCGATAGCGTAAGCCTCATCAGAGAGGTGAGATTGCAGTAAAAGCTAGACAAAACATTGATCGATGAGGTGAATCATGGGGTCCTTGGTCTTCTTGGGTACTGATGAGATTGTTAAGACAGTTGCAAGTGATGCTGTATTTTGTGTGTACATTTGTGTGTGCGTCCTCATGTACATGCGACTGTGTGTTCGTTAGGCCTATGTATGTGTGTGTGCGTGTGTGTGTGTGTGTGTGTGTGTGTGTGTGCAGCTGCGTGTCCACATGTGCGTGTGCTGTGCATGCAGGTGATTTGTCTAAGTCAGACTTAGCCAGGCTGGCCACCACAGTGGAATCCAAATGCAACCCCTGTACTCCCGGGACTGAAAGTGCTCGCTGTTCATTGAGAAAGTAGACAGGCAGGCAGACTGGGGAGACAGGGGAGGAAAAGAGGGGCATGACACTAGATGTCCAAAAAGTTGGACCCGGGCCCGAACGGACCCAAGGACAATCAGACCTGAATGTACCCAATCTATATTTTATTAAATAGGGAACCAGACCTGAATGGACCCGAGAACAATCAGACCCGAACCCGAATAGTCCCGAGGACAATTCGACCTAGACCCGATTGGACCTGAGAGACAAAAAAATTATGTTTGTCAGCCAAGTTGCTCTTCTGGTTAACGAATAGGTCTTTATATGTTGGCTAGGCCTTCCACAAGTCAATAAACTCACCTTATGTCACGATCGTTTACAGACGGGTCAGACCAAGGCGCAGCGTGATATACGTACATGTTTATTTAAATGAATAAACAACCGACAAAACAATAAACTAACGAAACGTGAAGTCCAAGGCAGCACAACACAACATACCTTAACCGGAACAAGATCCCACAACCCACTAGTGCCAATAGGTTGCCTAAGTATGGTCCCCAATCAGAGACAACGAGCGACAGCTGCCTCTGATTGGGAACCACACCGGCCAACATAGATCTAGAAAGAAAACATAGAACTACACAACATTGAATATACACACCCTGACTCAACAAATAAGGGTCCCCTGAGTCAGGGCGTGACAGTAACCCCCCCCCCCCCAAAGGTGCGGACTGCGACCGCACAACCTTTACTTAACAGGGTAGGGGCCGGGTGGGCATCCGCCTTGGAGGCGGATCCGGCTCCGGGCGTGACAACCACCTATTCTCCGCCTCCCTGTTGCGCCCCTGGTCTGGTCTGGACCTCGGCGCGCTGATTCCCCTCTCCTTCCTCTCACTATACTCCAAGCCCTGTCTGGACCCTGGTGTGGGAGACCCCGAACCTGGAGAGGGGCTGACGTCTGGGTCTGGACTAGAGCCGCTGACCGGAGCTGGACCGGGCACCGGTGGAGCGGACTGCTCAGGCTCCGGACTGGAGCCGCTGACCGGAGCTGGACTGGGCACCGGTGGTGCGGACTGCTCTGGCTCTGGAGTGGAGCCGCTGACCGGATCTGGACTTGACCCCGGTGGAGTGGACTGCTCTGGCTCCGGAGTGGAGCCGCTGACCGGAGCTGGATCAGGCACCGGTGGAGCGGACTGCTCTGGCTCCGGAGTGGAGCAGCTGACCGGAGCTGGATCAGGCACCGGTGGAGCGGACTGCTCTGGCTCCGGACTGGAGCAGCTGACCGGAGCTGGATCAGGCACCGGTGGAGTGGACTGCTCTGGCTCTGGACTGGAGCTGCTGACTGGTGCCGGACCAGGCACCGGTGGAACGGGCACGGGCCGTGCCGGACTGGACACACTCACCACTGGTCTGGTGCGAGGAGCAGGCACGGGCCGAACCGGACTAGGAACATGCACCACAGGCTTGGTGCGAGGAGCAGGAACAGGCCGGGCCGGACTGGCGACACGCACCACTGGCTTGGTGTGAGGAGCAGGAACAGGCCGGGCCGGCGACGCGCACCACTGACTTGGTGCGAGGAGCAGGAACAGGCCGGGCCGGGCTGGGAACACGCACCACTGGTTTGGTGCGAGGAGCAGGTACAGGCCGGGCCGGGCTGGGAACATGCACCACTGGTTTGGTGCGAGGAGCAGGAACAGGCCGGGCTGGTGACGCGCACCACTGGCTTGGTGCGAAGAGCAGGAACATGCCGGGCTGGCGACTTGGTGCGAGGAGCAGGAACAGGCCGGGCCGGGCTGGCGACGCGCACCACTGGCTTGGTGCGAGGAGCAGGAACGGGCCGTACCGGACTGTGGAGGCGGACTGGAGGTCTGAAGCGGAGAGCTGGCACAACCCGTCCTGGCTGGATGCCTACTTCCGCACAGTATGTGTGAGGCATTAACACAGGACGCACAGGGCTGTGCATGCGCACTGGCGATACAGTACGTAGAACCGGCGCAGGATATGCGGGACCGAGGAGTCGTACTGGAGACCAGGAGCGCGCATCTTTGCACGGCACGTGCGTGGTGCTAGCACAGGATGTACAGGACTGTGCTGGCACACTGGCAACACAGTACATAGCTCCGCATAACACGGAGCCTGCCCAGTCACACGCTTCCTTGCGTGAGTACGGGGAGTTGGCTCTGCTCTAACACTAGGCTCCGCCAACCACCCTTTTAGCCCCCCCAAAAAAATTAATTGGGGCTGTCTCTCGGGCTTCTTCCTCGACCGGCTTCCTTTGTGTTGCCGTTGCTCCTCTCCTGCCTGGGCATCTACCTTTGCCCATGGCCCTTTCCCCGCAAATATCTCCTCCCATGACCACCAATTGCCCACTTGTGACATGGCTACTCTCTCCGTCTGGGCACGCTGCTTGGTCCTCGTTTGGTGGGATCTTCTGTCACGATTGTTTACAGACAGGTCAGACCAAGGCGCAGCGTGATATACGTACATGTTTATTTAAATGAATAAACAACCGACAAAACAATAAACAAACGAAACGTGAAGTCCAAGGCAGCACAACACAACATACCTTAACCGGAACAAGATCCCACAACCCACTAGAGCCAATAGGCTGCCTAAGTATGGTCCCCAATCAGAGACAACGAGCGACAGCTGCCTCTTATTGGGAACCACACCGGCCAACATAGATCAAGACATACTAGAAAGAAAACATAGAACTACACAACATAGAATATACACACCCTGACTCAACAAATAAGCGTCCCCTGAGTCAGGGCGTGACACCTTATTAGCATAAAATAAATGTGCTATAGGCTATGCAGAGTTGTGGTCATGTCCATTCAGGTCCACTCGGGTCTATCAGCTGTAGTTACATAGACCCGAGACCCAATGACAATCAAACAGGACCTGACCCGGACCCGAGGGATAAGTAAGAATTTCAGACCCGAACCCGATCGGGCCCGTGTCGGATCTCGTATCTGCTGTAGTACACCTCATTACAGGGTATGTGAAAATCATATCTCATCCGACTACATTTTGGATGCCTGATCCATTTTGATGGAAATGAGATGAGGATGATGCTGATGATGATGATGATGATGATGATGATGGGTGCAAATGCTTGTTCTCCATCAACTTTGAAGGACACTATGGGATAATGCTAGAGTGATTTCTAGGAGATGATGCTAGTGTGACAGTTCTGACTTTGTTCATGTACAGTAAGTGCATACACTTTTCATGTTTGTGTACAAGTGTCCTGGTTTTAGCAAAGTCACTGGGCACTGTGAGAAATTAGATGGGACTGGATGAAATTAAGTGCTAGAAACCACTCAAGTTCACTTCTTGCACCTATAACCTGTTGACAAAAGCCCTTCAAGGAGGGTAAAAAGTGTGTGTGTGTGATGCGTGATTTGAAGGAGTCAGGCGCAGGAGGGTAAATCACAGTATACAGAGTTTATTCCGTAATACAGCGTTAACCAGTCCAGTGCACAAAAACAGGTGCACTGGAACAAACAGGCACACTGGGAAAATACACCGACAATACAAAATACACTGAGCTCAAAAAAGCTACTATCTCCTCACAATAAACAATCACCCACAAGGACAAGGGGGCAGAGGGAACAATTATACACATACTAATGAGGGTATATGAACCAGGTGTGTGTAATAGACAAGACAAAACAAATGGAATGATGAGATATGGAGCGGCAGTTGCTAGAAGGCCGGTGACGACGAACGCCGAAGCCTGCCCAAACAAGGAGAGGAGGCAGCTTCGGGGGAAGTCGTGACAGTGTGTGTGTTGTGCATGCAGGTAATTTGTCTAAGTCAGAGTTAGCCAGGCTGGTGATGATACTTTCTTGTTCAATCTCACTGTGTGACAATTCGGAAAATATTATGGAACTAGTCCCTATATGTTTTTAAAGGGTGATAATGACAGTTGGTTAGTGCTAGATATCAGAATGTCCAAGCCAAGGGACCTTGGATCTTCTCCTACAATGCATTTTGAAAAAGGAGGTGAGGAGAGAGGATGCAATGTACAGATAAGCTGAGAAAGAGCCCTGGTCTTTACTCCAGCCTCCAAGGCTAAATTAGGAAGCTCACAGTTAGTATCCATTCTCTAAAAATGTTCTGCTACTGACAATGAGGCAGAATTCAACAGTTTAAAAATATAATGTTTATGCTTAGGGATAAGCTTCATGGTGGTCTTGTCCTCCCCTGTGTTTTACCTTACTGACTTTACTTCTATATACAATGCATTGTTACAGTACATTTAGCTGTTGTCAATCGGTCTGTACCAAGTCCTGTGTTCCTCTACCCCACTCTGTGTGCTGGGTGCAGCCCGTCTACCTTGCCCAAAGTGCTTGTATGTGTTTGTGAAGTTTAAGGTTAGGGCCAGGGATTCTGTAAGCGGTGTACCGTGCACCCAAAGCAGAATGAATTTGCTGGCTTCTACTCTCAACGAACACACAAAAACATACAAACATGACCTAGACCCCTCTCCTCTCTGACACACACATAACACACACACACACACACACACACACACACACACACACACACACACACACACACACACACACACACACACACACACACACACGCATGTGCACAACCATACACACACAAACACTCACACATCTACGTAAAAGCTGTGTACCCTCTAAAGCACATACAGTACATCTGCCTTATGTTATGTATTTAAAACATGTCATAATTCATATGTCATAAGATCATAACATCCTCCGTATTCCCCATGGACTGACGCTACGATGCAAGGATGAGTGGTAGACGACTGAACATGTGGGAGAGGAAGAGAACGGGAGAGAAAGAGCGAAAGATTGGATTCTCTTCATTTATTACTTTTTTTCGTTCTGCCTTTCCCCTGCACCCCAGTTTTCTCTTTGTGTTCTAGTTTTTTTCTATTTGTTATCTGCAGAATCATCACAAGCAGTAACAAAACGTCCATTAATCCATCTAACAGAGAGAAAATTGTCTGAGAATCCCTAACACCAGCAAGTCTCAAATCCTACAAAATGTGTTGGGGTATTTTGTAAGCAGTTGTGGTTAGCACATGCAAAGAGATGCCTTTCAACATCAACAGACAGATCCTACAATTTTTTTGACTACTGCATTTTCTCCTTTTAAATAGCTGATTCCTATCAATAATTACGATTTATCTCCGAGCAAGTGCTCTGTTTGTTTTTGCGGAATATATAGGAGGAAATTCTTGCCGTCAGCATCGCATTCAGTGATTGTTCCTGCTTTGTCATTCCTAGTTAGCCCTAACAAATGGACAATGGGCAATTTCATAAGCAGCTGCTGCCATTGTTCTTCAGAGCATTGAATACTTTATGCTTCATAAAGTAGGCATACATGAGCAGTGGGTCATTAATATTAAAGTGACATGCACCTAGCTAGCGAACACATACACACATGAGTGCATGTATACACACACATGCACACACACACACACACACACACACACACACACACACACACACACACACACACACACACACATACACAGCACATACTGTGCTTAAACATTTTCCCAAGATCTAATTTGCATGACTCACTCACACATTGATCATACATAGGTCTTACTGTCTTACTGCAGTGTGTGAAGAATCCAATACTTTACCTTTGTTAGGTTCTAAATAAAACTCACAGACGATTAGGAAAAGCTCAAGTTTATTCACCCACTGGGTCAAACAGCTGCATAAGACAAAGACATGTTTACACAAGTACATACACTACCAGTAAAAAATTTGGACACATCTACTCATTCCAGGGTTTTTCTTTATTTTTAAAACATTTTACATTGTAGAATAATAGTGAAGACATCAAAACTATTAAATAACACATATGGAATCATGTAGTAACCAAAAAAGTGTTAAACAAAAGAAAATTTATTTTATATTTGAGATTCTTCAAAGTAGCCACCCTTTGCCTTGATGACAGCTTTGCACACTATTGGCATTCTCTCAACCAGCTTCATGAGATAGTCACCTGGAATGCATTTCAATTAACAGGTGTAACTTGTTAACCTTTTCACACGTACCAACAAACGGGTGTGATCATTATACAGTGGTCCCTGCAGCATACGCTCAAACCGGTGTGATTAGAACACTTATTTAGAATGTCCAGTTTTGATTGACGCAACAGTCAGCATTTGAGCTAGCCACACTGTTTTTTCACAGAAACATTTTGCACAAACACAGTCCTTACAAAGTTATGTACTGAATGTGACCAGTTTATTTTTTGGATACAATGTTCAGACATTCACAGAAGTAGCGACATCATACACAATCATCCAAATGGGAAAATGTAGGCTACATTAGTCCTAGCGCCTACTGAGGAAAGATTGACGTAACACAAGTGGTCATATTTAGATAATTCTCGGCTGTCAGAAACCACAATATGAATTATCTAATAGCAATTACTATCTATAATTCATCACATCACGTGTGAGCTCACCATTGATCAAAATAATTGAGTAAAACACTTTCTAGAAATCGAAAGTAATCCGACGATGGGTAAAGTGTGCGCGCCGCCATGTTTGTATTTTCGCCTCAACCAAAGATAATAAGAGGAGACCAGATGAGTTTGGTCTGTTTGCAGTATGCATATTGAAGGGGGTGTGTCGTCTACGATCATTCACTTCCCTTCATTCACTTCCGGAAGTTTACCCTTCACGTCATTATAACATCTTTAGTCTGACAGACGTTTACGTGACACCGAGAATGCATTGTATAATGTCAACAAACTTGGCGCCACACATAGCTGGCAAATAGCTTAGCATTAGCTCATTATAATCTGTAGAACCTTCAAAAAAGTATTTTACACACATCATAGGTGTCCATTGCAATCTATTATAATCAGAATTCATTATTTGTCACCAGTACTTGAAAACATGTGAACTGTAAATACTTTATGCTCCATACTTACAAAACATACATACAAACTGTATGCTACAGTAGAAACGACAACACGATATACAGAAAATAAGGCACTTACTATGATAGGAACGCACACATGTCCAAAGTTAATATTTGTATGGAAAACAACAAGGAAGACAATTCAAACACCAGCCAGAAAACTTTCCAATTCGTGCAAGACTGCGCAAATGTCTGCATATTTGATCTGCGGAAACATTGGTAAAAACGTGCTTGTGCTCTCCTCGAATAGAGAAGTTTGTCCGGCTCAGTAAAGCCTCAAATATAAATTGTCCGTGACACTGAAATGGGCTACTTCTATGTGAATTAATGAGGAGGCGGAACACACCTCAATTCAACCTGTTGTTAGAAAATAAAACTTGTTAGAAAATAATTTGTTGAAAGTTGAAACAGCCTATAGATAATTAGCAGAGAGCGCGTGTTAACTGTCCTGTTGCGTAACCATCACATTTTGGAACAGTGAGTGCATTCTGACATCACGTGCATAAAACAATTCACGCTGGGGCAACCGTTAGAGATATTTGGAACTCACATGTGAAAAGGTTAAAAGTTAATTTGTGGAATTTCTTTCCTTCTTAATGCGTTTGAGCCAATCAGTTGTGTTTTGACAAGGTAGGGGTGGTATACAGAAGATAGCCCTATTTGGTAAAAGACCAAGTCCATATTATGGCAAGAACAGCTCTAATAAGCAAAGAAAAACGACAGTCCATCATTACTTTAAGATATGAAGGTCAGTCTTGGTGGTTCCAAACTTCTTCCATTTAAGAATGATGGAGGCCACTGTGTTCTTGGGGACCTTCAATGCTGCAGACATTTTTTTGTACCCTTTCCCAGATCTGTGCCTCGACACAATCCTGTCTCGGCGCTCTATGGACAATTCCTTCGACCTCATGGCTTGGTTTTTGCTCTGACATTCACTGTCAACTGTGGGACCTTATATAGACAGGTGTGTGCCTTTCCAAATCATGTCCAATCAATTGAATTTACCACAGGTGGACTCCAATCAAGTTGTAGAAACATCTCAAGGATGAGCAATGGAAAGAGGATGCACCTGAGCTCAATTTCGAGTCTCATAGCAAAGCGTCTGAATACTTACATAAATAAGGTATTTAAAAAATGTATATCTATATAAATGAGCAAACATGTCTAAAAACCTGTTTTTGCTTTGTCATTATGGGTTATTGTGTGTAGATTGATGAGGAAAGATTTTTATTTAATCAATTTTAGAATATGGCTGTAATGTAAAAAAATGTGGAAAAAAGGGAAGGGGTCTGAATACTTTCTAGTATATATATATATATATATATATATATATATATATATATATATATATATATATATATATATATATATATATATATATATATATATATATACACATATCTTATTAAAATATATTTTCATTTATTATTTTCTGCTAACCCTACCACCCCTCCCCTAATTGGAGTAAATTAATGAACTACCACCCCTCCCCTAATTGGAGTAAATTAATGAACAACGACACATAGGCTTCTACTTCCAGCTTATACATACTATATACATTTTACGGACACAATCTAATTCACAATAGTTATATCCTGTTTGTTTTTAGTCCTGTCCTTCCTCTACCCTCAATCTCTCAACTATCTCTGATGTCCATCCAATTTGATTTCTATTTGCCATATATTTTTAACTGTGCTGGTTCACAAAAGCTCAGAACCTATATACATCCTACATACACAGTATATTTTACATGAGTTACCTTGTTGTTATTTGTCCCACTCTTCAGCTCCACTCAACCCCTCCCATCTATCTCTTAACACCATCCATATTGGATTTCTATTTGCCATATATTTTTCAACTCTGCTGTGATGTTTCATAAAAGTTCTGAACCTCTCTATTCTCATAGTTTCTACAGATTGTAAATTAAAGATAAACATTTTTGGTAAAAGTAATATTATGTTATTGATCGATTGACTCTGACTTTTCAAATCACCCAGTATTTTTATCTGCAGCGTTAGCTCCAGGTAAATGTTGCAATCCTTCAGGCATTCCTGGACCTGTGACCAAAAACAAGCTACATATGGACAGTATCAAAATAAATGATCTAACTCTGTCTTTTCGAGCAAAATCTGCAGAGCTGGGAAGGTTGTATCCCCTATATATACAGTAGCTATTAAAACATATATACAGTACCAGTCAAAAGTTTGGACACACCTACTCATTACCCCCTCCCCATCGGTTACTGCAGCCAGCACTGCCACTACCTGGGTGGGGGCACCCCACCGGAATCCCCACCGGCTAGGTACAAGGTCGTCAAGGTTCTCATTAGCTCTCCCGTCAGGGGGCTTTGGCTTTGTGGGACCAACCCTGCCAGGCAGGCTCAGCATCTTGAGGGGTGGTGCTGCTTTAGTAGGTCTCTGACCGCATTCATCTTTCTGATTTGGCTGTATATAGGCTACTTACAGTAGGCCCATAAAACAGATAAGGACTTCTCCTTAGTGTTTGCGTCGCTCAGGTGGGTGTCTAGGGTATAGGGTTGGGGACCATTCCATCATGATAGGACAGTAAATAAATAAACTACATTTATAATTTATTTTAAAATGTATATCCCATATCTGCACAAAAGTGAAAGCTCTCTCTCACAACCCCTGCTCACAAACACACATGGACTCTGGGATTTGCAACTGTTATCCTTTTTCACTCACTTAACTCCACACTTTTCCAAACACAAAAACACACACCCCACCTTCCATCACAATACGTCCGCACATACCCACATACTGTGCCTTCTATGTCCTCTGTTTGCTGTGTTTTAGCTCTACCATGTTGATTGAGTACTTTTGTGTTCCAGTTCGTTATATTTGAAGATGTATTATTTCGCTAATTATCCTTTCTTCTAATGCTGTCTTATAATTGATAACATACTATAAATTGAATTTCTAAAACTAATTATTTTCCGACATTCCCTATCTAGAATGGTATAGTGTAGTTGTAGTTTATTTCTTTAACCTCTAAAGGATCGGACCCTTTTTTTCAATTTTTGCCTAAAATGACATACCCAAATCTAACTGCCTGTAGCTCAGGACCTGAAGCAAGGATATGCATATTCTTGATACCATTTGAAAGGAAACACTTTGAAGTTTGTGGAAAAGTGAAATTAATGTATATGATTTTAACACATTAGATCTGGTAAAAGATAATACAAACCAAAAAACATGTGTTTTCTATTTTTGTTTTTGTTCCTTCATCTTTGAAATGCAAGAGAAAGGCCACAATATAATATTGCAATTTAGCCGCAATTTAGATTTTGGTCACTAGATGGGAGCAGTGTGTGTGCAGAGTTTCAGATTGATCCAGTGAAGCATTGCAATACTGGACTATTTTGTATCATAACTATAGAGAACATACAGAAATGATATGGTAATACAAAATGTAAGTTTACACACGCCCAGAAATGTCATACATGATGGATCATTAGCTTATACACTAACTTTCACACATCTGTGGCCTCCTTTAGCTCAGTTGGTAGAGCATGGTGCTTGCAACGCCAGGGTTGTGGGCTCGATTCCCACGGGGGACCAGTATGAAACATTTATGCACTCACTAACTGTAAGTCACTCTGGATAAGAGCGTCTGCAAAATGTAAATGTAAAATCTAGATGGCCGGGCGGGGTGGGTGTGGAGCCAGCAGGGGTTCAAACTGTAGAACCCAGTTCCTACATTTGAATATAACAATTTATTTTATCAAACAAAACTATGCTACATTTTATCTCTGGGACCATTTGGATGACAAATCAGAGCAAGATTACTGAATGTAAGTACATTATTTACCTTCACAGGTGAATGTATCAAACCAGTTGCCGTGATAATTTTTCTGTTGTTGTGCACTCTCCTTGAACAATAGCATGGTATTTTTTCACTGTAATAGCTACTGTAAATTGGACAGTGCAGTTAGATTAACAGGAATTTAAGCTTTTTGCCAATATTAGACATGTCTATGTCCTGGAAGGTTTGCTGTTACTTACAACAGTCATGCTAATCACATTAGCGCATGTTAGCTCAACCGTCCCGTATATGGGACACCGATCCAGGAGAGGTTAACAATTGTTGTATTTTATTGCTTTTCTATATTTATAACTTTTTTACAATCCCTACCATGGGTAGTATTGGGTGTTCCATTATTTGACTCCTCTATGGGAACTTTGTAATATTTAGAAAAGCCACGTAGTCTTTGTGTCTCGGATCATTTGGTTATCAATATACAGTTTATCGGCTAGGAGAGCTACACGTTTCCCTTTTAATCTATTCTCCTTGAAGATGGGGTACAGAGCTTTGCGGCGTTCTGCAATTTCCTTCGGGAACTGATCATTCATGACTATTGTCGTGCCAGCGAGTCTTTTACCCAGGCATTTAACCATTATTTTATCTTTAAAGAAAGCAAATTTGGCAACAATTGGGCGCTCATATCTCTGTCCTCTCTGTCCGAAACGGTGTACACGGTCGAGTTGGATTTTGTCGACAGCTTCGCGTGGGATCTGAAGCACTGTAAGAAGGAACTCCCTCACCACACCCCCAGGATGTTAGCTAATGTTAGCTAGGTACCTAGCTAATCAAAATATCTGCTTGCATTTATTGATTAACCTCAGCTTGAATACCACCATATAGCTAGCTATCTACAGTAGCATAAGTTTGTTTGCATACATTTGTTATGACTGACAGCATGGTGCAAGCAGCTGTGTTGTTGCTGAGCAACTGACCCGGTGCTAGATCTCTGAAGTTAAGGCTAAAAAAATATGTTAGCATTGTCAGAAATGCTACAAAAAGGTAGCACAGCATTGCTTCTTAATGGACTGAAATGTGCACGTGAGAGTGATAAATTATACATTTTATAAAAACTGTTGCATCTACAAACTTAGTCAAGCCGAAATGTTTTAAGTCCAATGGTCACTTTATGGACTCTATAGCCTCATGTTACAACTACATGTAGAATTTGAGCAAGGTAGCCACAGAAAATACTTTGAAAACTCCATTGCTAATGACCCTGTTAAAAGTCAGGTAATAACCAAGCCCCTTTTACATGCCAATAAAAATCACATTTATTTCAGTTTGGGACAGTGAGACACATGGTCATTCAATAGATGCTTTTATCTTAATCAACTCAGAATTATGCCATATATTCAGAGTCAGAATCAACAGACACTTGTATTAAAACCAAATGAGCCATCGGAACCACCATAACACCGTATAGCACCACTAATTAAAGCCAAAGGGAAGGCAGGTGAATTTAAAAAGGCCCAAATCAAGTTAAGGACAGAGGGAAAGCAAAAGCAAGAGTATGAAAAGCTGTCATTGGTGCCCCTTTTGGGCTGGCATGGACATCAAACAGCAGAGCAGGGAGCGGGCAGTGGCCCAGAACTCATCATAGCGAAGCAGGTGGAGATGAGGAGAGGAGAGGAGGAGCAGAGGAGGGTGGGGGAGGCTAATGCCGTTTGATATATTAATCATACGGAGGGGTAATTGAAAGGCTGAGCATGGATTTGGGTACCCGAGGCATCCTCAATCAATGTCTAATTTCAGTCCCTTTGTGTAAACACTCTATATTGTTTGGCGGGAATATTAAATGGGGGCTTGTGTGTGTGTCAGTGTGTGCGTGTATGCTGATGAAGGTGGGAAAGGACTTAAATGTGACTGTGTGTGTTCTTATAGGAGTTTGTGAGCAGTGGGTTTGTTTGTGTTTACGTGTTTGTGTTTTTAAGCCAGCCAGAGTCACTCACCCTTTCAGTGGCAGTATACAGTATGTGGTTGATTGTCAGAGAGCAGAAATAGGGTGACTATGTTTAGTTTAGTTTATTAGGATCCCCATTAGCTACTGCACATGCAGCAGCTACTCTTCCTGGGGTCCACATAGAACATAAAAATATATGACAAAGTACAGAACAGTAATAGACAAGAATAACATAAGATATTACATTATATTTAAAAAATATATATATATATATACAAATAAATAAATAAGAGTAGACACCAAGAGACAACAAAAATACTATTTACACACTATTCATATATACACATTCATATTCACCTCTTTAGAAAGAGGAGAGGTGATGTGATGTATAGTATGTTTTTTAAATCTATTTTTTAAAGCTAAACTTGCTTTTTGCCTGAGTAACCTCTGGTGGCAAAGCGTTCCACAATGACATGGCTCTATATAGGTCGCCTAGCGGTTAAGAACGATGGGCCAGTAACTTAAAGGTTGCTGGTTCGAATCCCTCAGCTGACCAGGTGAAAAATCTATTGATGTGCCCTTGAGCAAGGCACTTAACCCTAATTAGTTCTGTAAGATGCTCTGGAGAAGAGCATCTGCTAAATGACTGAAATGTAACTGAGCAACACATTAAATCTGGTTTGGGTAACGTGAAGAAACCCATAGTGTGTGTTTGAAGTGTATTCAAATATATTATACAAGTGGTTAGAATTTTTCAACACACAAATGTTTCCAATAACGACTAGAAGAGAAGTAGTCCATTTCTCCTCAACCCTCAACCATGAAAGACTATCATGTATGTTGTTGATATTAGTTTTGTGTGTGCAGTTAACGGCAAGGCGTGCTACTTTGTTTTTCGAGCCAGCTGCAGCTTTGCTAGGTCTTTCTTTTCTGCACCTGACCATATTACCGGACAGTAATCAAGATGGGACAAGATCAAAGCCTGAACAACTAGTACAGTTGATCTTTCTATGAAAAACGCAGAACATATTTTTATTACAGTCATACCCCTCCCCATCTTCACAATAACTTTGTCAATATGACTTGACCATGATAACTGACCATCCAATGTTACTCCTAGGAGTTCAGTTTCTTCAACTTGTTTAATGGTCACAACCTTTATGCAGAACTCCAGTTGAGGTTTACGTCTAAGAGAATGCTTTGAACCAAATACAATGCTTTTGGTGTTAGATGTATTTAAGACCAGTTTATTGCTAATTACCCATTCTGACACTGACTGTAACTCCTTGCTAAGAGTCTCAGTGAGCTCACTGGCTGTAGGTGCTGATGTGTAGTGTACAATCATCAGCATACACAGTCATTTTAGCTTCTTGTAAGACAAGTGGCAAATGATTTGTAGAAATAAAGAGTAACAGCCCAAGGCAACTGCCCTGAGAGATACCGCACTGTATATATCTGATGTTAGAGCTTCCATTGAATAATACTCGATAGTTCTATTTGATAAGTAACTCTTCAACCATTTGATGGCAGATGATGTAAAGCCATAACAAGTGACTTTTTTTTATAACAAATTATTATCAATAACATCAAAGGCTGCACTGAAATCTAACAATACAGCTCCAACTATTTTTATTTATTTTATTTTTATTTCACCTTTTTTTAACCAGGTAAGCCAGTTGAGAACAAGTTCTCATTTACAACTGCGACCTGGCCAAGATAAAGCAAAGCAGTGTGATAAAAACAACAACACAGAGTTACATATGGGGTAAAAAAACAAAGTCAAAAAATACAACAGAATATATATATACAGTGTGTGCAAATGTAGCAAGTAATGGAGATAAGGCAATAAATAGGCTATAGTGCAAAGTAATTACAATTAGTATTAACACTGGAATGCTAGATGTGCAAGAGATTATGTGCAAATAGAGATACTGGGGTGCAAAAGAGCAAAATAAATAACAATATAGGGATGAGGTAGTTGGGTGGGCTAATTTCAGATTGGCTGTGTACAGGTAAAGTGATCGGTAAGGTGCTCTTACAACTGATGCTCAAAGTTAGTGAGGGAGATAAGAGTCTCCAGCTTCAGAGATTTTTGCAATTCGTTCCAGTCATTGGCAGCAGAGAACTGGAAGGAATGGCGGCCAAAGGAGGTGTTGGCTTTGGGAATGACCAGTGAGATATACCTGCTGGAGCGCAGACTACGGGTGGATGCTGCTATGGTGATCAATGAGCTAAGATAAGGCGGGGATTTGCCTAGTAGCAGTGATTTATAGATGGCCTGGAGCCAGTGGGTTTGACGACGAACATGTAGTGAGGACCAGCCAACAAGAGCGTACAGGTCACAGTGGTGGGTAGTGTATGGGGCTTTGGAGACAAAACGGATGGCACTGTGATAGACTTCATCCAATTTGCTGAGTAGAGCGTTGGAGGTTATTTTGTAAATGACATCGCCGAAGTCAAGGATCGGTAGGATAGTCAGTTTTACGAGGGCATGTTTGGCAGCATGAGTGAAGGAGGCTTTGTTACGAAACAGGAAGCCGATTCTAGATTTAACTTTGGATTGGAGATTCTTAATGTGAGTCTGGAAGGAGAGTTTACAGTCTAACCAGACACCTGATAACTATCATCTTATTATCAATTTATTTTAGCCAATCATCAGTCATCTGAGTCACTGCAGTATAAGTTGAGTGTCCTTCACTATATGCTTGCTGAAAGTCAGTAGAAGCCACAGAGAAATTGAGAAACGCTATGGTTGCTTGCTTTGTACCATACAGTGAGGGAAAAAAGTATTTGATCCCCTGCCGATTTTGTACATTTGCCTGCTGACAAAGACATGATCAGTCTATAATTTTAATGGTAGGTTTATTTGAACAGTGAGAGACAGAATAACAACAAAATAATCCAGAAAAACGCATATTAAAAATGTTATGAATTGATTTGCATTTTAATGAGGGAAATAAGTATTTGACCCCTCTGCACAACATGACTAAGTACTTGGTGGCAAAACCCCTGTTGGCAATCACAGAGGTCAGACATTTCTTGTAGCTGGCCACCAGGTTTGCACACATCTCAGGAGGGATTTTGTTCCACTCCTCTTTGCAGATATTCTCCAAGTCATTAAGGTTTCAAGGCTGACGTTTGGCATCTCAAACCTTGAGCTCCCTCCACAGATTTTCTATAGGATTAAGGTCTGGAGACTGGCTAGTCCACTCCAGGACCTTAATGTGCTTCTTCTTGAGCCACTCCTTTGTTGCCTTGGCCGTGTGTTTTGGGTCATTGTCATGCTGGAATACCCATCCACGACCCATTTTCAATGCCCTGGCTGAGGGAAGGAGGTTCTCACCCAAGATTTGACGGTACATGGCCCCGTCCATAGTCCCTTTGATGCGGTGAAGTTGTCCTGTCACTTTAGCAGAAAAACACCCCCAAAGCATAATGTTTCCACCTCCATGTTTGATGGTGGGGATGGTGTTCTTGGGGTCATAGGCAGCATTCCTCCTCCTACAAACACGGCAAGTTGAGTTGATGCCAAAAAGCTCGATTTTGGTCTCATCTGACCACAACACTTTCACGCAGTTCTCCTCTGAATCATTCAGATGTTCATTGGAAAACTTCAGACGGGCCTTTATATGTGCTTTCTTGAGCAGGGGGACCTTGCGGGTGCTGCAGGATTTCAGTCCTTCACGGTGTAGTGTGTTACCAATTGTTTTCTTGGTGACTATGGTCCCAGCTGCCTTGAGATCATTGACAAGATCCTCCCGTGTAGTTCTGGGCTGATTCCTCACCGTTCTCATGATCATTGCAACTCCACGAGGTGAGAACTTGCATGGAGCCCCAGGCCGAGGGAGATTGACAGTTTTTTGTGTTTCTTCCATTTGCGAATAATCGCACCAACTGTTGTCACCTTCTCACCAAGCTGCTTGGCGATGGTCTTGTAGCCCATTCCAGCCTTGTGTAGGTCTAAAATCTTGTCCCTGACATCCTTGGAGTGTTATTTGGTCTTGGCCATGGTGGAGAGTTTGGAATCTGATTGACTGATTGCTTCTGTGGACAGGTGTCTTTTATACAGGTAACAAGCTGAGATCAGGAGCACTCCCTTTAAGAGTGTGCTCCTAATCTCAGCTCATTACCTGTATAAAAGACACCTGGGAGCCAGACATCTTTCTGATTGAGAGGGGGTCAAATACTTATTTCCCTCAGTAAAATGCTAATCAATTTATAACATTTTTGACATGCGTTTTTCTGGATTTTTTTATTGTTATTCTGTCTCTCACTGTTCAAATAAACCTACCATTAAAATTATAGACTGATCATTTCTTTGTCAGTGGGCAAACGTACAAAATCAGCAGGGGATCAAATACTTTTTTCCCTCTGTCAGCGTCTGCATGAAGTGGGGAATGGAATCAGGCGCAGGAAACAGAACTGAGAGATAAATGGCTTTACTAGACTCAAAGTAAACCATTGCAAACCCTCCACGCAGGGAAGAGCAAAACAACAGCTCAACAGACGACGTAACAAAGAACAATCACGCACACACCCAGGAGGGAAAATAGAGGTAATATAATAAGCCTAATGAGTAACAGGTGTGAAAAATAAAGACAGAACTAGTGAGACACAGAAACATCGATCGGTGGCAGCTAGTACTCCGGTGACGACGACCGCCGAAGCCTGCCCGAGCGAGGAGGAGGGGCAGCCACGGCCGTATCCGTGACAGCCGTGCGTCGACACCGGCCTCGGGGACGGCTAGGAGGACGCGGAGCAGGGCGAGTCAGATGACGACGATGGAACTCCCTTAACAAGGAGGGATCGAGGATGTCCCTCCTGGGAATTCAGCTCCGTTCTTCCGGACCGTACCCCTCCCACTCCACGAGATACTGCAGGCCTCCAACCCGACGCCTCGAATCGATGATGGAACGGACCGAGTACGCCGGTGCCCCCTCAATGTCCAATGGGGGCGGAGGAACCTCCCGCACCTCGGACTCCTGGAGCAGACCAGCTACCACCGGCCTGAGGAGAGACACATGGAACGAGGGGTTAGTACGGTAATTTGGGGTGAGCTGTAACCTATAACAAACCTTGTTCAACCTCCTCAGGACTTTAAAGGGCCCCACAGACCGCCGACCCAACTTCCGGCAGGGCAGGCGAAGGGGCAGGTTTCGGGTCAAGAGCCAGACCCGGTCCCCCGGTGCATAAGCCGGAGCCTCACTGCGGTGGCGGTCAGTACTCGCCTTCTGTCTCCTAATCGCCCTTTGCAGGCGTACATGGGCAGCGTTCCATGTTTCCTCCGAGCGCCGAATCCATTCATCCACCGCAGGAACCTCGATCTGGCTCTGATGCCATGGTGCCAGGACCGGCTGGTAACCTAGTACACACTGAAAAGCAGACAAGTCAGTGGAGGAGTGGCGGAAGGAATTTTGTGCCATCTCTGCCCAGGGGATGTAAACTGACCAATCCCCCTGCCGGTCCTGGCAATACGACCTCAGAAACCTACCTACATCCTGGTTTACTCTCTCCACCTGCCCATTACTCTCGGGGTGAAAACCTGAGGTCAGGCTGACCGAGACCCCCAGATGGTCCATAAACGCCTTCCAGACCCTCGACGTGAACTGGGGACCCCGATCAGACACTATATCCTCAGGCACCCCGTAGTGCCGGAGGACGTGTGTAAACAGGGCCTCTGCGGTCTGTAGGGCAATAGGGAGACCGGGCAAAGGAATGAGACGACAGGACTTAGAAAACCGTTCCACAACGACCAGGATCGTGGTGTTACCCTGTGACGGAGGAAGATCTGTAACAAAGTCCACCGATAGGTGTGACCACGGCCGCTGTGGAACGGGGAGAGTTTGTAATTTACCTCTGGGCAGGTGTCTAGGTGCCTTGCACTGGGCACACACCGAACAGGAAGAAACATAAACCCTCACGTCCTGAGCTAAGGTAGGCCACCAGTACTTCCCACTAAGACAGCGCACTGTCCGACCAATGCCAGGATGGCCAGAAGAGGGTGACTTGTGAGCCCAATAAATCAAACGATCGCAAACCTCGGACGGAATGCACGCACGACCCACTTGACACTGGGGGGGGAGTGGGCTCTGTGCATAATGCCAGCTCGATGTCCGCGTCAACCTCCCATACCACCGGTGCCACCAGACAAGAAGCCGGAAGCATGGGAGTAGGCTCCCTGGTCCGATCCTCTGAGTCATATAGCCGGGACAGAGCGTCTGCCTTAGCATTCTGGGAACCTGGTCTATATGATAGGGTGAACACAAAACGCTTGAAAAATATGGCCCACCTTGCCTGACGAGGATTCAGTCTCCTCGCTGCCCGAATGTACTCCAGATTGCGGTGGTCAGTCAAAATGAGAAAAGGGTGTTTAGCCTCCTCAAGCCAATGTCTCCACACCTTAAGAGCTTTCACAACAGCTAACAGCTCCCGATCCCCCACGTCATAGTTTTGCTCCGCCGGGCTGAGCTTCTTCGAGAAGAAAGCACAGGGGTGGAGTTTGGGAGGCGTACCCGAGCGCTGAGACAGTACAGCTCCTATCCCCGCCTCGGAAGCGTCCACCTTGACTATGAATTGCAAGGAAGGATCCGGATGAGCCAGCACGGGAGCCGTGGTGAACAGCGCCTTCAGCTGACCAAAAGCCCTGTTCGCCTCAGCTGACCACTGCAGGCGCACCGAT
Source organism: Coregonus clupeaformis (assembly GCF_020615455.1). Classification (NCBI taxonomy): domain Eukaryota; kingdom Metazoa; phylum Chordata; class Actinopteri; order Salmoniformes; family Salmonidae; genus Coregonus; species Coregonus clupeaformis. The sequence continues at coordinate 39,296,522 of NC_059224.1, forward strand.
CCGCCCTTTAGCAAATAGGTTATGGGAGCTGCTACCTGGCCAAAGCCCCGGATAAATCTCCAGTAGTAGTTGGCAAAACCCAAAAATCGCTGCACCTCCTTTACCGTGGTAGGAGTCGGCCAATTACGCACAGCTGAAATGCGGTCACACTCCATCTCGACCCCTGACTCTGACAAGCGGTATCCTAAGAAGGAGACGGACTGTTTGAAGAACAGACATTTCTCAGCCTTAACGTACAGGTCATGCTCCAACAGTCTACCAAGCACCTTGCGCACCAGGGACACATGCTCGTCGCGTGTAGCGGAGTATATTAGAATATCATCTATATACACCACTACACCCTGTCCGTGCAGGTCCCTGAAAATCTCATCAACAAAGGATTGAAAGACTGAGGGAGCATTCATCAACCCGTACGGCATGACAAGGTACTCATAGTGACCAGAGGTGGTACTAAATGCCGTCTTCCACTCGTCCCCCTCCCGGATACGGATCAGATCGCATGCGCTCCTGAGGTCCAATTTTGTGAAGAAGCGCGCCCCGTACAATGAATCCGTCATACTAGCAATGAGAGGAAGAGGATAGCTGTATTTTACGGTTATCTGATTGAGACCTCGATAGTCAATGCACGGGAGTAAACCTCCATCCTTTTTCTTCACAAAAAAGAAACTCGAGGAGGCAGGGGAAGTGGAGGGCCGAATGTATCCCTGTCCCAGAGATTCTGTGACATATGTGTCCATAGACACCGTCTCCTCCTGTGACAGAGGATACACGTGACTCCTGGGAAGTGCAGCGCCCTCACAGAGATCTATCGCACAATCCCCTCGTCGATGGGGTGGTAATTGAGTCGCCTTCTTTTTACAGAAGGCGAGAGCCAAATCGGCATATTCTGAGGGAATGTGCATTGGAGAGACATGGTTTGGACTCTCCACCGTGGTTGCTCCTACACAAACACCTACACACCTTCCCGAGCTCTGAGGTGACCATCCCTTAAGAGCCCTCTGTTGCCACGAAATACTGGGGTCATGGGTGGCTAGCCAGGGAAGGCCCAGCACCACGGGAAACGCAGGAGCATCAATAAGGAAGATACTAATTCTCTCCTCATGACCCCCCTGTGTCTCCATCCGAAGTGGAACTGTGACCTCCCTAACCATACCTGACCCTAATGGGCGACTATCTAGGGCACGTATGGGGAAGGGCACATCTAAAGGCAATATAGGAATCCCTAATCTATGCGCAACCAGTCTATCCATGAAATTCCCAGCTGCGCCGGAATCTACGAGCACCCTATGCTGGGAATGTGGGGAAAACTCAGAAAGAATAACATTTATCATCACGTGAGCAACAGGGAGCTCTGAGTGAGTTGGGTGCCTACTCACCTGGGATGGTCCCCCAGAACCCTGCCTGCTGCCTCGATTCCATGAGGGTCTTCTCCTGCACCGGCCCGCAGTGTGTCCTCTGCGGCCACAGTTGGTGCAGGAGACCACCCACTTGCTCGTTCTCTCCGCATCAGCACTTCCAAGCTCAATAGGTGTGGACTCGGAAGTGCTGGGGGATGGACTGGACGGACCCTGATCTGGACGTCCGCGGGTAGCCAACAGGTTATCCAGCCGGATCGATATATCTACCAGCTGGTCCAGGTTAAGATTATAAGATTAGTGTCCCTGCAGGCCAGCTCCCGACAAACGTCCTCCCGTAGACTACATTGGTAGTGATCAATCAGGGCCCTCTCATTCCATCCCGCGCTGGCTGCCAGTGTCCTGAAATCCAGGGCGAATTCCTGTGCGCTCCTCCCTCCCTGGCTGAGGTGAAACAGACGCTCCCCCGCCGCTCTCCCCTCAGGCGGATGATCAAATACTGCCCGGAAACGGCGGGTAAAATCCTCATAACGAACGGACTCAGCGTCTATTCCACCCCACTCCGCGTTGGCCCATTCCAGGGCTCTGCCCGACAGACAGGAGATGAGGGCGGACACGCTCTCGTATCCGAGGGAGCCGGGTGGATGGTGGCCCGGTAAAGCTCCACCTGGAGCAGGAAACCCTTACACCCGGCAGCTGTCCCATCTTATTCCCTCGGGAGCAAGAGCCGAATACCACTGGACCCAGGGTTTGAGGGTCTTGATGGAGGAGAAATCGGCGAAGGAGGAGGTGTAGAAAACCCAACTCTCTCCTATCGACCCATGGTGTTGATCACTTGATCTAGAGCTGAACCTAGTCTCTGCAGCATGGTCGCGTGCTGGTGGATGCATTCCTCCACCGAAGTGCTGGGATCGGGTGTGCCTGCTGACTCCATAAAGGGTGCGTGATTCTATCAGCGTCTGGGTGAAGTGGGGAAACGGAATCAGGCGCAGGACACAGAACTGAGAGATAAATGGCTTTACTAGACTCAAAGTAAACAATAGCAAACCCTCCACGCAGGGAAGAGCAAAACAACAGCTCAACAGACGACGTAACAAAGAACAATCACGCACACACCCAGGAGGGAAAATAGAGGTAATATAGGGAAACTAATAAGCCTAATGAGTAACAGGTGGGAAAAATAAAGACAGAACTAGTGAGACACAGAAACATCGATCGGTGGCAGCTAGTACTCCGGTGACGTTGACCGCCGAAGCCTGCCTGAGCGAGGAGGAGGGGCAGCCTCGGCCGTATCCGTGACACCCTCACTGTACCTTTTCGGAAATGTCATCCACTTTACAATTCACTGACATTCTCCAATATTTTTTTTTACAATTCTTTGATCAAGTATTGAATTTGGCATTTATTACTGTAGCCCAGAAAAATGCATTGAATAACACATTCATAAATGGCTAAAAATAAATAATAAGAAACAAGATTTTGAAGTGTTTGTCCTATATCTAGGAGACATAATAACATATATGATTGTTTTTACACATATTTAACCCCTTTTGGGGGTAGGCACAAGTCTACCTTCATACTTCCATGAATTTTTTTTTAACCGGTACCGGTTACCCAAAAGTAGACACTTGTATGGGACATAGAGCAAAAGAACACCATCGTGATCGTGAGAATCTCCCCTTTCGTTAGAGTGGTCATGATAGTTTTATAGGTCAAACCGTTCGGACGCTACAGATGTTTTCGTGAGAAGACCAATTTTCGGGATGTCTCATGATCTGACAAACACCGCTCTAGCTCTGCCACCTTTCACCGCAGATGTGGGAGTGCGACATCGGTGGATGCGGTATATTGAGATATTTCTAGATTAAACTGATGGATTTTGATGGGGATGTTTGTATTATGTTATTTTGATTGACGCACCAGTGCGTCAATTGACTCTAGGGTGTTAAATCCAATTCAATCAGTGTAGATGAAGGGGAGCAGACAGGTTAAATAATTATTTTAAAGTCTTGAGACAATTGAGACATGGATTGTGCACATGTGCCAGTGGAGGCTCCTCAGAGGAGTAAACATTAAAACAGTTTTTGTTTTTAGATAAAACTATAGTAAATATATTCACGTCACCAAATAATTAATTAAAACACACTGTTTTGCAATGAAGGTCTACAGTAGCCTCAGCAGCACTCTGTAGGGTAGCATCATGGTGTAGCCGGAGGACATCTGGCTTCTGTCCTCTTCAGGGTACAATACTAAACCTAGGAGGCTCATGGTTCTCACTCCTTTCCATATTCTTACACAGTAATTACGACAACTTCTGGAGGACGTCCTCCAACCTATCAGAGCTCTTGCAGCATGTTGTCCACCCAATCAAAGGATCAGATAATGAATCTAGTTCTGAAAGCATAAGCTACAGTTAGTACTGCAGTGTATAAAATGTGGTGAGTAGTTGAACAAATTAATTTCTTCCAAAATTAAGTGAAGCAGAGAGAGAGAGAGAGAGAGAGAGAGAGAGAGAGAGAGAGAGAGAGAGAGAGAGAGAGAGGGAGCGATAGCTATATTTCGTAGTAATTTATATTTCACGTTCACTTTTACTTACTAAGATAGTGTCAAATGCAGCTAGCTAGTTTAGCCTACTCAATCACCTGGGTCAAACAGAAAGGGATACTATGTTAGCTAGCTGGCTATGGCTATCCAACACTGGAACTCTTCCAAGTCAAGGTAAGCTTTGGTGTTATTAATTTATTGCATCCTGCTAAACTGATTGCTGCTGACTACACTGTACTGCATGATTGTAGCGGGTTTACTAATTTGTTAGTTCTAGTAGCTACAGTTGAAGTCAGAATTTTACATACACAAACGTTTTGGGTAGCCTTCCACAAGCTTCCCACAATAAGTTGGGTGAATTTTGGCCCATTCCTCCTGACAGAGCTGGTGTAACTGAGTCATGTTTGTAGGCCTCCTTGCTTGCACACACTTTTTCAGTTCTGCCCACACATTTTCTATAGGATTGAGGTCAGGGCTTTGTGATGGCCACTCCAATACCTTGACTTTGTTGTCCTTACGCCATTTTGCCACAACTTTGGAAGTATGCTTGGGGTCATTGTTCATTTGTAAGACCCATTTGCGACCAAGCTTTAACTTCCTGACTGATGTATTGAGATGTTGCTTCAATATATCCGCATAATTTTCCTTCTTCATGATGCCATCTATTTTGTGAAGTGCACCAGTCCCTCCTGCAGCAAAGCACCCCCACAGCATGACGCTGCCACCCCCCAGTCAGTTTTACGAGGGCATGTTTGGCAGCATGAGTGAAGGAGGCTTTGAAATAGGAAACCGATTCTAGATTTAACTTTGGATAGGAGATTTTTAATGTGAGTGGAAGGAGAGTTTACAGTCTAACCAGACACCTAGGTATTTGTAGTTGTCCACATACTCTAGGTCAGACCCGTCGAGAGTAGTGATTCTAGTCGGGTGGGCAGGTGCAAGCAGCGTTCGGTTGAAGAGCATGCATTTAGTTTTACTAGTGTTTAAGTGCAGTTGGAGGCTAATGAAGGAGTGTTGTATGGCATTGAAGCTCGTTTGGTGGTTTGTTAACACAGTGTCCAATGAAGGGCATTATGGCCAAACAGTTATATTTTAGTTTAATCAGACCAGAGGACATTTCTCCAAAAAGTACGATCTTTGTCTCCATGTGCAATTGCAAACCGTAGTCTGGCTTTTTTACGGCGGTTTTGGAGCAGTGACTTCTTTCTTGCTGAGCGACCTTTCAGGTTATGGAGATATACAGTGGCGAAAAAAAGTATTTAGTCAGCCACCAATTGTCCAAGTTCTCCCACTTAAAAAGATGAGAGAGGCCTGTAATTTTCATCATAGGTACACGTCAACTATGACAGACAAATTGAGATTTTTTTCTCTCCAGAAAATCACATTGTAGGATTTTTAATGGTGGAAAATAAGTATTTGGTCACCTACAAACAAGCAAGATTTCTGGCTCTCACAGACCTGTAACTTCTTCTTTAAGAGAATCCTCTGTCCTCCACTCGTTACCTGTATTAATGGCACCTGTTTGAACTTGTTATCAGTATAAAAGACACCTGTCCACAACCTCAAACAGTCACACTCCAAACTCCACTATGGCCAAGACCAAAGAGCTGTCAAAGGACACCAGAAACAAAATTGTAGACCTGCACCAGGCTGGGAAGACTGAATCTGCAATAGGTAATCAACTTCGTTTGAAGAAATCAACTGTGGGAGCAATTATTAGGAAATGGAAGACATACAAGACCACTGATAATCTCCCTCAATCTGGGGCTCCACGCAAGATCTCACCCCGTGGGGTCAAAATGATCACAAGAACAGTGAGCAAAAATCCCAGAACCACACGGGGGGACCTAGTGAATGACCTGCAGAGAGCTGGGACCAAAGTAACAAAGCCTACCATCAGTAACACACTACGCCGCCAGGGACTCAAACCCTGCAGTGCCAGACGTGTCCCCCTGCTTAAGCCAGTACATGTCCAGGCCCGTCTGAAGTTTGCTAGAGTGCATTTGGATGATCCAGAAGAGGATTGGGAGAATGTCATATGGTCAGATGAAACTTTTTGGTAAAAACTCAACTCGTCGTGTTTGGAGGACAAAGAATGCTGAGTTGCATCCAAAGAACACCATACCTACTGTGAAGCATGGGGGTGGAAACATCATGCTTTGGGGCTGTTTTTCTGCAAAGGGACCAGGACGACTGAACCGTGTAAAGGAAAGAATGAATGGGGCCATGTATCGTGAGATTTTGGGTCTTTCAGCATGACAATGATCCCAAACACACACACGAAGGAGTGGCTTCGTAAGAATCATTTCAAGGTCCTGGAGTGGCCTAGCCAGTCTCCAGATCTCAACCCCATAGAAAATCTTTGGAGGGAGTTTAAAGTCTGTGTTTCCCAGCGACAGCCCCAAAACATAATTGCTCTAGAGGGGATCTGCATGGAGGAATGGGCCAAAATACCAGCAACAGTGTGTGAAAACCTTGTGAAGACTTACAGAAAATGTTTGACCTGTGTTATTGCCAACAAAAGGTATATAACAAAGTATTGAGAAACTTTTGTTATTGACCAACTACTTATTTTCCACCATGGATTTTTTTTAAAAAATTTGTCTGTCATAGTTGACGTGTACCTATTATGAAAATTACAGGCCTCTCTCGCCTTTTTAAGTGGGAAAACTTGCACAATTGGTGGCTGACTAAATACTTTTTTTCCCTTCTGTAGGACTTGTTTTACTGTGGATATAGATACGTTTGTACCTGTTTCCTCCAGCATCTTCACAAGGTCCTTTGCTGTTGTTCTGGGATAGATTTGCACTTTTCCCACCAAAGTACATTCATCTCTAGGAGACAGAATGCGTCTCCTTCCTGAGCGGTATGACGGCTGCGTGGTCCCATGGTGTTTATACTTGCGTACTATTGTTTGTACAGATGAATGCTCCCAAGGCTGAACCAGACTTGTGGAGGTCTACAATTTTTTGTCTGAGGTCTTGGCTGATTTCTTTTCGTTTTCCCATGATGTCAAGCAAAGAGGCAAGAGTTTGAAGCTAGGCCTTGAAATACATCCACAGGTACACCTCCATGACCTCATTCTTTGGAATTTTCCAAGCTGCTTAAAGGCATAGTCAACTTAGTGTAGGTAAATGTATGACCCACTGAAAATGTGATACAGTGAATTATAAGTCAAATAATCTGTCTGTAAACAATTGTTGGAAAAATTACTTGTATCATTCACAAAGTAGATATCCTAACCGACTTGCCAAAACTATAGTTTGTTAAAAATAAATTTGTGGATTGGTTGAAAAACAAGTTTTAATGACTCCAACCTAAGTGTATGTAAACGTCCGACTTCAACGGTATGTCGACTATGACTGACAAATGATGTAGGCTGTGTGTAGTTTTTAGCGGTCATGATATGAAGGTTTGGCTTGGAATGTTTTTTTTGCCTGGTCACAGACAGCTGATACGTTGTGCACTGAAGTCCACAAGCGAAGGGAAAAGGTGAGAGGAGGAGAGAACATAGAGAGATCGGAGAAGGAATTATATACACAAGGAGCTGTTTGTATCTGTCTGGCATGAAAGTGAACTGTGTTTACGTGTGATAAGGGGTGTATTCATTGCGCTGATTCTGTTAAAAAAACGTTTATTAAACGGAAGCAAACGGAATGAAACATACCTGAATTTGTCCAATAGAAACTCTTGTTTGCAACTGTTGGACTAATGATTACACCCTAGATCAGCTAGATGCAGGCAAGAGTGAGCAAGGCGGTATTGAATGTGCCGCTGTCTGTCACCTTAAGTACTCAAAATTCTCTCGACCTGTGGACCTACGTTGTAAACTTTCATTTATAGGCTAGGTTGTAGCAATCTCATGATGGGTACAGGGAAAATGCGAGTATCATGTAGTAGCCTAAACCTATTGATGTTACATTGAGCTGGGTGAATAGAATATGAATGACAGTCATCCAATATACTGTAATAGAATATTACAACCGGCCAAACCCTCCCCTAACCCGGACAATTGTGCGTCACTCTATGGGACACCTGATCATGGCCAGTTGTGATACAGCCCGGGATCGAACCCGGGTCTAGAGTGACACCTCTAGTACTGCGATGCAGTGCCTTAGACCGCTGCGCCACTCGAGAGGCCTATTCACCATCATCTTAAACACCTCTGACTGCCACTGATGTGTGCCATTCAGAGGGTGAATGGCAAGACAACATATTTAAGTGCCTTTGAACGGGATATGGTAGTAGGTGCCAGGCACACCAGTTTGTGTCAAGATCTGCAACTTTGCTGGGTTTTTCACGCTCAACAGTTTCCCGTGTGTATCAAGAAGGGTCCACCACCTAAAGGACATCCAGCCAACTTGACACAATCGTGGGAAGCATTGGAGTCAACATGGGCCAGCATCCCTGTGGAATGCTTTCGACACCTTGTAGAGTCCAAAACCTGACGAATTGAGGCTGTTCTGAGGGCAAAAGGGGAGGGTGAAACTCAATATTAGGAATGTGTTCCTAATGTTTGGTATACTCAGTGTATGAGAGCATTAATAAGAGCTGTTTTGCCACGATCCAACCACTGCCACCATCCATCACAAACTCTACTTTTAATTAATTAATTCCACAGAGTTGCTGATTTGTCGGATCTTACAAACACATGCTCTCTCTCTCTCTCACTCTTTACTAAGCTCTTTTTTCAACAGTACACAACTCTGTCTGAGTTGCACATTGTAGCATGTGATTTGCTGTGGTGTTGTCATGCTGTTCAAAGCTGGGCAGAGAGGATAAGGAGAGGCTAGCTGATCCTTGACTGAGACTAGTCTACAGACAGACACACACACACACACACACACACACACACACACACACACACACACACACACACACACACACACACACACACACACACACACACACACACACACTCACACAAAGACCCCATGTGCCCTTTTCTACTCGTACACTTGTGTACACGCAAATACACACACACACACATATACCCACACTTCCCCATTTCACTCTGCCTCAACTCTTTATTTTGATCTAAAACTTTTCTGGCCACTCTCCAAAGTGATTTTTTGTTTACTGTACACACAGCTCTTTCTGTGTCATTGGACTGTGGCTGGCTAAGTCCAAAGTGAATTTAGCTTTGCTGACCTAGAATTTCCCTGGCTGCCCATCCATGAGTCTTTGTGCTGTGTTGTGCTAATGCCATCCATGAGTCTTTGTAATGTGTTGTGTTATTGCCATTATTTTTGCATACGGGGGCAGAGGGAATGCAAACACAATGACTTTACTGTCCGTCATGATAAGACTATGAGCAGGAACTATCTCCAGTGAGCACTTCCTGATCACCTGTCCATCAGATTTTTATCGTAGGTTACGGCTGGCTGTAGCCTATCACGGTTCACTGCTGCCGGACGATTCAGAGAGTTGAATATACAGTAACAACGGAAGGTTGATCAGAAAGCGATGGATCTATATCCATATGGATCTTTCTTTCTTTCTTTCTCTTTCTTTCTTTCTTTCTTTCTTTCTTTCTTTCTTTCTTTCTTTCTTTCTTTCTTTCTTTCTTTCTTTCTTTCTTTCTTTCTTTCTTTCTTTCTTTCTTTCTTTCTTTTTCTTTCTCTCTCTCGCTCTCTTTCTCTCTTTCTTTCTCTCTCTCTATATTCTCTCCTGAACATTGGACCCCCTAAAAATAAGAACAAAAGCAGCAGCAACACAAAAACACAGATGTTTCCTGTAACTAGGAGATCATCAGTTTCATTGTACTGATGAGAGGAAATTATGTTCTCAAGTAAATAGAGGCTTTCTCTGTTGAACATAATTTCAATTAAAACATGTAGGTATGCTGGAGACGATCATACACCAGAGGAGTCTGGTTATAGGAGGACGGTTGACAATAATGTCTGGAATGGAGTGAATCGAATGGTATCATTCACATGGAAACCATGTGTTTGATGTGCTTGAAACCATTCCGTTCGAGCCATTACTATGAGCCCTTGCTCTGATGTAAAGTGCCATGAGCCATCACTGACATACAACCATATCATTAAATGGAACATTGTATTATTGTATATCTCTTTTTATAACCTGGGTAGTTCGAGCCCTGAATGCTGATTGGCTGAAAGCTGTGGTATATCAGACCGTATACCCCGGGTATGACAAAACATTTATTTTGACTGTTGTAATTATGTTGGTAACCAGTTTATAATAGCAATAAGGCACCTCGGGGGTTTGTGGTATATGGCCAATATACCATGGCTAAGGGCTGTATCCAGGCACTCATTGTGTCGTGCATAAGAACATCCCTTAGCAGTGGTATATTGGCCATATACCACAACCCCTCAGGCCTTACTGCTTAAGTATACACCTATATAAATACACATCCTCTGACACATCCTCTCACAACTATGTCTCTATGTCTCCTGAGTGGCGCAGTGGTCTAAGGCACTGCATCGCAGTGCTAACTGTGCCACTAGATCCTGCTTCGAATCCAGGCTCTGTCGCAGCCGGCCGTGACCGGGAGACTCATGGGCGGCGCACAATTGGCCCAGGGTAGGGGAGGGAATGGCCGGCAGGGATGTAGCTCAGTTGATAGAGCATGGCGTTTGCAACGCCAGGGTTGTGGGTTCGATTCCCACGGGGGGCCAGTATAAAAAAAGATGTATTCACTAACTGTAAGTTGCTCTGGATAAGAGCGTCTGCTAAATAATAAATAAATAATATAAAATAAATAAATAAACTATCCCTACCACACACTTCCACCCTCCAACTCCCCATCCACAGTACAGTTTCATCCCTAACAGCCACAGTCACAAGCCTTTTGTGTGAGTCCTAAGAGGGTGAGTAGGTGTGACGTAACCCTCGTGTTCAATACAATATTCCCGCCCAGCAGTAGGGAATATGATGGGTCCTCAGGCACTACGAAAGCTGTGAAGGTCTATGAGAGAGTGAACTGTGCCCCCTTCAGATGTATGCTGGTAGTGGCGATGAAAGGAAAGGTGGAAATAATGAGGTATTTAATTGAATGAGGAATAAATGCAAAATTAGCAATGATAGATTGGCTATGTACATGGGCTACCAGTGCCGAGTCGATGTGCAGGGGTACAAGGAAATTGAGGTAGATATGTACATATAGGTAGGGGTAAAAGGACTAGGCAACAGGATAGATAATAGACAGTAGCAGCAGCGTATGAGTGTGAAAGTGTCGAAAGCGACAGTGTGCCTGTGTGTACGTGTTATTTGTGAGTGTGTGTGTTGGAGTGTCAGTGTAATTATGTGTGAGTCCAGTATGCGTGCATAGAGTCAAAAAAGGGTTAGTGCAAAAAGGGTCAATGCAGATAGTCCAGGTAAATATTTGGTTAACTATTTAGCAGTCTTATGGCTTGGGGGTAGAAGCTGTTCAGAAGCCTTTTGGTCCCAGACTTTGCGCTCTGGTACCGCTTGCTGTGCAGTAGCAGAGAGAACAGTCTATGACTTGGGTGACTGGAGTCTTTGAAAAAAAATTGTGCATCCTCTGACACCGCCTGGTATAGAGGTCCTGGATGGCAGGGAGTTTGGCCCCAGTGATGTACTGGGCCGTACACATTACCCTTTGTAGCACCTTGTGGTCAGATGCCGAGCAGTTGCCATACCAAACGGTGATGCAGCCAGTCAAGATGCTCTCAATGGTGCAGCTGTAGAACCTTTTGAAGATCTTGGGGCCCATGCCACCTCTTTTCAGCCTCCTGAGGGGGAAGAGGCGTTGTTGTGCCCTCTTCACGACTGTGTTGGTGTGTTTGGACCATGATAGGTCCTTAGCAATGTGGGCACGAAGAACTGGAAGCTCTTGACCTGCTCCACTACAGCCCTGTCGATGTGAATGGGGGGGGTTCGGCCCTCAGTTTCCTGTAGTCCACGCTAAGCTCTTTTGTCTTGCCCACATTGAGGGAGAGGTTGTTGTTCTGGCACTACACTACCAGGTATCTGATATCCCTATAGGCTGTCTCATAGTAGTTGGTGATCAGGCCCACCACTGTCGTGTCATCGGCAAACTTGATGATGGTGTTGGAGTCGTGCGCGGCCATGTTTTCATGGGTGAATAGGGAGTCCAGGATTCAGTTGCAGTGGGAGGTGTTCAGTCCCAGAGACCTTTGCTTAGTGATGAGCTTGGAGGGCACTATGGTGTTGAATGCTGAGCTGTAGTCTATGAACAGCAATTTCACGTAGGTGTTCCTTTTGTCCAGTTGGAATAGGGCAGTGTGGAGTGCAATAGAGATTGTGTCATCTATGGATCTGTTTGGGCGGTATGCGAATCGGAGTGGGTCTAGGATTTCTGGGATGATGGTGTTGAGGTGAGCCATGGCCAGCCTTTCAACACATTTCATAGCTACAGGGGTGAGTGCTACAGGGCGGTAGTCATTTAGACAGGTTACCTTGGCGTTATTGGGCACAGGGACTATGGTGGTCTACATGAAACGTGTAGGTATTACAGACTGGGTAAGGGAGAGATTGAAAATGTCAGTGAAGACACTTGCCAGCTGGTCAGCGCATGATCTGAGTACGCGTCCTGGTAATCCGTCTGAATGTTAACCTGTTTAAATGTTTTACTCACATCGGCTACGGAGAGCGTGATCACACAGTCGTCTGGAACAGCTGGTGCTCTCATGCGTAGTTCAGTGTTGCTTGCCTCAAAATGATCATAGAAGGCATTTAGTTCGTCGGGTAGGCTCACGTAATGGGCAGTTCTTGGCTGGGTTTCCCATTGTAATAGTTTGCAAGCCCTGCCATATACAATGAGCGTCAGAGCCAGTGTAGTAGGATTTCATCTTAGTCCTGTATTTACGCTTTACAGGTTTGATGGTTCATCGAAGGGTGTAGCGATATATATTTGAAGCGTCCGGATTAGTGTCCCGCTCATTGAAAGTGGTAGCTCTAGCCTTTAGCTCAATTCAGATGTTGCCTGTAATCCATGGTTTCTGGTTGGGATATGTGCGTACTGTCACTGTGGGGATGACGTCGTCAATGCTTTTATTAATGATGCCAGTGACTGATGTGGTATAATCCTCAATGCCATCGGATGAATCCCGGAACATATTCCAGTCTGTGCTAGCAAAACAGTCCTGTAGCTTACTATCTGCTTTATGGGACCACTTCCATATTGAGCGCATCACTGGTACTTCCTGTTTGAGTTTTCACTTATAAACAGGAATCAGGAGGATAGTGTTATGGTCAGATTTGCCAAATGGAGGGCGAGGGAGATCTTTGTATGCATCTCTGTGTGTGGAGTTAAGGTGATCTAGAGTTTTTCCCCCCTCTAGTCGCACAGGTGACATGCTGGTAGAAATGAGGTAAAACCGATTTCAGTTGTCCTGCATTACAATCACCGGCCACTAGCAGCGCCACCTCTGGATGAGTACTTTTTTGTTTGCTTATGGCCCTACACAGCTCGTTGAGTGCGGTCTTAGTGCCAGCATCGTTTTGTGGTGGTAAATCGAAAGCAAAGAAAAATATTGATGAAATCTCTCTTGATAAATAGTATGGTCTACAGCTTATCATGAGGTATTCTAACTCAGGCGAGCAGAACCTCGAGACTTCCTTAATATTATAGATGGCGCACCAGTCTTTGTTGACAAAGAGACACACATCATCCCCAAGGATCTTCCCAGACGCTACTGTTCTGTCCTGCCGATAAATGGAAAACCCAACTAACTGTATATTATCCATGTCCTTGTTCAGCCAAGTGTGCATTTGCATTGATTTAACAATGGTGGAAACTCCCTGCTTTTAAATCCATTTGGGAGAAGTGAGGAGAATTGGGATGTATAATTAGAGTGGTTGACATGGGTGGGGGGGTTCTACTAAGCTATATGGAATTATTTTAAGAAGGTCATACAAAGGATAATTTTGCTATTGGATTTGGAATTTTAAGACCCTGGAAGTATAAAAGAATTAAAGATAAAAAATATATTTGATGAAAAATGTTATTTGTCTTACTGCTATTAGCCCATACAAACGTATTGAAGAACAGATTCACAACATGGAACAACGGATAGTCCCCAGCAAAAATCTAAAGGAAGTTTATTCTGAAGTGTCTGTCCTATATCTGAGAGATATAAGAAGATCAGGAAACATTTTTTTTTTTTTTTACTTGTATTTAAACCCTTATTTTTGGCACTAAACAGTCTCCATATATACAGTTGAAGTCGGAAGTTTACATACACCTTAGCCAAATACATTTAAACTCAGGTTTTCACAATTCCTGACATTTAATCCTAGTAAAAATGCCCTGTCTTAGGTCAGTTAGGATCACCACTTTATTTTAAGAATGTGAAATATCAGAATAATTGTAGAGAGAATGATTTATTTCAGCTTTTATTTCTTTCTTCACATTCCCAGTGGGTCAGAAGTTTACATAAACTCAATAAGTATTTGGTAGCATTGCCTTTAAATTGTTTAACTTGGGTCAAACGTTTCGGCTAGCCTTCCACAAGCTTCCCACAATAAGTTGGGTGAATTTTGGCCCATTCCTTCTGACAGAGCTGGTGTGACTGAGTCAGGTTTGTAGGCCTCCTTGCTCGCACACGCTTTTTCAGTTCTGCCCACACATTTTCTATAGGATTGAGGTCAGGGCTTTGTGATGGCCACTCCAATACCTTGACTTTGTTGTCCTTAAGCCATTTTGCCACTGCTTTGAAAGTCATTGTCCATTTGGAAGACCCATTTGCGACCAAGCTTTAACTTCCTGACTGATGTCTTGAGATGTTGCTTCAATATATCCACATAATTTTCCTTCTTCATGATGCCATCTATTTTGTGAAGTGCACCAGTCCCTCCTGCAGCAAAGCAACCCCACAGCATGACGCTGCCACCCCCGTGCTTCACGGTTGGGATGGTGTTCTTCGGCTTGCAAGCAACCCCCTTTTTCCTCCAAACATAACGATGGTCATTATGGCCAAACAGTTCTATTTTTGTTTCATCAGACCAGAGGACATTTCTCCAAAAAGTACGATCTTTGTCCCCATGTGCAGTTGCAAACCGTAGTCTGGCTTTTTTTTGGCAGTTTTGGAGCAGTGGCTTCTTCCTTGCTGAGCGGCCTTTCAGGTTATGTCGATATAGGACTTGTTTTTCTGTGCATATAGATACTTTTGTACCTGTTCCCTCCATCATCTTCACAAGGTCCTTTGGTGTTGTTCTGGGATTGATTTACACTTTTCGCACCAAAGTACGTTCATCTCTAGGAGACAGGTATGACGGCTGCGTGGTCCCATGGTGTTTATACTTGCAGACTATTGTTTGTACAGATGAACGTGGTACCTTCAGGCGTTTGGAAATTGCTCCCAAGGATGAACCAGACTCTAGCACAGGCACACCTAGTGCAGTTTGCTTTCCAACAGACACAAATTCACCTTTCAGCAGGACAATAACCTAAAACACTAGGGCAAATATACCCTGGAGTTGCTTACCAAGACATTATTGAATGTTCCTGAAGGGCCTAGTTACAGTTTTGAATAAATCTGCTTTAAAATCTATGGCAAGACTTGAAATGTCTGTATAGCAATGATCACCAACCAACTTAATAGAGCTTGAATAATTTTTTTATAATAACGTTCAAATATTGTACAGTCCAGGTGTACAAAGCTCTTAGAGACATATCCAGAAAGATTCACAGCCGTAATTGCTGCCAAAGCTAATTCTAACGATAAGAGTGTCTGCTAAATGACTAAAATGTAAAAATGTGTGCACACTTATGTAAATGAGATATTTCTGTATTTCATTTTCAAAAAATTAGCAAACTTGTTTTCACTTTGTCATTATGGGGTATTAAAAGCATCTGTTTTGAGAGCAAATTGCTGCTCGTGAGTGTTGTCTCAGTTTAAGTGTTTTCTCACTTTCCCCCCAGTCGCTGCATGTCTCTCTTTCCTTCACTCCTGTCTCATTCTCTCTATTTCTCTTTCCTCCTTCTCCCTTTCAGAGTTCCTTCCTTCCTTTTGTCTGGGGAATTGGCACAGTGTTTTTTTTCAAGCTCTGTTTGCTGCTGTTAGAGAGTGCATGTGCCTGGGGGCTCTCTCTCTGGCGTCAAGCATTAAGACGTACACCACACATCCTGAGGGAGCGACAATCTTTTGCAATTCTGCTGTGATCAGAGCCCAGACTAAGGAGTGTGTTGGAGGTGTGTGTTTTAGCACCTGCAGTCCTCTAGTGTTTGTGTGGCACTGGGACTCTTATTTTGTCTGCAGTGTGTGTGCGTCTGTGTGTATGTGTGTGTGTGTGTGAATGATATTCAGCCCACTTCAGTGTCTAAAAAAATCAAAATAAGCAGATGTAATGTTTTTATTCAATTTTGATAATCTATTTATGTTATGGTGGTTATGGGCTGTTGGCTGTGTGTTGACATATTCTTCATGTTGACCTTTGCCTGTGCTGTTACTACTGCACACAGTCTGGCTTGTAATGTCAAAAATGCCCTTTGGTGTTTGTTGCATGAGCTCAGACTTGATCACTCTAAGAAAACTCTCGCTGTTTTCTTTTCTTTCTGTCGCTCTTGTTCTGGGTTTCCGCAAGTTGACAATTCTTCTGTCTCACCTCTACGTAAACCAAAACACTCCCACATGGTGTCACGAGTGTCAGTGTAATGCGGTGGAAGAAGTCAGGCGCAGGACACAGAACTCTAAGAAACGTACTTTACTAAACAAAGTAAAGAACACAACACAGAATACCTCCACACAGGGAGGGACTAACCCGCTCACCAACAACACACGTAACAATAAACAATAACACACAAATTCCAAATGAGAGACAGGGGTAAATATAGGGAATACAATCAAACATAATGGGGAACAGGTGTAAACAATAAAGACTAAACTAGACAAACACCGAAACATCGATCGGCAGCAGCTAGTACTCCGGGGACGATGAACGCCGAAGCCTGCCCGAGCAAGGAGGAGGAGCAGACTCGGCTGAATCCGTGACACATGGCAGCTTCAGGTTAAAATAATACTGCATGTCAACTAGGGGTGGTGGCTTGTTTTGTAAACAACAGTAAAGAGAAGTCAAGAACATGTTGACTTTTTTCAGAGAGAGAGAGAGAGAGATAGGGAGATATGGGTATTATACATATTATGGGATAGTGAGTTTGTCTGTCTGTCTGAAATCGGCCAATCTATCCACCTGTTAGTGTCTATCTAGCAAACCTATATTTTCTAAAACGACAGCTATAGTTATATAAATCCATATAACTATCTAAAAAGCTAGCTGTCTATTGAACAAACTGGCAGTATTGTCATAAACAAACTATTGCTTTAGACTCAGTCTTGGAACACGGGCTTCATCAATAAGTGCATAGATGACGTCGTCCCCACGGTGACTATACGAAAGTACCCAAACCAAAAACCATGAATTATAGGCAATATCCGCGCTGGGCGAAATATTTTATTTATTTTATTTTTATTTCACCTTTATTTAACCAGGTAAGCCAGTTGAGCAAGTTCTCATTTACAACTGCGACCTGGCCAAGATAAAGCAAAGCAGTGCGATAAAAACAACAACACAGACTTACATATGGGGTAAAAAAACATAAAGTCAAAAATTTTTTTTTATATATATATATATATATATATATATATATATATATATATATATATATATATATATATATATATATATATATATATACAATACAACAGAAAATATATATACAGTGTGTGCAAATGTAGCAAGTTATGGAGGTAAGGCAATAAATAGGCTATAGTGCAAAATAATTACAATTAGTATTAACACTGGAATGCTAGATGTGCAAGAGATTATGTGCAAATAGAGATACTGGGGTGCAAAAGAGCAAAATAAATAACAATATAGGGATGAGGTAGTTGGGTGGGCTAATTTCAGATGGGCTGTGTACAGGTGCAGTGATCTGTAAGGTGCTCTGACAACTGATGCTTAAAGTTAATGAGGGAGATAAGAGTCTCCAGCTTCAGAGATTTTTGCAGTTCGTTCCAGTCATTGGCAGCAGAGAACTGGAAGGAATGGCGGCCAAAGGAGGTGTTGGCTTTGGGGATGACCAGTGAGATATACCTGCTGGAGCGCAGACTACGGGTGGGTGCTGCTATGGTGACCAATGAGCTAAGATAAGGCAGGGATTTGCCTAGCAGTGATTTATAGATGGCCTGGAGCCAGTGAGTTTGACGACGAACATGTAGTGAGGACCAGCCAACAAGAGCGAACAGGTCACAGTGGTGGGTAGTGTATGGGGCTTTGGAGACAAAACGGATGGCACTGTGATAGACTACATCCAATTTGCTGAGTAGAGTGTTGGAGGCTATTTTGTAAATGACATCGCCGAAGTCAAGGATCGGTAGGATAGTCAGTTTTACGAGGGCATGTTTGGCAGCATGAGTGAAGGAGGCTTTGTTGTGAAATAGGAAGCCGATTCTAGATTTAACTTTGGATTGGAGATTCTTAATGTGAGTCTGGAAGGAGAGTTTATAGTCTAAACAGACACCTAGGTATTTGTAGTTGTCCACATACTCTAGGTCAGACCCGTCGAGAGTGGTGATTCTAGTCGGGTGGGCGGGTGCCAGCAGAGTTCGATTGAAGAGCATGCATTTAGTTTTACTAGTGTTTAAGAGCAGTTGGAGGCTACTGAAGGAGTGTTGTATGGCATTGAAGCTCGTTTGGAGGTTTGTTTACACAGTGTCCAATGAAGGGCCAGATGTATACAAAATGGTATCGTCTGCGTAGAGGTGGATCTGAGAGTCACCAGCAGCAAGAGCGACATCATTGATATACACAGAGAAAAGAGTCGGCCCAACAATTGAACCCTGTGGCACCCCAATAGAGACTGCCATAGGTCCAGACAACAGGTCCTCCAATTTGACACATTGAACTCTATCTGAGAAGTACTTGGTGAACCAGGCGAGGCAGTCATTTGAGAAACCAAGGCTATTTAGTCTGCCAATAAGAATGCGGTGGTTGACAGAGTCGAAAGCCTTGGCCAGGTCGATGAAGACGGCTGCACAGTACTGTCTATTATCGATCGCGGTTATAATATCGTTTAGGACCTTGAGCGTGGCTGAAGTGCACCCATGATCAGCTCGGAAACCAGATTGCATAGCGGAGAAGGAACGGTGGGATTCGAAATGGTCGGTGATCTGTTTGTTAACTTGGCTTTCAAATACTTTCGAAAGGCAGGGCAGGATGGATATAGGTCTGTAACAGTTTGGATCTAGTGTGTCACCCCCTTTGAAGAGGGGGATGACCGCGGCAGCTTTCCAATCTCTGGGGATCTCAGACGTTACGAAAGAGAGGTTGAACAGGCTAGTAATAGGGGTTGCGACAATTTTGGCGGCTAGTTTTAGAAAGAAAGGGTCCGGATTGTCTAGCCCAGCTGATATGTAGGGGTCCAGATTTTGCAGCTCTTTCAGAACATCAGCTGTCTGAATTTATGTGAAGGAGAAGCTGGGGGAGGCATGGGCAAGTTGCAGCGGAGGGTGCAGAGTTGGTGGCCGGGGAAGTGGTAGCCAGGTTGAAAGCATGGCCAGCCGTAGCAAAATGCTTGTTGAAATTCTCAATTATTGTAGATTTATCGGTGGTGATAGTGTTTCCTAGCCTCAGTGCAGTGGGCAGCTGGGAGGAAGTGCTCTTATTCCCCATGGACTTTACAGTGTCCCAAAACTTTTTGGTGTTAGTGCTACAGGATGCAAATTTCTGTTTGAAAAAGTTAGCCTTTGCTTTCCTGACTGCTTGTGTATATTGGTTCCTAACTTCCCTGAAAAGTTGCATATTGCGGGGGCTATTTGATGCTAATGCAGTACGCCACAGGATGTTTTTGTGCTGGTCAAGGGCAGTCAAGTCTGAGGAGAACCAGGGGCTATATCTGTTCTTAGTTCTGTATTTTTTGAATGGGGCATGTTTATTTAAGATTGAGAGGAAATTACTTTTAAAGAACAACCAGGCATCCTCTACTGACGGAATGAGATCTATATCCATCCAGGATACCTGGGCCAGGTCAATTAGGAAGGTCTGCTCGCTAAAGTGTTTTAGGGAGCGTTTGACAGTGATGAGGGGTGGACGTTTGACCGCGGACCCGTTACGGACGCAGGCAATAAGGCAGTGATCGTTGAGATCCTGGTTGAAGACAGCGGAGGTGTATTTAGAGGGTAAGTTAGTCAGGATGATATCTATGAGGGTACCCATGTTATGGATTTAGGGTTGTACCTGGTAGGTTCGTTGATAATTTGTGTGAGATTGAGGGCATCTAGTTTGGATTGTAGGATGGCCGGGGTGTTAAGCATATCCCAATTTAGGTCACCAAGCAGTACGAACTCTGAGGATAAATGGGGGGCAATCAATTCACATATGGTGTCCAGGGCACAGCTGGGGGCTGAGGGGGGTCTGTAGCAAGCGGCAACAGTGAGAGACTTATTTCTGGATAGGTGGATTTTTAGAAGTAGAAGCTCAAACTGTTTGGGCACAGACCTGGATCGTATGATAGAGCTCTGCAGGCTATCTCTACAGTAGATTGCAACTCCACCCCCTTTGGCAGTTCTATCTAGACGGAAAATGTTATAGTTGGGGATGGAAATTTCAGAATTTTTGGTGGCCTTCCTAAGCCAGGATTCAGACACTGCTAGAACATCAGGGTTGGCGGAGTGTGCTAACGCAGTGAAAAACTCAAACTTAGGAAGTAGACTTCTGATATTAACATGCAAGAAACCAAGGCTTTTGCGATTACAGAAGTCAACAAATGATAGCGCCTGGGGAGTAGGAGTGAAACTGAGGGCTGCAGGGCCTGGGTTAGCCTCTACATCACCAGAGGAACAGAGGACTAGAATAAGGATACGGCTAAAGGCTTTAAGAACTGGTCTTCTAGTGTGTTGGGTACATAGAATAAAGGGGGCAGATTTCCGGGCGTTGTAGAAATGATTCAGGGCATTATGTACAGACAAGGATATGGAAGGATGTGAGTAAAGTGGAGGTAAACCTAAGCGTTGGGTAACAATGAAAGAGATAGCATCACTGGAGGCATCAATTGAGTCGGTCTCCGCGTGTATGGGGGGTGGGACAAAGGAGCTATCTAAGGCAGGTTTAGCTGGGCTGGGGGATCTACAGTGAAATAGTAGAATTAGAAATAACCGAAACAACAATAAGCTAACCATATTGACATGGGAGAGAGGCATAAAGCAATCACAGGTGTAATTTGAGAGAGCTAAGACAACAGCTGGTAATGATGACACATTTTGGGCTGAGGCTAAACATAAACAGGATGCGGTACCGTAAAAAGGAACAGTCCAGCAGGCATCAGCTGTATAGCGGAGTTATCATAAGGTCCGGTGAACAGCAATAGGATAGTTCGGAGGTAGTTCGGGGGTTGCTAAAGCACTAGCGAGCAAGAGGCCACGGCTAGCGTGTGCTAGCGGGCCGGGGATAGCAGATGGAATCTTCATGTTCGACGTCGTAACGGGAAGCCTGTTGTAACCACATCAGACGATTTCGTCGGCAGACCAGTCGTGTAGGATCGGCAGGGCTCCGTGTCAACAAAAGGTCCAGTGATTCAGTGATTCCGGCAGAAAAACTGATATGTTCTGGGTTGATAACGCGCTGTGCAGACAGTGCAGACTGGCCGAATAATAGTCCAGGCTAGAGCTGGCTGGTAGGTGGTGCAGGCCACGGACAATGGTGAAAAACCGCTAACGGTAGCTGATAGCAAGTAGCTAGTTAGCTGGCTACTCCCGTCCGGTAGACCGAGAGGTAGATAGCCGGGATATGGGCCTGGCTCTAGGCTAGCTCGAGGCTAACTGGTGCTTGCATCGGGGCAGTGGTGATTAGCCAAACAGCAACATCCATTCGGTTGCGGCTAGCTAGTTGCGACCCTAGTCATAGACTGTTCTCTCTGCTACCGCACGGCAAGCGGTACCGGAGTGCCAAGTCTAGGTCCAAAAGACTTCTCAACAGCTTCTACCCCCAAGCCATAAGACTCCTGAACAGCTAATCATGGCTACCCGGACTATTTGCACTGCCCCCCCACCCCATCCTTTTTACGCTGCTGCTACTCTGTTAATTATTTATGCATAGTCAGTTTAACTCTACCCACATGTACATATTACTTCAACTACCTCAACTAGCCGGTGCCCCCGCACATTGACTCTGCACCGGTACCCCCCTGTATATATAGCCTCCCTACTGTTATTTTATTTTACTTCTGCTCTTTTTTTCTCAACACTTTTTTTGTTGTTGTTTTATTTTTACTTTTTTTGTTTAAAATAAATGCACTGTTGGTTAAGGGCTGTAAGTAAGCATTTCACTGTAATGTCTGCACCTGTTGTATTCGGCGCATGTGACCAATACAATTTTATTTTATTTGATTTGATTCAACAAGCCCAGCACTTACACAAAGGACTGATGATTGGCTGAGACAAATTGATGATAAAAAGATTTTGGGGGCTGGTTTGTTAGACTTCAGTGCGGCTTTTGACATTATCAATCATAGTCTGCTTCTGGAAATACGTATATGTTATGGCTTTACACCCCCTTCTATAATGTGGATAAAGAGTTATTTGTCTAACAGAACACAGAGGGTGTCCTTTAACGGAAAACTCTCAAACTTAATCCAGGTAGAATCAGAAATTCCCCAGGGCAGCTATTTAGGCCTCTTACTTTTTTCAATTTTTACTAACGACATGCCAATGGCTTTGAGTAAAGCCAGTGTGTCGATGTATGCGGATGACTCAACACTGTACACGTCAGCTGCTACAGCAACTGAAATAACTGCAACACTTACTAAAGAGTTGCAGTTAGTTTCGGAATGGGTGGCAAGGAATAAGTTAGTCCTAAATATTTCCAAAACTAAAAGCATTGTATTTGGGTCAAATCATTCACTAAACCCTAAACTTCAACTACATCTCGTAATGAATAATGTGGACATTGAGCAAGTTGAGGAGACTAAACTGCTTGGAGTAACCCTGGATTGTAAACGGTTACCCCACAAGACATGCCACCAGAGTTCTCTTCACAGTCCCCATGTCCAGAACAGACTACGGGAAACACACAGTACTACATAGAGCCGTGAATACATGGAACTCTATTCCACATCATGTAACTCAGTCAAGCAGTAAAATCAGATAACATGTATTCAGAAAACGACACTTTATGGAACAGTGCGGACTGTGAAGAGACACACACACACACACAGGCACACACACAGCATTTGCAAGCACATGCTAACACACGCACTCTACACACACACATTTTAATATTGTCATTTTGCTGTATTATTGATTTTGTATTGTAAATATGTTATGGTAGAGTAGTGTGTAATAAGGTGTTGTGTTATGTATTGTTTTATTGTATATAATTTGTGGTTGGACCCCAGGAAGAGTAGCTGCTGCCTTGGCAGCCGCTAATGGGGATCCGTAATAAATACAAATACAAAAACTGAGTGGCATGTTCTTTTTTTTGTCCTTTTTATTTCAGCACTTTGATAGATGATATGTTTGGGGCAGTGAGGCGGTAAATTGAAAATATATGTTGAAGTGTCTTGACATATTCAAGGGGGAATTTAACAGCAGTCTTGTAGCTGAGGGATGGTATCTGTGTGTGTGTTTGTCACTGCCTAATTCCTCAGTCTGTGAGTCAGTGTGTCGGTATGTCCATCACTGTAAGCAATGCTTTTACTGTGACACACACACACAAACATGGAAACACACACACACACAAACAGACTTGTCAGACGTGTTTCCCCAGTGTCTCGGTGGACTGAGGGAGGTGTGTGTGTGTGTGTGTGTGCAAGAGAGCGATACACGTGCAGTATAATGTCAATATAATATGTGTGTCTAATTAATATAATAATTTAGAATCATTCCAAGTCCGTTGTCTGTTTATGGTTGTTATTATTGTGTGTGGTTGTGTTTGTGTATTACGTGCCCCCCTGCATGTGTGTGTACACTGCAGGAGTTAAATGCTTGGTTAAGTGTGTGTCAGAGTTATGGCTGTTTGTCCTGCCAGCCACAGGGTAGATTTACTGTCAATAAGACTCTCCTGGGTCACTGTTTTTTAGGTTCTAACACACACACACACATTATTCACCTTCCCAGGGTACAGGAATGCAGAAGGAATGCTGCCACTAAAAAACAGATGCGAACAAAAAAAGACAACCTGCTAGAGATGGAGAGATGATGAGAGAGAGAGAGAGAGAGAGAGAGAGAGAGAGAGAGAGAGAGAGAGAGAGAGAGAGAGAGAGAGAGAGAGAGAGGCCAAGCCACACGACCAACAACATTAGACACTTAATGGAACACAAAGCCTTCATTATTTCATCCTGGAATATCCAAGGCCTGAGGTCATCTGCCTTTGGCCTAAAGAGCAGGAACCTGGACTTTACAAAATAAATTGAAAATATAGACATTGTCATCCTAAAAGAAACATGGTATAGAGGAGACGGACCCACAGGTTGCCCTTTAGGTTACAGAGAGCTGATAGTCCCATCCACCAAACTACCAGGTCTGAAATAGGGAAGGGACTCAGGTGGTATGCTAATTTGGTATAGAGCAGATCAAACTCACTCTATTAAATCAATCAAAACAGGAACATTTTACATTTGGCTAGAAATGCTAAAGGAAATTATCTCAACAGAGAAACATTTCCTCCTATGTGCTAACTTCAGTGGGGGAAAAAAGTATTTAGTCAGCCACCAATTGTGCAAGTTCTCCCACATAAAAAGATGAGAGAGGCCTGTAATTTTCATCATAGGTACACGTCAACTATGTCAGACAAGTTAAGAAAAAAAAAATCCAAAAAATCACATTGTAGGATTTTTTAATAATTTATTTGCAAATTATGGTGGAAAATAAGTATTTGGTCACCTACAAACAAGCAAGATTTCTGGCTCTCACAGACCTGTAACTTCTTCTTTAAGAGGCTCCTCTGTCCTCCACTCGTTACCTGTATTAATGGCACCTGTTTGAACTTGTTATCAGTATAAAAGACACCTGTCCACAACCTCAAACAGTCACACTCCAAACTCCACTATGGCCAAGACCAAAGAGCTGTCAAAGGACACCAGAAACAAAATTGTAGACCTGCACCAGGCTGGGAAGACTGAATCTGCAATAGGTAAGCAGCTTGGTTTGAAGAAATCAACTGTGGGAACAATTATTAGGAAATGGAAGACATACAAGACCACTGACAATCTCCCTCGATCTGGGGCTCCACGCAAGATCTCACCCCGTGGGGTCAAAATGATCACAAGAACGGTGAGCAAAAATCCCAGAACCATACGGGGGGACCTAGTGAATGACCTGCAGAGAGCTGGGACCAAAGTAACAAAGCCTACCATCAGTAACACACTATGCCGCCAGGGACTCAAATCCTGCAGTGCCAGACGTGTCCCCCTGCTTAAACCAGTACATGTCCAGGCCCGTCTGAAGTTTGCTAGAGTGCATTTGGATGATCCAGAAGAGGATTTGGAGAATGTCATATGGTCAGATGAAACCAAAATAGAATTTTTTGGTAAAAACTCAAATTGTCGTGTTTGGAGGACAAAGAATGCTGAGTTGCATCCAAAGAACACCATACCTACTGTGAAGCATGGGGGTGGAAATATCATGCTTTGGGGCTGTTTTTCTGCAAAGGGACCAGGACGACTGATACGTGTAAAGGAAATAATGAATGGGGCCATGTATCGTGAGATTTTGAGTGAAAACCTCCTTCCATCAGCAAGGGCATTGAAGATGAAACGTGGCTGGGTCTTTAAGCATGACAATGATCCCAAACACACCGCCCGGGCAACGAAGGAGTGGCTTCGTAAGAAGCATTTCAAGGTCCTGGAGTGGCCTAGCCAGTCTCCAGATCTCAACCCCATAGAAAATCTTTGGAGGGAGTTGAAAGTCCGTGTTGCCCAGCGACAGCCCCAAAACATCACTGCTCTAGAAGAGATCTGCATGGAGGAATTGGCCAAAATACCAGCAACAGTGTGTGAAAACCTTGTGAAGACTTACAGAAAACGTTTGACCTGTGTCGTTGCCAACAAAGGGTATATAAAAAAGTATTGAGAAACTTTTGTTATGGACCAAATACTTATTTTCAACCATAATTTGCAAATAAATTCATAAAAAATCCTACAATGTGATTTTCTGGATTTTTTTTTCTCATTTTGTCTGTCATAGTTGACGTGTACCTATGATGAAAATTACAGTCCTCTATCATCTTTTTAAGTGGGAGAACTTGCACAATTGGTGGCTGACTAAATACTTTTTTCCCCCACTGTATATCCCCCCACTAGAATCCCCATACTTGGAGGGGGAAATCAATCATTTCCAGACCCAGGGACATTGTACTAGTCTGTGGCGACCTAAATGCCAGAACTGAACAAGAACCTGACACCCTCAGCACACAGGGGGACAAACATCTACCTGGAGGTGACAGCATTCCCTCCCTCATATGTGTCGTTAGGCACAACTACGACAACATAACCAACAAAAATGGGTCACAACTCCTGCAGCTCTGTCGCACGCTGGGTATGTACATAGTCAATGGTAGGCTTCGAGGGGACTCCTATGGTAGGTACACCTATAACTCATCTCTTGGCAGTAGTACTGTAGACTGCTTTATCACTGACCTCAACCCAGAGTCTCTCAGAGCGTTCACAATCAGCCCACTGACACTCCTATTAGGCCACAGCAAAATCACAGTCTACTTGAACAGCAATACTCAATCATGAGGCATCAAAGCCAAAGAAATTGAATAATATTAAGAAACGCTATAGAAGGAATGAAAGTAATGTCGAAACCTACCAAAAAACAATTTGGCAACACCAAATTCAATCCCTTTTAGACAACTTCCTTGACAAAACGTTCCACTGTAAACTTGGCAGTAGAAAACCTAAACAGTATATTTGACCTCTCAGCTTCCCTATCAAATCTAAAAATCTCTAACAGAAAACCAAAGAAAAGTAACAATAATGACAAATGGTTTCATGAAGAATGCAAAAACCTAAGAAAGAAATTGAGAAACCAATCCAACCAAAAACATAGAGACCCATAAAACCTGAGCCTACGCCTTCACTATGGTGAATAACTAAAACAATACAGAAATACACTACGGAAAAAGAAGGAACAGCTGTTAGAAATCAGCTTAATGTAATTGAAGAATCCATAGACTCTAACCACTAAACAAACAGAGATTTTTGACGTACCGATCCCATGGCATAGTGTTTATGAACTGACACACAAAACGACACCAGATTCATAAATTTAAATTTAAATTATTATATAAAATTCTTGCTACCAATAGAATGTTATTTATATGGGGGATACAATCTTCCCAGCTCTGCAGATTTTGCTGTGAAGAGACAGAATCATTAGATCATTTGCTTTGGTTCTGTCCATTTGTAGCTTGTTTTTGGACACAGGTCCAGGAATGGCTAAAGGATTGCAATATTTACCTGGAGCTAACCTTGCAGATAGCATTACTGGGTGATCTTAAAAGTCACAGTCAATCGATCAATAATATAATAATGCTTTTAGCAAAAATGTTTATTTTTAATTCCCAATCAATGAGAAGCAATGAGAATAGAAAGGTTCAGAACTTTTGTAAAACATCACAGTACGGTTGAAATATATATGGCAAATAGAAATCCTATATGGATGGTGTTAAGAGATAGATGGGAGGTATTGAATGGAGTTGAAGGATGGGACTAATAACAAATAACAACAAATAATAACAAGATAACTAATAATGTAAGCATACTGTGTCCATAATAAGTATATAGGTTGTATGTTGGGAGCTTTTGGGAAAGAGCACAGTTAGAAATATATGGCATATAGAAGCAAACCGGATGGACATCATGAAAATGATCGGAGAGGTTGAGAGTAGAAGAAGTTCAGTAGCAAAAACAAATAAAATAGAATAGTGTCCATAAGGTGTAGATAGTAAGTATAGGCTGGAAGTAGAGGCCTGAGCATTGTTGTTCACTAATTTACCCCAAGTAGGGAAAGGATGGCAGGGTTGAAAAGTAATAAAGGGGAGTATATATATAAAAAACATGGGGGATTGGAAGTGATGCAGACAATTACATTGATAGAAGTTACAATCTATCTGCAATATTAAGCTGATCTACCCCCAGAATAAAAAAAATAATTAAAAAAAACAAAAACAAAAAACAACACGAAGAGCTATCTATCCAAAATGGAGATGTATGGGTAAACCAATTCTCCAATCTTTTTGGCCCTATAACAAAGAACCAACAACAAAAAAATATACATGATCAAATGCAAATCTTAGAATCAACTATTAAAGACTACCAGAACCCACTGAATTATCCAATTACATTGAATGAACTACAGGACAAAATACAAACCCTCCAACCCAAAAAGGCCTGTGGTGTTGATGGTATCCTCAATGAAATGATAAAATATACAGACCACTAATTCCAATTGGCTATACTTAAACTCTTTAACATCATCCTTAGCTCTGGCATCTTCCCCAATATTTGGAACCAAGGACTAATCACCCCAATCAACAAAAGTGGAGACAAATTTGACATCAATAACTACCGTGGGATATGCGTCAACAGCAACTTTTGTCCATTTGTCATCAAAAACACACAACTCAGACAGCTGCTTTCCCCCTCATATCCCCCCTTCACACACACACACACACACACACACACACACACACACACACACACACACACACACACACACACACACACACACACACACACACACACACACACACACACACACACACACACACACACACACACACACACACACACACACACACACACACACACACACACGTTAGAGAGGGACCACGCATGAAAATAACGGAGTGCAACCGACCTACCATATCCCTTCTTTTTGCTCTCCTCCTATCACAGCTTCCCCACCGCCGAGTGACCTTCTCCACAGCCAATCAGGCTCAAGACCTGCAGGACCCCTCCCAGCACAGCTACTACGACAGCGGATTGGAGGAGTCTGAGACCCCCAGCTCCAAATCGTCAATGGGGCCCCGTATCGGGCCGCTGGCCCTGCCTAAGGACCACTACGAGAGGACCACCCCGGACGGCAGTATCGGAGAGATGGAGCACCCGGAGAGCGGTAAGACCAGGTGGCGTTTCCCCCCCTCTTCCTCTTTCCCCCCCTCCTCCTCATCAATTAATCCTCTCTGAAGTGGACCCTCTACCCTAGAGTCCATCTACTGTGCACATATGGACCTGAGGATTGAACACACACAAACATATAAAAGCAATGAGAGTATGTCTAGACATGACATTAGTAGATAGACGATAAGTAGAGGCCTCCAGCACAAAGACCTCTGACAAGGCATATAGTGGATAATACTCCAATCAACAGTAAATGACTGACATGATGATTATTAAAATGAGCATGCCTTGCAGCTATATATATATAGCTATAGATGAGAGAGAGAGAGAGAGAGAGAGAGAGAGAGAGAGAGAGAGAGAGAGAGAGAGAGAGAGAGAGAGAGAGAGAGAGAGAGAGAGAGAGAGAGAGAGAGAGAGAGAGAGAGAGAGAGAGAGAGAGAGAGATGGTACAGGCTGCAGAAAGTGTGTGTGTATCAGATGCATGTTGGAATTTATTGTCATGAATCTTACCCTGGAGGCAGCTCTGCAGAGTTCTCACTAGCTGGCACAATGACAAAGACATAAATTCTGATTTTAAACCTAACCCTAACCTTAACCACACTGTCTAACCCTAACCTTAAAAGCGTATTTTTGTTTTCATGAATTTTTACGATATAGCCAATTTTGACTTTGCAGCTGGACATCGCTCAGTTCTGCCTCCAGGGCAAGATTCATGACAATAAACCTCAACCTGCATATCAGACACACACAGCCACTGTAACAGAGAGAGAGAGAATCCCCGGCCCAAATGTCAAGGCTGTCCCTAGTCATCAGAGAGGATTGTGGGCTACAGGGAGGGGAAACAGGGAGACTCTCTTTATTTCACGCTCTCTCTTTCCTCCTCTCTCTCTTTCTGTCTCTGTACCCGCACAGGTCGCACATATGCCATCTGTAAACACAATTACTCACAGCTGCACTCAGACGGCCATAGGCTAGAGCGAAAAGGGTGAAGGAGAAAAATAACTAGGGATAAAATAAAAGGAGGCTCTTCACTGTTACATTTCCTGGTATTTACAGAAAAATAAGTCCTGCATGCTTTGCTAGCAATAGACAACAAGAAATCCATAGGGCCTGACCAATTGGATCCCGGTCTGCTTAAGTGTGCAGCGCCCATCATTGTTGGCTCAATAACCCAGATTTTTTCTTTAACATTGTTATCAGGAGATATTTCAAAAGTATGGAAATCAGATATTGTGCTGCCACTCCATAAGGATGTGGATAGTAGTGATCTCAATCATTTTCGCCCCATTTCAAGGCTTCCTTGTCTAGCTAAGATTCTTGAATCCTTGGTAAATGTACAACTTTGCATTTTTTTTCTGATAAATGTATTTTGAATATAAACCAATCAGGGTTTAGGCCTGGGCATAGCACTATTACAGCAACCACTTTAGTTGTTAATGATCTTGACATGCTTTAGATACTAAAATGAAATGTTCTGCTTTGTTTGTGGACCTGTCAAAACTTTTTGATACTGTTGATTATGCTATTTTATTGAATAAGTTGTCCTCGCTAGGTCTGACCTCTGACGCCTGCTCATGGTTTCATTATTATTTTAGTGACATAACTCAGGCCATCATAGTTGATGGGGTTAAGTCCGAATTTCTTGAAATACACAAAGGTGTTCCGCAGGGGTCGATACTAGGACCTGCTCTTTTCACTATTTAAGCATCCAGGACTGTAAATAGCCTAAAACAAAAGCTTTCACTATAATATATCTGATAATTCAGCAAGTTTCACTTATCAGCATCCAGCCCAATATCATTGTGAATAGGCTTAGAAGTTATTTCAAAAAGATAGACAGAAGAAATAATGGGGATTAAATGCCTCAATGATGGGCCTCCCGAGTGGCGCAGCGGTCTAAGGCACTGCATCACAGTGCTTGAGGTGTCACTACAGACCCGGGTTCGATCCCAGGCTATGTCAAAACCGGCCATTACCGTAGGGCAGGGTTCTTCAATTCCGGTCCTGGAGGGCTGATTTCATTATTACTGAAACAGGATACAAGTGGAAAATATAAAGATCCAGTCCATTTAAAAAATTGGAGGCCCCTTGCACTTCAGTGTTGTGATGCAAAAATTATAGAAAAACGTATAGCTCATAGAATAAAAAAGGTATTGTCGGACATTATTCATTCTAATCAGGCAGGTTTTTCACATACATTGGAGATAATATAAGGCAAGTACTGGAAACAATAGAACACTATGAAAAATCTGGGAAACCAGGCCTGCTATTCATAGCAGACTTCGAAAAGGCAATGGATAAAGTACGACTGGGGTTTTTATATAAATGCCTGGAGCATTTCAATTTTGGAGAATATCTTATAAAATGGGTTAAATCATGTATAGTAACCCTAGGTGTAAAATAGTAAATAATGGCTATTTCTCAGAAAGTTTTAAACTGTCAAGAGGAGTGAAACAAGGTTGTCCACTATCGGCATGTCTTTTTATTATGGCCATCAAGATGTTAGCTATTAAAATCAGATCCAACAATAATATCTAGGGATTAGAAATCCAGGGCTTAAAAACAAAGGTGTAATTGTACGCTGATGATTCATGTTTTCTTTTAAATCCACAACTTTAATCCCTCCACAGCCTCATAGAGGATCTAGATACATTTTCTAACCTCTCTAGATTACAACCAAATTATGATAAATGTACTCTATTATGTATTGGATCACAAAAAATTACAATTTTTACATTACCGTGTAGTTTACCAATAAAATGGTCTGATGGTGATGTGGATATACTCGGAATGCATATCCCAAATGAAATAAATGATCTCACTCCAATACATTTTAATAAAAAGTTAGCAAAAATAGATAAGATCTTACTACCATGGAAAGGTAAATACCTGTCAATTTGTGGAGAAATCACCCTGATTAACTCTTTAGTATTATCCCAGTTTACCTATTTGCTTATGGTCTTGCCTACACCTAGCGAACAGTTTTATAAATTATATGAGAAAAAAAAATCCATTTTATTTGGAACGGCAAGCCATTCAAAATTAAACGGGCATATTTATATAATGAATATGAATTCGGAGGACAGAAATTATTAAATATTAAAGCATTAGACCTATCACTAAAAGCTTAAGTCATACAAAAGTTATACTTAAATCCGAACTGGTTCTCTAGTAAATTAGTAAGATTGTCTCACCCAATGTTCAAGGATGGCCTTTTTCCCTTTATTCAGAATACAACCTCTCCCAAATATCACTATTTCTAAAACAAGCCATAAAAAAGTTGGTTGCAATTTCAATTTCAATTTAATCCTCCAGAAACGACAGAACAAATAATGCAACAAATATTGTGGTTAAACTCAAATATACTAATTTATAAAAAAAACTTTTTTTTTGACAAAATGTTTTAAAAAGGTATAATCTTCGTAAATGATATCATCGGTAGGACTGGTGGAGTTATGTCTCCACATGCAGCTAACAAAAATATATGGAAATGTCTGCTCTACCCAAAATTACAACCAAATAATTGCAGCATTACCGCTAAAATCGAAGAGGAAAGTGGAAGGTGGAAAAAGTAAGGAACTTGTCTGTCTGCCTTGTATTAAAGAACATAATTGGTTAAAGAAAACTGTGATAAATAAATAAGTATACCAGTTTCATTTAAGGACCAAAGGATTGACAGCCATCATATATAGATTGCAAAATAGTTGGGAAGAGATTTTTGACGTACCGATCCCATGGCATAGTGTTTATGAACTGATAGGCAAAACGACGCCGGAATCAAAACTTTGAATTTCTCAATTTAAATTATTATATAAAATTCTTGCTACCAATAGAATGTTATTGATATGGGGGATACAATCTTACCAGCTCTGCAGATTTTGCTGCGAAGACACAGAATCATTAGATCATTTGTTTTGGTGCTGTCCATTTGTAACTTGTTTTTGGACACAGGTTCAGGAATGGCTAAAGGATTGCAACATTTACCTGGAGCTAACCCTGCAGAGAGCATTACTGGGTGATCTGAAAAGTCATAGTCAATCGATCAATAATATAATAATACTTTTAGCAAAAATTTATATTTTCAATTTACAATCTGTAGAAATAATGAAAATATAAAACATCACAGTTCAGTTGAAAAATATACAGTGGGGAGAACAAGTATTTCATACACTGCCGATTTTGCAGGTTTTCCTACTTACAAAGCATGTAGAGGTCTAATTTTTATCATAGGTACAATTCAACTCTGAGAGACAGAATTTAAAACAAAAATCCAGAAAATCACATTGTATGATTTTTAAGTAATTAATTTGCATTTTATTGCTTGACATAAGTATTTGATCACCTACCAACCAGTAAAAATTCCGGCCTTCACAGACCTGTTAGTTTTTCTTTAAGAAGCCCTCCTGTTCTCCACTCATTACCTGTATTAACTGCACCTGTTTGAACTCGTTACCTGTATAAAAGACACCTGTCCACATACTCAATCAAACAGACTCCAACCTCTCCACAATGGCCAAGACCAGAGAGCTGTGTAAAGACATCAGGGATAAAATTGTAGACCTGCACAATGCTGGGATGGGCTACAGGACAATAGGCAAGCAGCTTGGTGAGAAGGCAACAACTGTTGGCGCAATTATTAGAAAATGGAAGAAGTTCAATCACACTCGGTCTGGGGCTCCATGCAAGATCTCACCTCGTGGGGCATCAATGATCATGAGGAAGGTGAGGGATCAGCCCAGAACTACACGGCAGGACCTGGTCAATGACCTGAAGAGAGCTGGGACCACAGTCTCAAAGAAAACCATCAGTAACACACTACGCCGTCATGGATTAAAATCCTGCAGCGCATGCAAGACCCCCTACTCAAGCCAGCGCATGTCCAGGCCCGTCTGAAGTTTGCCAATGACCATCTGGATGATCCAGAGGAGGAATGGGAGAAGGTCATGTGGTCTGATGATAAAAAAATAGAGCTTTTTGGTCTAAACTCCACTCGCTGTGTTTGGAGGAAGAAGAAGGATGAGTACAACCCCAAGAACACTATCCCAACCGTGAAGCATGGAGGTGGAAACATCATTCTTTGGGGATGCTTTTCTGCAAAGGGGACAGGACGACTGCACCTTATTGAGGGGAGGATGGATGGAGCCATGATTTGCGAGATCTTGGCCAAAAACCTCCTTCCCTCAGTAAGAGCATTGAAGATGGGTTGTGGCTGGGTCTTCCAGCATGACAACGACCCGAAACACACAGCCCGGGCAACTAAGGAGTGGCTCCGTAAGAAGCATCTCAAGGTCCTGGAGTGGTCTAGCCAGTCTCCAGACCTGAACCCAATAGAAAATCTTTGGAGGGAGCTGAAAGTCCGTATTGCCCAGTGACAGCCCCGAAACCTGAAGGATCTTGAGAAGGTCTGTATGGAGGAGTGTGCTAAAATCCCTGCTGCAGTGTGTGCAAACCTGGTCAAGACCTACAGGAAAATATGATCTCTGTAATTGCAAATAAAGGTTTCTGTACCAAATATTAAGTTCTGCTTGTCTGATGTATCAAATACTTATGTCATGCAAAAAAATGCAAATTAATTACTTAAAAATCATACAATGTGATTTTCTGGATTTTTGTTTTAGATTCCGTCTCTCACAGTTGAAGTGTACCTATGATAAAAAATTACAGACCTCTACATGCTTTGTAAGTAGGAAAACCTGCAAAATCGGCAGTGTATCAAATACTTGTTCTCCCCACTGTATGTCAAATAGAAATCCAATATGGATGGTGTTAAGAGATAGTTGAAGGATGGGACTATAAGAACTAATAACAACTAATAACAGCAAGATAACTAATAATGTAAGGGTACTGTGTCCATAATAAATATATAGGTTATATGTTGAGAGCTTTTGTGAAAGAGCACAGTTAGAAAGATATGGCATATTGAAGCAAACCGGATGGACATTACATTTACATTTACATTTTAGTCATTTAATAGACGCTCTTATCCAGAGCGACTTACAGTTAGTGAGTGCATACATTTTCACACGGCTGGCATTCAAATCAAAACAATTACCAGCTAGCCAGCTGACATTAGCTAGCTTGCCAAGCAAACAAATTACTTGCCAGCATCAGTCTAGAAACTCTGTGGTGGATTCTAATGATATTAATTAGCTATATTAATTGTTAAAACAAAAAGTTTGCAGGGAAAAATGCCATAAATGTATGAATTATACAAATATTTGCAACATGTACAGTAGCCCTCTGCCTAGGTGACCACACTGCGCCATGGAAACCACGGAATGTGAAGCTAACTGAAGCTGGCTAGCTTTAGAAAACCCTGAGTAGGTCTAGCTTGGGCATCATGAAAATGATCATAGAGGTTGAGGGTAGAGGAAGTTCAGGAGTAAAAACAAACAAAATAGAATTACTGTAAAATTGACTATGTCCATAAAATTTATATAGTATGTATAAGCTGGAAGTAGAGGCCTAAGCATTGTTGTTCACTAGTTTACTCCAATTACGGAAGGGGTGGTGAGGTTGGAAAGTAATAAAGGGAAATATATATTTTTTAAAGTATATGTATGATATATATATATATATATATATATATATATATATATACAGTGGGGAGAACAAGTATTTGATACACTGCCGATTTTGCAGGTTTTCCTACTTACATAACATGTAGAGGTCTGTAATTTTTATCATAGGTACACTTCAACTGTGAGAGATGGAATCTAAAACAAAAATCCAGAAAATCACATTGTATGATTTTTAAGTAATTCATTTGCATTTTATTGCATGACATAAGTATTTGATACATCACAAAAGCAGAATTTAATATTTGGTACAGAAACCTTTATTTTAAATTACAGAGATCATGTCAGTAATGCTGTAGGTGGGTGTAGTGGTGGAATCAAGCGCAGGACACCGAAGTATAGTCCAAAAGACTTTAGTGCAATTTCCAACAAGGAAAAATCGAACAAACTTGCCCGAAGGCGAAACTACGCACGTAGGCGACAAAACAAAAGGCGCACTACACAGGTGCGTAAAACGCTCCAACACAGTGGAGTAAAGCTCAACCGAGCGAATAAGTAATTCTACAAGCAAAACACACGACAGAAATAAATCAATCACACACAACACTAGACAATCACAACGAGAAACTTATAGGACACTAATTACACTAAACGAGAACAGGTGTCACAACAAACAGACAAAAGCAAACGAACATAGAAACATGCAACGGTGGCAGCTAGTATTCCGGAGACAACGAACGCCGAAGCCTGCCCGAACAAGGAAGAGAGGCAGCCTCGGCCGAAACCGTGACAGTACCCCCCCCTTGACGCGCGGCTCCAGACGTGCGCCGACTCCGGCCTCGGTGACGACCAGGAGGACGCGGAGCAGGGTGCGTCGGGTGCCCACGATGGAATTCCGTCAGGAGAGACGGGTCCAAAATGTCTCTCCTCGGCACCCAGTACCGTTCCTCCGGACCGTACCCCTCCCACTCCACTAGATATTGGAGACCCCCCATCCGACGTCTCGAATCCAAGATGGACCTCACGGAGTACGCCGGTGCCCCTCGATGTCCAATGGGGGGCGGAGGAGTCTCCCTGATCTCACTTTCTTGGAGTGGGCCAGCTACCACCGGCCTGAGAAGAGACACATGGAACGAGGGGTTAATACTTTTATATTCAACAGGTAGTTGTAATTTGTAACACACCTCGTTCAACCTTCTCAGGACTTTAAATGGCCCTACAAACCGCCGACCCAGTTTCCGACAGGGCAGGCGGAGGGGCAGGTTTCTGGTAGAGAGCCAGACTCGATCACCAGGTGCGTACACCGGTCCCTCACTGCGGTGGAGATCGGCGCTCGCCTTATGACGACGGAGGGCCCGCTGCAGGTGGACGTGTGCAGCGTTCCATGTCTCCTCCGAGCGCCGCGCCCACTCATCCACCGCAGGAGCCTCGATCTGGCTCTGCTGCCAAGGTGCCAGAACCGGCTGGTAACCTAACACACATTGGAAAGGGGTTAGGTTAGTGGAGGAATGGCGTAGGGAATTCTGGGCCATCTCGGCCCAGGGAACGTACCTTGCCCACTCCTCTGGCCGGTCCTGGCAGTATGTTCTAAGAAACCTACCCACATCCTGGTTCACGCGTTCCACCTGCCCATTACTCTCCGGGTGGTAACCCGAGGTGAGGCTCACCCTGGAGGTAAATTGGGGACCTCGATCAGACACAATATCCTCGGGTACCCTGTAGTGCCGGAACACATGGGTGAATAGTGCTTCGGCAGTTTGCAGGGCAGTAGGAAGGCCCGGCATGGGGAGCAAACGACAGGCCTTAGAAAACCGGTCCACAACGACCAGTATAGTGGTATTCCCCTGTGAAGGAGGAAGGTCAGTAAGGAAATCCACCGAGAGGTGAGACCATGGTCGTTGTGGAACGGGCAGGGGTAGTAACTTACCCCTAGGCAGATGTCTAGGCGCCTTACACTGGGCGCACACCGAGCAGGAGGAAACATAAACCCTCACATCCCTTGCCAACGTGGGCCACCAGTACTTGGCACTAAGACAGTGCACTGTCCGGCTGATACCAGGGTTTCCAGAGGAGGGTGACGTGTGAGCCCAATAGATCAATCGATCCCGAACCTCGAGCGGAACGTACTTCCGACCCTCCGGGCATTGCGGTGGACTAGGGTCGGTGCGTAACGCCCGCTCGAGCTCAGCATCGACCTCCCACACTACCGGTGCCACCAGACACGACTCCGGCAGTATGGGAGTGGGCTCCACGGACCTCTCCTCTGTGTCATACCGCCGAGACAGTGCATCTGCCTTACCGTTCTGTGACCCAGGGATGTACGTGATCTTAAATGTAAACCGGGTCAAAAACATATTCCATCTTGCCTGGCGAGGGTTCAGCCTCCTCGCTGCCCGGATGTACTCCAGGTTACGGTGGTCCGTCAAAATGAGGAAAGGGTGTTGAGCCCCCTCAAGCCAGTGCCTCCACACCTTTAGGGCCTGTACCACGGCTAACAGCTCCCTGTCCCCTACGTCATAGTTTCGCACCGCCGGACTGAGCTTCTTGGAATAAAAAGCACAGGGGCGGAGTTTAGGTGGCGCGCCTGACCGTTGTGAAAGCACAGCTCCTATACCGGCCTCTGACGCGTCCACCTCTACCTGAAATGGCAAAGAGGGATCCGGATGCGCCAGCACCGGGGCCGAGGTAAACAGGTCCTTCAGCCTCCCAAACGCCCTGTCCGCCTCAGCAGACCACTGCAGACGCACCGGACCCCCTTCAAAAGAGACGTGATGGGAGCTGCCACCTGTCCAAAACCCCGGATAAACCTCCGGTAGTAATTCGCAAACCCCAAAAAACTGCTGCACCTCCTTCACAGTGGTTGGTGTTTGCCAATTACGCCACGGCTGACACCCGGTCTACCTCCATCTTCACCCCTGACGCAGACAACTGATACCCCAAAAAGGAGACCGACTCCTGGAAAAACAGACACTTCTCTGCCTTAACATACAGGTCGTGCTCCACCAGCCTCCGCAACACTCTGCGCACCAGGGCCACATGCTCGACTCGGGTAGGCGAGTACACGAGAATGTCATCTATGTACACAACCACCCCCTGCCCCTGCATGTCCCTGAAGATCTCATCCACGAATGATTGGAAAACTGACGGAGCGTTCATCAACCCGTATGGCATGACAAGATACTCGTAATGGCCCGAGGTGGTACTAAAGGCTGTCTTCCATTCATCGCCCTCCCTGATGCGCACCAAGTTGTACGCGCTCCTGAGATCTAATTTAGTGAAGAAACGCGCCCCATGCAATGACTCAGTCATGGTCGCAATCAGCGGGAGTGGATAACTGTACTTCACCGTGATCTGATTGAGACCACGGTAATCGATGCACGGGCGTAAATCACCATCCTTTTTCTTCACAAAAAGAAACTCGAGGGACGCAGGGGAAGTGGAAGGCCGTATGTATCCTTGTCTCAGAGATTCGTCTATGTAAGTCTCCATAGCTTTCTTCTCCTCCTGAGACAGAGGATACACATGGCTCCGTGGGAGCGCAGCTCCCTGCCTGGAGGTCTATCGCACAATCTCCCCTGCCTATGGGGCGGCAACTGCGTCGCCCTCAACTTACTAAACGCAATAGCCAAATCCCCATACTCAGGGGGAACGTGCAATACGGGCACCTGGTTTGGACTCTCCACCGAGGTAGCCCCTACGGAAACGCCCAAACATCGACCCACACACTGGGCAGACCACTCCATCAGAGCCCTCTCCTGCCACGAAATAGATGGGTTATGGGTACTCAACCAGGGCATGCCCAGCACCACCGGATACGCAGGCGAGTCGATCAGAAATAGCTGAATCATCTCCTGATGACCCCCCTGCGCACACATCCTAAGTGGCGCAGTGACCTCCCTGATCAAGCCCGCACCCAACGGACGGCTATCTAGGGCATGAACGGGGAAAGGGACATCAACAGGGAGAAGGGGAATCCCTAAGGCTAAACAAAACTTATTATCAACAAAATTCCCAGCCGCGCCTGAATCTACCAGTGCCTTATGCTGGGAATGAGGTGCTACCTGTGGAAAACGCACAGGTATACAGAAATGTGCAACAGAGAGCTCTGGGTGAGTGGGGCGCCTACTCACCTGGAAGGACTCCCCAGTGCGGGACCTGTCGTCCTCTCCCCTAGGAGGCCATCCCCAGCACCTAGCCGCGGTGTGTCCTCCCCGACCACAGTTGGTGCAGGAGATGGACCCCCTCGTAAGCCGACCCCTCCTCTCTCTAGCGCCAGCGCCCCCGAGCTCCATGGGGCACGGCTCGGAGGCGCTGGAGGGTGAAATGGACGGACCCCCTCGGAATGTCCGCGGGTAGCTAGCAGGTTATCCAGCCTGATGGACATGTCGACCAACTGGTCGAACGAGAGGCTGGTGTCCCTACAGGCCAGCTCCCGACGGACGTCCTCGCGTAGACTACATCTGTAGTGATCGATGAGAGCCCGATCATTCCACCCTGCATCCGCCGCTAGAGTACGGAATTCTAAGGCGAACTCCTGGGCACTCCTCTTCCCCTGCCGGAGGAAGACCAGACGCTCCCCCGCCGCTTCCCCTCCGGGGATGGTCAAACACCGCCCTGAAGCGGCGGGAGAACTCGTCGTAGGTGATGGTGTTCGCGTCGATCCTCCTCCACTCTGCGTTGGCCCATTCCAACGCCTTCCCGGAAAGGCAGGAGATCAGGGCGGACACGCTCTCATGTCCCGAGGGCACCGGGTGCACGGTGGCCAGGTAAAGCTCCACCTGGAGAAGGAATCCCTGACACCCGGCCGCGGTCCCATCGTAGGCCCTCGGGAGCGAGAGTCGAACTCCTCTGGGTTCCGGAGCGGGAATGGACTGACTTGCCGATGGTGCTGGCAGAGAGGATGGCGGTGGAGGAGTCCCCCAGCCTCGGATGGTGGTGATCACCTCCTGCAGTGCGGACCCCATCTGCAGGATCTGGTCACTCTGTTCATGGACCCTGTCCTCCAGCGTCGCCTGCGCTGCTGCGGCTCCTGCTGATTCCATTCCTGAAAGGTGTGTGATTTTGTCAGTAATGCTGTAGGTGGGTGTAGTGGTGGAATCAAGCGCAGGACACCGAAGTATAGTCCAAAAGACTTTAGTGCAATTTCCAACAAGGAAAAATCGAACAAACTTGCCCGAAGGCAAAACTACGCACGTAGGCGACAAAACAAAAGGCGCACTACACAGGTGCGTAAAACGCTCCAACACAGTGGAGTAAAGCTCAACCGAGCGAATAAGTAATTCTACAAGCAAAACACACGACAGAAATAAATCAATCACACACAACACTAGACAATCACAACGAGAAACTTATAGGACACTAATTACACTAAACGAGAACAGGTGTCACAACAAACAGACAAAAGCAAACGAACATAGAAACATGCAACGGTGGCAGCTAGTATTCCGGAGACAACGAACGCCGAAGCCTGCCCGAACAAGGAAGAGAGGCAGCCTCGGCCGAAACCGTGACAGATCATACGTTTCCTGTAGGTCTTGACCAGGTTTGCACACACTGTAGCAGGGATTTTGGCCCACTCCTCCATACAGACCTTCTCCAGATCCTTCAGGTTTCAGGGCTGTCGCTGGGCAATATGGACTTTCAGCTCCCTCCAAAGATTTTCTATTGGGTTCAGGTCTGGAGACTGGCTAGGCCACTCCAGGACCTTGAGATGCTTCTTACGGAGCCACTCCTTAGTTGCCCTGGCTGTGTGTTTTGGGTCGTTGTCATGCTGGAAGACCCAGCCACGACCCATCTTCAATGCTCTTACTGAGGGAAGGTTGTTGGCCAAGATCTCGCGATACATGGTCCCATCCATCCTCCCCTCAATACGGTTAAGTTGTCCTGTCCCCTTTGCAGAAAAGCATCCCCAAAGAATGATGTTTCCACCTCCATGCTTCATGGTTGGGATGGTGTTCCTAGGGTTGTACTCATCCTTCTTCTTCCTCCAAACACAGCGAGTGGAGTTTAGACCAAAAAGCTCTATTTTTGTCTCATCAGACCACATGACCTTCTCCCATTCCTCCTCTGGATCATCCAGATGGTCATTGGCAAACTTCAGACGGGCC
This sequence comes from Coregonus clupeaformis, assembly GCF_020615455.1. Lineage (NCBI taxonomy): Eukaryota > Metazoa > Chordata > Actinopteri > Salmoniformes > Salmonidae > Coregonus > Coregonus clupeaformis. The sequence continues at coordinate 39,338,121 of NC_059224.1, forward strand.
TGGACATGCGCTGGCTTGAGTAGGGGGTCTTGCATGCGCTGCAGGATTTTAATCCATGACGGCGTAGTGTGTTACTGATGGTTTTCTTTGAGACTGTGGTCCCAGCTCTCTTCAGGTCATTGACCAGGTCCTGCCGTGTAGTTCTGGGCTGATCCCTCACCTTCCTCATGATCATTGATGCCCCACGAGGTGAGATCTTGCATGGAGCCCCAGACCGAGTGTGATTGACTGTCATCTTGAACTTCTTCCATTTTCTAATAATTGCGCCAACAGTTGTTGCCTTCTCACCAAGCTGCTTGCCTATTGTCCTGTAGCCCATCCCAGCATTGTGCAGGTCTACAATTTTATCCCTGATGTCTTTACACAGCTCTCTGGTCTTGGCCATTGTGGAGAGGTTGGAGTCTGTTTGATTGAGTGTGTGGACAGGTGTCTTTTATACAGGTAACGAGTTCAAACAGGTGCAGTTAATACAGGTAATGAGTGGAGAACAGGAGGGCTTCTTAAAGAAAAACTAACAGGTCTGTGAAGGCCGGAATATTTACTGGTTGGTAGGTGATCAAATACTTATGTCAAGCAATAAAATGCAAATTAATTACTTAATAATCATACAATGTGATTTTCTGGATTTTTGTTTTAGATTCTGTCTCTCACAGTTGAAGTGTACCTATGATAAAAATGACAGACCTCTACATGCTTTTTAAGTAGGAAAACCTGCAAAATCGGCAGTGTATCAAATACTTGTTCTCCCCACTGTATGTGTGTGTGTTTGCGAGAGAACAAAACATATGGGGGATTGGAAGTGATGCAGACTATTACATTGATTGAAGTTACAATCTATCTGCAATATTAAAGCTGATCTACCCCCTACAAAATAAAAAATAACACATGGTTTCCAGGTGTTTAATGCCATTCGATTTGCTCCATTCCGGCCATTATTATGTGCTGTTCTCCCCTTAGCAGCCTCCACTGGCTAAAATACAATCAAGGTCACTAAAATAAAGATACGTAAAAACCTGTTTACTGAAGTTTTTAAGTTCCTCTTTGTGATGACATGAGGCTAAGATGTTTGTATTCTCACATCTCTAACACAAACAACTGGGCAATGGTCACTAATGTATTGGGCGATGACACCAGCTGGGTTAGGTTTAGATCATTAGAGATCTTTTTAAGATTGTCTGAAGCCTGCATTTCCCAATCATCATTTAGGTCACCCAGTATAATAACTTCTGATTTAGTAAAAGAAGACAACAAACTAGTTAACTCCTCGAGTGCACAAATGTTAGCCGAGGAGGACGGTAGACCCCTGTAACAGTTACGTATACGTTTCCACAGACAAAGGCTTAAAGAGACAGATACATTATTTTTAATAAGAATGGCCACTCCACCTGTCTGTCAGCTCTCAACACATTATAACCCTCAATATTAATATCAGAGTCTAAAATGTCCCCAGAGATCCAAGTTTCAGTCAATACCAGAATGTCTATCTGCATAGCCCATATCTTGATGTAATCCAGTTTAAGAAGTAAGCTTGTAATGTTCAGATGCATCAACCCAAGTTAAATTCACATGGAGTCTCCAACTCAAACAACCTTCGTTCAATAGGTGGTTGCATGCCCTGTCTGATGGTTGATATTGATATAGTTGTTATGGCTTGCATAGATTGCATAGAACTGCACCATTTGGTTTATCCCTATTAGTAATAGAGGAAGGAGTAGAAATCGGAATTACTAGCACCATAGGGCCTGAGGTCGCAGCCAATGTCAATATGAGGAACTATCAGAATAACCAATGATGGAATGTTATAAACTGACTTACATGGGCTTTGGTTGCTATCGTACAACAGCCCAAGGCCTCTACTTGATTTGAAAACTGAGGGGGTATTCAAGTTTATGGAATTTACATTTGAACTAAAAGCACTGGGTGAGCAGACCACAGCACTGGGTGAGCATAACCCCTCTCACTTTTGAGCTAACAATAGCAGATCTAAGAGTGGAGTTCAAACGAATGGGTACAAGGTTACAACTGACAACACCCCTGGCAGTATAGACAGCAGTACGACGATAACGCTTAGAGAGGATGGGAGGTATTACCTGAGCGGGGCTAAGTCTCTATGCCTTGAAATTTGAAGAGATGGTCCAAGCTCCTTGATGGTTTGGGTGGTGTCCATCATCTCTGTAGAGCATCTTTTTTCTTTCCAAAAGGTGTCAAAATTGTCAATAACAGTTATGCCAACAGAGTGGCAGTAGTCTTTAAGCCAGATATTAAGTGCTAAGAGCCTGCTGAACCTTTAGCAGCCATGACCCAGCGATGGCACGGGACCAGAGATAATCAGCTGTCATTTATCTTTGTGTAGAATAAAATGAATCAACCTAATAAATATATACGCAAAAACACAGATATTACAGTAAAACAAACAATTAGAAAATCTCCCTGCAATAGAGCATGCTGGGAAGTATTATATATTGTAATATGTAGAACCCTTCTTGCCTGCCAAAGAATCGACAAAGAACCCCTTCTTCCAAAAAACGGTTCTTAGAATGTTAAAGATTCTGGGGAGAACTCTTTGCCTTATGAAGAACCCTTGTCTTCCAAAATGGGTTCTTCTGATCAAAACGGTTCTTTGTGGAAGCCTATCCCTCCGCAAAGAACCCTTTTGGAACCCTTTTTTCTAAGAGTGTAGAGATTGTGCACCAGTTGTTGTTAAAAAAAGAGACACACACCTCACCCCTTAACATTACCTGAAGCTGCAGTTCGGTCTTGACGATGCATAGAAAACCAGTTAGATGTACACTACCAGTCAAAAGTTTGGACACACCTACTCATTCAAGGGTTTTTCTTTATCTTTACTAATTTCTACATTGGCGAACATACAAACACTAGAGAAACAACTGGACGAGCGCTGTTCGAGACTATCTTACCAACGGGACCTGAATAACTATAAAATCCTATGTTTCTCTAAGTCGTGGCTGAAAAAGAACATGGATAATATACAGTACCAGTCAAAAGTTTGGACACACCTTCCAGGGTTTTTCTTTATTTTTACTATTTTCTACATTGTATAATAATAGTGAAGACATCAAAACTTTGAAATAACACATATGTAATCATGTAGTAAACAAAAAAGTGTTAAACAAATCCAAATATATTTTATATTTGAGATTCTTCAAATAGCCACCCTTTGCCTTGATGACAGCTTTGCACACTCTTGGCATTCTCTCAACCAGCTTAATGAGGTAGTCACCTGGAATGCATTTCAATTAACAGGTGTGCCTTCTTAAAGTTATTTAATGCGTTTGAGCCAATCAGTTGTTTTGTGACAAGGTAGGAGGGTATACAGAAGATAGACATATTTGGTAAAATACCAAGTCCATCTTATGGCAAGAACAGCTCAAATAAGCAAAGAGAAACGACAGTCCATCATTACTTTAAGACATGAAGGTCAGTCAATACGGAACATTTCAAGATCTTTGAAAGTTTCTTGAAGTGCAGTCACAAAAACCATCACGCGCTATGATGAAACTGGCTCTCATGAGGACCCCAACAGAAATGGAAGACCCAGAGTTACCTCTGCTGTAGAGGATAAGTTCATTAGAGTTACCAGCCGAAGAAATTGCTGCCCAAATAAATGCTTCACAGAGTTCAAGTCACAGACACATCTCAACGTCAACATTTCAGTGGGGACTGTGTGAATGAGGCCTTCATGGTCAAATTGCTGCAAAGAAACCACTAGTAAAGGACACCAGTAAGAAGAAGAGACCTGCTTGGGCCAAGAAACACGAGCAATGGACATTAGACCGGTGGAAATTTGTCCTTTGGTCTGGAGTCCAAATTTGAGATTTTTGGTTCCAACCGCCATGTGTTTGTGAGACGCGGTGTGGGTTAATGGATGATCTCCGCATATGTATTTCCCACCGTAAAGCATGGAGGAGGAGGTGTTATGGTGTGGGGGTGCTTTGCTGGTGACACTGTCAGTGATTTATTTAGAATTCAAGGCACACTTAACCAGCATGTATACCACAGCATTCTATATTTATACGCCATCAGATCTGGTTTGGATTTAGTGGGACTATCATTTGTTTTTCAACAGGACAATGACCCAACACACCTCCAGGCTGTGTAAGGGCTATTTTACCAAGAAGGAGAGTGATGGAGTGCTGCATCAGATTACCTGGCCTCCACAATCCCCCGACCTCAACCCAATTGAGATGGTTTGGGATGAGTGGACCACAGAGTGAAGGAAAAGCAGCCAACAAGTGCTCAGCATATGTGGGAACTCCTTCAAGACCATTGGAAAAGCATTCCAGGTGAAGCTGGTTGAGGGAATACCAAGAGTGTGCAAAGCTGTCATCAAGGCAAAGGGTGGCTATTTGAAGAATCTCAAATCTCATATATATTTTCATTTGTTTAACACATTTTTGGTTACTACATGATTCCATATGTGTAATTTCACTATTATTCTACAATGTAAAAATAGTAAAAATATAGAAAAACCCTTGAATGAGTAGGTGTGTCCATACTTTTGATTGGTAGTGTATATATGCACTACAGTTCGAAAGTTTGGGTCACTTCAAAATGTCCATGTTTTCGAAAGAAGAGCATTACAATTACATCAAATTGATCAGAAATACAGTGTAGACATTGTTAATGTTGTAAAGTGCTATTGTAGCTGGAAACAGCTGATTTTTAATGCAATATCTACATAGGCGTACAGAGGCCCATTATCACAACCATCAGTCCTGTGTTCTAATGGCACGTTATGTTTGGTAATCCAAGTTTATCATTTTAAAAGGCTAATTGATCATTAGAAAACCCTTTTGCAATTATGTTAGCACAGCTGAAAACTGTTGTGCTGTTTAAAGAAGCAATAAAACTGGCCTTCTTGAGACTAGTTGAGTATCTGGAGCATCAGCAATTGTGGGTTCAATTAAAGGCTCAAAATGTCTCTCTCACGTCGCTGTGGAGGAATTTTGGCCCACTCTTCCATGCAGAACTGCTTTAACTCAGTGACGTGTGGGTTTTCAAGCATGAACTGCTCGTTTCAAGTCCCGCCACAACATCTCAATTGGGATTAGGTCTGGACTTTGACTAGGCCATTCCAAAACTTCCAATTTGTTGCTTTTTAGCAATTTTCATGTAGACTTGATTGTGTGTTTTGGATCATTGTCATGCTGCATGACCCAGCTGCGCTTCAGCTTCAGCTCACAGACGGATGGTCTGACATTCTCCTGTAGAATTCTCTGATACAGAGCAGAATTCATGGTTCCTTCTATTAAGACAAGTCGTCCAGGTCCTGAGGCAGCAAAGCATCCCCAAACCATCACACCACCACCACCATGCTTGACCTTTGGTATGATGTTCTTACTGTGGAATGCAGAGTTTGGTTTTCGCCAGGCATTACTGGAACCGTGTCGTCCAAAAAGTTATACTTTTGAATCATCTGTCCATAGAATGTTATTCCAAGAGTCTTGATGATCATCCAGGTGCTTTTTGGCAAACTTGAGTCAACTTTTTGGATGAGATGGGTCCCATTATGCCTTGCGAAAACCAAACACTGCATTCCACAGTAAGAACATCATACCAAAGGTCAAGCATGGTGGTGGTGGTGTCAAAAGAAATCAGCCAACACCTCAGAAAATAAATTGTAGACCTCCACAAGTCTGGTTCATCCTTGGGAGAAATTTCTAAACACCTGAAGGTACCACGTTCATCTGTACAATCAATAGTACACAAGTATAAATACCATGGGACCACACAGCAATCATACCGCTCAGGAAGGAGACGCGTTCTGTCTCCTAGAGATTAACGTACTTTGGCGCGAAAAGTGCAAATCAATCCAAGAACAACAGCAAAGGACCTTGTGAAGATGCTGGAGGAAACAGATACAAAAGTATCTACAGTTGAAGTCGGAATTCTAAATACACCTACATTTCAACTCAATTTTTCACAATTCCTGACATTTAATCCTAGTAAAAAGTCCCTGTCTTAGGTCAGTTAGGATCACCACTTTATTTTAAGAATGTGAAATGTCAGAATAATAGTAGAGATAATTATTTATTTCAGCTTTTATTTCTTTCATCACGTTCCCAGTGGGTCAGAAGTTTACATACATTCAATTAGCATTTGGTAGCATTGCCTTTAAATTGTCTAACTGGGTCAAACGTTTCGGGTAGCCTTCCACAAGCTTCCCACAATAAGTTGGGTGAATTTTGGCCCATTCCTCCTGACAGAGCTAATGTAACCGATTCAGGTTTGTAGGCCTCCTTGCTCGCACACGCTTTTTTAGTTCTGCCAACACATTTTCTATAGGATTGAGGTCAGGGCTTTGTGATGGCCACTCCAATACCTTAACTTTGTTGTCCTTAAGCCATTTTGCCACAACTTTGGAAATATGATAGGGGTCATTGTCCATTTGGAAGACCCATTTGCGACCAAGCTTTAACTTCCTGACTGATGTCTTGAGATGATGCTTCAATATATACACATACTTTTCCTTCCTCATGATGCCATCTATTTTGTGAAGTGCACCAGTCCCTCCTGCAGCAAAGCACCCCCACAGCATGATGCTGCCACCCACGTCCTTCACGGTTGGGATGGTGTTCTTCGACTTGCAAGCTCCCCTTTTTTCCTCCAAACATAACGATGGTCATTATTGCCAAACAGTTCTATTTTTGTTTCATCAGACCAGAGGACATTTCTCCAAAAAGTACAATCTTTGTCCCAATGTGCAGTTGCAAACCGTAGTCTAGCTTTTTTATGGCAGTTTTGGAGCAGTGGCTTCTTCCTTGCTGAGTGGCCTTTCAGTTTATGTCGAGATAGGACTCGTTTTACTGTGGATATACAGTACATATCTACCTCAATTATGAGATATCCCTGCACATCGATTCAGTACTGGCACCCCATGTATAAAGTGAAGTTATCGTTACTCATTGTGTATTTACTCCTCGTGTTGTTTATTTTTATTATTATTTCTCCCTGCATTGTTGGGAATGGCCAGTAAGTACGCATTTCACTCTTAGTCTACTCCTGTTGTTTGGGAAGCATGTGAAAATTGTTTTATTTATTTAATTTAATTTTATTTGAAAAGCAACTGCTTGCTAAGGTTACTGTTATGGTTTGGTGTATGATAAGGGTACAGATTAAAGTTAGGGTTAGGGTAAGGGCTAAGTTTAGAGTTTGGATAAGGGCTAAGGTTAGTGTTAGAGCTAGGGTTAGGATTAGTAGATACAGTGCATTCGAAAAGTATTCAGACCCCTTGACATTTCAAAATTTTGTTGCATTATAGCCTTATTCTAAAATGGATTAAATAAAACATTTTCTTCATCAATCTACACACAATACCCCATTATTACAAAGTTAAAACAGGTTTTTAGAAATTGTGCAAATTTATACCTGTGGTAAATTCAATTGATTGGGCATGATTTGGAAAGGGACACACCTGTCTATATAAGGTCCCACAGTTGACGATGCATGTCAGAGCTAAAACCAAACCACGAGGTTGAAGGAATTGTCCGTAGAGCTCCGAGACAGGATTGTGTCGAGGCACAGATCTGGGGAAGGGTACAAAAATGTTTCTGCAGCATTGAAGGTTCCCAAGAACACAGTGGCCTCCAACATTCTTAAATGGAAGAAGTTTGGAACCACCAAGTCTCTTCCTAGAGCTGGCCACCCGGCCAAACTGAGCAATCGGGGGAGAAGGGCTTTGGTCAGGGAGGTGACCAAGAACCCGATGGTCACTCTGACAGAGCTCCAGAGTTCCTCTGTGGAGATGGGAGAACCTTCCAGAAGGACAACAATCTATGCAGCACTCCACCAATCAGGCCTTTATGGTAGAGTGGCCAGACGGAAGCAACTCCTCAGTAAAATGCACATGACAACACGCTTGGAGTTTGCTAAAAGACACCGAAAGGACTCTCAGACCATGAGAAACAAGACACTCTGGTCTGATGAAACCAAGATTGAACTCTTTGGCCTGAATGCCAAGCGTCACTTCTAGAGGAAACCTGGCACCATCCATACGGTGAAGCATGGTGGTGGCAGCATCATGTTGTGGGGATATTTTTCAGCGGCAGGGACTGGGAGACATGTCAGAATCGAGGCCAAGATTAATGGAGCAAAGTACAGAGAGATCCTTGATGAAAACCTGCTCCAGAGCGATCAGGACCTCATACTGGGGCGAAGGTTCACCTTACAAAAGTACAACGACCCTAAGCAGACAGACAAGACAACACTGGAATGGTTTCGGGACAAGTTTCTGAATGTCCTTGAGTGGCCCAGCCAGAGCCCGGACTCCATCCTGATCGAACATCTCTGGAGAGACCTGAAAAAAGCTGTGCAGCGACTCTCCCCATCGAACCTGACAGAGCTTGAGAGGATATGCAGAGAAGAATGGGAGAAACACCCCAAATACAGGTGTGCCAAGGTGGTAGCGTCATACCCAAGAAGACTCAAGGCTGTAATCGCTACCAAAGGTGCTTCAACAATGTACTGACTAAAGGGTCTGAATACTTATGTGATATCTTTTTAAATATAAATTTGCAAAAATGTATAAAAAACAGTTTTTACTTTGACAATATGGGGTATTGTGTGTAGATTGATGAGGGAAAAAAAACATTTAATCCATTTTGGAATAAGGCAGTTGTCACGCCCTGGCTCTGGGGACTCTTAAATGTTTAGCCAGGGTGTGTAGTTTCTATGTTTAGTTTTCTATGTTGAGTGTCTAGATCGTGTAGATCTATGTTGGCCAGGGTTGTTCCCAAACAGAGACAGCTGTAGCTCGTTGTCTCTGATTGGGGACCATACTTAGGCAGCCGTTTGGCACCAGTCTGTGTGGGATCTTGTTCCGTATAGGTATGTTATTAGTCTACCTTGGACTTCACGTATCGTTTGTTTGTTGCTTTGTTCGTGTTCAGTACGTTAATGAATATGTACGCTTATCACGCTGCGCCTTGGTCCGTCTCATCCGTAAACCATCGTGACAGAAGATCCCACCAAATGAGGACCAAGCAGCGTGCCCAGGAAGAGAGAATAGCGATGGGCAAATGGTGGTCATGGGAGGAGATATTCGCGGGGAAAGGGCCATGGGCGAAGGTAAATGCCCAGGCAGGAGAGGTGAAACGGCGCCAACCGTGCCGACGACGGACACCCGAGAGGCAACCCCAAGAACATTTTTTGGGGGGCACACGGCGTGGACGACGAGGCAGCAGGAGCAGCGACAGGGCGAATCTGCAGACTAGGAGAGGAGGCCACCAGGTTACGGGGGCTATTGGTCCAGAGGGAGCAGGTGTTATTGGGTCAGAGGGAGGAGCTACAGGAGGCGATAAGGGAGAAGGAGAGTGTAGAGGCACGGCGAGAGGAGCTGGTTAGGCAGCAGAAGGAGCGGAGGTTTATAAGGGAACCCAGTCCCGCTCCTCGCACCAAGCAAGTGGTGTGTGTCGCCAGTCCGGTCCGGCCCGTTCCTGTTCCCCGCACTAAGCCAGTGGTGCGTGTTCCCAGTATGGCCCGACCCATTCCTGCTTCCTGCACAAGGCCAGTGGTGTGTGTTCCCAGTACGGTCCGGCCCGTTCCTGCTCCCCGCACTAAGCTAGTGGTGCGTGTTCCCAGTACGGCCCGACCCGTTCCTGCTCCTCGCACTAAGCCAGTGGTGTGTGTCCACAGTCCGGTACGGCCCGTTCCTGCACCCCGCACCAAGCCAGTGGTGCGTGTTCCCAGTCCAGCCCAGCCCGTTCCTGCTCCCCGCACCAAGACAGTGGTGCGTGTTCCCAGTCCAGCCCGGCCTGTTCCTGTCCCTCGCACCAAGCCAGTGGTGCGCATCGCCAGCCCGGTCCGGCCTGTTCCTGTCCCTTGCGCCAAGCCAGTGGTGCGCGTCGCCAGCCCGGTCCGGCCTGTTCCTGCCCCTCGCACCAAGCCAGTGGTACGCGTCGCCAGCCCGGTCCGGCCTGTTCCTGCCCCTCGCACCAAACCAGTGGTGCGCGTCGCCAGTCCGGTATGGCCCGTGCCTGCTCCCCGCACCAAGCCAGTGGTGCGCGTCGTCAGCCCGGTCCGGCCCGTTTCTGCTCCCCGCACCAAGCCAGTGGTGCGCGTCGTCAGCCCGGTCCGGCCCGTTCCTGCTCCCCGCACCAAGCCAGTGGTGCGCGTCGTCAGCCCGGTCCGGCCCGTGCCTGTTCCACCGGTGCCTGGTCCGGCACCGGTCAGCTGCTCCACTCCGGAGCCAGAGCAATCCGCTCCACCGGGGTCCGATCCAACTCCAGTCAGCGGATCCACTCCGGAGCCAGAGCAATCTGCTCCAGCGGTGCCAGACCACACCAGGGGCGCAACAGGGAGGTGGAGAGAAAGTGGTGGTTACGCCCGGAGCCAGATCCGCCTCCGAGGCGGAATGCCCACCCGGCCCCTACCCTGTTATGTTTATGGGGCGCGGTCGGAGTCCGCACCTTTGGGGGGGGTACTGTCACGCTCTGGCTCTGGGGACTCTTAAATGTTGAGCCAGGGTGTGTAGTTTCTATGTTTAGTTTTCTATGTTGAGTGTCTAGATCGTGTAGATCTATGTTGGCCAGGGTGGTTCCCAATCAGAGGCAGCTGTAGCTCGTTGTCTCTGATTGGGGACCATACTTAGGCAGCCGTTTGGCACCAGTCTGTGTGGGATCTTGTTCCGTGTAGGTATGTTATTAGTCTACCTTGGACTTCACGTATCGTTTGTTTGTTGTTTTGTTCGTGTTCAGTACATTAATAAATATGTATGCTTATCACGCTGAGCCTTGGTCCGTCTCATCCGTAAACGATCGTGACAGCAGTAACAAAATGTGGAAGAAGTCAAGGGGTCTGAATACTTTCCGAATTCACTATAGTTAGTTGAAATGTTACTGACAGTCTGTAGATAGTCTGTAGAGCATCTACAGATGGACTATCCAAACAAAGTGTTACTGGATTATATCACTGCATTACATATAATTACATAACATTTCCCCATTCAACAGCCCCTCCCCCAAAACACATACACACACACACACACGCAGACAGATTCCTTTTGAAAATCCTATTTTTCTTAACCCTAACTCTACCCTTAACCCCTAACCCTAACTCCTAACCCTAACACACATTCTAACCTAACCCTAATTATATCTCTATCCCTAAACCTAATCCGTATGGCTAAAATAGATTGTTTTCCTTTGTGGACCGGCTAAATGTCCCCAATTGTCAAAAATAAAACTTCCCGGTAGGTAGCTTAGTGGTTAAGAGCGTTGTACCAGTAACCGAAAGGTCGCTGGTTCTAATCCCCAAACCGACTAGGTGAAAAATCTGTCGATGTGCCCTTGAGCAAGGCACTTAACCCTAATTGCTCCTGAAAGTCGCTCTGGATAAGAGCGTCTGCTAAATGACCAATACATTTTTTTATTTAAAATACTGACATCCTCCTAGTAGCACAGAGGTCAGCCCGATACTTACAAGACCATTACTATACAACATCCCCAGAGTCCCTGGTCTGTGTCCAGACCTCTTATTGTCCTCTATCTCTATTATCCAGCAATTATCCTATAAATGGGTTCCTCTTGGCAAGATAATGGAGTATAATTCCATTACCCCAGACCTGGATCCCTCGGGTGTGTGTTTCCGGCAGACCCCCTCCTCGCTCTCCTAATGCGTTCATTTACTCCTTCTAATAGGGATGAATGTGTCTGTGGAGCCCCTTGGAAAAACGAGGGAAGAAGAGTAAGAGAAGAGAGGGAGGGAGGTTGGATAGAAAGAGAGGGAATGGGTTTATTGCAATGATATGGGGTGATAGACAGCGAGAGAGAGAGAGAGAGAGAGAGAGAGAGAGAGAGAGAGAGAGAAGAGCGAGTTGGGGAGGATTGATTGGGCAATAGAGGTGGGTCGGCGATAGATAAAGATTGGGACGGTGTAAAGGGATCGAGTTGATGAAGGATGAAAGGAGATTGAGAGGGTGTGAATAGGCAATCGAGAATGGGATAGATTGGTGTCAGAGATGGTGTGAGTGTGTAGGGATTATGGAGAGATATTGAGCCTTCATGGAAAGGCAATAAATCGAGGGAGAAGGATGGGTGCTGCTGGCTGTATCAGATAAGTCATCTCGAGGTAATGCTCTTCCAATGCAGCAGGGATATTCAAATATTTATCCTACTACTGTTGATTTTCTGACCCAGGTCTAAATCAGTCTCTGATTAGAGGGGAAGAATGAAAAAAAAAGTATTGTAGTGGCAGAATCATGTTATGGTTATGCTTGTCACAAGCATGGTCTGGGGAGTTTGTCAGGATCAAAATAAATATGAAAGGAGCAAAGGCCAGGTAAAAAGTTACAAGAAAACCCACCATAGCCTTCTGAAAACCTAACCCTGAGATAGTTGCATTTTTCAGCAGGGCAATTACACACTTTTCCATGCTAAAGACACAACAGAATGGGTTTACAAGAGGGGTTGACTGTTCCTGAATGGTCCAGTCTCAGTCCTTACTAAAACCTGCTTGAAAAGCAGAGATAAGTTTTGAATATTGCTGTCCATCAATGATTCCAAATTAAATTGACTGACCTTGAGCAATTGACGTAACAATGGATATACAGTACACTGAGAATACTAAGCATTAGGATTCACCCTATGAATGCCACACATACACAATCCATGCCTTAATTGTCTCAAGGCTTAAAACTCCTTCTTTAACCTGTCTCCTTCCCTTCATCTACACTGACTGAAGTCGATTTAACAAGTGACATCAATAAGGGAACATAGCTTTGACCTGGATTCACATGATCAGTGTATGTAATGGAAAGAGCAGGTGTTCTTAATCTTTTGTAAACTCAGTGTATGTTGTGCAAGGTTGGTAGAATCTTAATCAAAATTATTCACAGCTGTAATATCTGCCAAAGGTGCTTCCAACAAGTATTAACTCTGGGGTGTGAAGACACATGCAATCAATACATTTAAATTTTTTTTTAAAAGTAGGTTGTAGTCTACGGTAAGAAAATCATTTAATTTAATCCCTTTTTAGATTGCTTTTAAGGAAGCAAAATGTGAAGACTTTGCAAGGTGTGTGTAGACTAACTAGTGACTGTAAAAGTTCATGTCTATCTCCAGTACACTATGTAGAGTAAACCCTGCTGTCTCAATCACATCACATCTCAATTTTCCCAAGCATAAAGTATAAATGCATTTAGAGCATGCAGGGAGGAGGGTGCACCGCCATTCAGGTAATTACATTACATTTGGGAGTAGCCTCATGCATCATCGAAGGGGAGGGCTGGCTTGTGAGTGTCTGGCTCGGCCGCTGTGTTGGTTACGGATTATAATAAGGCAGCGTGGCTCTCCCCCGTTAGTATAGAGATGAAGCCGCACTCCTCAACGTGTGGCGTGTTTGAGAGAGAGAGAGAGAGAGAGAGAGAGAGAGAGAGAGAGACTGAGCATACAAAACATTAGGAACACCTTCCTAATATTTAGTTGCACCACCTTTTGCCCTCAGATCAGCCTCAATTCCACAGGGATGCTGGCCCATGTTGAAGCCAATGCTTCCCACAGTTGTGTCAAGTTGACTGGATGTCCTTTGGGTGGTGGACCATTCTTGATTCTTCAAACTGTTGAGCCTGAAAAACCCAGCAGTTTTGCAGTTCTTGACACACTCAAACCGGTGTGCCTGGCACCTACTATGAAACCTTGTTCAAAGGCACTTAAATCTTTTGTCTTGCCCATTCACCCTCTGAATGGCACACATACACAATCCATGTCTCTAATTTGTCTCAAGGCTTAAAAATTATTCTTTAACCTGTCTCCTCCCTTTCATCTACACTGATTGAAGTCTATATAACAGGTGACATGAATAAGGATCATAGCTTTCACCTGGATTCACCTGGTCTGTCTATGTCATGAAAAGAGCATGTTTTGTACACTCAGTGTATGTTTATTAAAGGCCCAGGACAAAAGTCAAAGAGCAAAGACCCCCAGAGGAACAGAAAAAACATTGAAAAAGACAGATGGCGGCATTGCGCTCCACTCTCATGCCCACCACTGTGACCAAATTACCTGAATGGCTCCTTTCTCTCTTCTTCCTTCGCTCCCTCTCATGGGTTCATCCCATAAAGATTGGCTGTTCATTGTTTACAATGGGAAATGTCTTTGAGGGTTTGGCGGAGAAGTCAGAAGTGCGCTCAACCCAACATCCAGATGAAAATGTGCCCAGGACATGTTTTTTCAGGTGAGAGAAAACGTGCTTGTTTCTATCTGAGGGTTTGGTTGAGAGCGCTAGACTTGACCTTTGTGTGAAACTCACTGCAAACTATTCTCAACAGCTGTAATAGTTTGGTCCACCGGAATTAACACATTATCGGAGCTCTAATTCAATTGAAATTGGCAGTGTTTATGAGACCGGGGGAAGCATCCCTCATTTCCAATGAAAAGCAGGAGGAAATTAGAAAAGGAGGACAGATAATTTAATTTTTCTCCACGTTCGACAACATGGGCTCCCAGCACAGCCACAGCTACTTTGCCCTCAGAAGGGCCTGCTGAATGAAACTCTCTCTCTCACACAGAGACAACACACACACCGCAATGCACACTGACGGACAATGTTTCTGACTTCTTCAATCATATCCACATATAACTTTACGCTTGTATACACATATACACTGTCCACACAGACATACCAGCAGACACACATTCCCTCTCTCTCTCTCTCTCTCTCTCTCTCTCTCTCTCTCTCTCTCTCTCTCTCTCTCTCTCTCTCTCTCTCTCTCTCTCTCTCTCTCTCTCTCTCTCTCTCTCTCTCTCTCTCTCTCTCTCTCTCTCTCTCTCTCTCTCTCTCTCTCTCTCTCGCACTGTCTCTCTTCCTCTCACTGTCTCTCTCTCTCTCTCGCTTTCTCTCTCTCTCACACACACACAAGCACGCAAGTGGAAGAGGATGTGGAGGTAAAAAGGGATTACAGTTTTTCTCGATTGCTAAGACACATTTCTTGAAAGCTGCTCTCCTTTTCTCTTAACTGTGAACACAAAACCCAATTTTCAAGCTACATTCACAAAACCTCAGACTCTTCTTGCAAAACCAAACTTTCACCTCAAAACAGTTCAATCTGTGCTCAAAACTGAACTATGTTGTCAAATCGTGCCCCGAGTCAATCAAAATAAAAAACACTACTGAACAGTCACTAAACACTACGTAGAAAAATAGAAAACACAATGCTCAGGACATGAAGCTGGAGAAATAAATGTTTATTGTTCACTGTAGGCTAAATGCATGTTGCAAAACAAAAAAAAACTGTGCATTTAGCACTTGTACAAAAAGACAAAACAGAAATATTGTGCATTTACATGTAGCACTTGTAAAAACAAACAGAAATCTTATGCGTTTGCCACTTGTGTACAGTAAGCCCATGTAAAAAGAAAGTACAAAAATATACAAATAAGTGCATTACTCAGCCACAGCATCATGTCTCCGTACTGGGTCAGGCCACAGGACTTCATCCACATCACAGGCCACATTTTGTCTGGCCAGGCAACGGGGAAAAAACCCCTGGCATGCCGTATCCAGGCTTGGCATGCCTCCACACCTATGTCACCACAGGCAAGTCCCATGGCTTGCAGGAGATTTACCCTGGTGTAAGGTTGGCGTTCATATACCTTCCACCGCCATGAGGAGAAGAATTCCTCAATGGGGTTTAGGAAAGGGGAGTACGGTGGAAGGCAAAGATTGATAAAACCTTGGTTCATATTGTACCACTCTCTAACCTGGAGGGCTCTGTGAAAACTCACATTGTCCCAAACAACAACATAGATGGGATGCTCATCCTGCTGCCCTAACAAAGCATCTCGCATGTGATTGAGGAAAATGAGGAGCTGGTGAGTGTTGTAGGGCCCCAGGTTGGCATGATGGTGGACAACCCCATGATTGCTGATGGCAGCACATAATGTGACATTGCCACCACGCTGCCCAGGAACACCAACAATGGCCCGATGGCCAATCACATTACGGCCTCTCCTTCTCCTTTTGGTGAGATTAAACCCAGCTTCATCCATGTAGATGTATTGATGGGGTCTTTCCATTGCATCCAGTTGAAAAACCCTCTGTAGAAATAGATATAGTTTTGTAAGTGATACGGAAAAAGTGATTTAGGCCACTACAGTAAATCACTACTTAGAGTAATCAACATTGAATGTGTCTGGATATATGCCAACCTGTACATACTGGAATCTTTGCTCTTTGACTCTGTCTGAGTTGCGATCAAAGGGCACTCTGTATAGCTGTTTCATGCGCAGTCTGTTGCGCTTGAGGACACGATCAACAGTAGAGAGGCTGACACTGTTGATACCCTCAAAATGTAAATGGTCCTCAATGATCTTCTGCTGAATTTCGCTCAGTTTAATGGCATTTTTCTTACGGACCATATCAACAATTAGGGTCTCTTGGTGTGGGGAGAACATACCTGTCCTCCCACCCCCATGTGGCAGTCTTTCAATTCTACAAAAAGAGAACATGGAGTTACAAAAAAATATACATGGAATACTAGGCCTACAAACAGTTAGACCAACCCTCCATTACAATACTACAGTACATTGGTACAGTGATGTACTGAAACATATATTCACTTACAGTATACTGTGGTACAGTATATAGTATGTCATACAGTAATTGCTGTCAACATTTACATACTGTACTATAATGTCAAAAAAAGGTAATTACCTGTTCTCTTCTCTAAATCTTCGGATTATGGTGGACACAGTGAATCTACTGATGTTTGGTTGTACCCTTTGTCCAGCCTCCCTCATGCTCATACCATGGACAAGAACATGGTCAATCACAGTAGCTCTGATTTCATCAGATATTACTGTTCTTTGTCTTCACTGACCACCTCGACCACCTCGACCTCCTCTCACACGAACTCTTCCTCTCAGATTTCTATCCATTGTAGGGCCTCACAAACAAGTGCTCTCTGAACTGGCTTACTGTATATGTTCCCTCACATCATTAGCCACAAGTGTGATCAATTTTGAGTTGTTGTGTTCAAGTGGTGATACCTGTGCTCTAATTGTGTTTGACTTTTGTCACATGTGCTCACCATTATGCAGCACGGGTGCATCACAATGAAAATGTGTTGGCAAGTTGTGTCTAAACAGGTGAAAAGTGCTTATGGTTTTGCCAAAAGAGTGATTGATTCAATCAGTGGGTTCAGGCAACTGAGCATTTGGTTCAGACAATAGGGTTTAGTGTTTTAGCAATTGAGAAAAACTGTAAATGCCGAATGCCAGTCAAGATGACGGTCAGTGATTACCGCATATATTTCGCTTAATTCTTGTACAAACACTATTCACTAATGAAAAGGTGTGTGTGTGTATATGCCTAATATGACTAAATACAGTAAGCAGCCCAGTAGATTAAAAGCTCCACTGGTGGGTTGTGTTGCAATCTGGCAGGCTATGGCCATCTGTAATGGATGGTCATTGTGCTTTTGAAAGTATTGCCACTGAAAAACATCAACTCTTACACACACACACACACCCAACCCTCCCAATAGCCATAGCCGAGACCTCATCTCACCCCTCCACCATTCCCTCCAGCCCACTAACACTATCTCCCTCACAGCACCTCACAGACCTTAATAGCCTTTGTATTGGCCGTTTGGGCATGTGGGGGGGATTGGACATGTCAGGGCCCTATGTTTTGCAGTATTGAGTTCTGTGTCTCAGGCTAAGACAAGGCTGTGATACTCTTCAGCCCCCTATGCCCTCCGGTCTCCTCGTTCTGCCTGGGGGATGCATGCCCCCTTGCCCTGGGCCAGGCTGCTGCCTGCCTGCATAGGGAGAGGAGATAAACAGGGATGGAGCAAGGGGGCCTGCTACATTCCTGTCGAGGCGGAGGGTGTGTTTGTGTGTGGGGGGGGCAACACTGCCCCCCCAGTGATTCGATGACTGCAGCAGTAAATTGGAGCGCGGTGTACAGGGTCCCAAAACTGATGTTTTACAGCCAGGAGTACTGAGAACTGCATTTCTGCCAACGACAACGGCTGTGATTGTGTTTGTATGTTTATGTCTGTTTGCGTGTTTGTGTGTGTGCATGTATGTGTCTGGGTGCAAATCGTGTGTGTGTAGAAGTAGACAGGCCTACTTGTGACTGGTTTAAAGTGTGTGTGGAATAGTCATATAGTAGATACTGATAGAGGCTTGTTTGTTTGTGTGTGTGTGTATCCCTGTGTATCCCCTCTGTTGAAAGGGTTTGTGGATCCCCTCTGTTGAAAGGGTTCTACATGGAACCCAAAAGGGTTCTTCAAAGGGTTCTCCTATGGTGACAGCCAAAGTACCCTTTCAGGTTCTAGATAGCACCTTTTTTTCTAAGAGTGTACTCACTCCAATTCTCATTCAACCAACACTTGAGACATTTTTGGATTTACTGATTAACAAATCAAATGATATGATACTTAGAATTACTCTCTCAGGAGCATCTTGTTGAAGAGAAAAATAGGCTGTGGGGGGGTGTCTCGAATGGTTGCGGGGAAGCTCTCAACATTTAGGAACTGTGGGAGGATCTTGGATGGTTGGTGGCCTGGCGGTTGGGAGCTTTGGCCAGTGGCAGATAGGTCCCCGTTTTGACTTGGTGGGAGATCTGTCGACGTGTCCTTGGGCGGGGCGCTTGTCCCTGGTTGCTCCTGTGGTTCGTTGCTCTGGACAGGAGCCGGTTAGATGACTGAATAATGTAAATGTTGAGCGGCTTCACTACAGGTAGATTCTATGTTTTAATATTCAATAACAAATATATAATAAATAAATAAAATACAAGTATTACATTTCTGTAGCTTCGAATAAGATTCCTGGGTATTATCATGTGACATTCTTAAATTTGCATCTAGGAAAGGAGATGAAAGGTTTCTTTTTCTGCGGTCTGAATGGGGAATTTTTAAATGTCACTCTGTGATAAGAGTGAGTGACTCAAAGCCACAAGAGGGTAGAACATATTTCAAATGTTGCTTGTTAATGTACTTATGTGTCTCAATCAAATCAACAAATCCTTGTGGCATGAATTAGGAAATAAAACTATTAGCCTGAAATGTGAGTCAGTTGGTGAAATGTGAGGTTCACCATCAATGTCACTTGTCTCTGCTACCGGTCTCTCCTTAACTTGTTGACCGGTGTTTTGGCTCACTGCCCCCGCAATTTACTGCTTGTTTCTACAGCACCAACTTGTGAGTTGGTCATCTCCCGCTCATATAGTGAATGTGCAGCCAGGATCCATACAGTGAGCAAGTCATCTGATTGTTTGCTGTACTGGTGTGTGACTCGGTATGTGTTTGGATGTGCTTGTTTCAGGAGGCAGGGTGCATCTGTAACTTTTAGTAAATTCTTGTCAAGAAGAGAGCTACGAAAGCCCAGCTAGCCTATCTAGCCAAGCTAACCTGTAGTTTCAAAAGGAGGTCGCTTACGAACGTTTTCAACACTGCAGGAGCTGTGTTTTATTTCTCTATTTCAGGACAATGTGTTTGCTTGCGGAGTACAACAGGGGTGAATTGGCTACTCTTAGCAAACAAGTAGCAAACTTATGCAAGCTACTGGGGATTTCAGGTCTGCCTACTTTGTCTTTCTCTTAGTATTGGTATTTTATTAGGATCCCCATTAGCTGTTGTGAAAGCAGCAGCTACTCTTCCTGAGGTCCACACAAAACATGAAATATGACATAATGAGGAACATTAATAGACAAGAACAGCTCAAGGACAGAACTACATACATGTAAAAATGTATCAATATCAATACAACCTTACAACCTGGAATTAAAGTTGTTTTTTGGGGGGTTTGTATCATTTGATTGACACAACATGCCTACCATTTTGAAGATGCAAAATATTTTTGGGGGTGAAACAAACAAGAAATAAGACAAAAAAACAGAAAACTTGAGCATGCAGAACTATTCACACCCCAAAGTCAATACTTTGTAGAGCCAACTTTTGCAGCAATTACAGCTGCACGTCTTGGGGTATGTCTCTATAAGCTTGGCACATCTAGCCACTCGGATTTTTGCCCATTATTCAAGGCAAAACTGCTCCAGCTCCTTCAAGTTGGATGGGTTCCGCTGGTGTACAGCAATCTTTAAGTCATACCACAGATTCCCAATTGGATTGAGGTCTGGGCTTTGACTAGGCAATTCCAATACATTTAAATGTTTCCCCTTAAACCACTCAAGTGTTGCTTTAGCAGTATGCTTAGGGTCATTGTCCTGCTGGAAGGTGAACCTCCGTCCCAGTCTCAAATCTCTGGAAGACTGAAACAGGTTTCCCTCAAGAATTCCCCTGTATTTAGCGCCATCCATCATTCCTTCAATTCTGACCAGTTTCCCAGTCCCTGCCGATGGAAAACCTTCCCACAGTATGATGCTGCCACCACCATGCTTCACTGTGGGGATAATGTTCTCGGGGTGATGAGAGGTGTTGGGTTTGCACCAGACATAGCGTTTTAATTGATGGACAAAAAGCTCAATTTTTGTCTCATCTGACCAGAGTACATTCTTCCATATGTTTGGGGAGTCTCCCACATGGCTTTTGGCGAACACCAAATGTGTTAGCTTATTTTTTTCTTTAAGCAATAGCTTTTTTCTGGCCACTCTTCCGTAAAGCCCAGCTCTGTGGAGTGTACGGCTTAAAGTGGTCCTATGGACAGATACTCCAATCTCCGCTGTGGAGCTTTGCAGCTCCTTCAGGGTTATCTTTGGTCTCTTTGTTGGCTCTCTTATTAATGCCCTCCTTGCCTGGTCCGTGAGTTTTGGTGGGTGGCCCTCTCTTGGCAGGTTTGTTGTGGTGCCATATTCTTTCCATTTTTTAATAATGGATGTAATGGTGTTCCGTGGAATGTTCAAAGTTTCTGATATTTTTTTAGAACCCAACCCTGATCTGTACTTCTCCACAACTTTGTCCCTGACCTGTTTGGAGAGCTCCTTGGTCTTCATGGTGCCGCTTGCATGGTGATGCCCCTTGCTTAGTGGTGTTGCAGACTCTGGGGCCTTTCAGAACAGGTGTATATATTTTGAGATCAGCTGACAGATCATGTGACACTTAGATTGCACACAGGTGGACTTTATTTAACTAATTATGTGACTTCTGAAGGTAATTGGTTGTACCAGATCTTATTTAGGGGCTTCATATCAAAGAGGGTGAACACATATGTGCGCACCACTTTTCCGTAACTTATTTTTTAGAATTTGTTGAAACAAGTTATTCTTTTCATTTCACTTCACCAATTTGGACTATTTTGAAATCCAAATAAAAATCCATTTAAATTACAGGTTGTAATGCAACAAAATAGGAAAAACTCAAGGAGGATGAATACTTTTGCAAGGCACTGTATATAGATCCAATAGGGGAGAGGCATTGTGCCGTGAGGTGTTGCTTTATCTGTTTGTTTGTTTTAAATCAGGTTTCCTGTTCATTTGAGCAATATGAGATGGAAGGGAGTTCCATGCAATACTGGCTCTATATAATACTGTATGCTTTCTTGAATTTGTTCTGGATTTGGGGACTGTGAAAAGACCCTGGTAGCATGGATGGTGGGGTAAGTGTGTGTGTCAGAGCTGTGTGTATGTTGACTATGCAAACACCTTGGAATTTTCAACACAAGTGATGCAGTCAGTGTCCACTCAACTCTTAGCCAAGAGAGACTGGCATGCACAGTATTTATATTAGCACTTTGATTACAATGAAGAGCAAGACGTGCCTCTCTGTTCTGGGCCAGCTGCAGCTTAACTAGGTCTTTCTTTGCAGCACTTGACCACATGACTGGACAATAATCAAGGTGAGTCTAAATTAGAGCCTGCAGGATTTGCTTTTTGGAATGTGGGTAAAAAAAGCAGAGCATCTCGTTATTACGGACAGACCTCTCCGCATCTTTATAACCATTGAATCTATATGTTTTGACAATAACATTTTACAATCTAAGGTAACACTAAGTAATTTAGTCTCCTCAACTTGTTCATCAGCCTAACCATTCATTACCAGATCCAGCTGAGGTCTAGAGTTTAGGGAATGATTTGTACAAAATACAAGCTCTTCGTTTTAGAGATTTTTAGGACTAGGTTATTACTGGCCACCAATTCCAAAACTGACTGCAAATCCTTGTTAAGGGTTTCGGTGACTTCATTAGCTGTGGTTGCTGACACGTATATGGTTTAATCATCAGCATACATTGACACACAGGCTTTGCATAATTAGCATAATAAAAAACTCCCCATAAAAATCCATCAGTTTAAGCTAGATATATCACTATCGAAAGATGAGACTCTCACGAACAGGATGGTCTCCACAAGCGTCTTGGGACTCGTCTGAAGTCGGTACCACCGGTCTGCCAACTTCGGTCTGTAACGTCCAAAATGTTTGGGCTACACACTAATATGACCAATCCATGCAAAGGTGAGACCCTTATGAACACGTACACTATATGAACAAAAGTATGTGGACACCTGATAGTCGAACATCTCATTCCAAAATCATAGGCATTAATATGTCCCCCCTTTGCTACTATAACACCCTCCACTCTTCTGGGAAGGCTTTCCACCAGATGTTGGAACATTGCTGCGGGGACTTGCTTCCATTCAGCCACAAGCATTAATGAGGTCGGGCACTGATGTTGGGCGATTAGGCCTAATATGCAGTCGGCGTTCCAATTCGTCCCAAAGGTGTTCGATGGGGTTAAGTTTAGGTATGGGTGCAGGCCAGTCAAGTTCTTCCTCACCGATCTCAACAAACCATTTCTGTATAGACCTCACTTTGTGCACATGGGCATTGTCATACTAAAACAGGAAAGGGCCTTCCCCAAACTGTTGCCACAAAGTTGGAAGCACAGAATCGTCTAGATTTCCCTTCACTGGAACTAAGGGGCCTAGCCCGAACCACAAAAAACAGCCCCATCCCATTATTCCTCCTCCACCAAACTTTACAGTTGGCACTATACATTTGGGCAGGTAGCGTTCTCCTGGCAACCGCCAAAACCATATTAGTCCGTCGGACTGCCAGATGGTAACGCGTAATTCTCCACTCCAGAGAACACGTTACCACTACTCCAGAGTCCAATGGCGGTGAACTTCACACCATTCCAGCTGATGCTTGGCATTGCGCATGGTGATGTCAGGCTTGTGTGGGCTGCTCTGCCATGGAAACCCATTTCATGAAGCTCCCAACGAACAGTTATTGTGCTGACATTGCTTCCAGAGGCAGTTTGGAACTCGGAAGTGAGGGTTGCAACCGAGGACAGACGATTTTTACACGCAACGCGCTTCAGTACTCCGCGGTCCCATTTTGTGAGCTTGTGTGGCCTACGACTTTGCAGAGGAGCCGTTGTTGCTCCTAGACATTTCCACTTCACAATAACAGCACTTACAGTTGACTGGGGCAGCTCAAACATGGCAGAAATTTGACGAACTGACTTGTTGGAAAGGTGGCATCCCTATGACTGTGCCACGTTGAAAGTCACTGAGCTCTTCAGTACGGTCATTCTACTGCCAATGTTTGTCTATGGAGATTGTATGGCTCTGTGCTCGATTTTATACATCTGTCAGCAACGGGTGTGACTGAAATAGCCGAACCTACTAATTTGAAGGGGTGTCAACATACTTTTGCAAATATAGTGTACATGTTGGTTGTTTTGCTCTAGGATGCCCACAGGTCTCACAAGAGTTGTCTGAAAGTCCCCCAAAATATATGGAAGTACAGTACCAGTCAAAAGTTTCGACACACCTTCTCATTCAATGTTTTTTCTTAATTTTTACTATTTTGTGGATTTTTTTACTAAATTGTGGAATAATAGTGAAGACATCAAAACTATGAAATAACACATATGGAATCATGTACTAACCCAAAAAGTGTTAAACAAATCAAAATATATTTTAGATTTTAGATTCTTCAAAGTAGCCACCCTTTGCCTTGATGACATCTTTGCACACTCTTGGCATTCTCTCAACCAGCTTCACCTGGAATGCTTTTCCAACAGTCTTGAAGGAGTTCCCACATATGCTGAGCACTTGTTGGCTGCTTTTCCTTCACTCTGCAGTCCAACTCATCCCAAACCATCTCAATTGGGTTGTGGTCAGGGGATTGCGGAGGCCAAGTCATCTGATGCAGCACTCCATCATTCTCCTTCTTGGTCAAATAGCCCTTACACAGCCTGGAGGTGTGTTTTGGGTCATTGTCCTGTTGAAAAACAAATGATAGTACCACTAAGCGCAAATCAGATGGGATGGCTTATCACTGCAGAATGCTGTAGCAGCCATGCTGGTTAAATGTGCCTTGAATTCTAAAGAAATCACAGAGAGTGTCACCAGCAAATCACCCCCACACTATCACACCTCCTCCGTGCTTCATGGTGGGAACCACACATGCAGACATCATCCATTCACCTACTCTGCGTCTCACAAAGACACGGTGGTTGGAACCAAAAATCTCAAATTTGGACTCAAAGGACAGATTTCCACCGGTCTAATGTCCATTGCTCGTGTTTCTTGGCCCAAGCAAGTCTCTTCTTCTGATTGGTGTCCTTTAGTTGTGGTTTCTTTGCAGCAATTTGACCACGAAGGCCTGATTCACGCAGTCTCCTCTGAACAGTTGATGTTGAGATGTGTCTGTTACTTGAACACTGTGAAGCATTTATTTGGTCTTCAATCTGAGGTGCAGTTAACTCTAATGAACTTCATTTCCTGTGGCGGTCCTCATGAGAGCCAGTTTCATCATAGCGCTTGATGGTTTTTGTGACTGCACTTGAAGAAACTTTAAAAGTTATTGAAATGTTCCAGATTGACTGACATTCATGTCTTAAAGTAATGATGGACTGTCATTTCTCTTTGCTTATTTGAGCTGTTCTTGCCATTATATGGACTTGGTATTTTACAAAATAGGGCTATCTTCTGTATACCACCCCTACCTTGTCACAACACAACTGATTGGCTCAAACGCATTAAGAAGGAAATAAATTCCACAAATTAACTTTTAACAATGCACATCTGTTAATTGAAATGCATTCCAGGTGACTACCTCATGAAGCTGGTTGAGAGAATGCCAAGAGTGTGCAAAGCTGTCGTCGAGGCAAAGGGTGGCTACTTTGAAGAATCTCAAATATAAAATACATTTTAATTTGTTTAACACTTTTTTGGTTACTACATTATTCCATATGTGTTATTTTATAATTTTGATGTCTTCACTATTATTCTACAATGTAGAAAATAGTAAAATTAAAGAAAAACCTTAAATGAGTAGGTGTGTCCAAACTTTTGACTTGTACTGAATATTAAAGATATGACAGATAAGAGTTGCCATAGAGTCAGTTACCATCCAGCTTTCCATCTAAGGGGTCAATGCCAGGAGGTTTGTCATTATTGATTAATAACAATAATTGTTCCACCTCTGCCACACTAATGAGATTAGGAATGGTAGCTTGAAACAGCTGAAAAAGGATTTTGAAGAACTCTGCTTTAAACCAAAAACAACGTTCTGGCCCTGTGCCCTCGCTGGGTCGAGGTAGTGAATGTTTTAGCAGGCTACTGTCACTTCACAAATTGCTACGGGACTACTGCAGCTGCATGGGTGTAACTTTTGTTCACAACTTTGACACCTTTTGGAAGCAGAGGATGCTTTATAAGAAGGACGGGATCCACCCTAATGATTTGGGTGCCTGGATCCTGTCCAAACACCGCAAAGCAGCGCTGAAGCATTGACTGATCAAATCAAGCTCCTCAAAAGTATTTACTTGCAGTGATATCATTGTACCACAGCTTCCCATGTTGATAGGGGTATTGTAAATAGTAATTATGTGATAGTTCTGTTAGCTCCCGTAAGGAACCCACTGTTGTTAGTTCCACTTATGCTAATAATAGTCTCATATCAAGCTATCATATTGCTACATGTGCTCATAAGCATAGGGGTATTGTCAATAGTAATCTTGTGCACATTTACCTGAATTCTACTATTAGCTCTGCAACTTTGAATGCAGTCAATAACCCCATTGTGGCTAGCTCATCCAGTTCTATTGATTCTTGTGTCATCATGGATACTCCCGCTGTTTTAAAATCTGGCAGAGGACTTGGACTGTTACATATAAAAGTGCGAAGCCTGATGTCTAATCTTTCTGGATGTATGACACTAGCTCAGTTTTTCTGGTTATGTCAGAGACCTGGTTGAATAATTGTATTATGGATAAGGATGTTGCCATTGCGGACTACAACATTTTGAGATGTGATAGACAAAAAAGGGGGGAGGGGTGGCTAGTTATGTCAAATCTACTCTTATGGCATCATGCTTTCTTAGCATCTCTGTCCCCAAAATGTGTGAGCTTTTGGTTGTAAAAGTGCCCATAAGACAAAATATGCAAATATGTATTGCTGCGGTCTACCCTTTCAGATACCAGAAAGGGTTTTAAATAATCTGAAAAAATGCCAACAGCCTCCACCCTAGCGGTTGGGTGGAGGCTGTTGGCATTATTTCAGATTATTTAAAACCCTTTCTGGTATCTGAACGGGTTATGTTAGGAGATCTAAATCTTGATTGACTTACACATGCCTCAGATCAGTTTAAGAATATCTGTATTGAGTTCAACTTCACTCAGCTGATAACGAAACCCACTCGGATTATTGTAAAAAAAAAACAAGCAAACTCCTCATTGATTGACCTTATCCTGACTAACCGTCCCCGTAAGTATTTGACCAGTGCTGTTTTTGAAAATGATATCAACGACCACTGCCCTATTGCTTACATTAGAGATACCAAATGGAAAAACTCTGACCCTTGTATAATTGTGAAGATAATTTTTTTTAGATTCTTGGCCCAGGCGTTCATGATCTATATTATTCCAAGCTTTTTTCTTCTAGCTGCATACTAGACCCTGTTTTGGCACTTGAATTTGTCTCATCCATTTTTACCTCTCTGGCTGATAAACATGCCCCTTTCAAGTAACTCAGAGTCAAAAACTGACTAATCCATGCTACTTTCCTGTACTCTCAGACCTCCTCAAGCCTGGGCCAAGGCTAGACAAACTGGCTCATTAGCTGATTGGCAGCTATTTAGGCAATTGAGAAATAGGTGTACTGCCTCGGTTAAACAGGCCAAATCAAACTACTTCCTTAGTGCTATGATAGACTCTGTTAGTGATCCCTCTAAATTCTGGAAAACCGTTAATTCACTGAAGCAGGGTAATTCCTCTACTTCCCTGCCTAAGCAAGTAGTTTTAGACTCCTGCATCATTACTGAAAAAGTTAAGATTTGTAATGCTTTTAACCAGCATTGTATCTCAGCTGGTTTGTTTTTTGAAAGAAATGGCGGTCATACTGGCCTTGGCCAGTCAGTTGACTGTTCTTCCCACATACAATCTTCAGTTGCCTTGATGGATGATCAGTCAACCTCAAATGATTTGGGAAATGGTAGTCAGGGTTTTTCTTTTTTGCAAATCTCAATAATTATCGGCCCATTTTCAGGCTCACACAAACAGCTACGTTATTTTCTATCTGTAAATAGTAATCTTAATGTTAAAGAATCTGAATTCATACCTAAACATAGTACCACTACGACTACCATGCTTGTTGTAAATGATATTGCAAATGCCTTAGATGATAGAAAGAATTGTGCTGCCATGTTTGTAGACGGGGTAGAATCTGAGTTCATTTTTTATTAATGGATTTAATGGTGCTCCGTGGGATGTTCAAAGTTTCTGATATATTTTTATAACCCAACCCTGATCTGTACTTCTCCACAACTTTGTCCCTGACCTGTTTGGAGAGATCCTTGGTCTTCATGGTGCCGCATGCTTGGTGGTGCCCCTTGCTTACTGGTGTTGCTGACTCAGGGGCCTTTCAGAACAGGTGTATATATACTGAGATCATGTGACAGATCATGTGACACTTAGATTGCACACAGGTGGACTTTATTTAACTAATTTTGACTTCTGAAGGTAATTGGTTGCACTAGATCTTATTTAGGGGCTTCATAGCAAAGGGGGTGAATACATATGCACGCAACACTTTTCCATTATTAATTTTTTAGAATAATTTGAAGCAAGTTATTTTTTTCATTTCACTTCACCAATTTCGACTATTTTGTGTATGTCCATTACATGAAATCCAAATGAAAATCTATTTAAATTACAAGTTATAATGCAACAAAATAGGAAAAACGCCAAGGGGGATGAATACTTTTGCAAGACACTGTATCAAAAAGTGGGTTGGGCCTCTTTGTATGTAAGGAGAGAGCAGCATTGTCTTGTGTTTATTTACAAAGCACTCATGCAGAAACTTCCTACAGTATGTATCTATCATCATTATTTCAATGTAGTCTTACAATTGACAAAACCCAGTCCCAGGCTTGGATAACACTGAAGGCCCCCACAGAGTCGGGTAAAGCTGCATTTTGTTTTTTTGCAGCCTTTATGTGGAACAACTCACAGAGATCTCTGAAATTTGATGTTCTGGTCCCCCGTACTCAGTTCAGAGAAATGATCAGAGACCTCTATGTTGATAAAGGTGTCTGTTTTTCTTAATATGTTTTGCAATGTTGTATATTGTATGTTGTATATACAGTGGGGGAAAAAAGTATTTAGTCAGCCACCAATTGTGCAAGTTCTCCCACTTAAAAAGATGAGAGAGGCCTGTAATTTTCATTATAGGTACACGTCAACTATGACAGACAAAATGAGAAAAAAAATCCAGAAAATCACATTGTAGGATTTTTAATGAATTTATTTGCAAATTATGGTGGAAAATAAGTATTTGGTCAATAACAAAAGTTTCTCAAATCTTTGTTATATACCCTTTGTTGGCAATGACACAGGTCAAACGTTTTCTGTAAGTCTTCACAAGGTTTTCACACACTGTTGCTGGTTTTTTGGCCCATTCCTCCATGCAGATCTCCTCTAGAGCAGTGATGTTTTGGGGCTGTCGCTGGGCAACACGGACGTTCAACTCCCTCCAAAGAATTTCTATGGGGTTGAGATCTGGAGACTGGCTAGGCCACTCCAGGACCTTGAAATGCTTCTTACGAAGCCACACCTTCGTTGCCCGGGTTTGGGATCATTGTCATGCTGAAAGACCCAGCCACGTTTCATCTTCAATGCCCTTGCTGATGGAAGGAGGTTTTCACTCAAAATCTCACGATACATGGCCCCATTCATTCTTTCCTTTACACGGATCAGTCGTCCTGGTCCCTTTGCAGAAAAACAGCCCCGAAGCATGATGTTTCCACCCCCATGCTTCACAGTAGGTATGGTGTTCTTTGGATGTAACTCAGCATTCTTTGTCCTCCAAACACGACGAGTTGAGTTTTTACCAAAAAGTTATATTTTGGTTTCATCTGACCATATGACATTCTCCCAATCCTCTTCTGGATCATCCAAATGCACTCTAGCAAACTTCAAACGGGCCTGGACATGTACTGGCTTAAGCAGGGGGACACGTCTGGCACTGCAGGATTAGAGTCCCTGGCGGCGTAGTGTGTTACTGATGGTAGGCTTTGTTACTTTGGTCCCAGCTCTCTGCAGGTCATTCACTAGGTCCCCCCACGTGGTTCTGGGATTTTTGCTCACCGTTCTTGTAATCATTTTGACCCCACGGGGTGAGATCTTGCGTGGAGCCCCAGATCGAGGGAGTCTTCCATTTCCCAATAATTGCTCCCACAGTTGATTTCTTCAAACCAAGCTGCTTACCTATTGCAGATTCAGTCTTCCCAGCCTGGTGCAGGTCTACAATTTTGTTTCTGGTGACCTTTGACAGCTCTTTGGTCTTGGCCATAGTGGAGTTTGGAGTGTGACTGTTTGAGGTTGTGGACAGGTGTCTTTTATACTGATACCAAGTTCAAACAGGTGCCATTAATACAGGTAATGAGTGGAGGACAGAGGAGCCTCTTAAAGAAGAAGTTACAGGTCTGTGAGAGCCAGAAATCTTGCTTGTTTGTAGGTGACCAAATACTTATTTTCCACCATAATTTGCAAATAAATTCATAAAAAATCCTACAATGGGATTTTCTGGAGAAAAAAATTCTCAATTTGTCTGTCATAGTTGACGTGTACATAGTTGACGTGTACCTATGATGAAAATTACAGGCCTCTCTCATCTTTTTAAGTGGGAGAACTTGCACAATTGGTGGCTGACTAAATACTTTTTTCCCCACTGTATGTGACCAACTGCTTTGATTCGTTCTAATGTAGCAACATTTAAAATTGTGTTTTTTACATTGGATAAAAGTACAGTCTTGAAAATTGTATATCATACACTGCAGTTGAGGAACAATGGGAAAGTAATTATTTTGAGAAAATGGACCTTGAATGTTTTGGTACCCCTACTGGAGAGCTCGTCTTTGTCTACACCCATTCAGCATTGTTCACACCCTCTTAATCCTTAGCCCCACCCATCTATTTAAGGATTCACATGTGAGGCCATGTGATAAACTTAGTGAGTAGTTTAGTAAACAAGACTAAAAATTTTAAAAGTACAATAAGGAAAAACTCCAGGTAAAAATACACTTTATTTAGTCCTTGGCCTATATCCTAATCTGACTTTGGTGCAGGTTATGTTGTTCTTCACATTACTGTCTCTGGTAAACACACACTATATCAAATAAAATCAGAAGTGTATTTGTCACATGCACAGGATACAGAAGGTGTAAATGGTACAATGAAATGGTTACTTGCATAGTAGCAATTTCAGAAACAGAAAGTGTCCAGATAAAAATATTTAATAATTATTAGATTACCTGACACACTTGTCTAAATTGATGGTTCATGTGAAAGAAATGCTACGAACACCCCCCAGCCACACCTAGCTAAGTGGATGGGTCACTATTGTCTAGACATGTACACATGTTCATGAAAAACAATAGATGGCCGTAATCACCCCCAGACACACCTGGCTTACTTGATGGGTCATGTAATCATCTGGCGAAGTGGAGTATTTTGTTTAGACATGTAGCTAGCTAGCTAAACAATGGACCGGCATAATCCCAACTCATACTACTGCCAATACAAACATTGTCATAGCGGTAGTATGAATCTGCAGGTAGCGAAAGCTAACAAACTAGGTTCAATGTTAGCTACCTAGCTAACATTAGGCTTGAACTAGCAATGCAAATGTTTTTCTGATTCGAATAATATTACACTACACAGATCATACACGTAACGTTAGCTAGGGAGTCAGCAAGCTAACGTTTGCTAGCTAGCTAACATTATGCTTTAACTTGCAATGAAAACAACTTTCTGACTAAATTAGAAACATAAATATATGAAAATGTAGCTAAACTCTTGGATGAAAGCATCACGGCAGACTGGAACTATTTAACATCTTAAGGATCAGACCCTTTTTTTCAATTTTCACCTAAAATGACATACCCAAATCTAACTGCCTGTAGCTCAGCACCTGAAGCAAGGAAATGCATATTCCTGATACCATTTGAAAGGAAACACTTTGAAGTCTGTGGAAATGTGAAATTAATGTAGGAGAATATAACACATTAGATCTGGTAAAGATAATACAAACAAAAAAAGAGGCCACCATATAATATTGCAGTTTAGGCGCAATTTAGATTTTGGCCACTAGATGGCAGCAGTGCAAAGTTTCAGATTGATCCAGTAAAGTGTTGCAATACTGGACTATTAGGTATCAATTCTGCCCAAATGTGCCAAATTGGTCAATTGATACATTTTCAAGTACATAAGTATAGAGAACATACAAAAATGATATGGTAATACAAAATGTAAGTTTACACACTCCCAGGAATGTCATACATGATGGATCATTAGCTAATACACTAACTTTCACACATCTAGATGGCCGGGCGGGGTGGGTGTGGAGCCAGAGACAGCAGGGGTTCAAACTGTAGAACCCAGTTCCTACATTTGAATATAAGAATGAACTTTATCAAACAAAACTATGCTACATTTTATCTCTGGGACCCTTAGGATGACAAATCAGAGCAAGATTACTGAATGTAAGTACATTATTTGCCTTGATACCTTTTCTGTTACTGTGCACTCTCCTCAAACAATAGCATGGTATTTTTTCACAGTACTAGCTACTGTAAATTGGACAGTGCAGTTAGATTAACAATAATTTAAGCTTTCTGCCCATATAAGACATTTCTATGTCCTGGAAAGTTTGCTGTAACTTACAACAGTCATGCTAATCACATTAGCGCACGTTAGCTCAACCGTCCCATATACGGGACACCAATCTCATAGAGGTTAACTCTGTTTTATTTGTATTTACATCTTGTTTGGCCAGCATTATGTCAAGTTACTACGGTTCACAGTGACTGTGGCGTGTGCAGAAAGTAGCCCATCACTTTTTCCAACTGATTGGTCGATAGTGCCTGCTAAATTCAGGGCATCAATGTTGCTGAGAAAAGCAGCAAAACTTTTGGAGTTCTCAATGGCTAACATTATACCTTTCAAAAACAGCACGGTAGAAAGGACTATCAACACATTCTGAGTAGCTCAAGTTTATAGACAGAAGCATGCTACATGGCAGACCAATCCATACTCATCTCCCGGCATGTCCAGCCCATCCATTATCTCAGCCAATCATGGCTAGTGGGAAGGTTCCTGTCTTTTTCCGTGGCTAAACCAACTATGCTCGTAATTTAACAATTTTATTCGTATGGATGGATGGAATACAAGTTTGTTATTAAGGCACATGAAGTTCACATGTTTCAGAAGGCATTTCTGCAAAACAAAACAAAAAGTTTACGTTCAAATCTCTCTCTTGTGAAATAGTGATGTGCGACATACACCTAGTTAATTTTTAAAAAAATAATAGTTAGGGGAACAGAGGAGTATTATTCAAATGTGTTGGATTTAGAAATATGAATACATTTATTCAACTGTACTTTCAAAGAGAGAAAAAAGTATTGGAGCCAGCAGCTGTCTCTGGGTGTCTGGATGTCCACTCTAGCATCTCCAGGACAGGTGGCTGGCCACCGTCACCGCCACTACAATGTATTACATGACGGGTGAGCTAACCAGTGATTTAAAAAAAAGTCAAACACTTTCTAGATAGTTTGTGCGTGCCACTATGTTTGTTTTTCCGCGTCAACCAAAGATAAGACGAGGTGACTAGATGAGTAGGGTCTGTTTGCAGTATGCATGTTGAAGGCAACAGGGGTGTGTTGTCTACCATCATTCACTTCACATCATTCACTTCCGGAAGTTTACTCGAAAGACGAGTGAACCATCCCTTCACCTCGTTTGGCTATAAGATCTTTGGTCTGGCAGACGTTTACCTGAAACCCAGAATGCATTGAATGATGTCAACAAACATGGCTCCACACATTGTTGGCAATAGCTTAGCATTAGCTCATCATAATCAGTACAACCTTTAAAAAAGTATTTTACACACATCATATGTATCCATTACAATCTATGCAAGAATTGGAACGTATGATTTGTCACCAGAACATGTGACAGTAAATAAATAAATAATTACCACACAAACCGTTTTCTGATAGTGATTTATTGATACAAGTGGCACGTGCCGGTGTTATGATACTGATGATTTATTGCCACAGATGGTTTGTTTAAGTTTCTATCATTATGGCTAGATGGAGTAGCTAGGCTCTATCTAGTGGTCGCGTCGGAGACAACAGTTGTTGACAACTGTAGCATTGTAGCTAACCCTAACCCTTTTCCTTAACCTCCTATGTTAATTCACCTAACTTGCTTTGTTAGTTATCCTAACCTGCCACGTTAATTCACCTAACCTGCCACGTTAATTATACTAACTTGCCATATTATTTATCCTAAGCTGCTATGTAAACAAACCATCTTTGAAGACAAATCCTCAGTATTACCACAACGGCAGCCATTCACATCATCCTTGACACTCACTTTGAGCCATTCAGTGTTGTTGTTTATGCATGTAGCTAGTGGGCTAAGCTGTAGCATTTTCAAGGTCTTTCAAAAGGAGACAACTCATAAATGTGGTAATTCTCGAAATCTTTGTAAATTCTGACAATGAGTCTGAGTATGAAAGTGAGGAATCAGATTCTGACAGTGAGGAGCTGCCCCACAACCTTGAGGCCATTGAGATCCCTGAATCTGAGAAACCCAGGTCCCTCTGAAGATGCTGGTGGTGATGGAGGAAGACCAACAGTGGGGTGAAGTACAGGAGGTCTGCGGTAGCTGGAAGGCCACCAGCCATTTCACCCCTCCTGGCCCTGCTGATGGCTTTAATGAGTCCCAGTTTGGAGTGCAAAGCCCCTTGCCATCTCCCTCTGAGGCAGAGTGCTTCAAGCTGTTTCTGACAAAGGAGCTGGTGGGAGACATAGTGGAGGAGACCAATTGCTATGCCTTCGAGCTACAGGAGGAAAGAGAGCCACAGGGAAGGTGGAATACTTGACGGGAGAAGAAATATCAAACCAGACTGTGTGCTTGACTATAATCGCAAAATGGGGCAGTGGATAAGGCGGACATGATAAACTGTTTTTTGGCATGCGCCTTGAAAACCACCAAGTGGTATAAGAATATATTCTTCCATCTGATCGACACTGCTGTTCTCAATGGCCACATAGTTCACCGCCAGCTAACAAGTGAGATGATTACTGAACAAGGTTTTTTGTAATTGGACATAAAGGTCCATTATATTGACAATATCTCACCGACCTCTCCGTTCCCTCATCATCCTCTCCACTCCCTCTCCAAACAGTATGTTGCTAGCTGGCCTCAATCTTCATCAAGAAAGATGTCCAGTTCCAGTATGATGTTGGAAAATGATGTTCAATACTGTTTCTGTGTGTGTGGATTCTGAAAGTACAGAATAAAGAGGAATTATTTGTAATTATAATACAATATCAGGATATAGCAATAAAACAATATTACAATGAAGTAACATAACACTGCTATAAAAATAATATGTTGCATTGACAATATGACAATTATGAATGATGTATATGTAATAAACAGTACTGAAGAGCTCCACAAGGGCTCCACAAGGTTACAGTGCAGAGCAGATATATGCTAAACAGGCCAAATGAATACGCAGGCCAATAAATGGTCGTGATGAGGCCAGGGAAGCTTCAAAGGATAACACAAGCGAATACTTTTCTGATTACATTAGCATTATTTTACAGAACTAATAGAAGGATGTAGCTACAGTTGAAGTCGGAAGTTTACATACACCTTAGCCAAAAACTCAGTTTTTCACAATTCCTGACATTTAATCCTAGTACAGATCCCCTGTCTTAGGTCAGTTAGTTAATGTGAAATGTCAGAATAATAGTAGAGAGAATGATTTTTTAAAGCTTTTATTTCTTTCATCACATTCCCAGTGGGTCAGAAGTTTACATACACTCAATTAGTATTTGGTAGCATTGCATTTAAATTGCTTAACTTGGGTCAAACGTTTCGGGTAGCCTTCCACAAGCTTCCCACAATAAGTTGGGTGAATTTTGGCCCATTCCTCCTGACAGTGCTGGTGTAACTGAGTCAGGTTTGTAGGCCTCCTTGCTCGCACACGCTTTTTCAGTTCTGCCCACATATTTTCTATAGGATTGAGGTCAAGGCTTTGTGATGGCCACTCCAGTACCTTGACTTTGTTGTCCTTAAGCCATTTTGCCACAGCTTTGGTCATTGTCCATTTGGAAGACCCATTTGCGACCATGATTTAACTTCCTGACTGATGTCTTGAGATGTTGCTTCAAAATATCCACATCATTTTCCTTCCTCATGATGCCATCTATTTTGTGAAGTGCACCAGTCCATCCTGCAGCAAAGCACCCCCAAAGGATGATGCTGCCACACCCGTGCTTCACGGTTGGGATGGTGTTATTCGGCTTGCAAGCACCCCCTTTTTCCTCCAAACATAACGATGGTCATTATGGCCAAACAGTTCTATTTTTGTTTCATCAGAGCAGAGGACATTTCCCCAAAACAGTTGACAGTTTAGTCATTTAGCAGACGCTCTTATCTAGTGCGACTTACAGTAGTGAGTGCATACATTTTCATATTTGTTCGTACTGGTCCCCCGTGGGAATCGAACCCACAACCCTGGCATTGCAAGTGCCATGCTTTACCAACTGAGCCAAAACGTACGATCTTTGTCCCCATGTGCAGTTGCAAACCGTTGTCTGGCTTTTTTATTGTGGTTTTGGAGCAGTGGCTTCTTCTTGGATGAGCGGCCTTTCAGGTTATGTCGAAATAGGACTTGTTGTATTGTGGATATAGATACTTTTGTACCTGTTTCCTCCAGCATCTTCACAAGGTCCTTTGCTGTTGTTCTGGGATTGATTTGCACTTTTCGCACCAAGGTACGTTTATCTCTAGGAGACAGAACGCGTCTCCTTCCTGAGCGGTATGACGGCTGCGTGTTCCCATGGTGTTTATACATACGTACTATTGTTTGTACAGATGAACGTGGTACCTTCAGGCATTTGGAAATTGCTCCCAAGGATGAACCAGACTTGTGGAGGTCTAGGCAGATTTCTTTTGATTTTCCTATGATGTCAAGCAAAGTGGCACTGAGTTTGAAGGAAGGCCTTGAAATACATCCACAGGTACACCTCCAATTGAATCAAATGATGTCAATTAGCCTATCAGAAGCTTCTAAAGCTGTGACATCATTTTCTGGAATTTTCCAAGCTGTTTAAAGGCACAATCAACTTAGTGTATGTAAACTTCTGACCCACTGGAATTGTGATAGAGTGAAATAATTTGTCTGTAAACAATTGTTCGAAAAATTACTTGTATCATGCACAAAGTAGATATCCAAACAGGCTTGCAAAACTATAGTTTGTTCACAAGAAATTTGTGGAGTGGTTGAAAAACAAGTTTTAATGACTCCATTCTAAGTGTATGTAAACTTCCGACTTCAACTGTACATAAGCACAATTGAGTATAACACCATAAAGGTTATGAAATTAATTCTCGGTTATAAGGGAATACATAATGAATACATTATGCTCCATACATATACGGTGTGCTACAGTATAAATGACGTAACACGATATACATAAACTGTATTATGATAAAGTAATAAGGCACTTACTTTGATAGGAATGCAAACATGTACAAAGTAATTATTAGTAAGGAAAACAACAGTGAAGGCAATGCAGGTGCCTGTAGGGAAATACACCAGGGGGGAAAAGTTTGGGCAGGTTCTGTTCTGACTGGAGATTAGCAAATGTCTGCATACTTGAACTGGGGAAATACAAGGGGAGTGCTTGGGCCCTCATCGAAGAGAGAAGTTTGTCCGGCTCATCTAGCTAATCCTCGCACTACATGTTCATTAATGAGGAAGCGGAACCAGGGGTGTAGTGCTGCCGGAGCACGGAAGAGTGGCGCTCCCTCACATTTTTTGAATTTGAGAATACACAGAGCTAGTAAAACTATTTCTGGAAATTATATTAAATGATATTTAATAACCTCAAACATTCCATGAACATCGATAGAATGACAAACCAAATAAATATGTATAGCAGCATAAAGGTAGGTAAATGGTGGTTTCTTCTCTATCTTCTCTCTGGCAGTTGAGAGAACCAGAACTACAGTGGGGCAAAAAAGTATTTAGTCAGCCACCAATTGTGCAAGTTCTCCCACTTAAAAAGACGAGAGAGGCCTGTAAATTTCATCATAGGTACACGTCAACTATGGCAGACAAAATGAGAAAGAAAATCCAGAAAATCACATTGTAGGATTTTTTATGAATTTATTTGCAAATTATGGTGGAAAATAAGTATTTGGTCAATAACAAAAGTTTCTCAATACTTTGTTATATACCCTTTGTTGGCAATGACACAGGTCAAATGTTTTCTGTATGTCTTCACAAGGTTTTCATACACTGTTGCTGGTATTTTGGCCCATTCCTCCATGCAGTTCTCCTCTAGAGCAGTGATGTTTTGGGGCTGTCGCTGGGCAACACGGACTTTCAACTCCCTCCAAAGATTTTCTATGGGGTTGAGATCTGGAGACTGGCTAGGCCACTCCAGGACCTTGAAATGTTTCTTACGAAGCCACTCCTTCGTTGCCCGGGCGGTGTGTTTGGGATCATTGTCATGCTGAAAGACCCAGCCAAGTTTCATCTTCAATGCCCTTGCTGATGGAAGGAGGTTTTCACTCAAAATCTCACGATACATGGCCCCATTCATTCTTTCCTTTACACGAATCAGTCGTCCTGGTCCTTTGCAGAAAAACAGCCCCAAAGCATGATGTTTCCACCCCCATGCTTCACAGAAGGTATGGTGTTCTTTGGATGCAACTCAGCATTCTTTGTCCTCCAAACACGACGAGTTGAGTTTTTACCAAAAAGTTCTATTTTGGTTTCATATGACATTCTCCCAATCCTCTTCTGGATCATCCAAATGCACTCTAGCAAACTTCAGACGGGCCTGGACATGTACTGGCTTAAGCAGGGGGACACGTCTGGCACTGCATGATTTGAGTCCCTGGCGGCGTAGTGTGTTACTGATGGTAGGCATTGTTACTTTGGTCCCAGCTCTCTGCAGGTCATTCACTAGGTCCCCCCGTGTGGTTCTGGGATTTTTGCTCACCGTTCTTGTGATCATTTTGACCCCACGGGGTGAGATCTTGCGTGGAGCCCCAGATCGAGGGAGATTATCAGTGGTCTTGTATGTCTTCCATTTCCTAATATTTGCTCCCACAGTTGATTTCTTCAAACCAAGCTGCTTACCTATTGCAGATTCAGTCTTCCCAGCCTGGTGCAGGTCTACAATTGTGTTTCTGGTGTCCTTTGACAGCTCTTTGGTCTTGGCCATAGTGGAGTTTGGAGTGTGACTGTTTGAGGTTGTGGACAGGTGTCTTTTATACTGATAACAAGTTCAAACAGGTGCCATTAATACAGGTAACGAGTGGAGGACAGAAGAGCCTCTTAAAGAAGAAGTTACAGGTCTATGAGAGCCAGAAATCTTGCTTGTTTGTAGGTGACCAAATACTTATTTTCCACCATAATTTGCAAATAAATTCATAAAAAATCCTACAATGTGATTTTCTGGAATTTGTTTTCTCAATTTGTCTGTCATAGTTGACGTGTACCTATAATGAAAATTACAGGCCTCTCTCATCTTTTTAAGTGGGAGAACTTGCACAATTGGTGGCTGACTAAATACTTTTTTTCCCCACTGTATATGTGAACACTTGGTTACGGTGACACCATTCGGGCCGAGGACACCCAAACCAGAGTGACCACCGCAAAGGCCAAGGAGCCTGACCCTCTCTAGAAGTTGCTGTAGCCCTGCTTGAAATATTGAAAGTATATTGGCAATTTGTTGAGACACAGGGCCTGTTCTAGCTTGGTATGTCAGGGTGGAAATTTGGAAATGTGAATAGGGCCAAGTTGGAGGTAATAATTCATTTAGGTTATAGTTTGAGACGCAAGTACCAACAGCTTGATTTTATGGCAGTTTTAAAACAAATTTCCTGCATTTCTACGTAGTAATGATTTATGTTCACTACTTGATCAATTGATTTGTTAGTACGTAATAATAATAATAATAATAATAATAATAAATAATAATTTATTCAACGTTTAATCTATTCAAACACATTCTATGAATTGATAGTTCATCTCTCTGTTTTATTTTATTCTGTAATAGGGTATATTGTAACCATGTGTTTAAGCTAATCAAAGTTGATTTATGATACAGCATGTAAGCTACAAATACAATGAAATGCCTACTCATAATGAAGCTCTCCTTGCAAACAGTGCAATGATATTAAGCTATATGTATTTGTATTTACTTTAGGCTATAGCCTACAAATACAGTGCGTTTAGAAAGTATTCATATCCTTTGACTTATTCCACATTTTGTTGTGTTACAGCCTGATTCAAAATGGATTAAATATATTTCTACACACAATACTTCATAATGATAAAGTGAAAACATATTGTTTGCACATGTATTGAAAATTAAAACAGCAATATATAATTTACATAAGTATTTACACCATCTGAGTCAACAAAGTACATGTTAGCTGTGAGTCTTTCTGGGTAAGTCTCTAAGAGCTTTCCACACCTGGAATGTACACTATTTGCCCATTATTCTTTTTACAATTCTTCAAGTTCTGTCAAGTTTGAAAAGGAGTGCTTTAACTAATATAGATTAAAAGCTGTTTTGGCGACAGACTTTTGGTAAATGTTATGCCTCCTTGATCACTTAAGTCACACAGCTTAGTGCTCATCTCTATTAATGAAGAGCTTAGTGGCTAAAATACTGAGGGTACTGTAGCCAGGCCAGGCTTGTTCAATTACAATGACTAGCATAGCAGGGAAATGCCTTCTATTAAGCTTATAATGCAGCGAATGCTAGCTGGATTAGCATAGATGGGTAATTACACAAAATGAGTGCTGATTTGATATTTTGATATTTTAAGTAGTAAATGTACGCCAATATTGCATTTTAAAACCCTGTTACAGTAAATGAAGTGCCATCTAATATAGACCACATGGAGAATTCAGCAAACCAGATTTCTTTATTTGAATAAAGGCTTGCTAAAGTGCCAAAATTCAGCATTTTGACATGTCCATCCATCGACCCTGTGTCACTAGGAATATTTCAACCCACTTAATCTAACCCACTTTGTTGCATTGTCAAAGTCATTTCTGAATATTATTATTAATCTCATGTGATTAGTGAACAGTGAGCAATGCGCATAAAAAAAACTCATGCTGGGGGGACCGTTAGAGATATTTGGAACTCATACGTGAAAAGGTTAATGCCCAGCAGCCCAGTTACCTGACAGAGCATGAATCACACACACACACACACACCAGTGGCGGTCAGTGCTGTTTATGATGAGGGAGGATTATTTTTTCTTTCTATGAGCATGGCCTTATTTCTATTACAGCATGTTGGATTCACCCAGTTCAATGTAACATCGATAGGTTTAGTCTACTACATGATACTCTGATGTTCCCTATACCCATCATGAGGTTGCCACAACCTAGCCTATGAAAGAACGTTTACAACGTAGGTGCACACAGGTCGAGAGAATTTGAGTTGACAGACATGGACACATGGACAGACAACGACACATTCAATACCGACTTGCACACTCTTGCCTGCATCTAGATTATCTAGGGTGTAATCATTAGTCCAACAGGTATTTTTTATCCCTGTTTCGTTTGCTTCCGTTTAAGCAACGGTTTTCAACAGAATCGGCGGAATGAACACACACCTAATCATGCATAAACACAGTTCACTTTCATAGCAGCCACATTGTATTCCTTTTCACCTCTATGCACTCTCGTCCTCTCACCTTTTCCCTTCGTTTCTGGACTTCAATGAACAACACATCAGCTGTATGTGACCAGGCGAAAAAAACTTTCCAAGCCAAACCATGTCATAACCACTACACACAGCCTACATCTTTGTCCCCATATTAGCTAAAGTAACTTCCTAGTCAACATAGCTAATAGAACTAATGCGTTAGCAAACCCGCTACAATCATGCAGTAACGTTACAGTGTGTAGTCAGTAAGCAGTTACACCGGCGGGCCCCGGTGGCAATAAATTAATAAAACCAAATGCTTACCTTGACTTGGAGTTCCAGTGTTGTGTTGGGATAGTCATAGCCAGCTAGCTAACAATAGCATCCCTCGGTTTGAGCCAGGTGTTTGAGTAACTAAACTAACCAGCTGCATTTGCTAGCTAAGTAAGTGAAACTGAAAGTGAAAAAAATGACTCTCTCTCTCTCTCTCTCTCTCTCTCTCTCTCTCTCTCTCTCTCTCTCTCTCTCTCTCGCATCTCCTTCATTTTTGAAGAAATTAATTTGTTGAAAACTGTTCAACTATTGTCTTTCTCTCTCTTTGAGTCAACTACTCACAACATTGTATGCACTGCAGTGCTAGCTAGCTGTAGTTTATACTAGATGTATTCTCTAATCCTTTGATTGGGTAGACAACATGTCAGTTCAAGCTGCAAGAGCTCTGATTGGTTGGAGGACGTCCTCCGGAAGTTGTCATAATTACTGTGTAAGTTTATGGAAGGGGGTGAGAACCAAAAGCCTCCTAGGTTTTGTATTGAAGTCAATTTACCAAGAGGAGGACGGAAGCTAGCTGTCCTCCGGCTACACCATGGTGCTACCCTACAGAGTTGTAGACCTTCATTGCAAAACAGTGTGTTTTAATCAATTATTTGGTGACGTGAATATATTTAACATAGTTTTATCTAAAAATGTTAACCTTTTCAATGTTTTACCACACACACACACACACACACACACACACACACACACACACACACACACACACACACACACACACTTTATTCTACGGTTTACCCTCATTTTAAGGTGAACCCTGTTACGTGAACTGAACTCTCATTTTAATATGGGGAAACTATTCCTTAAAAAATATTTTTCAATAGTCAAATCAGTGTGAAAGCAGGTGAGCTGGTTCTAGTCTTTATGGCAAATTTCTGGTGTTGTGTGGTGGAAAACTGAGCGGTTGAGTCAACCCTGTTACCCATAGATAGACAGGCTAGAAATGTTTTAGAAATTTTATTTTGTTTCAATTGTCACTCCACGTTGCACAAAAAAAAGCTTCCAGGGGATTTATGGCTGATTTAATCCTTAACAGAGTATTGATGGACCTGTGCATCAATCTAAGTAACATAATACAAATTCCCCATCAAAAAGTTTTTTTGAGTGGTCTGTGTCTCAATTCACCACAATCACCTATGTCGACCTTCCGTATCTGCGGTGGAAGGAGGCCGATCTACAGTGTTTGTCAGACATGAGACGTTCCAGAAATCGGTCTTCTCAGAAAAACGACTGTATCGTCTGAACGGTTTGGCTTACAAACTATTATGACAACTTTATGGAAAGGTGAGACTCTCACGAACACGATGGTGTTCTCTGTTTTTTAACAGTCCGGTTGAGTAACAATAAAACAAACTAATTTAGGGGGGACCATTAGAGATATTTGGAACTCACATGTGAAAAGGTTAATGCCCAGCAGCCCAGTTACCTGTAGTCTCAATCCACCTCATCTGCCTATGTCAGCCTTCAGCATCTGCGGTGGAAGGTGGCTGAGCTACAGCGGTGTTTTTCAGAATATGAGACATCCCGAAAATGTGTCTTCTCACGAAAACGTCCTGTAGCGTCCAAACGGTTCGGCCTACAAACTAGTATGACGCCACTATGGAAAGAAGAGACTCTCACGAACAAAACGGTGTCCAATTTGCTATACGACCCCAACAAGTGTCGCAGGACTCGTCTGAAGGTAACCCATAAAAAGGCTGGGCCTAATAAAGTGTATAACAGGTAATTCAATAAGTTTTGTAGTGATTCTTATGTTGATGATGTAAAGAATATTTGCTAGTCTGTGGTGTGTAATGAGGAGCAACCAAATGCTGCAATTGACACATTTATGAAATTGCTTAGTCAAGTTACTAATAAGCATGCACCCATTTTAAGAAAACTACTGTAAAAACTGTTCAATCCCCTTGGATTGATGACGAATTGAAAAATTGTATGGTTGAGAGGGATGAAGCAAAAGGTATGGCAAATGAGTCTGGCAGCACAACCGATCAGCTAAACTGAATAAAAAGAAGAAACTATACTATGAAACAGATAAATCATATAAAGAATGATAGTAAAATGCTTTGGAGCACCTTAAATGAAAGTTTGGGCAAAAGACAAACTCAGCTCCGTCATTAATTGAATCAGATGGCTCATTGATCACAAAACATACTGATATTGCCAACTACTT
Organism: Coregonus clupeaformis; assembly: GCF_020615455.1. Classification (NCBI taxonomy): domain Eukaryota; kingdom Metazoa; phylum Chordata; class Actinopteri; order Salmoniformes; family Salmonidae; genus Coregonus; species Coregonus clupeaformis. The sequence goes on from NC_059224.1 coordinate 39,381,758, forward strand.
TAATGATCTTTTTATTGGCAAGATTTGCCAACTTAGGCAGGACATGCCAGCAAAAAAACACTGACACTACACATCTAAGTATATCTGACCAAATTATGAAAGAAAAGCGTAATTTTGAATTCCGTAACGTGAGTGTGGAAGATGTTAAAAAATTGTTGTCTATCAACAATGACAAGCCACCTGGATCTGACAACTTGGATGGAAAATTACTGAGGATAATAGCAGACAATATTGCCACTCCTATTTAACATATCTTTAATTTAAGCCTATTAGAAAGTTTGTGCCTCTGGCCTGGAGGGAAGCAAAAGTTATTCCGCTACCTAAGAATAGTAAAGCCCCCTTTACTGGCTCAAATAGCTGACCAATCAGCCTGTTACCAACCATTAGTAAACTTTTGGAAACTATTGTGTTTCACCAGATACACTGCTATTTTACAGCAAAGAAATTGACAAGAGACTTTCAGCACGCTTATAGGGAAGGACATTCAACAAGCATAGCACTTACACAAATGACTGATGACTGATGATTGGCTGAGAGAAATTGATGATAAAAAGATTGTGGGGGCTGTTGTGTTAGACTTCAGTGCGGCTTTTGACATTATCGATTATAGACTGCTGCTGGAAAAACGTATGTGTTATGGCTTTATTGTGGATAAAGAGTTACCTGTCTAACAGAACACAGAGGGTGTTCTTTAATGGAAGCCTCTCCAACATAATCCAGGGAGAACTAGGAATTCCCCAAGGAAGCTGTCTAGGCCCCTTACTTTTTTCAATCTTTACTAACGACATGCCACTGGTTTTGAGTAAAGCCAGTGTGTCTATGTATGCAGATGACTCAACACTATACATATCATCTACTACAGCGACTGAAATCACTGCAACACTTAACAAAGAGCAGCAGTTAGTTTCAGAATGGGTGGCAAGGAATAAGTTAGTCCTAAATATTTCAAAAACTAAAAGTATTCTATTTGGGACAAAACATTCACTAAACCCTGAACCTGAACTAAATCTTGTATTGAATAATATGGAAATTGAGCATGTCGAGGTGACTAAACTGGTTGGAGTAACCCTGGATTGTAAACAGTCATGGTCAAAACATGTTGATACAACAGTAGCTAAGATTGGGAGTAGTCTGTCCATAATAAAGCACTGCTCTGCCTTAACAACACTATCAACAAGGCAGGTCCTACAGGCCATAGTTTTGTCGCATCTGGACTACTGTTCAGTCGTGTGGTCATGTACCACAAAGAGGGACTTAGGAAAATTACAATTGTCTCAGAACAGGGCAGCACAGCTGGCCCTTAAATGTACACGGGGAGCTAACATTAATTATATGCATGTCAATCTCTCATGGCTCAAAGTGGAGGAGTGATTGACTTCATCACTACTTGTTTTTGAAAGAAGTGTTTACAAGCTGAATGCACCGAGCTGTCTGTTTAAACTACTAGCACACTGCTGGGACACCCATGCATACCCCACAAGACATGCCACCAGAGGTCTCTTCACAATACCCAAGTCCAGAACAGACTGTGGGTACACAGTACTACATAGAGCCATGACTACATGGAACTATATTCCACATCAGGTAACTGATGCATGCAGTAGAATCAAATAAAAAAAAATAAAAAAATACACCTCATGGAACAGCGGGGACTGTGAAGAGACACACACACACACACAGGTACAGACACACGCATGAGCACACACACGCTAGCACTCTACACACGTACATTGAAATAACGTTGTATGGTGGTATTATACATTTTGTATTGTAGATATGTAGTGCTGTAATAATGTTATATGATGTACTGTTTTATCTTTTGTGTAATGTAAGTGCCTTAATATGTTTGGACGTCAGGAAGATAGCTGATGCCTTGGCAGCAGCCAATGGTGTTCCCTAATGAATACAAATACAAGTACAAACAAATAGAGGTAAGGAAGTAGTTTTGTGGCCCCAAAAATATGGGGTTAAATATGTGTAAAGATAAAAAAATACAGTACCAGTCAAAAGTTTGGACACACCAACAGTGAGGGAAAAAAGTATTTGATCCCCTGCTGATTTTGTACGTTTGCCCACTGACAAATAAATGATCATTCTACAATTTTTATGGTAGGTTTATTTGAACAGTGAGAGACAGAATAACAACAAAAAAATCCAGAAAAACGCATGTCAAAAATGTTATATATTGATTTGCATTTTAATGAGGGAAATAAGTATTTTACCCCCTCTCAATCAGAAAGATTTCTGGCTCCCAGGTGTCTTTTATACAGGTAACAAGCTTAGATTAGGAGCACACTCTTAAAGGGAGTGCTCATAATCTCAGCTTGTTACCTGTATAAAAGAAACCTGTCCACAGAAGCAATCAATCAATCAGATTCCAAACTCTCCACCATGGCCAAGACCAAAGAGCTCTCCAAGGATGTCAGGGACAAGATTATAGACCTACACAAGGCTGGAATGGGCTAAAAGACCATCGCCAAGCAGTTTGTTGAGAGGTGACAACAGTTGGTGAGATTATTCGCAAATGGAAGAAACACAAAAGAACTGTCAATCTCCCTCAGCCTGGGGCTCCATGCAAGATCTCACTTCGTGTAGTTGCAATGATCATAAGAACGGTGAGGAATCAGCCCAGAACTACACGGGAGGATCTTGTCAATGATCTCAAGGTAGCTGGGACCATAGTCACGAAGAAAACAATTGGTAACACACTATGTCGTGAAGGACTGAAATCCTGCAGCGCCCGCAAGGTCCCCCTGCTCAAGAAAGCACATATACAGGCCCGTCTGAAGTTTGCCAATGAACATCTGAATGATTCAGAGGAGAACTGGGTGAAAGTGTTTTGGTCAGATGAGACCAAAATGGAGCTCTTTGGCATCAACTCAACTCACCATGTTTGGAGGAGGAGGAATGCTGCCTATGACCTCAAGAACAACATCCCCACCGTCAAACATGGAGGTGGAAACATTTTGCTTTGGGGGTGTTTTTCTGCTAAGGGGACAGGACAACTTCACCGCATCAAAGGGACGATGGACGGGGCCATGTACCGTCAAATCTTGGGTGAGAACCTCCTTCCCTCAGCCAGGGCATTGAAAATGGGTCGCATGACAATGACCCAAAACACACGGCCAAGGCAACAAAGGAGTGGCTCAAGAAGAAGCACATTAAGGTCCTGGAGTGGCGTAGCCAGTCTCCAGACCTTAATCCCATAGAAAATCTGTGGACGGAGCTGAAGGTTCGAGTTGCCAAACGTCAGCCTCGACACCTTAATGACTTGGAGAAGATCTGCAAAGAGGAGTGGGACAAAATCCCTCCTGAGATGTGTGCAAACCTGGTGGCCAACTACAAGAAATGTCTGACCTCTGTGATTACCAACAAGGGTTTTGCCACCATGTACTAAGTCATGTTTTGCAGAGGGGTCAAATACTTATTTCCCTCATTAAAATGCAAATCAATTTATAACATTTTTGACATGCGTTTTTCTAGATTTTTTTGTTGTTATTCTGTCTCTCACTGTTCAAATAAACCTACCATTAAAATTATAGACTGATCATGTCTTTGTCAGTGGGCAAACTTACAAAATCAGCAGGGGATCAAATACTTTTTTCCCTCACTGTATTCATTCAAGGGCTTTTATTTATTTATTTTTACATTGTAGAATAATATTAAAGACATCAAAACTATGAAATAACACATATGGAATCATGTAGTATCATTTATTACCAAATTACAAAATTACATATTGGTTTCCTTACCCTGTAAACAGTCTAAGGACAAGGTATGACAGCAATTCATGCTTCGGTTTACTTTCTCTGCCACTGTTTCTACATCGTAATGTTTTAGTATTTGTGGCACAAATCCCATTCAACTCATGGGACCGATATTAGCAATTTTCACACATCATGTTCAAAACATCGATAAGTGACTTTGTGGAGCTTTAGAAACTTTAGGATGATTTGGACATGAAACTATTTAATATCGGTCCATGACTTGAATGGGATTTGTGCCACAAATGCTAAAACGTTAGCATGTGGAAAAAGTGCCAGAGAAACTAAAGCAAAGCATGGATTGATGTCATACCTTGTCCATAGACTGCTTACAGGGTAATGAAAACAATGTGATATTTTGTAATTTTGGTGAACTATCCCTTTAAGGAGTGTCACCCATTGCAGAGACACACACCTTACTTCCTACTTTTTTATTTTGTATAATTCCTAGTATTTATATATACCAGTCAAAAGTCTGGACACACCTACTCATTCCAGGGTTTTTCTTCATTTTTACTATTTTCTACATTGTAGAATAATAGTGAAGACATCAAATCTATGAAATAACACATATGGAATCATGTAGTAACTAAAAAAGTGTTAAACAAATCAAAATATATTATATATTTGAGATTCTTCAAAAAGCCACCCTTTCCCTTGATAACAGCTTTACACACTTTTGGCATTCTCTCAACCAGTTTCATGAGGTAGTCACCTGGAATGCATTTCAATTGACAGGTGTGCCTTCTTAAAAGTTAATTTGTGGAATTACTTTGCTTCTTAATGTGTTTGAGCCAATCAGTTGTGTTGTGACAATGTAGGGGTGGTATACGGAAGATAGCCCTATTTGGTAAAAGACCAAGTCCATATTATATATTATGGCAAGAACAGCTCAAATAAGCAAATAGAATAGACACTCCATCATTACTTGAAGACATGAAGGTCAGTCAAATTTCAAGAACTTTGAAAGTTTATTCAAGTGCAGTCGCAAAAACCATCAAGCGCTACGATGAAATTGGCTCTCATGTGGACCGCCACTGGAATGGAACACCCAGAGTTACCTCTGCTGCAGATAAGTTAATTAGAGTTACCAGCCTCAGAAATTGCAGCCCAAATAAATGCTTCACAGAGTTCAAGTAACAGACACATCTCAATATCAACTGTTCAGAGGATACTGTGTGAATCAGGCCTTCATGGTCGAAGTGCTGCAAAGAAACCACTACTAAATGACACCAATACGAAGAAGAGACTTGCTTGGGCCAAGAAACACGAGCAATGGACATTAGACCGGTGGAAATGTGTCCTTTGGTTTGTAGTCCAAATTTGAGATTTTTGGTTCCAACCACTGTGTCTTTGAGAGACGTGGTGTGGGTGAACGGATGATCTCCGCATGTGTATTTCCCTCCGTAAAGCATGGAGGAGTTGGTGTTGTGGTGTGGGGGTGCTTTTCTGGTGACAGTATCTGTGATTGGTTTAGAATTCAAGGCACACTTAACCAGCATGGCTACAACAGCATTCTGCAGTGACACACCATCCCATCTGGTTTGGGCTTAGTTGGACTATCATTTGTTTTTCAACAGGACAATGACCCAACACACCTCCAGGCTGTGTAAGGGCTATTTGACCAAGAAGGAGAGTGATGGAGTGCTGCATCAGATGACCTGGCCTCCACAGAGTGAAGGAAAAGCAGCCAACAAGTGCTCAGCATATGTGGGAACTCCTTCAAGACTGTTGGAAAAGCATTCCAGGTGAAGCTGGTTGAGAGAATGCCAAGAGTGTGCAAAGCTGTCATCAAGACAAAGGGTGGCTATTTGAAGAATCTCAAATATAAAATGTTTTGATTTGTTTAAAAAAAATGTGTTGGTTACTACATGATTCCATGTGTGTTATTTCATAGTTTTGATGTCTTCACTATTATTCTACAATGTAGAAAATAGTAAAAATAAAGGAAAACCCTTGAATGAGTAGGTGTGTCCAAACGTTTGACTGGTACTGTATATATTAAATATTTGTTAGCCTAGCATGACTCATGATTTAACAGGTCTTCTTACCTGGCTTAACTCTAGTCAGGTTGATGGGCTGAATGACTTGATGAACTGCAAAGCGTATTCAGCAGAGCAGGCCAGTTTACTCACTTGAAGAGATTCAGTATACAGCGAATTGTCTTTAGACCAATCCTCATTGTATTTTCTCCTCTCTAAATCCTCCTAGACATCTGTCCTTCCACTTCTGCAAGTCACTACAATTTACATTTACATTTTAGTCATTTAGCAGACGCTCTTATCCAGAGCGACTTACAGTTTTAGTGAGTACATACATTTTCACCCATAAGAAAAATATCTACACCTACACTATATATACAAAAGTATGTGGACAGCCCTTCAAATGAGTGGATTCGGCTATTTCAGCCACACCTGTATAACATCGAGCACACAGCCATGCAATCTCCATAGACAAACATTGGCAGTAGACTTGCCTTACTGAAGAGCTCAGTGACTTTCAATGTGAAAACGTCATAGGAGGGCACCTTTCCAACAATTCAGTTCCTAAAATGTCTGCCCTGCTAGAGCTGCCGCGGTCAAAAGTAAGTTATGTTATTGTGAAGTAGAAACGGCTAGGAGCAACAACGGCTCAACTGCGAACTAGCCCGCCTAGTGCTGAAGCGCATAGCGCTTAAAATGGTCTGTCCTCGGTTTGCACATTCACTACCAAGTTCCAAACTGCCTCTAAAAGCCACGTCAGCAGAATAACTGTTTGTCGGGAACTTCATGAAATTGGTTTTTCGGCTGGAGTGGTGTAAAGCTCACCGCCATTGGACTCTGGAGCAGTGGAAACGCGTTCTCTGGTGTGACAAATCACGCTTCACAATCTGGCAGTCCGACAGACGAATCTGGGTTTGGCAGATGCCAGGAGAACGCTAGCTACCCGAATGCATAGTGCCAACTGTAAAGTTTGGTGGAGGGGGAATAATGGTCTGGGGCTGTTTTTCATGGTTCGGGCTAGGCCCCTTAGTTCCAGTGAAGGGAAATGTTAATGCTAAAGCATACAATGACATTATAGACGATTCTGTGCTTCCAACTTTGTGGCAACAGTTTGGGGAAGGCCCTTTCCTCTTTCAGCATGACAATGCCCCCGTGCACAAACCGAGGTCCATACAGAAATGGTTTGTCGAGATCGGTGAGGAAGAACTTGACTGGACTGCACAGAGCCCTGACCTCAACCCCATCGAACACGTTTGGGATGAATTGGAATGCCGACTGCGAGCCAGGCCTAATCGCCCAACATCAGTGCCCGACCTCACTAATGCTCTTGTGGCTGAATGGAAGCAAGTCCCCGCAGCAATGTTCCAACATCTAGTGAAAAGCCTTCCCAGAAGAGTGGAGGCTGTTATAGCAGCAAAAGGGGGACCAACTCCATATTAATGCCCATGATTTTGGAATGAGATGTTCTACAAGAAGGTGTCCACATACTTTTGGTCATGTAGTGTATTTCACCCATACGAGCCGAAGGAATAGATAGAGTGACACTTTCGTTGGCTCCTATTGATAGCCTAAGAAGATTTGTCGAGGATGATCACTGACTTTAAATCTATCCCCGAAGGCTCCAATCTGTGGGTAGGCAATGTTGCACTGCAGTGTCTCGCTCAGCTATAATTGTATTGTTCTACAAACATACTCTCTCTTCTATTGTGAGGATTTTTAAAAACAACAACAACCACAGCAATGGCAGCCGTTTTGGTTAAGACATACTCAACTGAACACTGTTTTGAGTTTCTATGTTAGTGTTCTTTTTTATGCACAAACTTCTTTCTAAAGTCACTCTGAAAAAGTGTTTGCTAAATGACAAAAATGTATATGTAAAATTGAATGCCAGGCCTTATCATCCTGTTGCCATGGTCTCTGCTGCTGTTGTCAGAGGAAAGGAGTCTACTTTATTGGTGGCAGCGCTTGACGGCATGACCATCCAGCCTTGCGAGTGCCCCCACGACAAGCGTCAGAGGGCCTCACGCTCACTGGGGCCAGAATCAATATCCTGTTCCAGGTAGCAAGACTGCCTGTTGCATCATCCTGCTTCTGATTTTCAATATTTTCAATAACCCCCCCATCACGACAAGACATCTGCATCCTTTATACCTTTCCTATTGTGCTTGCCTGAGCCAGGCAATAATGTAAAAGAAAAGCTTTCATTCCCTATAAATATGAGTGGCTTTCTTTTCATATTTATCTGCTATTTGCTAATCTTTTCTCTGGTCTGTCTCAGTCAGACTGGGGATAAGGAAGATGTGCCTTGCGAGTGCACTGGCCAATTAGGAGTCTTGCCTGGTCTGTATGTCTCATACTGGGCTATTGTAACCACAGCTGGACAGCATTTGATGTTTCCTTTTATTACAAGGCTGGAGAAAGAGTCAGATACAGTGAGAGAACTGGGCAGACAAAAAGAGAGAGACTTATAGATGGAGGAGAGATAAAGACAGAAAGATTTGAGATAGGGAGTTGGGAGAAAAAGGTGAAGAACAATTACAGATATCATGAGCGAGAGAGAGAAACAGAGAGACAAAAAGAGAGACAAATCTCAGAAATTAACTTTCTAACTAACACAAAAACATCTTTCAAGGAGGAACCTTGAACCTATATCAGTTGGGACATGCCTCTTGAAAGCCTATCTTGTTCAGGTTCTCAGAAGGAAGGGGGGAGTTGCTTCCGTGTCAGACAGGTCTTAATTTGGCCCTAAGATTTTGGTTATGGGATTTAAAAAGGGCAGTGTGCGAGGGTTTGGAGAGGTTAAGGAGATTTGGTGGAAGATTTATGAGCTGGATGGTTTGGATTCTATCTCCACCCCAAACCAATGCTCTGTTTGTTGCCTGCTGGAGAAGAAAGGCTATAATTGGAGGCTTTTTTTGCAACCAACCCAGCTAGCACATTTGGTTCCTATGAAGTTGTGGACACGTATGATGTTTGTTTCCCATTGGTTCTGGGAATGAAACCGTACGTTTCCAGACCAGTAAAATTTTTGGTTTTTAAAACGTATAAAACATTTGACTGTTCTGGGAACGTTCATTTTTAGGTTGCAGGGAGGTTCTGAGAACGTTTTACAATGGTTCCCTGAAAGTTTTCCTGGGAGGTTTTATTCACGCTCTGAGAATGGAAATAAGTTATTTGGAGGTTTTTTTAATAACTTCCTTAAAACAATCACTGAATGTTTCAATAATACTTTTACATTTACATTTACGTCATTTAGCAGACGCTCTTATCCAGAGCGACTTACAAATTGGTGCATTCACCCTATAGCCAGTGGGATAACCACTTTACAATTATTATTATTATTATTTATTTTATTTTTTGGGGGGGTGGGGGGGGGTAGAAGGATTACTTTATCCTATCCCAGGTATTCCTTAAAGAGGTGGGGTTTCAAATGTCTCCGGAAGGTGGTGAGTGACTCCGCTGTCCTGGCGTCGTGAGGGAGCTTGTTCCACCATTGGGGTGCCAGAGCAGCGAACAGTTTTGACTGGGCTGAGCGGGAACTATGCTTCCGCAGAGGAAGGGGAGCCAGCAGGCCAGAGGTGGATGAACGCAATGCCCTCGTTTGGGTGTAGGGACTGATCAGAGCCTGAAGGTACGGAGGTGCCGTTCCCCTCACAGCTCCATAGGCAAGCACCATGGTCTTGTAACGTCTTTTAATGACAATACTAGCTTAATTTGGGTTAACTTTTTTGAATTCCAAACACAGACACAGCATCAGTGAGATTCTTCTGTTCTCTACCCATGGAATTAGTCTACTGTGCCACCAGGATGGAGCTAGTATGCCATCTTCTTTTACGCATACAAAGCTGTTCATTTTACTACTTAAGTAAAAATACTTTAATATACTACTTAAGTAGTTTTTTGGGGTATCTGTACTTTACTTTACTATTTATATTTTTGCCAACTTTTACTTTTACTTCACTACATTCCTAAAGAAAATAATGTACTTTTTACTACATACATGTCACTGACACTCAAAAGAACTCGTTACATTTTGAAAGGAAAATGGTCCAATTCACACACTTATCAAGGTAACATCCCTGGTCATCCCTACTGCCGCTGATCTGGCGGACTCAAATGCATTGTTTGTAAATTATGTCTGAGTGTTGGAGTATGCCCCTGGCTATCCATCAAAAAAATTTATACAAACAAAATACAAATTGTCTTGTATGGTTTGCTTAATAAAGTGCGTTCGGAAAGTATTCAGACCCCTTGACTTTTTCCACATTTGTTACATTGCAGCCTTATTGTAAAATGGACTAAATTGCATTTTTCCTCATCAATCTACACAGAATACCCCACAATGACAAAGCGAAAACAGATTTTTAGAAATTTTAGCAGATTCATAAAATAAAATAAAAAAAATACCTTACTTACATAAGTATACAGACCATTTGCTATGGGACTCGCAATTGAGCTCAGGTGTATCCTGTTTCCATGGCTGATCCTTGAGATGTTTCCATAACTTAATTGGAGTCCACCTGTGGTAAATTCAAATGATTGGACATGAATTGGAAAGGTAAAAACCTGTCTCTATAAGGTCCCACAGTTGACAGTGCATGTCAGAGCAAAAAACAAGCAATGAGGTCAAAGGAATTGTCCATAGAACTCCGAGACAGGATTGTGTCAAGGCATAGATCTGGAGAAGGGTACCAAACAAGTTCTGCAGCATTGAAGGTCCCCAAGAACACAGTGGCATCCATCATTCTTGAATGGAAGAAGTTTGGAACCACCAAGACTCTTCCTAGAGCTGGCCGCCCGTCCAAACTGAACAATCGGGGGAGAAGGGCCTTGGTCAGGGAGGTGACCAAGAACCCAATGGTCACTCTGACAGAACTCCAGAGTTCCTCTGTGGAGATGGGAGAACCTTCCAGAAGAACAACCATCTCTGCAGCACTCCACCAATCAGGCCTTTATGGTAGAGTGGCCAGACAGAAGTCACTCCTCAGTAAGAGGCACATGATAGCCCACTTGGAGTTTGTCAAAGGGCACCTAAAGGGCTCTCAGACCATGAGAAACAAGATTCTCTGGTCTGATGAAACCAAGATTGAACTCTTTGGCCTGAATGCCAAGCGTCACTTCTAGAGGAAACCTAGCCCCATCCCTACGGTGAAGCGTGGGGATGTTTTTCAGCGGCAGGGACTGGGAGACTAGTCAGGATCGAGGGAAAGATGAACAGAGCAAAGTACAGAGAGATCATTGATGAAAACCTGCTTCAGAGTGCTCAAGACCTCAGACTGGGGAGAAGGTTCACCTTCAAATAGGACAACAACCCTAAGCACACAGCCAAGACAAGGCAGGAGTGACTTCGGGACAAGTCTCTGAATGTCCTTGAGTGGCCCAGTCAGTGCCCAGACTTAAACCCGATCTAACATCTCTGGAGAGACCTGAAAATAGCTGTGCAGCGACGCTCCCCATCCAACCTGACAGGATCTGCAGAGAACAATGGGAGAAACTCCCCAAATACAGGTGTGCCAAGCTTGTAGTGTCATACCCAAGAATACTTGAGTCTGCCAAAGGTGCTTCAACAAAGTACTGAGTAAAGGGTCTGAATACCTATGTAAATGTGATATCAGGTTTTAATTTTTTATACATTTTCAAAAATGTCTAAAAACCAGTTATTGCTTTATCTTTATGGGGTATTGTGTGTAGATTGATGAGGGGAAAAAACAATGTAATCAATTTTAGAATAAGACTGTAACGTAACAAAATGTGGAAAAAGTCAGGGGGTCTGAATACTTTCTGAATGCACTGTATACGGAATTTGAAATGGTTTATACTTTTACTTTTACTTTTACTTTTGATACTTAAGTACATTTTAGCAATTCCATTTACTTTTGATACTTAAATATATTTAAAACCAAATACTTTTAGACTATTACTCAAGTAGTATTTTACTTGGTGACTCTCAATTTTACTTGAGTCATTTTCTATTAAGGAATCTTTACTTTTACTCAAGTATGACAATTTAGTACTTTTTCCACCACTGATTTTAGTCTATTCAAACAGACCCCATTTCAAAGGAAACAAGCACTCATCAAGATCAGTTGTGACCAATTAGTGGGCGCGGCCAACACACCTGAACACACTTAACAAGATAGAGGATGGAGAGAGTTTTGTTGATGCTGAGAACGGAATGTATATGTTTCAAATTAATTCTTAGAATGTTCTCTGAATGTTACAAAAGTTTTGTTGTGGTTTTTATGGAAAGTTTAACAACGTCCTCTGAACAATTTGAGAACATGATTTTAAATAGAACCATGACGAAACCTGTAGGAAACGTTCCCACAGAAGAACATTGTTTCTTAACTTCCTCTGAACTATTTGAGAACATTCCCAATGTCAAACCAGTTGGAGAATGTTCCTAGAACATTACCAAAATTGAAGTGTAATGTAACACAGCCTGCCCAGAATATTCTCACAGAGAGAACAGGCTCTACACCTCACGCAAAGAGACAAATTGCGATCGCACTCAGCAGTTTTATTTATTTATGTGTCATGCAGATGTTGCAGCACATCAGAGATTGTACTGTCGCTCATGCACACAGAAAAGGAAACAGCGCGTGGGACATTGCACTCTTGTACAATATTACTGCAGGGCATATGGCGGAAAGAGCATGTATGTGAAGTCATTTTGGTCTGATAGGTATTGGGGTGGACTTTTTCAGAGAGACCATGCCATGCAACCGCTTCAGAGAGATTATGCGACACCTGCGTTTTGATGACAAGTTTGCCACTGTCTCAGACACCTGTTGTTATTGTAAGGGAAACTAAAATAGGCTATAGGCCTACGGCTTTCACTAGGACTTTGTAGAATTATACAAAACATATCCTTGATTCTATCTAAAAAATAACTATTGTGGATATATTTCCACAATATTTCATCATGCAATTCATCCTTTACAATTGTTTATGCACTATTTATCAAGCTTTGGTGCTTATGTTTGCACACTTTGCGGGTTGATATGCATCTGATGCATATGCTAAAGGGGATGCCCGGCAACGTTCTCAACGTTCTCTAGCAGGTACTTATAGGCTGAAAGGCCAGGCGGTTCTAGTGTTAAACAGGCCAGGCAGGAGGGAGTCTGATCGGCTTAGTTGGACGCAACCCCAGAAGGTAATCCTTGAGGTGGGGGCCTGGAGCAGGAAGAAGGCCTAATTAAAAAGTGATTTTCACTACAAGGAGCTTATGGAGCGGGAACGCATTTTAGGAGCCATGGAGAGCAAAAAGTGGATCCCAAAAAAGGCTTGACCGCCATCCGTCAAAGCAAGTGTGTTTTTTCTCTCTCTCTTCCTCTCTCACTCCTTTTCCAACGTGGGATTTTCTATGTGGGTGCCGAGATGATTGACAGGCAGTAAAGTGTGAAGCCAGAGCTTTACAACAGCAGAAACAGAGATATAGTCAAGCCAAAGGTTTAAATGGGAGGCTAAAGCATGTGCTAGCCAACCGGACAGAAACTGGAGGTGACAGCCAGCTTCTCTACCAAGCAGTCTCTTCCTGCTTTGTTGTTTTCCATAAGGATGGAAAAATTTTAGTCTATGGAGATGGCCTGTTACTCTCTGTCGTTAGCGATGAAGCTTTGGCTTTCTCTGTAAATTAAAGGTTGTGACTGTAGTGGTGTTAGCTGTTTAGGGCTTTGGTATTAGCTCATTCTAAGAAAGGTATTTTCATAGAAGGTGATGATTTAATCATGTTATTGGATTAATACGGTGTGACGTTCCAGTCCAGAGTAGATAAACTGGTTGATGAGACAAAAGGGAAACAAAGGTGCTATTGTTAGATGCCGCTGACTCCTCTGACCTCTCACCTCCCTGACCTATTTACCTAGCCCACGCATGGATTCACTTAAAGACTGGCCTTAGAATCCACAGGCACTATGCGGCCTATGAGTGATGGAGACAAGGAAAAAGTGGGGAGGTGTTTTAGCCTGTCACAAAATTAAAGATTAGATGTGCCCTTTGAGACAAATAAACTCTCTGTCTTTGTGTTTTGATGTTTTTGTATGCTTAGATGTAGCCTGAATAAACAGTTTCACAACTTTGCTACATGTGTATGTATGTGTGTGCATGTGTCTGTGTGTGTCTGGGCTAGGGCTGGTAAAACACTACCCTCCTCATTGTGTGGTAAGAATGTGGGAACTGCAAAGTATTCCTTCCCCTTTACCCTATCTGGTCTGCTCTACAGTTCATCAGTGATTGGGGCGGTTTTTTGGTTTCTGAGAAAAATGTTATGAGCATTTAAGAATTCTGAGCTCTGGCTCTCCACACGTGTTTGTGTGTGTGTATGTACAGTTGAAGTCGGAAGTTTACATGCACCTTAGCCAAATACATTTAAACTCAGTTTTTCACAATTCCTGACATTTAATCCTAGTAAAATTACCAGTTTTAGGTCAGTTAGGATCACCACTTTATTTTTAGAATGTGAAATGTCAGAATAATAGTAGAGATAATTATTTATTTAAGGTTTTATCTCTTTCATCACATTCCCAGAGGGTCAGAAGTTTACATACACTCAATTAGTATTTGGTAGCATTGCCTTTAAATTGTTTAACTTGGGTCAAACGTTTCGGGTAGCCTTCCACAGGCTTCCCACAATATGTTGGGTGAATTTTGGCCCATTCCTCCTGAAAGAGCTGGTGTAACTGAGTCAGGTTTGTAGGCCTCCTTGCTCGCACACGCTTTGTCAGTTCTGCCGACAAATGTTCTATAGGATTGAGGTCAAGGCTTTGTGATGGCCACTCTAGTACCTTGACTTTGTTGTCCTTAAGCCATTTTGCCATGTCTTTGGAGGTATGCTTGGGGTCATTGTCCATTTGGAAGACCCATTTGCGACCAAGCTTTAACTTCCTGACTGATGTCTTGAGATGTTGCTTCAATATATCCACATAATTTTCCTTCCTCATGATGCCATCTATTGTGTGAAGTGCACCAGTCCCTCCTGCAGCATAGCATTTTTTATGGTGGTTTTGGAGCAGTGGCTTCTTCCTTGATGAGCGGCCTTTCAGGTTATGTCGAAATAGTACTTGTTTTACTGTGGATATAGATACTTTTGTACCTGTTTCCTCCAGCGTCTTCACAAGGTCCTTTGCTGTTGTCCTGGGATTGATTTGCACTTTTCGCACCAAGGTACGTTCATCTCTAGGATACAGAACGTGTCTCCTTCCTGAGCGGTATGACGGCTGCGTGGTCCCATGGTGTTTATACTTACGTACTATTGTTTGTACAGATGAACGTGGTACCTTCAGGCGTTTGGAAATTGCTCCCAAGGATGAACCAGACTTGTGGAGGTCTACAATATTTATTCTGAGGTCTTGGCTGATTTCTTTTGATTTTCCCATGATGTCAAGCAAAGAGGCACTGAGTTTGAAGGAAGGCCTTGAAATACATCCACAGGTACACCTCCAATTCAATCAAATGATGTCAATTAGCCTATCAGAAGCTTCTAAAGCCATGGAATTTTCCAAGCTGTTTAAAGGCACAGTCAACTTAGTGTATGTAAACTTCTGACCCACTGGAATTGTGATACAGTGAATTATAAGTTAAATAATCTGTCTGTAAACAATTGTTGGAAAAATTACTTGTGTCATGCACAAAGTCGATGTCCTAACCGACTTGCAAAACTATAGTTTGTTCACAAGAAATTTGTGGAGTGGTTGAAAAACAAGTTTTAATGACTCCATCCTAAGTGTATGTAAACTTCCGACTTCAACTGTATGTGTGCGTTTGTATGCGTGTCTGTGTGTGCTTGCGTGCACATGTGCAGGTGCATGTACAGTGTGCTTCTCTGAGGAATATTTTCAAAGGGAAATAAGTATTTGACCCCTCTGCACAACATGACTTAATACTTGGTGGCAAAACCCCCGTTGGCAATCACAGAGGTCAGACATTTCTTGTAGCTGGCCACCAGGTTTGCACACATCTCTTAATGACTTTGCAGTTCTTCTCCAAGTCATTAAGGTTTCAAGGCTGACGTTTGGCAACTCAAACCTTGAGCTCCCTCCACAGATTTTCTATGGGATTAAGGTCTGGAGACTGGCTAGGCCACTCCAGGACCTTAATGTGCTTCTTCTTGAGCCACTCCTTTGTTGCCTTGGCCGTGTGTTTTGGGTCATTGTCATGCTGGAATACCCATCCACGACCCATTTTCAATGCCCTGGCTGAGGGAAGGCGGTTCTCACCCAAGATTTGACAGTACATGGCCCCGTCCATCGTCCCTTTGATGCGGTGAAGTTGTCCTGTCCCCTTAGCAGAAAAACACCCCCAAAGCATCATGTTTCCACCTCCATGTTTGACCGTGGGGATGGTGTTCTTGGGGTCATAGGCAGCATTCCTCCTCCTCCAAACACGGCGAGTTGAGTTGATGCCAAAGAGCTCCATTTTGGTCTCATCTGACCAAAACACTTTCACCCAGTTCTCCTCTGAATCATTCAGATGTTCATTGGCAAACTTCAGATGGCCCGGTATATGTGCTTTCTTGAGCAGGGGGACCTTGCGGGCGCTGCAGGATTTCAGTCCTTCACGGCTTAGTGTGTTACCAATTGTTTTCTTGGTGACTATGGTCCCAGCTGCCTTGAGATCATTGACAAGATCCTCCTGTGTAGTTCTGGGCTGATTCCTCACCATTCTGATGATCATTGCAACTCCACGAGGTGAGATCTTGCATGGAGCCCCAGGCCGAGGGAGACTGACAAATCTTTTGTGTTTCTTCCATTTGCGAATAATCACACCAACTGTTGTCACCTTCTCACCAAGCTGCTTGGCGATGGTCTTGTAGCCCATTCCAGCCTTGTGTAGCCTTAGTAAACTGTTGGAAAAAATAATGTTTGACGAGATACAATGCTATTTTCCAGTAAACAAATTAACAACTGACGTTCAGCATGCTTATAGGGAGGGGCACTCAACATATCCAGCACTTACACAAATGACTGATGATTAGCTGAAAGAAATTGATAATAAGAAGCTTGTGGGAGCTGTTTTGTTACACTTCAGTGCAGCTTTTGACATTATCGATCATAATGTAATGCTGGAAAAACGGATGTGTCATGGCTTTACATCCCCTGCTATATTGTGGATTCAAGAGTTACCTGTCTAAAAGAAGACAGAGCGTGTTCTTTAATGGGAGCCTTTCCAACATAATCCAGGTAGAGTCAGGCATTCCCCAGGGCAGTTACCTAGGCCCCTTACTTTTTTAAATTTTTACTGATGACCTGCCACTGGCACTGAGTAAATATTGTGTTTATATGTATGCTGATGACTCAACATTATAAATGTTTACAATACCACAGCAAGTGAAATCACTGCAACACTTAACAAAGAGCTACAGTCAATTTTAGAATGGGTGGAGAATAATAAGATAGTACTACATATTTTAAAAACTTTGGGACAAACCATTCACTAAACCCTAAACCTTATCCCTATCTTGTAATGAATAATGTGGAAATGTAGAAAGTTGAGGAGACTAAACTGTTGTAATGTGTCATGGTCATAACATATTGTTGCAACGGTAGCTAAGATGGGGAGAGGTCTGTCCATAATAAAGCGCTGCTCTGCATTCTTGACATTGCTATCAACAAAGCAAGTCCTACAGGCCCTAGTTTTGTCACACCTGGAAACTGCCCAGTCATATGGTCAAGTGCCACAAAGAGGGACATAGGCAAGTTACAGTTGGCTCAGAACAGAGCAGAACGGCTGGACCTAAAATGTACACGGAGAGATAACATCAATGACATGCATGTCAATCTCTCCTGGCTCAAAGTAGCGGAGAGATTGACTGCATCCCTACTTGTCTTTGTGAGAGGTATTGACATGTTGAAAGCACCGAGCTGTCTGTTCAAATGAATAGCACACAGCTCACAGACCCATGCATATCCCACAAGACATGCCACCAGGGGTCTCTTCACAGTCCCCAAGTCCAGAACAGACACGAGGAAACGCACAGTAGTACACAGAGCCATGACTACTTGGAACTGTATTCCACATCAAGTAATTAATGCAATCAGTTAACTCAGATTTTAAAAACAGTTAAAACTACACCTTATGGAACAACGCAGACTGTGAAGAGACACACATACACAGGCACACACACACATGCATACTCACACACATGCTGGCACATGCATTCTACACGTACATTTTAATATTGTTGTATTGTGGTATTATAAATGTTGTGTTGTAGATATGTAGTGTTGTAATGATGTTATATGATCTACTGTTTTATTTTATTGTTAGTTTTTTGTGTGACGTGCCTTAATGTGTTTGGACCCCAAGAAGAGTATTTATTATGTGCATCCAAAAATATTGTAATCTACACTATTTGCCTGACAGGGAACACACCTACAGTTAAGTGCTTCTCTTGTAAGACACAGAAAACAGAAATGTCTTTGTGTTTTGTGCCAGATGATGAACATGATTACAGTCAATCCCAGAGGACTCCTGTGACTGAAAGATGGTCTGGCATTCACACGCACACATGCATGTGTGTTTTTTTTGCGCTGATCCTAACTTTTTGGTACATAATGTTTAGGCCATTGTTTTATATGAAAGAAAATAGATTCTGGACATCAGAACAGCGATTACTAATCCTCCAAATCTCCGTCACTCGAAGGAGGAGGGGCAGTGCTATATAGGTTGGCATGCGGGATATCTAATGAGACTGTGACGGCGAGTGGATAAGTCACCATTACCCTCTGTTCTATTGGCGAATTTGCAATCTCTGGAAAATAAAGTGGATGAGCTCCGTATCGAGACTAT
Organism: Coregonus clupeaformis; assembly: GCF_020615455.1. Taxonomy (NCBI): domain Eukaryota; kingdom Metazoa; phylum Chordata; class Actinopteri; order Salmoniformes; family Salmonidae; genus Coregonus; species Coregonus clupeaformis. The sequence continues at coordinate 39,400,293 of NC_059224.1, forward strand.
CCTATCAACGTGGTCTGAAGAACTGTAATATCCAATGTTTCACCAAGTCATGGCTGAACAAGGACATGGAAAATATAAATCTTGCTGGTTTTTCTATACATCGGCAGGACAGAACAGCTGAGGGGTGGGGGGGTGTCAACAACAGTTGATCTAATATTAAAGAAGACTCAAGGTTCTGCTCGCCTGAGTTAGAATAAGAGAGTTTTCATCGATATTTTTCGTAGCTGTCTATTTACCACAACAAACCGAAGCTGGCACTAACACTACACTCAACGAGCTGCATAAGGTCATAAGCAAAGATGAACATGCTCACCCAGATGCGGCGCTACTAGTGGCTGGAGATTTTAATGCAGGCACACTGAAATCCGTTTTACCTCATTTCTACCAGCATGCCTCCTGTGCAGCTAGAGGCGAAAAAACTGTAGATCACCTTTACTCTACACACAGAAATGCATGCAAAGCTTTCCATTTGGCAAATTGGACCACAACTCCATCCTCTTAATTCCTGTTTACAAGCAAAAACTCAAAAAGGAAGTTCCAATGATGCGCTCAATACAGAAGTGGTCCGATGAAGCAGACGCTAAACTAGAAGACTGTTTCGGTAGCACAGATTGGAATATGATACGGGATTCATCTGATGGCATTGAGGAGTTTACCACACCAGTCACCGGCTTTGTTAACAAGTGCATCGAAGACCTAGTCCCCACAGTGACCGTACGTACATATCCTAACCAGAAGCCATGGATTACAGCCACCATCTGCACTGAACTAAAGGCTAGAGCTGCCGCTTTCAAGATACGGGACAAAAATCTGGATGCTTATAAGAAATCCCACTATGCCCTCCGACGAATCATAAAATCAGGCAAAGCATCAATACAGGACAAAGATCGAATCCTACCACACCGGCTCTGACGCTCGTCGGATGTGGCAGGGCTTACAAACTATCACGGATTACAAAGGGAAACCCAGTCACGAGCTGCCCAGTGATGCAAGCCTACCAGACGAGCTAAATGCATTCTATGCTTGCTTGGAGGCAAGCAAAACCTAACCATGCATGAGAGCACTAGCTGTTCAGGACAACTGTGTGATCACACTCTCCGTAGCCGATGTGAGTAAGACCTTAAAACAGGTTAACATTCACAAGGCCGCAGGGTCAGATGGATTACCAGGATGAGTACTCAGAGCATGCCCTGACCAGCTAGCAAGTGTCTACACTGACATTTTCAAACTCTCCCTGACCCAGTCTGTAATACTCACATGTTTCAAGCAGACCTCCATAGTCCCTGTGCCTAAGAATGCCAAGGTAACCTGTCTAAATGAGGTAACCTGTATAAATCACTATGCATATCACATCTTTAATTTTGAAAGGCTGGTCATGGCTCACATCAACACCATCATCCCAGACACCCTGGACCTTTTACAATTTGCATACCACCCCCCAACATATCCACAAATGACGTAATCTCTATTGCACTCCACCTAGTCCTTTCCAATCTGGACAAAAGGAACACCTACATGAGAATGCTGTTCATTGACTACAGCTCAGTGTTCAACACCACAGTGCCTTCCATGCTCATCAATAAGCTAAGGACCCTGGGATTAAACACCTCCCTCTGCAATTGGATACTGGACTTTCTGACGGGCTGCCCCCAGGGTGTCAGGGTAGGCAACAACACATCCGCCACGCTGACCCTCAACACGGGGGCCCCTCAGGGGTGCATGCTTAACCCCATCCTGTACTCCCTGTTCACCCACGACTGCATAGCCGCACACGACTCCAACACCATCATTAAGTTTGCTGACGACACGTCGGTGGTAGGCCTGATCACCGACGATGATGAGACAGCCTACAAAGAGGAGGTCAGAGACCTAGCGGTGTGTTGCCAGGACAACAGCCTCTCCCTCAACATCAGCAACACAAAGGAGCTGATCGTGGACTACAGGAAACAGAGGGCCGAGCACGCCCCCATTCATATCGACAGGGCTGTATTGTAGATGGTTGAGAGCTTCAAGTTCCTCGGTGTACACATCATTAAGGACCTATCATTGTCCAAACACACCAACACAGTCGTTAAGAAGACACAACAACATCTCTTCCCCCTCAGTAGGCTGAAAAGATTTGGCATGGGCCCTCAGATCCTCAAAAGGTTCTACAGTTGCAACATTGAGAACATCTTGACTGGCTGCATCAGCGCTTGATATGTTAACTGCTCGGCATCCGACAGCAAGGCGCTACAGAGGGTAATGCGTACGGCCCAGTAAATCACTGGGGCCGAGCCCCCTGCCATCCAGGACCTCTATACCAGGGGGTGTCAGAGAAAGGCCCTACAAATTGTCAAAGACTCCAGCCACCCAAGTCAAAGTCGGTTCTCTCTGCTACCGCACGGCAAGCGGTACCAGAGCACCAAGTTTGGGACCAAAAGGCTCCTAAACAGCTTCTACCAAAGCCATAAGACTGCTGAACAGTTCATTTATCGTCTTCCCGGACTGTCTGCCTTTCACCCCCTACCTACAGTGGGGAAAAAAAGTATTTAGTCAGCCACCAATTGTGCAAGTTCTCCCACTTAAAAAGATGAGAGAGGCCTGTAATTTTCATCATAGGTACACGTCAACTATGACAGACAAATTGAGAAAAAAAAATCCTGAAAATCACATTGTAGGATTTTTTATGAATTTATTTCTAATTTATGGTGGAAAATAAGTATTTGGTCACCTACAAACAAGCAAGATTTCTGGCTCTCACAGACCTGTAACTTCTTCTTTAAGAGGCTCCTCTGTCCTCCACTCGTTACCTGTATTAATGGCACCTGTTTGAACTTGTTATCAGTATAAAAAACACCTGTCCACAACCTCAAACAGTCACACTCCAAATTCCACTATGGCCAAGACCAAAGAGCTGTCAAAGGACACAAGAAACAAAATTGTAGACCTGCACCAGGCTGGGAAGACTGAATCTGCAATAGATAAGCAGCTTGGTTTGAATAAATCAACTGTGGGAGCAATTATTAGGAAATGGAAGACATACAAGACCACTGATAATCTCCCTCGATCTGGGGCTCCACGCAAGATCTCACCCCGTGGGGTCAAAATGATCACAAGATGGGTGAGCAAAAATCCCAGAACCACACGGGGGGACCTAGGAATGACCTGCAGAGAGCTGGGACCAAAGTAACAAAGCGTACCATCAGTAACACACTACGTCGCCAGGGACTCAAATCCTGCCGTGCCAGACGTGTCCCCCTGCTTAAGCCAGTACATGTCCAGGCCCGTCTGAAGTTTGCTAGAGTGCATTTGGATGATCCAGAAGAGGATTGGGAGAATGTCATATGGTCAGATGAAACCAAAATAGAACTTTTTGGTAAAAACTCAACTCGTCGTGTTTGGAAGACAAAGAATGCTGAGTTGCATCCAAAGAACACCATACCTACTGTGAAGCATGGGGGTGGAAACATCATGCTTTGGGGCTGTTTTTCTGCAAAGGGACCAGGATGACTGATCCGTGTAAAGGAAAGAATGAATGGGGCTATGTATCGTGAGATTTTGAGTGAAAACCTCATTCCATCAGCAAGGGCATTGAAGATGAAACGTGGCTGGGTCTTTCAGCATGACAATGATCCCAAACACACCGCCCGGGCAACAAAGGAGTGGCTTCGTAAGAAGCATTTCAAGGTCCTGGAGTGGCCTAGCCAGTCTCCAGATCTCAACCCCATAGAAAATCTTTGGAGGGAGTTGAAAGTCTGTGTTGCCCAGCGACAGCCCCAAAACATCACTGCTCTAGAGGAGATCTGCATGGAGGAATGGGCCAAAATACCACCAACAGTGTGTGAAAACCTTGTGAAGACTTACAGAAAACGTTTGACCTGTGTCATTGCCAACAAAGGGTATATAACAAAGTATTGAGAAACTTTTGTTATTGACCAAATACTTATTTTCCACCATAATTTGCAAATAAATTCATAAAAAATCCTACAATGTGATTTTCGGCATTTTTTTTCTTCATTTTGTCTGTCATAGTTGACGTGTACCTATGATGAAAATTACAGGCCTCTCTCATCTTTTTAAGTGGGAGAACTTGCACAATTGGTGGCTGACTAAATACTTTTTTTCCCCACTGTACATGTACATAGTACATGAGATAAACAGATGTTGGACAATGGTAAACAGGAAGGCCTGCACAATGATAAATAGAGGTTGTCGACTTTAGAGAACAAGCTGGGCCAAAGCTCAGTCCGAAAACAATCCCTTCTCTATCCCATACCCCTTCTGTGTTTGTAGAACTGTGATCAAAATGGCAGAAGATCCACTAAGCCTCAAAGGGTTGTTTTCAGACTGACGTGCAGAGCTGCAATATAATAACAGTATCACAAAAGTATTATACAAGGCATTATAGTTCAGTCCAGCACCAATTCCCATCAGCCAATATGTCCCTGCCTCTGGTTGCCTCTCACCGGCTACGTTGGAACTTCTCTGTCTCTCTCTCTGTGGTTTGCCCTGAGACATGCTGTGTGGTGTCTGGCTACCTGCAGGGTTCCACTGCCCTTCCAAGGCCCTCTCACACTGGGCTCTGTTTCCCTGACCAACACACCAACACAGAGACAGACAGTCAGACAGACTGACAGGCAGGCGGCAGGTAGGAATGCATGCAGGGAGGCAGACAGACAAGCACAGACAGACAGAGGGAATGTTTTTCCTCCAACATTGTTCCCATGGCGATTGTGAGACCGCTGCAGTCTCAGCTGACCCCTGAACCACAACCACTGGTTTTAAAAAGCCCCAAAGCTGCCTTTATCAGACTAAAACATGCCCCAAAACTGCCTTTACCGGACTAAAATAAGCCCCAAACCTGCTGTAGCGGAGTGGCCTAACGTTATGATAATGTCAAATTAATAAAGTCAGATTCAAAATTTCAGAGACATTTATTATAAAAACAATGTAATACTACAGCATACATCATAAAGGAATCAGTGACAGATTATGACAAAATTATATGCAGCGGGGGGGAGTTCAGTACATCTATTTAAAGCCATCCCTTTGAAGAGATTATTCTGTACTTTTGTATACTTTCAGCCAATAGTTCTGAAAGTAGCACACACGAGCCAAAAGTGGTCCCCTAAAATTGTGTACTACGTCACATATGTGCACCACATAATATCTCTCTCTCTGGATAAGTCACTAGGTGCTTTGCACACCTGGACTGTACAACATTGGCATATTATTATTTTTTTAATTCTTCAAGCTCTGTCAAGTTGGTTGTTGATCATTTCTAGACATCAATTTTCAAGTCTTACCATAGATCGTGAAGCCGGTTTAAGTCAAAACTGTAACTACGCCACTAAGGAACATTCAATGTCGTCTTGGTAAGGCACTTCAGTGTATATTTGGCCTTGTGTTTTAGGTTACTGTCCTCCTGAATGGTGAATATATCCCCCATTGTCTGTTGGAAAACAGACTGAACCAGGTTTTCCTCTAGGGTTTTGCCTGTGCTTAGCTCGATTCCGTTTAATTGTATCCTAAAAAAACATAGTCCTTGCCGATGACAAGCATACCCATAACATGATGCAGCTACCACAATGCTTGAAAACATGAAGAGTGTTACTCAGTGATGTGTTGTGTTGGATTTGTCCCAAACATAACGCTTTGTATTCAGGACATAAAGTCAATTTCTTTGGCACATTTTTTGCAGTTTTACTTTAGTGCCGTGTTGCAAACAGGATGCATGTTATGGAATATGTTTTATTCTTTACAGGCTTCCTTCTTTTCACTCTGTCATTTAGGCTAGTATTGTGGAGTAATTACAATGTTGTTGATCCATCCTCAGTATTCCCCTACCACAGCTATTAAACTCTGTAACTGTTTTAAAGTCACTATTAGCCTCATGGTGAAATCCAAGAGTGGTTTCCTTCCTCTCCGACAACTGAGTTAGGAAGGACGCCTGTATCTTTGTAGTGACTGGGTGTATTGATACACCATCCGAAGTGTAATTAATAACTTCACCATACTCAAAGCGATATGCATTGTCTGCTTTTATTTTATTTTTACCCATCTACCAATAGTTGCCCTTCTTTGTGAGGCATTGGAAAACCTCCCTGGTCTTTCTGGTTGAATCTGTGTTTGAAATTGTATGTGTGGGGTACAGAGATGAGGTTGTCATTCAACAATCATGTTATACGTTGCTATTGCACACATAGTGAGTCCATGCAAGTTATTACGTGAGTACATTTTTACTCCTGAACTTAGGCTTGCCATTACAAAGGGGTTGACTCAAGACATTTCAGCTTTTTATTTTTTATAAAATTGAAAAAAACTTTATGGGGTCAAAGTGGAATTATGTTTTTCAGATTTTTTTAAAAACAAATTAATATATACATAAAAAGCTGAAATGTCTTGAGTAGGCCAGTGACACAAAATCTCAATTTAGTCCATTTTAAATTCACCACAAAATGTAACACAACAAAATGTGGAAAAGGTCAAGAGGTGTGAATATTTTCTTAAGGCAGGTATGGTTTGCATTCCATAATGATTGAAATAGGCTACATGTCCCAAATTATTGCACAACTTGTATTACGTTAGCCTAATATGATCCACTTTTGCTAGCGATCCTCAGGAACAACCACACAAACGTGACAGAGGAAAGAAAGGTAGAATAACTATGTAACGGAATGATGCAATATTTAAGGAAACTAACTCTAAAGTGAGAGTTGTAAATGTATGTGTATAACTGACGGTGGCTACCAGTAGAGGCTAATATTTAACACGATACAAATTGTAAAAAATACAGTGAAAAGTCTGGCCATATAATTAAAACATTCTAGAAATTATAAATCAACTCAGTAGGTTTGGCGTTATAGTGTCATTGGTTACAGAAGCCTATAGCTTGAGTCTCCATATTTCATCCTTGGAAGTTATAAGGCCAGCATCTAATAAAGGTAAAATAGATCTAAAACTATTGTCATTTATATTTACAATCCCCTTATCCAAACGGTTTACTCGTTTACCTAGCTCTTATCCTTAGGCTTTTATCAATTTGTAAATTACAGTGCATGGAGAATGGTGTTATTTCTATCGGAAAAAACTAAGTAGATGTTGTTCCACTTGGAACTGTCATGTTAATCAACCTTATTCATCGTGCAAAAAGGTGGTGGAATTATGAGAGAATTCCCAGCTTGCACATTTGGTTCCTTGGAAGTTTTGGGAACATATGTTTTTGGTTTCCCATTGGTTCTGGGAGCGAAGCCATACATTTCCTGACAGGTAAAACTGAAGATATTTTAAACATTCTGAGAATGGAAGTGAACATTTTTCCTGTTCTGGGAATGTTCCTTTTTAGGTTGCAGGGAGGTTCTGATAACATTTTACTATGGTTCCTTGAAAGTTTTCCTGGGAGGTGTTATTAATGCTCTGAAAATTGAAATTATTAAGACTTTTAATAACACTGCTAGCTTATTTTGGTTTAACTCCAAGCACAAATATGTTTCTGTGTTTTATTATCTCACTGCCATTCTGTGTTCAATCTTGCCTTGTCTCAAGAGGTCCACAATGGAAATAAGTCCCAGAATATATTGTGTGTTATCTTCAATGAATTTACTCATGTGCTTTTTCAAGTTTTATGTGTGCAAATTTTTTTTAATGGTAGAATTAATAAACTAAAACTAGGACACGTGGAAATGTATTTCCTTAGGAATTAATCATGCAAACACATTTATTTTTTATTGTGACACAGCATCAGTGAAATTCAAACCTATAATCTTCTGTTCTCTATCCATGGAATGAATCCACTGCACCACCAGGATGGAGCTAGCATGCCATGGTTTTTCACGCCTACAAAGCCGTTCATTTTAGTCTATTCAAACTGACCCTATTTCAAAGGAATCAAGCACTCATTAAGACCAGGTGTGGCCAAGTAGTGGGTGCGGCAAACACACCTGAACATAAACTCATCAAAAAAAGAAACGCCCCTTTTTCAGGACCCTGTCTTTCAAAGATAATTCATAAAAATCCAAATAACTTCACAGATCTTCATTGTAAAGGGTTTAAACACTGTTTCCCATGCTTGTTCAATGAACCATAAACAATTAATGCAAATGCGCCTGTGGAACGGTCGTTAAGACATTAACAGCATACAGACGCTAGGCAATTAAGGTCACAGTTATGAAAACTTAGGACACTAAAGAGGCATTTCTACTGACTCTGAAAAACACCAAAAGAAAGATGTCCAGGGTCCTTGCTCATCTGCGTGAACGTGCCTTAGGCATGCTGCAAGGAGGCATGAGGACTGCAGATGTGGCCAGGGCAATAAATTGCAATGTCCGTACTGTGAGACGCCTAAGACAGCGCTACAGGGAGACAGGGCGGACAGCTGATCGTCCTCGCAGTGGCAGACCACGTGTAACAATACCTGTGCACAGGATCGGTACATCCGATTATCACACCTGCGGGACAGGTACAGGATGGCAACAACAACTGCCCGAGTTACACCAGGAACGTACAATCCCTCCATCAGTGCTCAGACTGTCCGCAATAGGCTGAGAGAGGCAGACATCACTGGCAACAACGTCGCCTATGGGTACAAACCCACCGTCGCTGGACCAGACAGGACTGGCAAAACGTGCTCTTCACTGATGAGTCGCGGTTTTGTCTCACCAGGGGTTATGGTCGGATTTGCGTTCATCGTCGAAGGAATGAGTGCTACACCGAGGCCTGTACTCTGGAGCGGGATCGATTTGGAGGTGGAGGGTCCGTCATGGTCTGGGGCGGTGTGTCATAGCATCATTTGACTGAGCTTGTTGTCATTGCAGGCAAGCTCAACACTGTGCGTTACAGGGAAGACATCCTCCTCCCTCATGTGGTACCCTCCCTGCAGGCTCATTCTGACATGACCCTCCAGCAAGACAATGCCACCAGCCATACTGCTCGTTCTGTGCGTGATTTCCTGCAAGACAGGAATGTCAGTGTTCTGCCATGGCCAGCGAAGAGCCCGGATCTCAATCCCATTTAGTACGTCTGGGACCTGTTGGATCGGAGGGTGAGGGCTAGGGCCATTCCCCCCAGAAATATCTGGGAACTTGCAGGTGCCTTGGTGGAAGAGTGGGGTAACATCTCACAGCAAGAACTGGCAAATCTGGTGCATTCCATGAGGAGGAGATGCACTGCAGTACTTACTTTTGATTTTGACACCCCCCCCCCTTTGTTCAGGGACACATTATTCCATTTCTGTTAGTCACATGTCTGTGGAACTTGTTCAGTTTATGTCTCAGTTGTTGAATCTTGTTATGTTCATACAAATATTTACACATGTTAAGTTTGCCGAAAATAAAAGCAGTTGACAGTGAGAGGACGTTTCTTTTTTTGCTGAGTTTACTTAACAAGATAGAGGAGAGAGAGTTTTGTTGATGCTGAGAACGGAATTTATGTCTTTAAATAACATTCTTAGAACGTTCTCTGAACGTTTTATGTGTTTTTTAAGGAACGTTTTCTTAATGTTCTTGAGAACGTGTCTTTAAGTGCTAGCTGGGTTAAGTCAAGGTCAGAATAAGGCGTATTTGTAGTCACACCTCTGCCACACCTTCATTTATTTGATCTCCATTCCAAACGAATAGGGGGTGAATAGCATGCTATTCTCATGCTTAAGTTCAAGGTCAGAATACGTGTAGAGAGAAAAGTGCATAAAAAAAGTGAATCACGTTCCAATTTACGCACGCTTAACTCGGGACGGAATTCCCCCCATGGTGCGTGGTGCGTAAAGGAGCGAGACTGACTAGGGAGAACTCCAGGCAGTGTGAGATGAGGAGAGGGTCAAATCAAATGTTATTTGTTACATGCGCCGAATACAACAGATGTAGCCCTTTTCCAACAATGCAGAGTTAAAAAGTAAGAAAAGATTAGCATAAAAAAAAATACTGAAACAAAGGAAATAGTAACTCAATAAAATAACAATAAAGAGGTTGTATACAAGGAGTATTCAATATTCAATGTGCTGGGGTACTAGGTAGTTGTGGTAATTGAGGTAATATGTACATGTAGGTCGGGGTAAAAGTGATCAATTTTTTATTGGCGCGCTTGCCTTCTTCCCCCGCGTCCGGACTTAAGACTTTCAAATCGCTTTGAGCCCCTGTACCAGCTGTCCTTTGTCGGGGGCTTGGGTGTTCCCTCCATGGCTGTGGATGACCCTCCAGCTACCTCTCCCTGTCCTAGTCAATCAACTGCCTGGGCACAGCCTGAACCACCACTGGGCCATGCGCTCTGGATCAGAACTCTGTCCCTTTGTCGGTTGTGGCCTGCATGCAGCCGGCATCTCAGCAGCCCTCTTCTCAGGTGAGTTCTGTGGCTCTGGCCTAGTAATCTGCTTCGAGACACGACAGAGGCCGGATCATTCCGGTGATTGAGATAGGGAGTTCGATGGTGATGCAGATATCTGTACCTGGGGCAAAGACTTTGTGTTTTCCTGGGGCAAAAGTTCAGGATATTACCAGGTTGCTACCCGAGGCTGTGAGTCAGTCACCGGGGGCTGATACTGTCATGGTTCATGTGGGTTCAAATTACATTATGAAGGGCAGCTCAGAACAGCTGAAGATGGATTTTAAAGAACTGATTGGGTCTGTACTTGACACCAACAAACGCTCAATAATATCTGACCCTCTGTCCTCCCTAAATTGTGGCATTGAACGTTTCAGCAAACTTTTAGCCCTCCATAACTGGCTACGAGAATATTGCAGCTCTGTGGGTATAACATTTATTTACAATTTTGATACCTTCTGGAAACATAGCTCGTATTATAAGGAGGATGGGATCCACACAAATCATTTGGGTTCCTGGATCCTTTCACAGCATTATAAGGCTGTGTTGAGACAATTACTTATCAATGACCCAAGTCCATTTAATTTAATCCTTACCATTGTGTCGCTGAGTTGTCATAATCATTCAGCAAACGTACATTATCCTAGGGGCGTTGGAAGACACAATGTAAATAAACTAATTTATGTCCCTCTTTCTGCCCGGAATGCCTCTGCTGATAATACAGCCATTGTATGCAGTAATCATATGCCTATGAACCAGAGTAATACTGTTAGCACTGAGGTGGTGTGCCCTAGTAGGAAGTCCACTATGTTCAGCTCACCTTGCACTAATAAATATAACCTGAGTATGTCTACATCTGCTAAAGTTCCCAGTAAAGCAAGAAAAATAATCAAGCATCCCAGAAAATTGTAAAGATAGCCCACATTAACATATGTAGCTTAAGAAAAAAGGTTCATGAAATCAATAAAAGACATTTAGAAATGTCTACATTTCCCACATTCCTGTAAAGCTTGGAGAGGATTTCATGTTAAATACTGTTGAAGTAATATGGCTACAGGTTCACCTGCCTCACCTAAAGCCCATTCTGGTGGGAAGCTGCTATAGACCACTAAGTGCTAACAGTCAGTATCTGGACAACATGTGTGAAATGCTTGATAATGTATGTGATATCAATAGAGAGGTATATTGACTGGCTTTCATCAGGCTGCCCACTCAAGAGAAAGCTTCAAACTGTAACTACTGCCTGCAAGCTGGTTCAGGTTATCAATCAACCAACCCGGGTAGTTACAAACAGCACAGGAATTAAATCATCATGTATTGATCATATCTTTACTAATGCTGCATAAATGTGTTTAAAAGCAGTATCCAAATCCATCGGCTGTAGTGATCACAATAAAGTAGCCATATCTAGGAAAACCAAAGTTCCAAAGACTGGGCCTAATATTGTGTATAAAAGGTCATACAAAAGTTCTGTAGTGATTCCTATGTTGTTGATGTAAATAATATTTGTTGGTCTGTGGTGTGTAATGACGAGAAACCAGAAACTGCACTTGACACATTTATTAAATTATCTTAGTTACTAATAAGCATGCACCCATTAAGAAAATGACTGCAAAAGCTGTTTAATCCCAGTGGATTGATGAGGAATTTAAAAATGGTATGGTTGAGAGGGATGAGGAAAATGAGATGACAAATAGTTCTGGCAGTACAACCGATTGGCAAACGTACTGCAAATTGAGAAACCATGTGACTAAACTGAAATAAAAGAAAAATAAACTACACTATGAAACAAAGGTAAATGATAGAAATAATTATAGTAATATGCTTTGGAGGACCTTAAATTACATTTTGGGCAAAAAGGCAAACTCTGCTCCATCATTCATTGAATCAGATGGCTTATTCATCACAAAACCCACTTATATTGCCAAGTACTTTAATGCATTTTTCTTTGGCAAGATTAGCAAACTTAGGCATGATATGCCAGCAACAAACGCTGACACTACACATCCAAGTATATCTGACCAGACAAGAATTGTAATTTTGAATTCCATAAAGTAAGTGTGGAAGAGGTGAAAAAGTATTTTTGTCGATCAACAATGACAAGCCACCGGGGTCTGACAACTTGGATGGAAAATTACTGAGGATAATAGTGGACGATATTGCCACTCCTATTTGTCATATCTTCAATTTAAGCATATTAGAAAGTGTATGACCTCAGGCCTGGAGGGAAGCAAAAGTGATTCCCCTACCTAAGCATGGTAAAGCCCCCTTAACTGTCTCAAATGGCTGACCAATCAGCCTGTTACGAACCCTTTGTAAACTTTTGAAAAAATGATGTTTGACCAGATAAAAATGCTGTTTTACTGTTAACAAATTGACAACAGACGTTCAGCGCGCTTCTATGGAAGGACATTGAACAAGCACAGGACTTACACAAATGAAAGATGATTGACTGAGATAAATTGATGATAAAAAGATCATCAATTGATGATAAAAAGCTTTTGACATTATATATCATAGTCTGTTGCTGGAAAAACGTACGTGTTATGGCTTTACACCCCCTGCTATATTGTGGAAAAATAGTTACCTGTCTAACAGAACAAAGATGGTGTTCTTTAATGGAAGCCTCTCCAACAAAATCCAGGAAGAATCAGGAATTCCCCAGGGCAGCTGTCTAGGCCCCTTAGCTGCAGTTAGTTTCGGAATGGGTGGCAAGGAATAAGTTAGTCCTAAATATTACAAAAACTAAAAGCATTGTATTTGGGACAAATCATTAACTAAACCCTAAACCTCAACTAAATCTTGTAATAAATAATGTGTTAATTGAGCAAGTTGAGGTGACTAAATTGCTTGGAGTAACCCCGGATTGTAAACTGTCATGGTCAAAACATATTGATACAACAGTAGATAGGATTGGAAGAAGTCTGTGTATATTAAAGCGCTACTCTGCATTCTTAACAGCACTATCAACAAGGCAGGTCCTACAGACCCTAGTTTTGTTGCACCTGGACTAATGTTCAGTCATGTGGTCAGGTGCCACAAAGATGGACTTAGGAAAATAGCAATTGGCTCAAAACAGGGCAGCACGGCTGGCCCTTGGATGTAAACAGAGAGCTAACATTAATAATATGCATGTCAATCTCTCCTGGCTCAAAGTGGAGGAGAGATTGACTTCATCACTACTTGTATTTGTGAGCGGTATTGACATGTTGAATGAACCAAGCTGTCTGTTTGAACTACTGGCACAAAGCTCGGACACCGATGAATACCCACAAGACATGCCACCAGATGTCTCTCCACAGTCCCCAAGTCAATAACAGACTATGGGAGGTGCATAGTACTACATAGAGCCATGTCTACATGGAACTCTATTCCATCAAGTAACTCATGCCAGCAGTAAAATTAGATTTGAAAAACAGAAATAAATACACCTTATGGAACAGCGGGACTGTGAAGCAACACAAACATAGACACATGCATACAAACACACATTAACAAACGCGCTATACACACATGGACACATTTATTTTGTTTTAGATATATGTGGTAGTAGAGTAGAGGCCTGAGGGCACACACTTAACATGATGTGAAATCTGTTATGAATGTAGTGTAATGTTTTTTAAATGTATAACTGCCTTAATTTTGCTGGACCCTGTCACGGACTCGTTGCTCGGGCAGGCTTCGGCGTTCGTCGTCCCCGGAGTACTAGCTGCCACCGATCTATGTTTCAGTGTTTTGTACTTTCTTTACTGTGTTAAGTAAAGTACGTTCTGCCAGTAGTTCGGTGTTCTGCGCTTGACTTCGTTTCCCGCATACGCGTCACCTTGACAGACCCCAGGAAGAGAAGCTGCTGTCTTGGCAGCTAATGGGGTTCCATAATAAATAAAAATACTAGGCAATCAGGATAGATAATAAGCAGAGTAGCAGGATTCGTTGTGTTTTCAGACGCCTTGACTTTTCCCAAATTGTTTTATGTTATAGCCTTATTCTAAAAGGGATTAAATAGCCTTTTTTCCTAATCAATCTACAAACAATACCACATGACGACTAAGGAAAATTAGTTTTTTTTTTAGAAATGTTTGCAAATGTATTAAATATAAAAAACGGAAATATCACATTTACATAAGTATTCAGACCCTTTACTCAGTACTTTGTTGAAACACCTTTGGCAGCTTGGAGTCTTCTTGGGTATGATGCTACAAGCTTGGCACACCTGTATTTGGGGAGTTTCTCCCATTCTTCTATGCAGATCCTCTCAAGCTCTGTCAGGTTGGATGGGGAGCGTCGCTGCACAGCTATTTTCAGCTCTCTCCAGAGATGTTCGATCGGGTTCAAGTCCAGATTCTGGCTGGGCCACTCAAGGACATTCGGAGACTTGTCCCGAAACCACTCCTAAGCTGTATTGGCTGTGTGCTTAGGGTCGTTGTCCTGTTGGAAGATGAACCTTCGCTCTGGAGCAGATTTTCATCAAGGATCTCTCTGTACTTTGCTCTGTTCATCTTTCCCTCAATCCTGACTAGTCTCCCAGTCCCTGCTGCTGAAAAACATCCCCACAGCATGATGCTGCCACCACCATGCTTCACCGTAGAGATGGTGCCATGTTTCCTCCAGACGTGACGCTTGGCATTCAGGTCAAAGAGTTCAATCTTGGTTTCATCACACCAGAGAATTTTGTTTCTCATGGTCTGAGTCCTTTAGGTGCATTTTGACAAACTCCAAGCGGGCTGTCATGTGCCTTTTTCTGAGGAGTGGCTTCCGTCTGAGTGATGCAGAGATGGTTGTCCTTCTGGAAGTCTTCCCATCTCCACAGAGGAACTCTGGAGCTCTGTCAGAGTGACGATCGGGTTCTTGGGCACCTCCCTGACCAAGGCCCTTCTCCCCCGATTGCTCAGTTTGGCCGGGCAGCCAGCTCTTGGAAGAGTCTTGGTGGTTCCAAACTTCATCCATTTAAGAGTGATGGAGGCCACTGTGTTCTTGGGGACCTTCAATGCTGCAGACATTTTTTGGTACCCTTCCCCAGATCTGTGCCTTGACACAATCCTGTCTCGGATCTCTATGGACAATTCCTTCGACCTCACGGCTTGGTTTTTGCTCTGACATGCACTGTCAACTGTGGGACCTTATATAGACGGGGTTGTGCCTTTCCAAATCATGTCCAATCAATTGAATTTACCACAAGTGGACTCCAATTAAGTTGTAAAAACTTCTCAAGGATGATCAATGGAAAGAGGATGCAGCTGAGCTCAATTTCGAGTCTCATAGCAAAGGGTCTGAATACTTACTTATATAAGGTATTTCTGTTTTATATTTTTAAGAAATTGTTAAAAAAATAAGGTATTATTATTATTTATTTTATTTTCTTAGCAAAAAATTCTGAAATCCTGTGTGTGCGTGTTTGTGTGGCGTCATTATTAATGTGTGTGTGTGTGTTTTGTGTGTGTGAGCATATGTAGTGAGTGAGTTTGTGTGTGTATGTTAGTGTCAGTGTAGTATATTTGGGTGTGAGCATAGAGCCAGTACAAGAATGTCTGTGCAAAAAATATATATATACAGTACCAGTCAAAAGTTTGGACAATACCTACTCATTCAAGGGTTTTTCTTCATTTTTACTATTTACTACATTGTAGAATAATCGTGAAGACATGAAAACTATGAAATAACACATATGGAATCATATAGTAACCAAAAAAGTGTTAAACAAATCAAAACATATTTTAGATTTGAGATTCTTCTAAGTAGCCACCTTTTGCCTTGATGACAGCTTTGCACACTCTTGGCATTCTCTCAACCAGCTTCACCTGGAAAGCTTTTTCCAACAGTCTTGAATGAGTTCCCACATACAGTGAGGGAAAAAAGTATTTGATCCCCTGCTGATTTTGTAAGTTTGCCCACTGACAAAGACATGATCAGTCTATAATTTTAACGGTAGGTTTATTTGAACAGTGAGAGACAGAATAACAACAAAAAAATTCAGAAAAATGCATGTCAAAAATGTTATAAATTGATTTGCATTTTAATGAGGGAAATAAGTATTTTTTCCCCTCTGCAAAACATGACTTAGTACTTGGTAGCAAAACCCTTGTTGGCAATCAAAGAGGTCAGACGTTTCTTGTAGTTGGCCACCAGGTTTGCACACATCTCAGGAGGGATTTTGTCCCACTCCTCTTTGCAGATCTTCTCCAAGTCATTAAGGTTTCGAGGCTGACGTTTGGCAACTCGAGCCTTCAGCTCCCTCCACAGATTTTCTATGGGATTAAGGTCTGGAGACTGGCTAGGCCACTCCAGGACCTTAACATGCTTCTTCTTGAGCCACTCCTTTGTTGTATTGGCCATGTGTTTTGGGTCATTATCATGCTGGAATACCCATCCACGATCCATTTTCAATGCCCTGGCTGAGGGAAGGAGGTTCTCACCCATGATTTGACGGTACATGGCCCCGTCCATCGTCCCTTTGATGCGCTGAAGTTGTCCTGTCCCCTTAGCAGAAAAACACCCCCAAAGCATAATGTTTCCACCTCCATGTTTGACGGTGGAGATGGTGTTCTTGGGGTCATAGGCAGCATTCCTCCTCCTCCAAACACGGCGAGAAAGAGTTAATGCCAAAGAGCTCCATTTTGGTCTCATCTGACCACAACACTTTCACCCAGTTCTCCTCTGAATCATTCAGATGTTCATTGGCAAACCTCAGACGGGCCTGTATATGTGCTTTCTTGAGCAGGGGGACCTTGCGGGCGCTGCAGGATTTCTGTCCTTCACGGCGTAAAAGTTCTTGAAATGTTCCGGATTGACTGACCTTCAGGTCTTTAAGTAATTATGGACTGTCGTTTTTCTTTGCTTATTTGAGCTGTTCTTGCCATAATATGGACTTGGTCTTTTACCAAATAGGGCTATCTTCTGTATACTACCCCAACCTTGTCACAACCCAACTGATTGGCTCAAACGCATTAAGAAGGAAAGAAGTTCCACAAATGAACTTTTAACAAGGCACACCTGTTAATTGAAATGCATTCCAGGTGACCACCTCATGAAGCTGATTGAGATAATGCCAAGATTGTGCAAAGCTGTCGTCAAGGCAAAGGGTGGCTACTTAGAAGAATCTCAAATATAAAATATATTTTGATTTGTTTAACACTTTTTTAGTTACTACATGATTCCATATGTGTTATTTCATAGATTTGATGTCTTCACTATTATTCTACAATGTAGAAAATAGTAAAAATGAAGAAAAACCCTGGAATGAGTAGGTGTGTCCAGACTTTTGACTGGTATATATAAATACTAGGAATTATATAAAAAAGTAGGAAGTAAGGTGTGTGTCTCTGCAATGGGTGACACTCCTTAAAGGGATAGTTCACCAAAATTACAAAATATCACATTGTTTTCATTACCCTGTAAGCAGTCTATGGACAAGGTATGACATCAATCCATGCTTTGCTTTAGTTTCTCTGGCACTTTTTCCACATGCTAACGTTTTAGCATTTGTGGCACAAATCCCATTCAAGTCATGGACCGATATTAAATAGTTTCATGTCCAAATCATCCTAAAGTTTCTAAAGCTCCACAAAGTCACTTATCGATGTTTTGAACATGATGTGTGAAAATTGCTAATATCGGTCCCATGAGTTGAATGGGATTTGTGCCACAAATACTAAAACATTACGATGTAGAAACAGTGGCAGAGAAAGTAAACCGAAGCATGAATTGCTGTCATACCTTGTCCTTAGACTGTTTACAGGGTAAGGAAACCAATATGTAATTTTGTAATTTGGTAATAAATGTATATTTGGTAATAAAGTATCGCCTTTAAAGGAGGAACATCACAGGTTAAAACATTTCAACAGAGCAGACGCACTCATCCAGAGAAAGGAGAGCACAGATTGTCAGTGTGTGTGTGTGCATGCATGTGTGCGTTTGTGTTTGTTTGTGCGTGTGCTGCGTCAGTCTAGCTCTATCATGTAGTGAATCAATACACAACATTGAAATGAGTATTTACTTGCCAATTGGTCAGAGCAATATAGCTCTGCTTCACTCTATACTTCACAAAGGAATAAATTAATCAGAAAACAAAGGGCAACAAAAAACATGTTAAGCAATCAATTTCCAACTTGCACATAACGAAGTGTTCTTGTACTGATCTGCAACAATTGGTTGAAGGTAGAGCTCTGATTGAGTGTGCACTTTACACTAATCAAATTAATCTCAAACTAGGTGTGGAGTTACTTGGCCTTGGTATGCTGTTTGACCTATTCAAATATCAAATATCCTCTTGTTTAGATGACAGGGAGGTCCAATCAGTGATTTTTTGCATTGTGTGTGCATGTGTAGAGGTGTGTGTCAGAGGTAGAGGTATGTGTGTATGCATGTAAGTGAGAAAGAGGTAGGTTAAAAATAAATCAGGGAAGTGTGGGTAGGGAATGGTTTGAACCTAGTACCCCAACCTTGATTATAATTTGATTATTTCAAAAGAGTATTAGCATTTTATCACTTATAAATAGATTGCAGCAAGAGGCATAAATGGCGTTTGCAGCTGTCTCCAATCTCACAACACTAAAGCCCAACTCAATGTGGAGTTGAAATTAATTCAACAATGCAGCTGCCATTTTCTCCATGGCTGGTTTAATTGCAGTGGTATAAAGTTCTGGAAGCATAATCTAATACACGCACGCATGGGACGGGTACACACATTTGTACACATGCACGGGAACATGCACATACATGCACAAATGGCACTCAGGTGCACACAATCAAGCATGTACTCCTATAAAACTAACAAAAACATATCCTGTATACATTCTCTTTCTCCCTCTCTTAATAACACATGCATGTACGTATGTGCACCCATGCACACACACACACACACACACACATTTGACTTTCATACCTAGAAAAGCAAGAGAGTACTGGGATCTTCCATTTTGAAATACCATGTATGAGGGTATAGTACGGTACCTTTCCTGTAACTCCTGTGTCTGGCATGTCTCATGAGCCAAGGAAAGACCAAATCTGAGGAGGAGGAATTTTGTTAAGAGGATTAATTGTGAGAGGTTGGCATGCAGACCTGACCATACCGCCAAGTAACCTTGCTATTATTATTTTTCTGTGAAAATATCAGATTTTTTGTTTTGTTTTGAACTTGTAGGCTGAGAAAGCAAGGAAAATAAATAAATAAACAAATGAGTAAAAGTGCTTTTAGAGAGGAAGGATAGACGAGTCTTCAGCTTCGTCTTTTATCCTGACGCCCTCAGCCATACACACAACTCTGTGACAGTCACACCGCTGTCCCTTTGTCTGGGTGCAGCCATTCTGAGATGAGGTCAGTCCAAGCTACTGTTGTCTTTGTTTGCATCAATTGCTTGACACCATGGCCTTGTGCACCTCGTTGCACTTGAATCTAAGTTTTGGGGGCACAGGTTTTGGGGGCACATATCTATGAGGCAGAAAACCTGAAGACCAAAACCTTGTTAGTCGGGTATATTTACACCTCAAATTAGGGAATTGGGGTGTCTCCATTTACTTGGGAGTGTGTCTCTGTCTAATGTTTTTGGACAAAGTAAAAAGTCCAATAATGGTAAAAAAAAGTCAATATCTACCTCTCCTGTCTTCAAACGATCAGGAGGATAGACAGACAGCGGTCGTTGCGGGTCTTGTCTGGTGTGTCTCGCTGGTCCTGCGGTGATGACACAGCTATGCGGTAAGGCCCCATGGGATGCTCCGGGCACTGGTGGAAAGGGGGAAAAGTGGGTTTGGACAGAAGCATCTTTCATAAGGATGCCCTGTTTAGCTCTTTTACCTCAGAGACAATAACAAAGGGAGCTCCCGCCGGCTGCCCTCAGAGTCCCACTGGATAGAGTGAAACTAGCCCAGGCTCCACTGTGCACACAATATGCCTCACTCACCAGGAAAGCCCAGACTAACAGAGAGGAGAGGGTGTGAGCCAAGTAGAGAAAAAAGAGAAAGTAGAAAAGAGATGGACAGAAAGAGAAGGATAAGTATGAAGGCACAGATAGTGATACACACAAAGAACAACCGGACAAGCACAGATACTGTATGTTTACAAAAGATGGATGGAGAGAAAGAGAGTTTGGAATGAGTCAGGTTTTGGTAAAAAGTTAAAAGACATTAAAGTATAGGTGACTGGTAAGAAAGAGACTGGACACATGATTCCATTCTCCAAATGGAGCAACCTACTCTGTCTTGCGCTTGTGTGCATTTGCTAAACTGCCTCATCTACAGAGTAAATCACTCCAGAATGGCCACTTTATACAGCAAAGGAAATGTTTGCACTACAGATAAAATGGCTGGAATATACAAATTGATGGATAAATTCTCCATCAATTAGCGCTTATGTCATCACCATTACAGCCGTGACATTGGTGACACTTCTCATTCCCCCCTCATGTAGACCAAAGAAAAGCAAAAAGAAAAGCTAAAACAAAGGAAATTCTTATTATCTCGACATTGACAGTGAGCGGCGGTTCCTAACCATGGGTTCACTTCACTTAGCATAGCGTATTTATTTTTCAAGGCAAACAACAAACTGATATGAAAATTAATGAGAGGCACTTTATCTGCTTCTCTAAGCCATTGAACCTCGCTAGGAAACAAAATGTTGACTCTTATACATGTTCCAAAATGTTCTTACTTACTGCTCAGCAAGGTTTCTCGATTAGCTGTCGGAATTTTGGGATGAAAGCTCATGCAAAGCAGGTCACCAGGAATACTGTAAGACAAAGTAAATACATTAATATTACCCCTCATCTATATCAGGGTAGTGGTCAATTTAAATTCAAGACTCAATTCAGGAAGTGATTTGAATTAGAAGTAAAGAGCTTCTCCAATTAAAATTGACCCCAACCCTGATCTACAGTATGTGTGACTCGTTTCAGGAAACTAGGCGTTAGTCGCACGTCACTACTTCACAGGAGAGGCATTTGAACGTAAGCTTTTTTTTTTTTTTTATCAAAATGCGTTTTTTGGCCTTAATAACAAACTTGTATGCCATCTGTAAATACGAATAAAACTGTTAAATTACCAGCCACGGAAAAAGACAGGAAAAAGACAGGAACCTTCCCGCTAGCCATGATTGGCTGAGATAATGGATGGGCTGGACATGCCAAGAGATGAATTTGGATTGGTCTGCCATTTAGCATACTTCTGTCTATAACATGAGCTGGTCAGTATGTGTAGGTAATCCTTTCTAACGCAGCTTTTTTGAAAGATATCACGTAGTAGAACTGCAACATTTCTGCTCTCCACTTTCTGGAGGACAGAGTTGTGAAATCAGTGGAATGCCCGGTGGAATTGGAGTATGATAGCTAAGGAGATGGAGAAAATTCTGACGTTTGATTGCAAATATGCAGAGGGAGTCGAAAAGAGAACACAGAGAAGGCTGTTGTATAAAACACCTGTCTCTGCATTACATCTTCAAACTAAGGGCAACCATGACATCCGTGACAGACAAGGAGAAGCGTCCATCCAAGTATCCGGGTAAAATAGTCTAGCTAGCTATATTTTCAGATATTATACGCTTCTAATTTTGTCAGAAAGTCGTTTTCATTTCAAGTTAAAGTGTACTGTTAGCTAGTTGACGTTAGCTGGCTGGCTCACTAGCTAACGTTACGTGTATGATCTGTTTAGTAATATTATTCATATCTTAGACCCATTTCTATTGCTAGTTATTGTCTAATGTTAGCTAGCTAGCTATCATTGAACCTGGTTGGTTAGCTACCTGCAGGTTCATGCAGGGTAGTAATGTTATGATTTGGGATTATGGTTAATTGTTTAGCTAAACATGTCTAAACAAAAGACACCATTATGCAATTAACAATTTCACTACACCTTCTGTATCCTGTACATGTGACAAATAAACTTTTATTTTATTTTATATAGTATGTGTTTACCAGAGAACATGACCTGCACCAAATGTAAAACGTTAGGCCAACGAGACAGTGTCCAAATTCTAAAATTCTCCGGGAAAATGCCCTGCTATTATTTTGCCACACTCACAACCGTAAGCTATTTTCTGTAATTTGGCACACCATTAACTTGTAAATAATGATCTTGCTGTGAGTTTATTTTAATGTAATAATGAAGACAAATGAGCTAAAGTGAAGACGTTGTCAGCTATATGATATGGTCATTATTTGAACTGGCTAGCCAGCTAACTTAACATTAGCTAGCTAGCTAACAAGCTAGAAACGAACCAAAACATTGTTTAGTACATTGCTTTTAGTTGCCTGGTTTGCTAGATTGACATACAGTGGGGAAAGAAAGTATTTAGTCAGCCACCAATTGTGCAAGTTCTCCCACTTAAAAAGATGAGAGAGGCCTGTAATTTTCATCATAGGTACACGTCAACTATGACAGACAAATTGAGAAAAGAAAATCCAGAAAATCACATTGTAGGATTTTTTATGAATTTATTTGCAAATTATGGTGGAAAATAAGTATTTGGTCACCTACAAACAAGCAAGATTTCTGGCTCTCACAGACCTGTAACTTCTTCTCTAAGAGGCTCCTCTGTCCTCCACTCATTACCTGTATCAATGGCACCTGTTTGAACTTGTTATCAGTATAAAAGACACCTGTTTGAACTTGTTATCAGTATAAAAGACACCTGTCCACAACCTCAAACAGTTACACTCCAAACTCCACTATGGCCAAGACAAAAGAGCTGTCAAAGGACACCAGAAACAAAATTGTAGACCTGCACCAGGCTGGGAAGACTGAATCTGCAATAGGTAAGCAGCTTGGTTTGAAGAAATCAACTGTTGGAGAAATTATTAGGAAATGGAAGACATACAAGACCATTGATAATCTCCCTCGATCTGGGGCTCCACGCAAGATCTCACCCTGTGGGGTCAAAATGATCACAAGAACGGTGAGCAAAAATCCCAGAACCACACAGGGGGACCTAGTGAATGACCTGCAGAGAGCTGGGTGTCACGATCGTTGATGAACGGGACGGACCAAGGCGCAGTGTGATATGCATACATGTTTATTAGACTATTAAACACAACGACAAAACAAGAAACAAAACGTGACGACCAAGGTACACAAACAACATACCTAACACGGAACAAGATCCCACAACCCACTAGTGCCAATAGGCTGCCTACGTATGGTCCCCAATCAGAGACAACGAGCTACAGCTGCCTCTGATTGGGAACCACCCCGGCCAACATAGAAATACACATAATAGATCTAAACATAGAAAATACAACATAGAAAATCACACCCTGACTCAACAAATAAGAGTCCCCAGAGTCAGGGCATGACAGTACCCCCCAAAGGTGCGGACTCTGACCGCGCAACATAAACTTAACAGGGTAGGAGCCGGGTGGGCATACCACCTATTCTCCGCCTCCCTGTTGCGCCCCTGGTCTGGTCTGGACCTCGGCGCGCTGCTTCCCTCTCCTTCCTCCCACGAAGTACCAAGCCCTGTCTGGACCCTGGTGTGGGAGACCCCGAACCTGGAGAGGGGCTGACGTCTGGGTCTGGACTGGAACCGCTGACTGGAACTGGACCCGACGATGGTGGAGCAAACTGCTCTGGCTCCGGAGTGGAGCCACTGACCGGAGCTGGATCAGGCACCGGTGGAGCGGACTGCTCTGGCTCCGCAGTGGAGCCGCTGACCGGAGCTGGACTGGACCCCGGTGGAGCGGATTGCTCTGGCTCCGGAGTGGAGCAGCTGACCGGAGCTGAACTGAGCACCGGTGGAGCGGACTGCTCTGGCTCCGGAGTGGATCCGCTGACCGGAGCTGGACTAGACCCCGGTGGAGCGGATTGCTCTGGCTCCGGAGTGGAGCAGCTAACCGGAGCTGGATCAGGCACCGGGGGAGCGGACTGCTCTGGCTCCGGAGTGGAGCAGCTGACCGGTGCCGGACCAGGCACCGGTGGAACAGGCACGGGCCGCGCCGGACTGGACACACGCACCACTGGTCTGGTGCGAGGAGCAGGAACGGGCCGGGCCGGACTGGCGACGCGCACCACTGGCTTGGTGCGAGGAGTAGGAACAGGCCGGGCCGGGCTGGCGACGCGCACCACTGGCTTGGTGCGAGGAGCAGGAACGGGCCGGACCGGACTGCGAAGGCGGACTGGAGGTCTGGAGTGGAGAGCTGGCACAACCCGTCCTGGCTGGCTGCCCACTTTCGCACTACACGTGCGGGGCGCTGGCACAGGACGCACTTGGCTGTGCACGCGCACTGGCGATACAGCTCGTAGGACTGGCGCAGGATATGCGGGACCGAGGAGGCGTACTGGTGACCAGGAACGTTGAGCCGGCACACCCCGTCCTGGCTGGATGCCCATCTTTGCACGGCACGTGCGTGGTACAAGCACAGGACGTACAGGAATGTGCCGGTGCACTGGCGGCACAGTACGTAGCTCCGCATAACATGGAGCTTGCCCAGTCATACGCCTTCTCGCATGAGTACGGGGAGTTGGCTCTGCTCTAACCCTAGGCTCCGCCAACCACCCTCTTAGCCCCCCCCCCAAAAAAAATTATTGGGACTGTCTCTCGGGCTTCTTCCTCGACTGGCTTCCTCTGTGCTGCCATTGCTCCTCTCCTGCCTGGGCATCTACCTTTGCCCATGGCCCTTTCCCCGCAAATATCTCCTCCCATGACCACCATTTGCCCACCTGTGACATGGCAATTCGCTCTTCCTGGGCACGCTGCTTGGTCCTCGTTTGGTGGGATCTTCTGTCACGATCGTTGATGAACGGGACGGACCAAGGCGCAGCGTGATATGCATACATGTTTATTAGACTATTAAACACAACGACAAAACAAGAAACAAAACGTGAAGGGAAGGTACACAAACAACATACCTAAAACGGAACAAGATATCACAACCCACTAGTGCCAATAGGCTGCCTAAGTATGGTCCCCAATCAGAGACAACGAGCTACAGCTGCCTCTGATTGGGAACCACCCCGGCCAACATAGAAATACACATAATAGATCTAAACATAGAAAATACAACATAGAAAATCACACCCTGACTCAACAAATAAGAATCCCCAGAGTCAGGGCGTGACACTGGGACCAAAGTAACAAAGCCTACCATCAGTAACACACTACGCCGCCAGGGACTCAAATCCTGCACTGCCAGACGTGTCCCCCTGCTTAAGCCAGTACATGTCCAGGCCCGTCTGAAGTTTGCTAGAGTGCATTTGGATGATCCAGAAGAGGATTGGGAGAATGTCATATGGTCAGATGAAACCAAAATAGAACTTTTTGGTAAAAACTCAACTCGTCGTGTTTGGAGGACAAAGAATGCTGAGTTGCATCCAAAGAACACCATACCTACTGTGAAGCATGGGGGTGGAAACATCATGCTTTGGGGCTGTTTTTCTGCAAAGGGACCAGGACGACTGATCCGTGTAAAGGAAAGAATGAATGGGGCCATGTATCGTGAGATTTTGAGTGAAAACCTCCTTCCATCAGCAAGAGCATTGAAGATGAAACGTGGCTGGGTCTTTCAGCATGACAATGATCCCAAACACACCGCCCGGGCAACGAAGGAGTGGCTTCGTAAGAAGCATTTCAAGGTCCTGGAGTGGCCTAGCCAGTCTCCAGATCTCAACCCCATAGAAAATCTTTGGAGGGAGTTGAAAGACCGTGTTGCCCAGCGTCAGCCCCAAAACATCACTAATCTAGAGGAGATCTGCATGGAGGAATGGGCCAAAATACCAGCATCAGTGTGTGAAATCCTTACAGAAAACGTTTGACCTGTGTCATTGCCAACAAAGGGTATATAACAAAGTATTGAGAAACTTTTGTTATTGACCAAATACTTATTTTCCACCATAATTCGCAAATAAATTCATTAAAAATCCTACAATGTGATTTTCTGGAAAAAAAAATCTCATTTTGTCTGTCATAGTTGACGTGTACCTATGATGAAAATTACAGGCCTCTCTCATCTTTTTAAGTGGGAGAACTTGCACAATTGGTGGCTGACTAAATACTTTTTTTCCCCACTGTATACTAATTTAATTTTTAAACGGGTGGGTTTATTGGTGTTAAAATACACTAGTTATGTTGTTTTGGACCACCAGTGCTGTAGTTTTTGTGTTTATACATAACGACAACGACAAGTTTGATATTGTATGACAATATAATGTTCATGATGTCACTGCGACAACTGTCAATAGACGTAGTATAAACCAGCCTTTAGCCTTGAAATCTTTTGTTGTTTAGTACATGTCCTCACATGTGAATCCTTAAAGAGATGGGTGGGGCTAAGGCTTAAGAGGGTGTGAACAATGCTGAATGGGTGTAGACAAAGAAGTGCTCTCCAGTAGGTTTACCAAAAAATTCAAGGGCCATTTTCTCAAAAGTGAGGTTACAAGTTTATCAACTTTCAAAGCAGAACTACTTTCCCATTGTTCCTCAACTGTAATGTATGATATACAATTTTCTAGCTCTGAGTCTACTTTTATCCAATGAAAAAAACAAAATTTCTAATTTTGCTTCATAAAACTGAATCGAGCCAGTCGCTCACATATACCATACCAAGTCAACGGTTTCCAGTGAACTGAAGTGAACCCGCAAGACTGTAGCAATGACCAATAATGCAAGGATGAAAAAGTGTCTTTATAGCACTTTTCCAACTTTCTAGAACATTATCAAGCCGTACACTCCTCCTCCTCCTATCTCTGTGTGTCTGAGCTTTGACTCTGCTCAGTGACCCAGTTGCAAGATCAACAACTAGCGCAATCTGGAGGTGTTGGTGGGGGTGATGTGAGGTGCGGATGTTGTCGTACAAACCTGCCCGGCAGGAGGTAACCTTTAGAGTCAGGTACTGCAGATTAGGCGCTAAACGGGGACAGTGTCAGGCTATGCATCTCATTACGGCCAGATGCTGCAGAGGGCATAGAGGGGTAGGGAGGAGGTGGAGAGGGAGGGAAGTGACTGGGTCCTATCTCCCTAACAGCTGTTGCTGTGTTAGAGGTGAGGAGCAGAATTATGGAAGGGCTAATTTCCCAGCGATTAGAAATAAGGAAAACAGACTGAGCATGGCCACTGCGGGCCCTTGTGGAACCATCACAGTTCTACCTCCTGCTTGTGTGTGTGTGTGTGTGTGTGTGTGTGTGTTTGTGTGTGTGTGTGTGTGTGTGTGATGTGAGAGGGTGTTTACGTGCATGTCAACTGGCCTCCTTAGCCTACCCAGAAATAAATTGTGGCGTCTTACACACAATCACAAGCATATGCAAACACACACAACCTAACCGTGCTGAAGCTGACCTTAATATAACCCTGATTGTGCAGTATAGAGTTACAAAGAGAAACGACCCCTATACACATTCACTCTATTTGGTTGATATAACTTGAAAATCATTCATTTAAAAAACATATTTACAAACTGGTCAATACACACTGTCACACACACACACACACACACACACACACACGCACACGCACACACAAACACGAAAACGACAATGCATAATCACTGATTGGAACTCCCTGTCATCTAAAGAAGAGGAGATTAGATTTTTGATGATTGAGTACATGCACACACACACCCACCTATTTGTGCTTGCAATGTGGAAGCAGCCATGACTGTCACTCTCTGGATAGGCCCTTGCCCTGCGATTAGAGAAAGTGTCAGAAGCATTGCTCATGCTAAAGTTCTATCCTGGGGACCAGCTAGCTGGACCAATTACATGCAGAGTGAGTGGGGGTCTTTGTCTTCTTTGAGGGTGTGCATCACTCCAATTTAACCACTCCACCCGAGCCCCACTTAAATGGAAAGGCCATCTTCACAATTGGGCTATTCCCAGCAAGCATGTGGTTCTGAATATTGATCGGCGTTATCTGTCTGCTGATGCAGGGTAAAATGGTTACCCATTGTAAACTCAATAGCATTCCGTTCTGTGAATGAAGTTGGGATATGGGCAAAATGTCAGTACTGTGATTCAGCACCAGTCATTTTGAGTATATTGCATTATTCAAGTATAAACATTGTGTTATTGCCAGTCATAAGGTTTAATGATGTTATAGGGCATGCATCATATCATGATAGCATTAAACTGAAACAATTCATAAAGAATGTAAAGTATTGGAAGTAGATGTTTTTTTGACAAGTAAATTGGTTAACTTAAACTGTTTTTCGTATCTGCATTCTGTTTTTAGTAGCATACATGTATATTTTTTTTCAATGAATTTCTGTACTTTTTTTCAATTAATTCTCACATTGTTGAGACATTTTTCATGGAATGTGTTGCGTTCCATTATGTGAATGGTAAGACATATCTATCCTCTTATAGGTGCAGTATCGGGTGCAGTTCAAGAGATGGGGGCCAGACAAAAAAGACTACCTTAAGACACAAATAAGACAGAAAATCAAAATATTTTTTTCTTAAAAAGTTCTAAAAGATTTAGTGCACTCTCTTTTTCTCTGCTGCAGTTCAAATTATTTCTTCCCTCCCATCATATGCCTGTCGTCCTGAACTGCTTTTATCGCTAGATGTCTGTCAAATAGAAACTTGGTACAAGTCTGTTGTGGAGTAACGAAAGAAGGAGAAAAACTCTGACAAAGGTTGTAACTTTGTCCAAAAGTTGATAACTCAAAATAATGACTGGAACTTTTGTCTATTTGGAGGTCAAGACTGGTAGTTGAGTCATCCTCCCTAAAGTTTTCCCTCTCCTCTTCTTTTTTGATATTTTTGGAGTGGAACTCATACCTCTATGGATACTGCGGCCTTCGTCATATGGATGTAGACATTATCTAATAGATCCATTACGTTATAACTGGATTATGTCTTCATTTTTGGACTGTCTTTTTGCGGCCACTGTGCTCTCTCCCTTTTTGTGTTCCTGGAGTGGTTCCACTCTGTGTGTGGGTGTGAGGAGTGGGATTTGTATAAATTTTTTCTGCCTCCACCCGTCTTACCCCCTGGTGCCTTTCCATCTGTCCGTCTGTTCATCATCTGTGATTGACAGTCAGAGTAACCAGGACAGGGTTTGACAGGTAGTTCCCATCGGTAGCTTTTACAGAAGCAGCAGCTGCTTGTCCTTGGGTCCCCCCCCCCCCCAAAAAAAAAACAAGGACAGTCACCCAAATGTAAAATATCACAATATACACTATATAAACAAAAGTATGTGGACACCCCTTCAAATTAGTGGATTTGGCTATTTCAGCCACAACTGTTGCTGACAGGTGTATAAAATCGAGCACACAGACATGCAATCTCCATAGACAAACATTGGTAGTAGAATGGCCTTACTGAAGAGCTCAGTGACTTTCAACGTGGCACCGTCACAGGATGCCACCTTTCCAACAAGTCAGTTCGTCAAATTCCTGCCCTGCTAGAGCTGCCCCGGTCAACTGTAAGTGCTGTCATTGTGAAGTGGAAACGTCTAAGAGCAACAACGGCTCAGCCGCGAAGTGGTAAGCCACACAAGCTCACAGAACTGGACCGCCGAGTGATGAAGGACGTAAAAATTGTCTATCCTCGGTTGCAACACTCACTACCGAGATCCAAACTGCCTCTGGATGCAACGTCAGCACAATAACTATTCGTCGAGAGCTTCATGAAATGGGGTTCCATGGTCGAGCAGCAGCACACAAGCCTAAGATCACCATGAGCAATGCCAAGCATCTGCTGGGGTTGTGTAAAGCTAACCTCCATTGGACTCTGGAGCAGTGGAAACGCTTTCTCTGGAGTGATGAATCATGCTTCACCATCTGGCAGTCCGACGGACGAATCTGGGTTTGGCGGATGCTAGGAGAACGCTACCTGCCCAAAAGCATAGTGCCAACTGTCATGTTTGGTGGAGGAGGAATAATGGTCTGGGGATGTTTTCATGGTTCGAGCTAGGCCCCTTAGTTCCAGTGATGGGAAATCTTAACACTACAGCTTACAATAACATTCTAGATGATTCTGTGCTTCCAACTTTGTGGCAACAGTTTGGGGAAGGCCCTTTCCTGTTTCAGCATGACAATGCCCCCATGCACAAAGCGAGGTCTATACAGAAATGGTTTGTCGAGATCGGTGTGGAAGAACTTGACTGGCCTGCACAGAGCCCTGACCTCAACTCCATCAAACACCTTTGGGATGAATTGGAACGCCGACTGCGAGCCAGGCCTAATCGCCCAACATCAGTGCCCGACCTCACTAATGCTCTTGTAGCTGAATGGAAGCAAGTCCCCGCAGCAATGTTCCAACATCTAGTGGACAGCCTTCCCAGAAGAGTGGAGGCTGTTATAGCAGCAAAGGGGGGATCAACTCCATATTAATCCCCATGGTTTTGGAATGAGATGTTCGACGAGCAGGTGTCCACATACTTTGGGTCATGTAGTGTACAAACAATACCAAAAAATAATAATATATGTGTTAGAGTGTATCTGTGTATGTGTCCCCTCACATTCCCTCCCCTGCCCTTCCTGGATTTGGAAGGAGGTTCCATGCGATCATGGCTCTGTATCTGTATAAAACTGTGCGTTGCCGTGAATTTGTTTTGGACTTAGGGACTGTGAAAAGCCTTGGTGGCATGTCTTGTGGGGTATGTATGTGTCTGAGCTGAATGTTATTTGATTATGCAGACAATATTTTTTTTCAATTTACGTCACAATAATATTTCTCATAAAAACTAAAAGAGAAGCAATTAAGATCTCGTCAACCCTCAACCAGGAAAGACTGGTATGCATGTTGTTGATGTTAGCTCTGTATGTGCAGTTAAATGCAAAGCGTTCTGCTCTGTTTTGAGCCAGCTGCAGCTTTAATTATCATGTACCTACCCTACCAGGAGCAAGCAACTTATTTCAAAGTAAAACCCAGAGTAGGGTATATCCTTTATAATTACTATGTTGTTACAATGCATTGCAGACTGAGAAAATAGGCTAACCAGGAGAACATTAGGTATAACCCTTTTAGCTACATTGCACATTGTACTTACAATGTAACAATCTTTAACAACCAACTCTGTAAGTGCAATGTTGTAACAAGTGATATACATGCATTTACAATGTCACTTAATAGTGAACAAAAAGGTTAACTAATGATTTTACAGATTTTGTATGTGAGAGTTCACCAGGAAGTGATGTGACACTGACCTCTGACCTCTCACACTCTCCTCTGCAGCCAAAATGGAAGCCACATGCTATTTCTGTCTCTGAATTTGTTGTGTTTATAAAGGTTTCTAATGTGCAAATGTGCAAAGTAAGTCTCAAAATAGTGAACTAACATTGCTAACTAAATGTTTCATAAGTTTTATGACTTTGTCATTTTTATTGACGAGTTGGAACACGTGTTGACATTGTGCCATTGCTTAACTAGCTACATTAGTGAATGATGGGGAAATGCTAGCTAGCCAACTTTACCACCATCCTGTGTTAGTACGTTTTACAATCTAAAATAGTTATTGCTTTGAGTCTGAAATGGGGAATTGAAATGTAATGGTTTGAATTTGAATCTTTGTCAAATACATTAAAGACAATGTGAACTGAAATTCTTTCTCCTGTTGCCTTATTGTCTTCAAAGGTTGTTACATTGTAACTACAAAGTAATTAAAATGCCACTTTACTTTGCATAAAGTTGCTTGCTCCTGGGTAAGTACATTGTAAATACATGTATATCCCTTGTAACAACCTTGTAATTACAGAGTTGGTTGTTAATTATAAAGGTTATTCCCTACTGGGTTTCACTTTACATTAAGTGGCTTGCTTCTGGGTAGGTACATAATAATTACAAGTGTATCCTATGTAACTACATTCTTCTTACTTAACACTTAATTCGGTATAGCCTTTGAGCCAGGTCATGACATAGAAATAAACTAATTGAAAATGTCTGGTAGTTAATGACAGGGTGTGCTGTGTTACAATTGTTGTTACCATATCCTAGCCTATTTATCAACCCTGGTTTTACAAGTGGATTCAATGGTAGTGGCACCTTGTAACAAGGTCACATTGTGGTTTGAGTTATTAACATGGTAATTCACAGGTGACTTTCAAATGTGTAATTAAAAAACAATAGTTACATAGTGGAACAAGATAATGTGTAATAACATCAGTAGTTACACATGTGGCATAACCTTTAGCAAGTGAATGTGTAATTACACATTTCTTGTTTAAATTGTGTAATAACTGATTCTGCAACAACCCTATTACCATGTAATTACAGAGTGAAACCTATGAAATTACTATGTTGTTTACACAGTTATTACTGTGTTAGTTACATAATAACAGGGGCAACTTAATGTAAAGTGTTACCGTATGTTTATGGGACACGGTAAAACGGTGTAAAGACACATTTGCTTTTAAGACATATGAATTGATATCAGTTTTTCTTTCTTCATCTTTGATGGTTCCAGTATTGTAATGACAAAAACTGTAGTCGGGGCATCTATCAGAATCCTTGTCTCATGTATCAGTATGCTAGTGTTTGGGGTCAATGTGAGTATGTGGACAGGCCAAAGGAATTACAGTACCTGTGAATGTACTTTGTATTCAGAGACTTTTATTATATTAAAGAAAACATAAAATGCCTTTGTGCTTGTTTCTGTTTTGTGTGTAAGGACGTCACAAAGTCTTGGTTAGTTAATGCATTTAAAAAAAAATGTTTTAGTCATTTTAGCAGACGCTCTTATCCAGAGCGACTTACAGTTAGTGAGTGGATTTTTATTTTTATTTTTCATACTGGCACCCGTGGGAATCAAACCCACAACCCTGGTGTTGCAAACGCTATGCTCTACCAACTGAGCTACATCCCTGCCGGCCATTCCCTCCCCTACCCTGGACGACGCTGGGCCAATTTTGTGCCGCCCCATGGATCTCCCAGTCGCGGCCAACTACGACAGAGCCTGGATTCGAACCAGGATCTCTAGTGGCACAGCTAGCACTGCGATGCAGTGCCTTAGACCACTGCGCCAAACAAGCCTTAAAAGGGTCAATCTGCTATTGCTGCATACATTTTTGCACTTTTTAAATTAATCGTACATACCCATTGATCCTTGAAGAATATAACTTATAAATGCCTCATGAGATTAGTTCAACTGTTTTACCCAGTAAGCATATTTTACTCCATCATTTGTCAAAAAATTTTAATAAAATAATAACACTACATAGCCTCAAAACATGGTTCAAACCATAATTTTGATCTTATGGATGGTCAGTCCATATCTGTCAATACATTTGAGAGTGCTTAGATTTCTCCAGCCCTATCCCTCAGCGTTTTAACAAAAAAGGTGGGGTGTCCGCCCCCTGCTCTCTGGAACTCACTCCCCTGTGATATTCGCAAATCTGACTCCATCCAAAGCATCAAGTCCGGTCTCAAAAAATACCTTTTCATTCTAACATTCAGCCTATAACATTTGAAACCTTGGTCTAGACCTTTTTTTTTATCCACCTAAGGTTGATGTCTGCGCCCCTGCGGAAATCTAATTAGCATAAAAAAGAAATCAGCATTCAAATCTGTCAGTTTAAGGTAGAGATATCGTTTTTTTTGCATTGGATGTGTCTCAATCAGTGACGACCCATCATTCAGGGCTCTTTTGAGCCCCACATGTTTCGCCCCCCCAAAAAAGAACAAACAAAAAATACTTTTTTTGGGTGGGGGGGTTGCCTGTTTTGCATGTTATTTTGGCATTAATACATGTCACATATCAGTTTGCAAACAATGTAAAAAATAAACAATAATCATTGAGTTAATAAAGCCGAATACAAACATGGTCTCTTTTTTGCTTTTTTGAGTAAGGCAGCTCCGAAATGCAGGTCTTTCAGCCTAGCTCAGTGCTTTCTGTGGTGGTGGGGCAGCCAGTGGAGCATAGGGGTTGGTAATGTTCCCTAGTTGCGCTGTGATTGGCTCAGTTTTCTGTCACTCATGGGGACACTACATCACTGCCAAATCTAAGGGTAGAGCTCGAAAATACAAGCCCCTTGGGTGCTGCCATAGAGTTACATTAGAATTGCCCATCCAAGAAGGCTCAAGGTCATTGGACACAGATAACATGACATCAAATCACGTTATACATACAGTAGCTTTGATTGGACTGATCATGTCAACATCATACTTTCAAAATCTTAGCTAGCAGTCATCATCATGAATCAAGTTGACAATCTACTGGCAAATCCTTTTGAATCCTTGTCATATGAAGACAAATAATGAAGATCAATTATAGTGAACAAGTTGGAAATCGCAAATTCAACAATGAGTGGTTTGGAAGGAATCAGTGGCTAACTGCAAGCATTTCAAAGCAATCACTAGCCTGCTATTCAGTGGAGTGGCTGTGTGGTCCCAAGTCTGGGTTTAGGGGTCTCTTTTCCAAGCTGAAAATGATAAACATTCAACATTGGCCATGCTGTGAATCTAGCATGATTTATTCCGCGCTCAAAGCAACTGTTAACTCGGAACTGGGAAATCTGACTTCAGTGAGTTCAAGACAACTGGGAACTCGGGAAAAAACTAGCTCCAACTGGGAAAATATGTTTTGAACGGTCATCCTACTCGGAATTGTAAGTCGGGAACTCGGGCCTCTTTCTAGAGCTACGATTTGAAGATCCCTGACGTCATCATGATTCGACGTTGTTTTTTTCCAGAGTTCCCAGTTGTCTTGAAAGCACCATAAATCCAGAGAATGCCAGACTTTGATGACAAAGTTTGATGACAAAATTTGCCCACGAAGGACCGCCGTACCACCTTCCTGTTCAAGTGAGCACAGCACAACAAGGCGAGTCCAAAAATGTCTCGTATGCTGCTGCATAAATGATGTAATATGCCAGGGAGATATGTATACTGTAGCTAAGAAAATAATACCAAGTGTATATTGTCTAGTAAGCTTTTAGTAGCTCATGTGCCTCACCCTAATAATTTGTTATATTTTCCCTTGTTGATCAGTCAGAGCAAATTTGCATTGCATTGCAGAACATTGCAGAGCTTTACAGAACTATGCATCCTATATGTAAGCTATAAACGGAGCTGTAAATACAATCAAGACGGTCAAATCGCAGAGTTGTTAGTATTGCACTGTTGATCAGCACATATTTGGATTAAAGTGTCAAGAAGACAGGAGAAGGAGCATACTGGAATCTATTCTGGATCTTCGAAATTGGTGAGTTTTTCTGATGCTAGGATTTGTTTTCGTAGCTACAGTTTAAGTTGTGTCCTGTCTGACAGTGAAATATGGCTAGCTCTTACCGTATCTTGGAATATGGTGTAGCTAGCTAGCTAGCTAGGGTTGCAAAAGCCCATTGCATTGCGAGGTCAGCTGTTGTTGTCTGTCTCTAGCTAGCTTGCTAGCTAACTAATGGTTGAAGTTATTTGTGTAACAATACTTCTATAAACAAATATAGCTAGCTTCCTTTCTTTGCCTGTTCATTAGCTAACTAGCTAGCTTTCAGCTGACTGGTGTTAGCTAGCTAGCTAGCTAGAGAGGCTAGCTGCTGGACTTTAGACAAGCAAGCTAACGTTTGCCACCTAGCTAATCAAAATATCTGTTAGCATTTATTGATTAACCTCAGCTTCAATACCACCATATAGCTAGCTATCTACAGTAGCCTAGGTTTTTTCTCAGTCATTTCTTATAACTGGCAACATTCAACTAAAAAGATGTTAACATTGTCAGAAATGCTACAAAAAGGTAGCATAACATTTGTTCTTAATGGACGGGAATTGGTTCTTAATGGGCTATCGCCCCCACAATAATACAATTTCACTCAAATGTTCTAACCTTTCTCTGTAGCTTACCTTTAAACCCCATGGTTTTATAGATTACGCTTGGCTGTCTAGGCTCTCATCAAAACCTTATTTTAAAAGGAACATAACATGCTCCCTGTTGATACCTTTCATTTCACCACTTCTCATTTTACCACCTTTCATTCTACCACTTGTTTCAGCTGCATGCTTAGTATCCTTCCATGATAGTCAGTAGCCAGTGTCTATTACCACAGTGACCCTCGTGCATTACCACTGGGGCCTTCGTGCATGTATGCGTTTGCTTGTGTGTATGTACTGTATGTTAGAGACATTCCCTTAAGACTCACCTGCCTTCAGAAAGTATTCACACCCCTTGACTTTTTCCACATTTTGGACTAGACATAATACCCCATAATGTCAAAGTGGAATTATGTTTTTGAATTTTTTATAAATTGATAAAAAATTAAAAACTGAGTCAATAAGTATTCAATCCCTTTGTTATGGGAAGCCTAAACACATTCAGGAGAAAACATTTTTTTTAACAAGTCACATAATACGTAGAGGTACAGGTACAGGTAGGACAACAACAGAACTGGTGTGCCTGTCCAACTATGTTTGCTTGAATGTGGCAGTAACAGGAGTTAAAGGACAATTCCACCCATAACCTTTTTTTGGTATTTGTTTCATTAGTCCCAAAATATTTTGCATGTCAGCAATCAAGTTTTCAAGATATAACACTTTCAAAATACAGAAATACAGCCAGTATGATGCATTTAGCATCATATGATGCAAAACGCAGCATTATATGATGCAAAATGCATCATAGCGACTGTATTTCTGTATTTTGAAAGTTATAAATTGAAAACTTGATTGCTGACATGCTAAATATTTTGGGACTATATCAAAAATATAAGACAGATAGGCCTATCACGTACTTCCCCTTATATCAGTCAAAAAGAGGGTGTCTTGTCCTGCTCCTGGAATCTGCTCCTGCATTCATCCCAGTCATCAGCAACGGAGCATTGTGGTAGGTGCATTTTTGACATCAATTTGTGTGCAATTACAATTATAATTTAATACAGTCAATTTCAGAACATGTTATATAACATAAGCATACTGTTGACACAGGCTATGGTGTAATGGAATGTTTTGCCTTGTGTGGGTTTTAACACTCTTATGTAGGTGTCATAACCAGCCATAAAATAATGCAATATTTGTCACAACAGGTCTAAATATGTGTCATGACAGTGTTATGACCATATTATGACAGGTTATGACAAATTATGTCAGCTGTTATGAGTGAAGGAAAAGCAGCCAACAAGTGCTCAGCATATGTGGGAACTCCTTCAAGACTGTTGGAAAAGCATTCCAGGTGAAGCTGGTTGAGAGAATGCCAAGAGTGTGCAAAGCTGTCATCAAGGCAAAGGGTGGCTATTTGAAGAATCTCAAATATAAAATATGTTTTGATTTGTTTAACACTTTTTTGGTTACTACATGATTCCATATGTGTTATTTCATAGTTTTGATGTCTTCACTATTATTCTACAATGTAGAAAATAGTAAAAAATAAAGAAAAACCCTGGAATGAGTAGGTGTGTCCAAACTTTTGGCTGGTATTGTACATGCATTTGTTTGTATGCCATTAGAGCTGCATTCTATTCCATGACAATGGGGTTCAGCAGATGAAAATGTGGCTTTGGGCGAGTTGAGAGACTTGTAAAGCAGTGCGGAGTGTATTAAGTTCTTGTGAGTGGTTTGAGGCGACAGGGTAGAGGGAAAATGGGACAGGGGTGTAAGGTGATGGGGCAGAGTGTATTAAGTTCTTACAGAGGTGTAAGGTGATGGGGTAGATGGAAAAGGGGTGCTGAATATTTGTCCTGCATTAGGCGAGCTCAGACTTGGAGACATAATTCTCCCCGAGCCCTCTCATCACAGCGGGACACCCTGGCACGTCGGAGAGCCGGGTTATCGTCCCATTCAGAAACACACATTTAACGCCACTCTGCCTTTCATTGTGCTCAGACAAGGGGGGCTGGAAAGTGGTACATACGGCCCAGTAACTCGCATCACATCGCATTGCATCGCAGAGTTGATCTGTGAGAGTGTGTGTGTGTGGGGCATGTGGCTGCGGGGCTATGAACTGTATGTGTGTATGTGTTTGTTTGAGGACTTGTGTGTGTGCCTATGTGTGTATGTGTTTGGGTTAGCGGCCATGTAAGTGTATGCGTGCGGACATGTATGTACAGTGTATGTGGTCTATGTGATTGTGTGTGTCTGCATGCATCGGTGTGTTTGTTTGCATGTGTGTGTCTACAGTTTGCAAGTGTGTGTGTATGCTCTGCCCTTTTTGTTTTATTTTCGGATGAGGACCTCACAAGCCAGGGGGGCGTATATTTTTCTGCCCAGTTAGGCTGCTTGCCCTGGGCCTGGCGCGACAGAAACACCCCTCGGGGAGAATGAGCGAGATGTACAGTACTAGTGGATGAAAGAGAAGAGGAAAAGGATGGACAATAATATTATAAACACAGAACCTGAAAAATGCAGCATAGATCTAGTTCACCATTTTGTCTTTGTACATGCAAACTCACGTTGGAAAGCAGGTATTCAAACAGTCAGACAAACCTACCCTCTGGTAGTAGAAGAGTGTTCAATCAAGCGAAGCTCTGTCCTTGTCCGGACCTGCTAAGTTAGGGATGCCCATGACCTTAACAAGTACTGCACAGCCAGTGCTGCTGTCAATGGTCTGTCTGCGCAGAGGGAGTCGAGCTACACAGTCAGGGCTAGTCTCAGTGCTCAGTGGGGACCACGTGTTCGGACAGTAGGAGGTAGAACACCGTTGCTAGCTAACGCCATGGACTAGCCTCCTTGTTAATTAGCAACGCAGCATCTGTCATGGAGCGCAGCATCGTTCTCCAGTGCGATGTCCATGTTTGGACACCATCAATACTCCAGAACTATAGGCTACCATGGCTACTTCCCCCAGTTTACTGACACTATCCAACACACAGTGGACAGTGTGTCGTCCCTCCTCTCTCTCCCCATTTCTCTCTGTGTCTGTCTGTCTATCTGCTAGTCTCTGTTGTCACCCCCTTCATCAACATCATTGTCTCTCTTCTCCCCCTCTCTCCTTGGCATCCATCATCCCTCCTTCTCTGGTTCTCCATTTCGCTCTCTCTCTCTGGTCTTATAGTTTAGCCTTTGTAAATGCATCCTTAACCTGACCTACATTTGCATGGGTAGGCACAAAGGCACTTGGCTTGGGGGATTGCTGAAGAGGATAATCTAATTTTCATATATAATAAAGTTATTTCTTGAGGGAGAGGAGAGGATGAAAACGCATGAAAATGGCTTTATTTATGTATGGTTTCGTCATAGATTTTCCTCAGCATTTGATGTCGATCCAGAAAGGTAATCATGTGTTTGAGTGCCAGCATGAGAGTGCGTTGTTTTTAAGGGACCATGTTTCAATGTCCCTGCCTCTCTTAGGGGAATATGATAAAGAGTGGCATGTCCCGGTTTTAGCACCTTAAATGAAGAAGCTAGGACCGTTCACTCTTTTTCACTCTCTTTTCTGCTGGCAAAAACAACCCCCATCTTTTCTTCTGATGTTTTTCATTAATTCAAATGTTCGTTGTAGTCCGCAATGCATCTCCAAATAAAGCCAGTTGACTAACTGCCCTTCCTCATACAATGGACTGTCAGGAAACTTGCTTGTATCACACCTCACGCC
Organism: Coregonus clupeaformis; assembly: GCF_020615455.1. NCBI lineage: Eukaryota > Metazoa > Chordata > Actinopteri > Salmoniformes > Salmonidae > Coregonus > Coregonus clupeaformis. The sequence continues at coordinate 39,439,957 of NC_059224.1, forward strand.
TCACATAGCAAGCTAAGAAATGGATGACTGCATACAAAGACAAGGCATGCAAGAAACTGGTTCCTTTAGAGGAGCTGAAAGCCATTTTGAGCATGTGCAAGGAGGGAGGGGGAATGAAGGCTTATCATATTTTTGGGGTGGTTTTTTACTTTCTAATCTGCAATGCAAGATAATTAAAGTGTCGAGCAGGGCTGTTATCACTCGCACACAGAGAGAGAGAGAGAGAGAGAGAGAGAGAGAGAGAGAGAGAGAGAATAGTCTTGCGTTTAAATATTAGTCAAACATACTCCAAAGCATTCAAATTTCCTTTACTGCACCTTAAAACATTGAGAGGCCTCGTTCTCATCCCTTTATCTCTGGGAAAAGTAAAGTAACAATATGTTCGAAAATGGGGGCAGAAGGGAACACCTGCCTCTTCCCTTTGTTGACACCCACATAACCAGGCCTGGTATTCTGTCTTGTGTTGTGCCTGTTTTCTTAACACTTCTAACAAACATTTACATAACATACTGTATGTGGATGGGGAATAGTGACACTTTGGAGAAAAGGGCAGCAGTCATTTTTAGTATAGGCTTTGCAAAAGAAGTTTGGCACACACAAACAGCAGAATATCTCCCCTGTAGCTCAGTTGGTAGAGCATGGCGCTTGTAACGCCAGGGTTGTGGGTTCGTTTCCCAGGGGGGGCCAGTATGAAAATGTATGCACTCACTAACTCTAAGTTGCTCTGGATAAGAGCGTCTGCTAAATGACAAAAATGTAAAATGTAGAATCAAACCATCACATGAAACTGAGTAAAAGGTTTGGTGGGCTGCAGTGGCGGTCAGTGCCGTTTTCATGAGCACAGCCTTATTTCTATTACAGCATATTGGATCATTGTCCATTCATCCAGTTCAATGTAATATTGATAGGTTTAGGCTACTATATGATACAAAAAATGTCCCTATACCCATCAGGAGGTTGCTACAACCTAGCCTATGAATTAAAGATTACAACGTAGGTGCACACAGGTTGAGAGAAATTGTTGACACATTCAATACCACCTTGCACAATCTTGCCATCATCTAGCTGATCTAGGGTATAATCATTAGTCCAACAGTTGCAAACGAGAGTTTCTATTGGACAAATTCAGGTATGTTCATCCCCGTTTCGTTCCGTTTGCTTCCGTATAAGAAACGTTTTTCAACAGAAGTGGTGGAATGAATACACCCTGGTCATGCGTAAACAAAGTTCACATTCATAGCAGCCACGTTGTATTCCTTCTCGCATCTATGTGCTCTCCTCCTCTCACCTTTTCCCTTCATTTCTGGACTTCAATGCACAACACAACAGCTGTATGTGACCACGCGAAAAAACCTTTCCAAGCCAAACCATATCATAACTGCTACAACTGCTAACAGACTATACACTGTAAAGTTTCTGCATGATTATAGCAGGTTTACTAACACGTTAGCTAATAGAATTATGTTGACTATGAAGTTACTTTAGCTAATATGGTGACAACGATGTAGTGACGTCATAGTCAACATAGTTCGACGAGCAGGTGTCCACATATTTTTGGTCTTGTAGTGTATATTTCAGGATGTTGTGTATCCCTGGAAATAATCAGAATTCCTGTAAACAGTACAGTTTTGAAACAACACAGCTTGTCCAAAAAGGTGGTCTCTTAGCACAACTTACCCCGGGTAAGTTGAGCCACGGGACAGGGTAAGTTAAGCCGCCTACACATTTGTGTACTACATGAAATATGACCACTACCTTTTAAAAATCTTTACACAATCCAACCATGTCTATCTTTACATAATTCAACACAATTACAATAGCTTTTTTGTCTTTTAATACGCCTGGGAAGAAAACACTTCAATTTGCTCAACTTGCCATTGGCTCAACCATTGGCTCAACTTACCTCATGGCCATTGGTTCAACTTACTCCAAGGCAAACATTTTGACTACACTCACAGGCCAATGTATTAGGCAAACCAATCTTGTCGGACCCCACTTTGCCTCCAGAACAGCCTGAATTATTCGGGGCATTCTACAAGGTGTCAGAAACGTTCCACAGGGATGTTGGCCCATGCTGATGTGATGGCATCACACAGTTGTTGCAGATTGGACGGCGGCACATTCATGCTGTGAACAGCCCGTTCCATCTCATCCCAAAGATGCTCTATGTGAGGTCTGGGGACTGCACAGGCCACTCAAGTAAACTGTACTCTCTGTCATGTTCCAAGCAATGTTTTTTCCACTCCTCATTTGTCCAGTGTCAGTGGTCTCGTGCCCACTGGAGCCGCTTCTTCTTGTTTTTAGCTGATAAGAGTGGAACCCAGTGTGGTCGTCTGCTGCAATAGCCCATCCGTGACAAGGATCGACGAGTTGTGCATTCCGAGATGCCGTTCTGCACACTACTGTTGTACTGCACTGTTATTTGTCTGTTTGTGGCCCGCCTGTTAGCTTGCACAATTCTTGCAATTCTCCTTCCACCTCCTTTATCAACGAGCTGTTTTCGCCCATAGGACTGCCGCTGACTGGATGTATTTTGTTTGTTACACCATTCTTGGGAAAACCCTCGACACTGTCGTGCGTGAAAAACCCAGCATGGCGGCCATTTCTGAGATAATGGATCTGGCACGTCTGGCACTGACGATCATGCCACGCTCAAAGTCGCTTAGGTCACTTGTTTTTCCCATTATAATGTTCAATCGAACAGTAACTGAATGCCTTGATGCCTGTCTGCCTGCTTTATATAGTGAGCCACGCCCACGACTCACTGTCTGTAAGAGCCGATCCATTTTCATGAACGGTATGGTGTACCTAATAAACTGTTCGGCGAGTGTATATTAGCACACAAAACTACAAGGATGCACTTTCATGCTAGGTTTAGGACCTCATTGAAGCTTATAGAGACCCCAACTGATGTATAGAACAATCTTAAAATTATCTACTTTGGTTTAGATACAAGCATCATGAAACCTCTAACACGAGAAATGTATTTGACTTCGTGACTCCATGAAATGATGACCTCTTCCTAAATATTTGGTTAAATTATACATTCTGTGTATGGTTTCTTAGAAACAAGAGTGGCTCAACTTATCCCTTTGGCTCAACTTACCCCACTCTCTCCTACCAAGGATGATTTTACACCAATTCCATTATTTACCCGACTTTGCTCGCACCTAAATCTGTATATCGAATGAGCGTGGAGGTGTCTTAAGTCCAATGTCATTATTCACTGGGAGAGAGACAATTCTAATCACTGTCTTCACAAAAAAAGAAGTTTAGCTAGCTCAGCCCTGTAGCATGGCATGGTGTCCTTCTCATGCTCCCGATTGAATAAGGGGATGGGCGGGTGGTTAGTGGAAGAAGACACCGAAGAAAGATAAATAATAAAATGTGTGGAGCATAAAGCTCGTCCTAATTATGCTATAATCCTGGATGTTGTTTCAGCATTAGCCCTGATGAGAAATGGAAAAGAGGGAGGGAGGAATGCATGCATGAAAGACAGAGGATGTAAACAGAGTAGAGAGTTGGTAACTTATAAGGAAGGGAGAGGCAGATAATGAGAAAGGAAGGGAGGGAGGATGAGAGGGAAATGGAAGAGAGGGATGAATGAATAAATGAAAGACATAGTAAAAAGAGAAGGTGATAGAGTTGGTAGAGGAAGAGGGGTTGAGAGATCGAGTGAGAGGGGGGAGGTAGACATCGGGTAGAGGTAAGGATGGGTCAAGGGAGAGCAGGGTAACCAGATAGGGAGATAGACTGCAATAAAGAGCCAGGCCGCAACCTCATCTCAGTACCAATACACCATCCTCCCAAAAGTAAACCTTAATTGTATTCTCATTTCATTGTTGTAGCTCAGGAAGAACATGTCTGCCATAGTCTATTCTCTGAGTAATTCTCTGAGGCAGTATTAGGTTTCACTGGTGTCAAACTTATTTTGTTCACTAAGCCACTTGAGTACATGAACAGTACATTCGGAAAGAATTCAGACCTCTTCACTTTTTCCACATTTTGTTACGTTACGGCCTTATTCTAAAATTGATGAAATTATTTATTTCTAGGCAATCTACATACAACTCCATAATGACAAAGTCCAAAACAATTTTTTTGAAATTTTTGCATTTGTATTAAGAATAAAAAAAAACAGCAATACCTTATTTACATAAGTATTCAGACCCTTTGCTATGAGACTAAAAATTTAGCTCAGGTGGATCCTGTTTCCATTGATAATCCTTGAGATGTTTCCACAACTTGATTGGAGTCCACCTGTGGACATGATTTGGAAAGGCACACACCTGTCTATATAAGGTCCCACAGTTGACAGTGCATGTCAGAGCAAAAACCAAGCCATGGGGTCGAAGGAATTGTCTGTAGAACTCCGAGACAGGATTGTGTCGAGGCAGAGATCTGGGGAAGATTTCTGCAGCATTGACGGTCCCCAAGAACACAGTGGCCTCCATTAGCTTAAATGGTAGAAGTTTAGAACCACAAAGACTCTTCCTAGAGCTGGCCGCCCAGCCAAACTGAGCAATCGGGGGAGAAGGGCCTTGGTCAGGGAGGTGACCAAGAACCCGATGGTCACTCTGACAGAGCTCCAGAGTTCCTCTGTGGAGATGGGAAAACCTTCCAGAAGGACAATTTTCTCTGCAGCACTCCACCAATCGGGCCTTTATGGTGGAGTGGCCAGACGGAAGCCACTCCTCAGTAAAAGGCACATGAAAGCCCGCTTGGATTTTGCCAAAAGGCACCTAAAGGACTGTCAGACCATGAGAAACCAGATGATCTGGTCTGATGAAGCCAAGATTGAACTCTTTGGCCTGAATGCCAAGTGTCACGTCTGCAGGAAATCTGACACCATCCCTACGGTGAAGCATGGTGGTGGCAGCATCATGCTGTGGGGATGTTCTTTAGTAGCAGGGATTGGGAGACTAGTCAGGATCGAGGGAAAGATGAACGGAGGAAAGTACAGAGAGATCCTTGACGAAAACCTGCTCCAGAGCACTCAGGACCTCAGACTGGGTTACCTTCCAATAGAACGACCCTAAGCACACAGCCAAGACATTAAGGAGGTGCAGCGCTTCCTTGGCTTTGCCAACTACTATCGGAGGTTTATCCGGGGCTTTGTCAAGGTTGCAGCTCCCATTTACATCCCTGTTGAAGGGTGGGCCGTCCCGGCTCCGCTGGTCTGCTGAGGCTGACCTGGCCTTCAGGAGACTGCGGGGTCTGTTCACCTCAGCTACGGTACTGGCCCACCCCGATCCATCACTACCGTTCGTAGTGGAGGTGGATGCGTCCGAGGTAGGGATAGGCACACCACCCAAGCTCCGCCCCTGTGCCTTCTTCTCTAAGAAGCTCAGCCCGGCGGACCAGAACTACGACGTTGGTGATCGGGAGCTGTTGGCTGTTGTCCGAGCTTTGACCATGTGGAGGCATTGGCTCGAAGGGGTGAAACACCCTTTCCTCATCTGGACGGAACACCGTAACCTGGAGTACATCCGGGCAGCGAGGAGGCTGAATCCTCGCCAGGCAAGGTGGGCCCTATTCTTCACCCGGTTTGATTTTACACTGTCATACATTCCGGGTACAAAGAACGTGAAGGCAGACGCACTGTCCCAGCTGTATGACACAGAGGAGAGGCCCAGAGACAACACCCCCATACTCCCGGTCTCCTGCATGGACGCGGATATAGAGCAGGCATTACGCACAGATCCATCTCCACCGCAGTGTCCAGCTGGGCTGCGGTACGTGCCTGCTCTTATCCGTGATTGTCTGATCACGTCACCCTCCTCTGGTCTCCTCTCAGGTCACCCAGGTATCGGTCGTACAGTGCGCTGCTTGATCAGAAAGTATTGGTGGCCTACCTTGGCTAAGGACGTGAGGGTGGATGTCTCCTCCTGCTCGGTGTGCGCCCAGAGTAAGGCACCTAGGCAACTCCCAGCGGGTAAGCTACAACCTTTACCAGTTCCACAATGACCATGGTCTCACCTTAGAATGGATTTTTTGACTGATCTTACCCTCTCCCAAGGTAACACTACCATCCTGGTCGTTGTGGACCGCTTCTCCAAGTCCTGCCGCCTCCTTCCTCTGCCCGTTCTCCCCGCGGCCCTGCAGACTGCGGAGTCCCTGTTTACTCACGTCTTCCGGCACTACGGTGTGCCAGAGGATATAGTGTCCGACCGAGGTCCCCAGTTCACGTCCAAGGTTTGGAAGGCGTTCATGGAACGTCTGGGGGTCTCGGTCAGCCTGACCTCTGGGTTCCACCCCCGAGTCAAATGGGAAGGTGGAACGGGTAAATCAGGATGTGGGTAGGTTCCTGCGGTCCTACTGCCAGGACCAGCCGGGGGAGTGGTCGGTGTTCTTGCCATGGGCAGAATATGCCCAGAACTCTCTCCGCCACTCCTCTACTAACCTAACACCATTCCAATGTGTTTTAGGTTACCAACCGGTTCTGGCGCCGTGGCACCAGAGCCAGACCGAGGCTCCTGCGGTGGATGACTGGTTTCGGCCCGCAGAGGCGACGTGGGACGCTGCCCACGTTCACCTCCAGCGCGCCGTGCATCGTCAGAGGGCCAACGCTGACCGTCACCGCAGTGAGGCCCCGGTCTTCGTACCGGTGGATCGGGTCTGGCTCTCGACCCGGAATCTTACCCTCCACCTGCCCTGCCGGAAGCTGAGCCCGCGGTTTGTGGGGCCGTTCAAAGTCCTGAGGAGAATCAAAGAGGTTACATATAGGTTATTACTTCCCCCTGATTACCGTATTAACCCCTCGTTTCATGTGTCTCTCCTCAGGCCGGTGGTGGTTGGTCCACTCCAGGAGTCTGAGGTGCGGTAGGTTCCTCCACCTCCTCTGGACATCGAGGGGGCCCTGGCGTACTGTCCTTCCATCCTTGATTCGAGGCGTCGGGTGGGGGGCCTTCAGTACCTCGTGGAGTGGGATGGGTACGGTCCGGAGGAACGGTGCTGGGTCCCGGTGAGGGATAACCTCGATCCCTCCCTGTTGCGGGATTTCCACCGTTGCCATCCGGCTCGCCCTGCTCTGCGTCCTCCTGGCCGTCCCCGAGGCCGGGGTTGGCGCGCTGCTGGAGCTGCGTGTAGAGGGTGGGGGGGTACTGGTACGACTTCGGCCGAGGCTGCCTCCCCTCCTTGTTCGGGCAGGCTTCGGCGTTCGTCGTTACCGGCTTACTAACCACTGCCGCCCCAATCATCATCACATTTGTCTTGTCTTGTCAATCACACACACCTGGTTCTAAACCCCTCATTAGTTTGAATATAAGTGTTCCCTCTGCCCCCTTGTCCTTGTGGGTGATTGTTAGTTGTGAGAGTAGTAAAGCTCGGTGGGGCTACTCGTACATTTTGTTGCCAGGGTAGATTTTCTATACACCGTTACAGTGTATTTGCCAGGGATTAGAGTTTACGCTGTGCCTGTTTCGTTGATCGCTATTTGAGCGCATTTGTGTGTCAACAAAGGAATAACCTCTGTGTTCGGTGATTACCCTCCTGCGCCTGACTCCTTTCATCACACTCATCACACAAAGATGCTTCAACAATGTACTGAGTAAAGGGACAGAATATTTTTTGATGGTATTTATTTTTTGCAAACATATCTAAAAACTGTTTTTTGTTTTGTCATTATGGGATATTGTGTGTAGATTGATGAGGGGGGAACTATTTAGTCCATTTTAGAAGTTGTCTGTAATGTGACAAAATGTGGAAAAAGTGAAGAGGTCTGAATACTTTCCGAATGCACTGTAGATGCTTAATTCACTTAGTATTACTGTCACGATACGAGAATATTGACTTTGATACCGATTCCAGGTTTAGTATCACAATTCGCGATACCATCACGATACTCAATTCGATATCAAAACGATACCAAAACAAAACCATGGCAAAAAAAGAAGGCCTATTAACCAAAGTCACAGAATGGCAATTGATCCAGACAGATAAACTCAGCTGCTGCTCAATCGTTGGGCATCTTTTCAGTTCAATATCATTACATTTTACATTTTTTACATTATATATTTTTTAGAGATAGCCATGTATTTGACTTTGTTTTTACCATTCTAACTCATAACAACATAATGGTCATCATGTATTTGAATGGTAAATCTCTATTGATAAACTGGGTAAATGAAGATGTAGCCCTATTCACAATACAGGTGAATTCATATTCAATAGGAGTGGGGTGAGTTATTGAGTTATTGAGCTTGTTTTGGCTGATTTCATTGGGCTACAGATGACAAACAATCTGTTTCCCTTCCATTTGAGTCTTATTTTATTGTACTGATCAACAACATTTGCATAGCTTATTTTATAAAAGCTTGTGCTGTCCCTTTAACCAGTAGTGACATCATTCACGAGGCAAGAGGTGGCGGCCTGTCAAAGTCCTATTCACAGACAGTCAGTTCACTGAGGCAATAGATCGATAATAATTGGGAGAAATGTGAGAGAGAGACTGATTAAGTGAATGAATAGTTTTGGTGGCAATCTGCTTTGAAATCAGCATATTTTGCGTTATGGTTATCACAAACAAAGTACTAGGGTAGTGAATTGATGTTAGCTCCAGCTGTAACCTAGCAAGAAAAGTTAGCCTACAAAGGTGGAAGCTACTGGTATCTTCTTGCATTGTAAAGTGTTCTAGCCTGTCTGGACGTTGTTTTCCGAACAGTAATTAACAGTTTCAACATTTCTACATTCCGTATCACATTATTCCAGTGTGTTAAATTGTGTGCAGCATGAGTGCAGAGCTATATATTATATATCCTGATCGCCTAGTCACTTTTACCCCTACCCACATGTACATACTGTATTACCTCAATAACCTCAACTACCTCATACCCCTGCACATTGACTCAGTACCGTATACAGCCTCAGTATTGTTTTACTATTTCCTTTTTTATTTAGCAAATATTTGTCTTAATTTTTAACTCTGCATTATTGTGAATGGGCTCGTAAGTAAGCATTTCTACACCTGTTGTATTCGGCGCATGTTACTAATACAATTTGATTTGAACATGATGCAGCCCAGACACCCAGTGCTGGCTAAGTGGAGCAGGCACGGTGCTTTTGCGCTACAAAGGGATCATCGGCTGCGGTGATTGACAGACTTGATATGTGAAACACATTTGACAGAAGTACTGAAGGTAACAAAAATTGTAGTACCGAATCGTTTTTCATGTTCTAGTATCGTTCCGGTATACCATGCAACACTACTTAGTACACTGAACAAAAATATGAACACAGCATGCAGCAAATTTCAAAGATTTTCCTGCTACAGTTCATACAAGGAAATCAGTCAATTGAAATAAATAAATTAGGCCCTAATCTATGGATTTCACATGACTGGGAAAACAGATATGCATCTGTTGGTCACAGATACCAGTCAGTATCTGGTGTGACCACAATTTGCCTCATGCAGTGCAACACATCTCCTTCGCATAGAGTTGATCAGGCTGTTGATTGTGGCCTGTGGAATGTTGTCCCACTCCTCTTCAATGGCTGTGTGAAGTTGCTGGATATTGGCAGGAACTAGAACATGCTGTCGCACATATCAATCCAGAGCATCTCAAACATGTCTGGTGAGTATGCAGGCCATGGAAGAACTGGGACATTTTCAGCTTCCAGGAATTGTGTACATATCCTTGTGACATGGGGCAGTGCATTATTATGCTGAAACATGAGACGATGGCGGCGGATGAATGGCACAAGAATGGGCTTCAGGATCTCGTCAAGGTATCTCTGTGCATTGAAATTGCCATCGATAAAATGCAATTGTGTTCGTTGTCCGTAGCTTATGCCTGCACATACCATAACCCCACCGCCACCATTGGCCACTCTGTTCACCACTTTGACATCAGCAAACCACTCGCCCATACGATGCCATGTCCGGGTGGCTGGTCTCAGTCAATCCATCAGATGAAGAAGCCGGATGTGGAGGTCCTGGGCTGGCGTGGTTACACGTGGTCTGTGGTTGTGAGGCCGGTTGGACGTATTGCCAAATTCTCTAAAAAGATGTTGGAGGCGGCTTGTGGTATAGAAATTAACTTTCAATTCTCTGGCAACAGCTCTGGTGGACATTCCTGCTTTCAGCATGTCAATTGCATGCTCCCTCAAAACTTGAGACATCTGTGGCATTGTGTTGTGTGACAAAACTGCACATTTTAGAGTGGCCTTTTACTGTCCCCAGCACAAGGTGCACCTGTGTAATGACCATACTGCTTCATCAGCTTCTTGATATGCCACACCTGTCAGGTGGATGGATTATCTAAACAAAGGAGAAATGCTCATTAACAGGGATGTAAACAAATTTGTGCACAACATTTGAGAGAAATAAGCTTTTTGTGTGTATGGAAAATTTCTGGGATCTTTTATTTCCACTCATGAAACATGGGATCAACACTTTACATGTTGCATTTATATTTTTGTTCAGTGTATTATTTAGGTACGTTTTATCTGATTAATCTATTGAAAGATAAAAAAAATGCATAACTGAGACTATGTCTCTATTAAACACAGCACAAATACTAAAAGAGGTGGTGTTTTTCATCTCAGATAATGATAATGTATGTGGAGCATGAAATGCTTGGAACACAGTAGGATATGCATACTGAGGATGAGAAAGAGAGAGAGAGTGTGTGCATACCATCTTCTGCACGATCTCATTCTGTCTGAATAGCTAATGTAACTAAATGAGGAAAATAAAGGTTGTAAAAGGACAAAACTGAATTATATTTCATGCATGGTCACACCAATACAGAGGGAAACAGTGACATGTAGCTGTGCCAAATGTCAGAGTAGGAAAACCTCAATGTTCACTCACATTCAAGGTGAAATGTACCCTCGGTCTGCAATCATACACTCATAACTGTCTGCCTTGTGCACACTGATTCAAGGCACTGACCTCAGCAAGTCTAACATGCTGACTAGACCGGGCATGCGCATTCATCCGCGTGCGCTATCGCACACATGTTGATTTTGTCCATCAACACGCAGGATGAAATATCAAAACGATCTCGGAACCAACTATATTAATTTGGGGACAGGTCGAAATGAATGAAACAGTCATGGCAATATAGCTTCCTGTTGCTAGCTAATTTGTCCTGGGATATGAACATTGGGTTGTTATTTTACCTGAAATGCACAAGGTCCTCTACTCCGACAATTAATCCACAGATAAAAGGGTAAACTGAGTTAGTTTCTAGTAATCTCTCCTCCTTCAGTCTTCTTCTTCTTCTTTGGAATTTATATGGCGGTTGGCAACCAACTTTATGGTGCATTACCACCACCAACTGGACTGGAGTGTGGATCTCAGTTAATCTTTCAATCACCCGCGTGGGTATATGCTCCTAAAAACCAATGAGGAGATGGGAGAGGCGGGACTTGCAGTGCGTCAAGCGTCAAAAATAGACCCAAGTTCTGTTTTAGCGCCTGGCTACGCAGACGCTCGCAAGCAGTTTGGATGAAATGATTGAATAACATGTACAATTGAAGTCGGAAGTTTACATACGCCAAATACATTTAAATTCAGTTTTTCACAATTCCTGACATTTAATCCTAGTAAAAATTCCCTGTTTTAGGTCAGTTAGGATCACCACTTTATTTAAGAATGTGAAATGTCAGACTAATAGTAGAGAGAATGATTAATTTCAGCTTTTATTACTTTCATCACATTCCCAGTAGGTCAGCAGTTTACATACACTCAATTAGTATTTGGTAGCATTGCCTTTAAATTGTTTAACTTGGGTCAAACATTTCGGGTAGCCTTCCACAAGCTTCACACAATAAGTTGGGGGAATTTTGGTCCATTCCTCCTGACAGAGCTGGTGTAACTGAGTCAGGTTTGTAGGCCTCCTTGCTCGCACACGCTTTTTCAGTTCTGCCCACAAATGTTCTATAGGATTGAGTTCAGGGCTTTGCGATGGCCACTCCAATACCTTGACTTTGTTATCCTTAAGCCATTTTCCCACAACTTTGGAAGTAAGCTTGGGGTCATTGTCCATTTGGAAGACCCATTTGCGACCAAGCTTTAACTTCCTGACTGATGTCTTAAAATGTTGCTTCAATATATCCACATAATTCTCCTTCCTCATGATACCATCTATTTTGTGAAGGGCACCAGTCCCTCCTGCAGCAAAGCACCCCCACAGCATGATGCTGCCTCCCCCGTGCTTCAAGGTTGGGATGGTGTTCTTCGGCTTGCAAGCAATCCCCTTTTCCTCCAAACATAACGATGGTCATTATGGCCTAACAGTTCTATTTTTGTTTCATCAGACCAGAGGACAGTTCTCCAAAAAGTACGATCTTTGTGCCCATGTGCAGTTGCAAACCGTAGTCTGGCTTTTTTTCAGGCGGTTTTGGAGAAGTGGCTTCTTCCTTGCTGAGCGGCCTTTCAGGTTATGTCGACATAGGACTCGTTTTACTATGGATATAGATAATTTTGTACCTGTTTCCACCAGCATCTTCACAAGGTCCTTTACTGTTGTTCTGTGATTGATTTGCACTTATCGCACCAAAGTACGTTCATCTGTAGGAGACAGAACGCGACTCCTTCCTGAACGGTATGACGGCTGCGTGGTCCCATGGTGTTTATACTTGTGTACTATTGTTTGTTGTTACGTTCTCCCCTCGGGTGTAGTTCGTCTGAGGAGGAGACGTAAATGCCTGGGCCTGCACACACAAGGTAAACTAGATGAAGTAACCAGACAACAACCAGTTCTCAAGGTTAGCCCTCGGGGGGCGTTTAGTAATGTACTTAAACAAAAATAAACAACACCCATAAAGAAACAACAAATCAATCAAATAAACCAGGGAAGGTAAGAGAAGGGAATATTTGGGAACGGGGTCCAATTAATGAAAATAATCAAAAGGTCCCTCCTCTTCTACACACCTAAACCTTCCTATCACACTCTAACCCTAACCCACTTTCCTACCTGTTTACCAAAAATACAGGGGTGACACCCGCCCGGCTAACATTGTGTGTAAAACAATGGGTTATCTACGTGTGAATGTACACCCATGGGCAGATCTACCTTTCCCTTCTCCAGGACCCAGGTAGGGTGGAGTACATCAGGAGGACAGGCTGGAACACAAACAAAGATAAATTAACACAGCCAAATAACAAGTGTCCTCTCCCCTCCTTCTTCGAGCTCACACGGCAAACAGGTATACTCTCGTCAATCAGCTACAGCTGCCAGGACTCCGGACCGAAGCCACGCCCACCATCGTTAGCCGCAACTCAGCACACCTGTAATGCCCAGAACACACAAACACACTACAAAGGGAAATGGGGTGAAAGAAAAATACGTCACACGTAACATTTGTACAGATGAACGTGGTACCTTCAGGCATTTGGAAATTGCTCCCAATGATGAACCAGACTTGTGGAGGTCTACACATTTTTTCTGAGGTCTTGGCTGATTTATTTTGATTTTCCATGATGTCAAGCAAAGAGACACTGAGTTTGAAGGTAGGCCTTGAAATACATCCACAGGTAAACCACCAATTGACTCAAATAATGTAAATTAGCCTATCAGAAGCTTCTAAAGACATGACATCATTTTCTGGAATTTTCCAAGCTGTTTAAAGGCACAGTCAACTTAGTGTATGTAAACTTCTGACCTAATGGAATTGTGATATAATGAATTATACAGTGGGGGAAAAAAGTATTTAGTCAGCCACCAATTGTGCAAGTTCTCCCACTTAAAAAGATGAGAGAGGCCTGTAATTTTCATCATAGGTACACGTGAACTACGACAGACAAATTGAGGAAAAAAATTCCAGAAAATCACATTGTATGATTTTTAATGAATTTATTTGCAAATTATGGTGAAAAATAAGTATTTGGTCACCTACAAACAAGCAAGATATCTGGCTCTCACAGACCTGTAACTTCTTCTTTAAGAGGCTCCTCTGTCCTCCACTCGTTACCTGTATTAATGGCACCTGTTTGAACATGTTATCAGAATAAAAGACACCTGTCCACAACCTCAAACAGTCACACTCCAAACTCCACTATGGCCAAGACCAAAGAGCTGTCAAAGGACACCAGAAACAAAATTGTAGACCTGCACCAGGCTGGGAAGACTGAATCTGCAATAGTTAAGCAGCTTGGTTTGAAAAAATCAACTGTGGGAGCAATTATTAGGAAATGGAAGACATACAAGACCACTGATAATCTCCCTCGATCTGTGGCTCTACGCAAGATCTCACCCCGTGGGGTCAAAATGATCACAAGAACGGTGAGCAAAAATCCCAGAACCACACGGGGGACCTAGTGAATGACCTGCAGAGAGCTGGGACCAAAGTAACAAAGCCTACCATCAGTAACACACTACGCCGCCAGGGACTCAAATCCTGCAGTACCAGACGTGTCCCCCTGCTTAAGCCAGTACATGTCCAGGCCCGTCTGAAGTTTGCTAGAGTGCATTTGGATGATCCAGAAGAGGATTGGGAGAATGTCATATGGTCAGATGAAACCAAAATATAACTTTTTGGTAAAAACTCAACTCGTTGTGTTTGGAGGACAAAGAATGCTTATTTGCATCCAAAGAACACCATACCTACTGTGAAGCATGGGTGTGGAAACATCATGCTTTGGGGCTGTTTTTCTGCAAAGGGACCAGGACGACTGATCCGTGTAAAGGAAAGAATGAATGGGGCCATGTATCGTGAGATTTTGAGTAAAAACCTCCTTCCATCATCAAGGGCATTGAAGATGAAACATGGCTGGGTCTTTCAGCATGACAATGATCCCAAACACACCGCCCGGGCAACGAAGGAGTGGCTTTGTAAGAAGCATTTCAAGGTACTGGAGTGGCCTAGCCAGTCTCCAGATCTCAACCCCATAGAAAATCTTTGGCGGGAGTTGAAAGTCTGTGTTGCCCAGTGACAGCCCCAAAACATCACTGCTCTAGAGCAGATCTGCATGGAGGAATGGGCCAAAATACCAGCAACAGTGTGTGAAAACCTTGTGAAAACTTACAGAAAACATTTGACCTGTGTCATTGCCAACAAAGGGTATATAACAAAGTATTGAGAAACTTTTGTTATTGACCAAATACTTATTTTCCATCATAATTTGCAAATAAATTCATTAAAAATCCTAAAATTGTCACACCCTGGCTCTGGGACTCATTATGTTGAGCCAGGGTGTGTTCATTCTATGTGTGTATTTCTATGTTGGTAATTCTGTTGTGTTGATTTCTATGTTTTCCTGAGTGACTCCCAATCAGAGGCAACGAGTGTCAGCTGTTGGCTGGTTGTCTCTGATTGGGAGCCATATTTAAACTGTCTGTTTTTCCCTTTGTGTTTGTGGGTTTTTGTTCCGTGTTCGGTCATTGATACCGTGGACTTCACGAGTCGTTTCTTGTTTTGTATTTGTGTTTACACTTTAACTAATTAAAGTATGTTCGTTCATCACGCTGCGCCTTGGTCTACTCCTTACCTCGATCGTGACAACAATGTGATTTTCTGGATTCTTTTTTCTCATTTTGTCTGTCATAGATGACGTGTACCTATGATGAAAATTACAGGCCTCTCTCATCTTTTTATGTGGGAGAACTTGCACAATTTTTGGCTGACTAAATACTTTTTTCCCCCACTGTAAGTGAAATAATCTGTCTGTTAACAATTGTTGGAAAAATTACTTGTGTCATGCACAAAGTAGATGTCCTAACTGACTTGCCAAAACTATAGTTTGTTAACAAGAAATTTGTGGAGTGGTTGAAAAACGAGTTTTAATTATTCCAACCTAAGTGTATGTAAACTTCCGACTTCAACTGTATGTGTACATTTATTTTTAAACGCTCGCGCACATAACGTGAGTGGTGTGGTCAGCATGTAAGTTGAAATCCAACTTTCCCCCTCAATGGCCTTGCTTATTCTCTGTAAATCTAAATCAAACGCTATTTACTTTCACATTCTATCTCACTCAGGTACAATATGGTGTGGTTGTTAAGCAACTTGCAACTATAACAGTTACCTCTGTTTGTATGTTTTGTGATTGATTGTCAGTTAGTTATTGCGAGTACTGCTGTGAAGAGCCCAACTCCTGCTTGCCAGCCTATTTCGGTGTGTCGCTTTTTTAACGTAATTAGACTGCGTTCTCTCGCTCTCCCATTTACTGTGGCTGTCAGTGAAACCAATCATCGCCTGGCTTTATGTCTTAATGGAAGGGGATGTATAACTGACACCAGACAGATTGCAGTAATATGTTTTTATTTTCTTTCGTTTTATTTTTTCCCGTAGTCTTTTCCTTCCTTTTTTACTAAATTCAACCTTCCATGTTGTGAAGGACCGGACTGTATTTTTCCTTCGCTTTTTCACTTTGATGAATCGATATAAAAGGTTTGTTTATTACATGTGGGAACATTGATGGTTGGCAAAGAACTCACAATTTATTTGCCAATGTACATACAGCTATGACTGATAACCATGTTTATTTCTGTTGGTAAATTCCGTTTTCGGGCCTGTGCTTTCCAAATGACAAAGAGAGAACGAACGAAAGAGAGAGTTTTTGAGTCAGCGTTTAGTAGTGTTATCAGTCACAACTGTAATGAATACTCTGTCTCATTGAGAGGACAAGGCTGTGGGTTTTCTCTCCGGTGAGTCCTTCAAGCTGGGGCTCAAAGGCGAGTGCCACTCACCGGCCAGGGCTCCTATGAAGACAAATTACAGAGACGGCAACGAGGTGTCAAGAGGGTGACCCGACACGCAGGGCTGCAAAGTACCTGTCATCTGTGAGGAATGATAATGACAAGGCCAAGAGATATGTTTCTGTCGCCCAAATCCTTCCTTCCTTCCCTCCCTCTCTCTCTCTTGCCATTTGCTTTCCCTTTACCTCCCTCTCATGTCGTCTACCTTTCACACTCTTCCCTGCAACCTCACTATTCTCCTTCTCCAGTTATAGTGCCTTCAGAAAGTATTCACACTAAATATAAAGAAGTGTTCACACTTAATTTAAAAATATTAAATTGAGGTTTTGTGTCACTGGCCTACACACAATACCCCCTCATGTCAAATTAAAATAATGTTTTTTTGAAATTTTTACAAATTAAAGCTGAAATGTCTTGAGTCAATAAGTATTAAATCCCTTTGTTATGGAAACCCTAAATAAGTTCAGGAGTCAAAATTTGCTTGTCACAAAATAAGTTGCATGGACTCACTCTGTGTGCAATAATATAGTTTAACATGATTTTTGAATGACTACCTCATCACATACAATTGTCTGTAAGGTCCCCCAGTCAAGCAGTGAATTTCAAACACAGATTCAACCACAAAGACCAGGGAGGTTTTCCAATGCCTCACAAAGAAGGGCACCTGTTGGTAGATGGGTCAAAATATAAAAAAAAGCAGACATTAAAATCCCTATGTGCATGGTGAAGTTAATAATACACCCAGTCAATACAAAGATACAGGCGTCCTTCCTAATTCAGTTGCCGGAGAGGAAGGAAACCGCTCAGGGGTTTCACCATGAGGCCAATGGTGACTTTAAAACAGTTAGAGAGTTTAATGGCATCCTGTTTGCAATAAGGCACTAAAGTAAAACTGCAAAAAACATGGCAAAGAAATGAACTTTTTGTCCTGAATAAAAAGCGTTATGTTTGGGGCAAATTCAACACAACACATCACTGAGTACCACTCTTCACATTTTGAAGCATGGTGGTGGCTGCATCATGTTATGGGTATGCTTGTCATAGGCAAGGACTGGGAGTTTTTTAGGATAAAATAAATGGAATAGAGCTAAGCATAGGCAAAATCCTAGATCAAAATCTGTTTCAGTCTGCATTCCAACAGACTGTTGGAGACAAATTTAACTTTCAGCAGGACAATAACCTAAAATACAAGGCCAAATATATACTGGAGCTGCTTACCAAGACGACGTTGAATGTTCCTGAGAAGCCTAGTTACAGTTTTGACTTAAATCTTTTAGAGACTTACCCAGAAAGAGTCACAACTATAAAACGGTCAAATTTCTGAAGGGTTGCATTTCCTCCTCTCTGCCCCAACAATTTCATTCAGACTCTGGCCCCATTATGGACAAAAATGCCATAATTTATGCATTTTAATCGTCAGCGGGCTATCTTTTTGCAAGAGAGTTTAACCCTACTATCTCTAAACATTGATTCTGGAATATTGCAGATTGACTTGGAAAATGGTAGTCAAGTTTTATCATTTCGGCAATTCACAGAAAAATAAGTCCTTGATGCCTCACTTGCCATAGATACCAAGAAATCCACAGGTACTGACCAATTGCCACCGGGTCTGCTCAAGTGTGCTGCCCCCCTTATTGCTGGCTCAGTAACCCATATCTTCAATCTAATATTGTTATCAGGAAATATTCCAAAAGTATGGAAAACAGCTTATATACTCCCACTCCATAAGGGCGGGGATAGTGATCTTGATAATTATCGTACGATCTCCAGTTTTGTGGACCTGTCGAAAGCATTTGATACTGTTGTTCATGCTATTTTATTGAACAAGTTGTCCTTGATTGGCCTGGGCTCTGAAGCCTGCTCATGGTCTAATGATTATCTTAGTTACATAACTCAGGCCATCATGATTGATGGGGTTGTCCGAATTTCTTCAAAGGTGTTCCACATTTTGTGACGTTACAGCCTTATTCTAAAATTGAGTAAATTAACATTTTCCCTCATCAATCTACACACAATACACCATAATGACAAAGCAAAAACAGGTTTTTAGAAAGTTTAGTAAATGTACTTATTTACATAAGTATTCAGACCCTTTGCTATGAGACTCAAAAGTGAGCTCAGGTGCATCCTGTTTCCATTGATCATCCTTGAGATGTTTCTACAACTTGATTGGAGTCCACATGTGGTAAATTCAATTAATTGGACATGATTTGGAAAGGCACACACCTGTCTATATAAGGTACCACAGTTGACAGTGCATGTCAGAGCAAAAACCAAGCCATGAGGTCGAAGGAATTATCCGTAGAGCTCCGAGACAGGATTGTGTCGAGGCTCAGAAGGGTACCAAAACATTTCTGCAGCACTGAAAGTCCCCAAGAACACAGTGGCCTCCATCATTCTTAAATGGAAGAAGTTTAGAACCACCAAGACTTTTCTTAGAGCTGGGCGCCCGGCCACACTGAGCAATCGGGGAAAAGGGCCTTGGTCACTCTGACAGAGCTCCAGAGTTCCTCTGTGGAGATGGGAGAACCTTCCAGAAGTACAACCATCTTTGCAGCAATCCACAAATCAGGCCTTTATGGTAGAGTGGCCAAACAGAAGCCACTCCTCAGCAAAAGGCACATGACAGCTTGCTTGGAGTTTGCCAAAAGGCACCTAAAGACTCTCAGACCATGAGAAACCAGATTCTCTGGTCTGATGAAACCAAGATTGAACGCTTTGGCCTGAATGCCATGCGTCACGTCTGGAGGAAACCTGGCACCATCCCTACATTGAAGCATGGTGGTGGCAGCATCATGCTGTGGGGATGTCTTTCAGTGGCAGGGACTGAATGACTAGTCAGGATCGAGGGAAAGATGAATGGAGCAAAGTACAGAGAGATCCTTTTGGAAGGTGAACCTTCACCCCAGTCTGAAAACCTGCTCCAGAGCACTCAGGACCTCAGACTGGGGCCAAGGTTCACCTTCCAACAGGACAATGGCCCTAAGCACATAGCCAAGACAACGCAGGAGTAGCTTGGGGACAAGTATCTAAATGTCCTTGAGTGGCCCAGCCAGAGCCCAGACTTGAACCCGATCGAACATCTCTGGAGAGACCTGAAAATAGCTGTGCAGCGACGCTCCCCATCCAACCTGACAGAGATTGAGAGGATCTGCAGAGAAGAATGGGAGAACTCCCCAAATACAGGTGTGCCAAGCTTGTAGCATCATACCCAAGAAGACTCGAGGCTGTAATCGCTGCCAAAGGTGCTTCAACAAAGTGCTGAGTAAAGGGTCTGAATACTTATGTAAATGTGATATTTCAGTTATTTATTTTATATTATTTTTGAAAACATTCTAAAAACCTTTTTTTTGCTTTGTCATTATGGGGTATTATGTGTAGATTGATGAGGGGAAAAAACTATTTAATCAACTTTAGCATAAGGCTGTAACGTAACAAAATGTGGATGAATATTCCCTTATTTTATTTTTTATTTGTTTCTCCATACATTTTCCCCACTACCCTACTAGCCCTACCCTAATTGGAGTAAATGAATGGACAACAATACTTATACTGCTACTTACAGCTATTTCACTCACATCTACAGAACCTGTAGTTCAATAATTATACATATATTCCTAATTTCCTCTTTCTTCAAGTGCTGGATTTTCACCCACATCGGCCAATCCACCATTCATTCTGATTTTAACTCCAGCCCTCTGATGTCCACAGATTAACCCATCTTTCCCAGTATAATGACAATTTGATATTTCCTTTTGCAATACTTCAGTTTTCTGCTACTTTTACATTCACTGAAGCATCACCGAGGTGGGTGCTACACTTTGATAGTGGATGATCCAGCCTACATACGGATGAGGAGGAGACGACATGCTTGAGGAAGAGCTCCAGGCTGGTCTACCAGTATCTGACTGAAGTTTTCTCCCTGCCTGTCTGTATCATCAATTCTTCCTCCGCTCAAGCTACTGCTTCTGACTGCCTTTCCGAACTACCTTGACTTCTGAAGCTGTGGAACTGCCAGATCCCTACATTTGTTTTTGTTTTCAAAGCGAGATTCTTGTTTGTAATGAAAAGCGGAATATACATTAAATGTATTATTATTATTTGTATTATGCTCAGAAACACTTGTTTTGCAAACATGGTCCTGTTTATAAATTACTGTATTGATTAATGGGCAGTTATTACCTCTGTCAAATGAATATGTAGCTTAAAGTTATGTGTGTATTAGATTTTTTTTTGTGCAATAAAGATGGTGACGCTACAATAATATACATTTACAATAGGCCTATACCTAAAAATACATACAGTTTAATGATATACAAATACAGTGCCTTCAGAAAGTATTCACACCCCTTGACCTTTTCAAAAATGTGTTATGTTACAAAGTGGGATTAAAATGGATTTAATTGTATTTTTTTGTCAACGGTCTACACAAACTACTCTGTAATATCAAAGTGAAAGAAAAATTCTAACATTTGTAAAACATTCATGAAAAATAAAACACTACTATATCTTGATTAGATAAGTATTCAACCACCTGCGTCAATACATGTTGGAATCAACTGATTTCAGCTGCGAGTCTATCTGGGTAAGTCTCTAAGCGCTTTCCACACCTGGATTGTGCAACATTTGCCCATTATCCTTTTCAAAAGTATTATTTTCAGGTCTTGCCATATATTTACAAGCAGATTTAAGTCAAAACTGTAACTTGGCCACTCAGGAACATTCTTGTGTTTTAGATGATTGTCCTGCTGAAAGGTGAATTCATCTCCCAGCGTCTGGTGGAAAGCAGACTGAACCAGGTTTTCCTCTAGGATGTTGCCACTCTTCCTGTGGTCCAGCAGAAGTTAAGGCAGTAATATACATTATAATAAAACATTTTAACATTAAAATACATTTTACAACATATTTCACAATACATTAAGTGTGTGCCCCTCAGGCCACTATTCTATTACAACACACAATCCAGGTGTACATGTGTTTATGTTATGTGTGTTTGCATGCGTGTGTTTTTACCAGTGTGTGTGACTCTTCACAGTTCTCGCTGTTCCATAAGGTGTATTTTTATCAGTTTTATCAGCTGCACTAGGGAATGCCTGATTCTACCTGGATTATGTTGGAGAGGCTACCATTAAAGAACACCCTCTGTGTTCTGTTAAACAGGTAACTCTCAAGCCACAATATAGCAGGGGGTGTTAAGCCATAACACATACGTTTTTCCAGCAGCAGACTATAATGTCAAAAGCCGCACTGAAGTCTAACAAAACAGCAACCACAATCTTTTTATCATCAATTTCTCTCAGCCAATCATCAGTCATTTGTGTAAGTGCTGTGATTGTTGAATGTCCTTTCCTATAAACGTGTTGAAAGTCTGTTGTAAATTTGTTTACTGTAAAATAGCATTTTATCTGGTCAAACACCATTAAAAAAAAAGTTGACTAAGGGTTGGTAACAGGCTGATTGGTCAGCTATTTGAGCCAGTAAAGGGGGCTTTACTATATTAGGTAGTGGAATTACTTTTGCTTCCCTCCAGGCCTGGGGGCATACACTTTCTAGTAGGCTTAAATTGAAAATATGGCAAATAGGAGTGGCAATATCGTCCACTATTATCCTCAGTAATTTTCCATCCAGGTTGTCAGAACTAGGTGGCTTGTCATTGCTGATAGACAACAATCATTTTTTCACCTCACTTCCACACTCACTTTATGGAATTCAAAATTACAATGCTTGTCTTTCGTAATTTGGTCAGATATGCTTGGATGTGTAGTGTCAGAGTTTGTTGCTGGCGTGCCATGTCAAAGTTTGCTAATCTTGCCAATGAAAAAATAATTCAAGTAGTTGGCGATATCAGTTGGTTTTGTGATGAATGAGCCATCTGATTCAATGAATGATGGAGCTGAGTTTGTTTTTTTCCCAAAATATCATTTATGGTGCTCCAAAGCTTTTTACTATCATTCTTTATGTAATTTATCTTTGTTTCATAGTGTAGATTCTTCTTCTTTTTATTAAGTTTAGTCACATGATTTCTCAATTTGCAATACGTTTGCCAATCGGTTGTGCAGCCAGACATATTTGCAATTCCTTTTGCCTTATCCATCTCAACCAAACAATTTTTCAATTCCTCATCAATCCACTGGGATTTAACAGTTTTTACAGTAATTTTCTTAATGGGTGCATGCTTATTAGTAACTGGAATAAGCAATTTCATAAATGTGTCAAGTGCAGCGTCTGTTTGCTCCTCATTACACACCACAGACCAACAAATATTATTTACATCAACAACATAGGAATCACTACAAAACTTATTGTATGACCTCTTATACACTATATTAGGCCCAGCCTTTGGAACTTTGGTTTTCCTAGATATGGCTACTATATTGTGATCACCACATCCGATGGATTTGGATACTGCTTTCAAACAAATTTCTGCAATATTAGTAAAGATGTGATCAATACATGTTGATAATTTCATTCCTGTGCTGTTTGTAACTACCCTGGTAGGTTGACTGATAACCTGAACCAGGTTGCAGGCAGTAGTCACAGTTTGAAGCTTTTTCTTGAGTGGGCAGCTTGATGAAAGCTAGTCAATATTTAAATAACCCAAAAAATATACCTCTCTGTTGATATCACATACATTATTGTTATGATGAGTTTCTAGGGTACCAAGTGATTACGAATGTAAGAATGTACTTAGACACTTTTGATGGGGAGTTCATATAATATATTTAATATGGTACCATGGTTAGTTATAACAGACGAAGGACATAGCCCAGTTTCTGCCGTCTTCCTAACTCCAGAACAAAGATCCGTTCTCTCTATATATACACTCTGTTACAAGTCTCTCCACAAGCATCTGGTAAACCTCCATGGGCACTCCCATTATTTGATGTTATTACTCTTTACCCCCAAGTCATATATCCTGTCCATCAATCATTTCTAAGATCAACATCAGTAATCTCCTTTGACATAACGGAATGTAGACTCTGTGGCAGCAAACCACTTATCTACTAACTCTCCCCTGGTCCACACAATACTATGACATGACATCATTACAATTATTTCACACGTTATCCAGATACTGACTGTTAGCACTTGGTGATCTTTAGCAGCTTCCCACAAGAATGGGCTTTAGGTGAGGGAGATGAACCTGTAGCCATATTACATTTTATTAATTTAGCAGACGTTCTTATCCAGAGCGACTTACAGTTAGTGAGTGCCTCATATTTTTTTTTTTTTCATAATGGCCACCCGTGGGAATCGAACCCACAACCCTGGCGTTGCAAACGCCATGCTTTACCAACTGAGCTACATCCCTGCCGGCCATTCCCTCCACTACTATGGACGACGCTGGGCCAAATGTGCGCCGCCCCATGGGTCTCCCGGTCGCAACCGGCTACGACAGAGCCTGGATTCAAACCAGGATCTCTAGTGACACAGCTAGCACTGCGATGCAGTGCTTTAGACCACTGCGCCACTCGGGAGAACATTACTTCAACAGTATTTAACATTAGATCCTCTCTAAGCTTTACAGGAATGTGGTTCTGAATATAAACAGCAACACCTTCACCGTTGGCATTTCTGTCTTTTCTGTAAATGTTATAACCATGTATTGCTACCACTGTATCATCAAAGGTATTATCGAAGTGAGTTTCAGATAGTCAGTCAGAATATGAATATCATCTGTTACTAGCACATTTTTGATTTCATGAACCTTGTTTGTTAAGCTACATATGTTCATGTGGGCAATTTTGAGCACTTTTCTTCTAGGATGCTTACTTGTTTTCATTGCTTACTAGGGCACACCACCTCAGTGGTAACAGTTTAAATCTGGTTCATAGGCACATGATTACTGCATACAACAGTTGTAGGATCAGCAGAGGCAATCAGGGCAGTTAGACGGATATAATTAAGGTTACTTATATTGTGTCTACCAACGCCCCTGGTATAATGTACATTTGCTGAAGCATTATGATAACTCAGCATCACAATGGTAGGGATTCACTGAGCTGGGCTTGGGTCATTGATAAGTAATTGTCTCAACACAGCCTTATAATGCTGTGAAAGGATCCATGAACCCAAATGATTTGGGTGGATCCCATCCTCCTTATAAAATGTGTTTTGTTTCCAAAAGGTATCAAAATTGTCCACAAAATGTACATCCTTTGAGCTGCAATAATCACGTAGCCAGTTGTGAAGAGAAAGAATCCTGTGTCATGACTTGCCCTCATGGGCTGAGGATCAAAGATGCCGACTAGGCAAAGGTTTGAAGACCCCCTTTGCTGGGGGCCAGTTTTATGACTGGTCGTAAATTCCTTGCAGAAACTTTCTTTTCGGTGCCATGCAGTATTGGGAGATGGAATTTCCCTGTGAGACAAAGAAAGTCTTCCCGCCAAGACTCCAACATCCAAAAGTGGATAATGAAACAATATTTCTACTTAAAATAATGTAGGAAATGGTTGGTGGGGACTTAAAGAACAATTATGTCAAA